>NC_133971.1:18702063-19313854 GCF_031877795.1 Strix aluco | reverse complement strand
TAATTTTCTGTTTAAAGTATGAAATATATATTATATTGTATGTATGCATATAAATTAAAGAATTCTATGAGAAAGGTATTTTAAAAAGACACAATGTAACGTTTAGCCCTAAAGCCAGATATCAAACAAAATTTTCTTTTTTTTTTTTTTTTTTAGATGAAATTGCTCCAGAGTAGCTATGAAAAGGTAATGTAAAATCAAAATTCAAAATATGAAGAATATTGTCCTCACCATGGCAAAATTGTTCATTTCTGAGGGACTAGACTTCCTTAAGGTAAAATGTTGAAAATTTGTAATCTTTGAAAATATTTTCTTTAAAATACATATGCTCTTAAGATCAGGCATTCTCTCTAGTTAACTTTCACAGGAAGCTCTGTCGTGGTTTGAGCTCAGAGGGCAACTGAGTACCATGCAGGTGCTCTCTCATCCCTTCCCCCTCAGGAATCAGAAAGAGGAAATAAAGCAGAAGGCTCAGGAGTTGAGATAAGGACAGGGAGAAATGACTCATCCATTACAGTGATGGGCAAAAGACACGCTCATTAGGGCAAGAAAAAGAACATCAATTTAATTCAGACACTAACAACAACACTTAGCAGAGCACCGAGTAGGACAGTGAGAAGTATTACCACATCTTAAAAACACCTTCCCCCACCCCTCTCTTCTTCCTGGGCTCAGCTTTGCTCCCAATGGTTCTACCTCCTCCCCCCAAGTGGCACAGGGGGCAGGGAATGGGAGGTGCCGTCAGTCCTGTTGCTCTCCCTCCTCAAGGTGGGGCGGAACTCACATTCTTCCTCTGCTCCAGCATGGGGTCCCTCCCACAGGAGACAGTCCTCCATGAACTGTCTCTGATGTGAGTCCTTCCCATGAGCCACAGCCCTTCCAGCTGCTCCAGTGTGAATCCCTCCTGCGTGTTTCAGTCCCTCTAGTGCCAAACTACAACAGCGTGGACTTCCCACAGAGTCCCGGACTACTTCAGGTGCAGCTGCCTGTTCCAGTGTGGGGTCCTCCACGGGCTTCAGGTGGGCATATGCTTCAGGTGACCTCCATGGGTGCTCTCACCATGGGCTTCAAGGCAGTCTCTGCACTGGTGCACCCCGCCTTTCCTTCTCCTTTCTTCCACTGACATTGGTGTTTGCACAGGTGTTGTTCTTGCCACTCATCCTCACAACTCCCAGGTTCCCCTTCTTATATATGTTATCACAGAGGCGCAGCCACCCTCACTAATTGGTTCAGCCTTGGCCAGAGGCAGGTCTGACTTGGAGCCAGGGGAGCTTTCGAGAAGCTTCTCACAAAACCCTGCCACACACCCAAAACCAGCACAAACTGGAAAACAAAGTGGTAGAAAGAGCTTTTATCAGTTTTCAAGAGTACGTGAAGAAAAAGTTCCTTTAATGAATACTTAGCAGTGATGTTTAAAATAACAAGATCAGATAAGAAAACAAGCATTTTTCCCCAGCAGTCAAAAAAACCCACTTGAAATGTTTCTGCCTTTCAGAGAGCTTTTAGCTGTTATTTCTGTTGTTATTACTGTTATTAGCAAGTATTTTGGAGGAAATCTTTTAGCAAATGCATTTGTGCAATTATTGCCTTTTCTAAACAGAACCATGTGAAACAGAATCAATGTTTATATGTCACACTGAAAAATCTTCAAAACATCCTTACATGGGAGTCAGAGCCAGTAATGCAAATATTGGGAAAGAAAAAAAAGATCTTAGAAAAAATAGGATCTTTATCTTTCTCTCCTATACGTTTTATTAAAAATAAAATAAAAGAAGCTGAGAAAAGATCTTTATTTCACCCTTTATAATAATAAAAGTTCTTTCACACATAAAATAGTCAGTAGTTTGGCTTGTTGCTTTCAGGTTAGTTTTGGTTTCAGTTGTAACCATAGTGTCATAGAATCATAGAATATCTCAAGTTGGAAGAAACACATAAGGATCCACAAGTCCAACTCTCTGCTCCTTGCAGAACTACCTAGAACTAAATCATGTGACAAAGAGCATCATCCAGAAGCCTCTTGAAGTCTGGATCACTTCCCTGAGGAGCCTGTTCCAGTGATCAACCACCCTCTCAGTGGAGAACCTTTTGCTAATGTCCAATCTGAACTTCCTCTGATGTAGCTTCATTCCCTTCCTTTCTGTCCTGCTGTTGGTTACCAGAGAGAGATCAGCACCTCAGAGAGAGATCTGCTGCCCCCTTTGAGGAAGTTGTAGACTGTGATGAGGTCACCCCTCAGCCTTCTCTTCTCCAAGCTGAACAAACCAAGTGACCTCAGCTGCTCTTCATAAATCTTTCCCTTGAGGCCTTTTACTTTCTTGGTTGCCCTCCTCTGAACACACACTATTAGTTTGATGTCCTTCTTATATTGAGGCACCCAAAAGTGCACGGGACTCAAGGTGAGGCTGCCCCAGTACAGTATAGACTGAGACAATGACCTCCCTTGACAATCTATCTGTGCTGTCCTTGATGCACCCCAGGACACACTTGGCCCTTTTGGCTGCCAGGGCTCACTGTTAACTCATATTCAACCCAAACCCCCAGATGTCTTTCTGCAGGGCTGTTCTACAGCCTCTCATCCTCCAATTTATATGCGTAACCAGGATTACCCTGTTCCAGTTAGAGAATCCAGCACTTGCTCTAGTTAAATTTCATATATTTGGTGAATGCTCAACTCTCTCGCCTATCCAGATCTCTCCGTAAGGCCTCTCTCTACCCTTGAGGGAGTCCACAGCTCCTCCTAATTTAGTATTGTGGGCAAACTTATTTAATGTGCATTTGATTCCTGCATCCAGATCATTTATAAAAACACTGAAGAACATTGGCCTTAAAATTGAGCCCTGGGGAACTCCACTGGTGACTGGCTGCCAGATTGATGTAACCCCATTTACTAAAACTCTTTGAGTCTGACCCATCAGGCTATTGCTCACCTGTCATATTATGGGCTTGTCTAGCTGTGTGCTGGACATTTTGTCCAGAAGGGTACTGTGCAAGACAGTGTCAAAAGCTTTGTTAAAATCCAAATCCATCACATTTAGTGGCTTCCCTTGGTCAACTAGATGGGTGACTTTGTCATAAAATGAAATTTAGTTAAGCAGGACTTTCCCCTCATGAACCTGTGTTGGCTATGACCAATGACTGCATTATCTCTCAGATGTTTTTCAATAACTCACAGAATAACCATCTCCATAATTTTACCTGGCACTGAAGTGAGATTGACAGGCCTGTATTTACCAGGTTCTTCCTTCTTTTCCGTCTTGAAAACTGGGACAATTCTTGCCAGCTTCCAGTTGACTGGAACCTCTTCAGACTCCCAGGACCATTGGAAAATAATGGAGACAGGTCCCATGATGACATTGACCAGCTCTTTCAGTACTCTGGGATGAATATTGTCAGGCCCCATAGACTTATGTGCATCCAGCTGGAGCAGAAGGTCTTGAACAATTTCAGGGTCAACTGGGAGTTTATCATACCCCCAGCCACAGTCTTACAACAAAGGACTCCAGAAGTCTCAGGGCCCATCATCAGTGCTGAAGACAGAGGCAAGGAAGGTATTAAACATCTCCACTTTATCTGCATCCCTATTTGTGAGGTAACCAACCTTGTCCAGTAACAGAGCAAAGTTATCTCTGATTCTCCTTTTGCTTCTAACACATTTAAAAAAACCCTTTTAGTTGTCCTTCACAGTGCTGGCCAGCTTGAACTCTAATACAGCTTTGACCACGTGAATTTTCTCCTTGTAATGGCAAAGAGTATCTATGTGGTCCTCCCGTGTTGCCTGTCCTTGTTCTAATGTCTGTACACTTTCCTTTTCTGATTAAGTTCTAGAAGAAGATCCCTGCTCATTCAACCCAGCCTTCTGCCCCGCTTGCTTGACTTCTGACACTTTGCAATTATCTGCTCCTGTGGTCTTAAGATATGGCTCTTAAAAAATTACCAGCAATCATGGACCCCAGTACTTTCAAAAGCAGATTCCCCAGGGGATCTTACTGCTCCTTCAGCAGCCCGAAGTCTGCTCTCCCCCTTTAGAGGGTTGAAGATTTGCTGGTGGTTTTTCTGCTATCACCAACAATTTGAAACTCAACTACTTCATGGTCACTGTGACAAAGACAGCCACCAATCACCACTTTGCCCATGAGTCGCTCTCTGTTTGCAAACAACAAACCTAGGACACCTTTCCTAGTCAACTCCCTTAGTGCCTGCACCAAGAAGTTATCTTCAACATGCTTCAGAAATTTTCTGGACCTGTTTCTGTCTGCTGTATGATATTCCCAGTTGATGTATGGGAAGCTAAAGTCACATAAGGACAAGAGCAACTGATCTAGAGATATCCCTTAATTGTTTGTAGAATAATATACAGGTGTCATTGTCCTGGCTGTGTGGTTGACAGTACACTCCCACAACAACATTCGCTTTGTTTGCTTTCCCCCTCATCCTTACCCAGCGGCTCTCAACCATGTCATTGTCAGCTGTAAGCATCATATAGTCCAACCCCTCCCTTAGATAGAGCTCCATCCTTCTACCTCTTCTGCCCTGCCTATACATCCTGAAGATCCTATAACCATCCATCACGGCACACCAGTCACAGGACTCATTCCACCAGGTTTTGTTTATGCCAATGATGTTGTAGCTCTGGGATTGAGTCAAAGCTTCTAACTCCTCTTGCTTATTTCTCACGCTGTGCACATTAGTATAAAGACACTTCAAATGTACTCCAGTGTACCCAGCACATCATGGAGCAGACTGAAGTACCTCCCTAGCACACCATCCTTCAAACACTGGCATGCTGCCAACAAGCTTATCTGTAGCGAGTCTGGTTTTATCCCTTTCCCTCTTCAAATCTAGTTTAAAGCTCTTTCAATGAGCCCTGCTAACTCCTGTGGAAAGGTCCTTTTCCCCCGTTGAGACAGGTGTATCCCCTCTGTTGCCAGCAGACCTGGTGTCATGTAGATTAACCCATGATCAAAACCCCCCAAATTCTGCTGGTGACAGCACTCTTGGAGCCAGATGTTGGTCTGCTGGGTCTTCCTGTTTCATCTCTTATCAGTCCTTGCAACTGCAAGAATAGAGAAGAACACTACTCGTGCTCCTGAACATTTAAGCAGTTGTCCCAAGGATCTGAAGTCTCTCTTGATTGCCCTTGGAATTCCTACTGCAACTTCATTGCTGCCTACATGAAAAATCAATAATGGATAGTAATCTAAGGACCATACCAGGGTAGAAAGTCTTCTCATCACACCTTTAACCCAGGCTCCAGTAGGGCAGCAAACTTCCATAAGAAGTATTTCAGGCCTTGCCATTTGGCAACTTGTAAATTCAAACAGCAGATGAAGAAACTTTAACACAAGCGACTGTAACAGTCTATTTCTTAACATATATCTTCCTGGATGTTTCTCACTCACCAGGACTACCAGCAAGGTGTGAAGGCTGTTATCTTGAGGGATGCCACTGTTCCTTTCCACATGCTATCAGGCAATGTGGGACTCCACTGAAGATGCTTTTCTTCATGTACCTCCTCCATTTTTTTTTTGGGTGTTTTTTGTTTGTTTTTTTTTGTTTGTTTTTGTTTTTGTTTTGTTTTGTTTTTTTAAATACTCAAGTTTAATCTTTGTAGATATAAGCACAAGAGAAATCTCTTAAGATTTGAGTAAAAATTTGTGACACATATATCACATGCATCCACATATGCATGTTGGGAATTATACTCCTTTATTTAGAGGTCACCTGTAAGCAAAAGTGATTTATGGACATTAGTTAATTTCATCATTGGAAGATAACATGATGCTATCAACATATTTGATTGTTTCCATGGAGACGAATGGTTTCTAGGAAAACAATCCTGGTCAGGAGCTGAATAAAAATTGCATGAGATTTTGGGATAGGTATGAAATTGACACAGGTCAATACGATTTAATTTGCAAGGTCACAAACACATTTCCCACTTTCTGTATAATTAGACATAATAATAAGGTCCCTATAACTCTTCCTTTACATCTATTTGAAAATTAAAACTCTACGATACTCAATAACTCTCATTGCTTTAATTACTTTAGTTCTGAAGGTCCTGTACAACTTTGTTTTGGATTACTTTGGTGGCTGTTTATCTGGGACTGGAAAATTCCCTTCCCTTCCCTTCCCTTCCCTTCCCTTCCCTTCCCTTCCCTTCCCTTCCCTTCCCTTCCCTTCCCTTCCCTTCCCTTCCCTTCCCTTCCCTTCCCTTCCCTTCCCTTCCCTTCCCTTCCCTTCCCTTCCCTTCCCTTCCCTTCCCTTCCCTTCCCTTCCCTTCCCTTCCCTTCCCTTCCCTTCCCTTCCCTTCCCTTCCCTTCCCTTCCCTTCCCTTCCCTTCCCTTCCCTTCCCTTCCCTTCCCTTCCCTTCCCTTCCCACACACAATGGGACTTGAAGATGTCTTGCACAATCCAGACCTGTTCAGTTTGACTTTTTTTTTTTTTTTTTAAATTGAAGGGGACTGGGAAAAATCCAGTGGAGGGATGAAAAATGTAACCCTTCCCTGTACATGCTATTAATTGCAAGCTTTATTTTTTATTGCCATCGGTCTCCACTTAGGAATCATTTAAAATAGATATTTTCCTTTATTTTTATGATAACCTCAGCAAACTGTTCACATTCCAAAATTTATTGCTAAAGATGTTAAATAAAGTTCAATAACTGGAGGGTTATAATCAACAGGGGAGAAATAATGCACTGATAATAATGTTAAATGGTTCTAATGTGACTGTTCTCTTCTATAATGCCTCATTCATCCCATTTTGGTAATACAGTAAGCAAGCTGCTCTAATAGACAGGGAAAAATAAAATGATATCAATTCAAGAGTGAGCAGCTGCTGGTAGAGTTTATAGAACTGAAAAAGAGAAAGTTTTGAGATTGCAGGGTCTGTTTACATCTGATGGGTTCAGCTCAGAGAGTCCTACTGCCTCCAACAGAAGCAGGGAGTTTAGTTTCCTGGTGGGAGTTGAGAGCTGTTCCCCATCTGGCCTCATGACACTGTGTAGGTGCACAACAAGTCCTGCTCCATCATGGGGACCTGGCTTCTATCTCTTGATATGAGCTCAGTGAGTCTTTCAGCAAGTCTGAGTCAAATTCCGAATTTAGGGGATGGTGCCCAGATACAAAAGTTCCATATTGACAGACAGCAAGTAATGAGTTTTATTTTTACTTTGATACACTTGCTGTGATAGGCTGAAAATTGACCTGTACTTCAGATTTTATCTGGTTTGCTTCATATTACAGTGGCTGTTTGTACCTGTGACAAGGTCATGAGTGAGACAGTCTGAGCAAAAGCAACTCTTTTTATTACAAATATTAGTACAGCTAGAAAAACAGACAGAAGAAGGAAAAAAAACCAAAAACCCATCCTAGAAAACTTTGATGATAAATACTATCTGAGAACAATTCCAATTTTCACTTCTATTTTGCCTTGAATATTTTTTGTATGTAGACAAAAGTTCTATATTCCCAAGGCTGGGCTATGTCTTTTAATTCACAGTTCATTGCCTAATAGGAAATGTTAGCAGCACTATGATTACATCTCAGATAGAAATGGATGCTGCACAGCATTGCCCACAAAATACCATCTAACAGAGAAATTTTGAGGTACAACATGCATATTGGATGTAGACTTTTGTCTTTAAAACACTTGCTACAGTCAGAATAGAATGCACCTGGATACTGCATACACATCTGTTAAGAACTCTAGGAGCCAGACATGCCATTCCAAGAAAATAATGCCGCAGGAAGAATATAGCTCATAAAAAAAAAAAAAAATGCACCTGAACAGAGTGGGAGGTATGACATCTTATGCAGTCAGGCAGCCTTTTAATTTTTTTCTAGGGTTTCCTAAGAATAAGTCTGCCTTAAAACCAGCCTGACACTGTTAAAGTTTGTGAATGTTGGGTGAAGCCTGTGCCATGGGGGAAGATCTATATCACCTCTGCCTGGCTTGAAGTGACAAGGTTAATAAGGTCTGAGCTGGAAAGCAAAGAAGCATTAGACAAACTTTGTTAAGTAACTGCTGCTGGCTTCCCACTTTCAGTAAGACATTCGGGAGGGGAGAGCAGGGAAGAACAGACACTGGTGACAGTCAGTAGTGGCCTATCAGAGTGACTACCTTGTAGAACAAAAATCTGAGAAATCTTGGAATTTAAATCTCTTGGAAAACAAAAACCCACACCGGCAGATGGTAAATCACTGCGTGGTGTCGTTCTGCATCCAGTTTCCTCACGAAAGCTCTGCTTATCAAAATCTCTGAGAAATTATGACAAGTGTCTTTGTCGAGAAGCAGTAAGATGGACTATGCTCTGCAACCACGACTGTGGTGGTGGAGCCACAGGGATTACTCCTGATTTAGACCAGAATAACCAACAGCAGGATTTAGCCTGATGTGTTTGAAGGGCCAGTGACAGAATAATAACTTGTAAATTGAAGAAAAAGTTGTCTTGGGTCAGACAGTGATTTCCACAGCTGATAAGGCAGACAAAATGGAACTTCCTGGACAAAACAACACAAGTATGAAAATACATGCTGAGTACAGATACCTGCAAAATATTGCCTTTTAAAATCTTTGAGCTTGGATTATCATATATCAAATAAAAGTGAAGAAACAATTACTGTAGAGAAGCAATTTGTAAGCTGTAAAATATGACTGCCTTTGGATTAAATATAAAAACAAAATAGAAGTAGGCGGTGTCTCCTCTTCATTGGCAGAAATATTAGGCCATGTTTTGATCCTATTTACCTATCCACAAACATCAAATAAGTTGGTGTCATTCTTATTTATCCTTATCAATCTGATGCTGGAAATAATATCACTCTCTTTTGTAATAATTTTTCAATTGAAAGAACAGTGAGAGAATTTTTGGTTTAGAACTGGTTTTCACCCTTTTTGCTAGGCAAAGGAAAACCTAAACCAAAAGGGTTTTTACATATCACAATATGTAATAGATGTGATTTAGAGAGGAACAATGGCTCTCAGTTGTGGTTTGTTTTTTTTTTTTTTTTTTTCCCTGAGCAGAATGAAAAAAGACACTAAATGATTTTTTTTTTTTTTTTTTGACAGTGGATAGAGGGATTAATTATAGTTCTTCACTTTAAAGTAGCTGTGTTAGTATCATGCATGCTAAGTAAGTTTACAGTTGTGTGATATCATAATTGGAATTTAGTAAGCTTTGAACTACTCACACTTGAATTGAGATCTGTGAGCCTCGAGCAAAGCTTTTGACAGCTCAAATGCTAGAATGGAAAACTGTGATAGAATTACAATATTTAAAGTCCCCTAGATCCTCTTTCTCTCTTCTTCTGACACTATGCATTATTTCCAACAGCATCCATCAAGGCTGTGGTGTGGGTCACACAACTGTCCTGTAAACTCTTTTCATGTCTTTCACGGTCATTGAAAAGTCTACCATGATAGCTAGAAATACTCAGAAGCGTAAAATCAGCATGTTGCAGCCAACCAGTATTACCACAGAGGATGCTTAGTCTATGAAAAGCATGGTGTTCTATGTGTGTTGCTGCTGATGAAGAGATAATAAACACAACGGCTAATGAGGGCTGGGATTTTTTTCCTTTACTCCAGGCTGTCCCTTTGCAGCAAGTGCTGTGCAGAGGAACAGACAAGCTGGAGTCACGGTTTTGAAGAAGGCCTGCATGGAGACAACAATGTTTACCTCATCTACTCTTTCAAATCTCCTGTAGCTTTCAGTAAGTGAAAAAAAGCATTTTTATTTTATTAAAAGAAATTGTAATTAAGGAAACGTCGAAACAATTAACACCTCACTGACGTGCATCTTATGTAACCCTGTAGTGCAGAGAATCAGTGTTGCACCTGAAGTTTTGAACTTCTTTCCATTTGTATCTTTAAGGCAGGAATGAAAGATAAAAGCAGTTAAATATTTTTCTTTCAGAAAACTTTTTCAAATACAACTTCATAGATTGAGAGATCACGCAGATAACATCCAACAACAGGAAAGTGAGCAACGTAGACAAAGAAATAAACTTGTACTGGAACAGGGTGACCTTGGGAACTTGTAGGCCATATTATCTGAAAAAGAAGACAAAACAAAAATTCCCAAGTGTTTTAGTGAAGAAAGATTTTCCCAAATGTGAGATTTCAAAATACTCCTGAAATTCAATCACATTGTAAAATAGTGATGTTCTAGAAAGTCAAATGTTTGTTTTCTTTACTGAACTGCAAGTTCTTCAGTTTTAAAAATTAGTTTAGTATTCATCACATTTTTTTTCTTACTTCCTGATTTCTGCTGTTACTCATACTTTTTTGAACCATTCTCTACTGACCATTTATAGACATGCTTAGTTAGATAATCTTTCCATTTCACCAAAAATGGTCTTATCTGTATTTGCACATACAGAAGCATATAGGAATTACTTTTTAATAATATCTCTTACGTTCCTGGACAGGCTGGTTTACCCAAACATGCAATTCCCATCTTGTTTTATGGACTTCAGTCAGAAAGAAGTCTGAATAGCAGATAGAGACATGCAGTTTTTCAAAGACTGGAAATTACTACATAATTAAAAACTCAAAGTTTTGTTAAGGTATTTCAAATGAAATATCAATATTGATATCAAATAAAATATATCAATAAAGTCTCATTAACCTAAAATTACTGTAGATTTAAATATTATCATGTGACTTGTGGAAGCTCTTTTTAAATTTCAGCAACAAATATTGTTCAACAGGAAATCCAAGAACTCAGTTATTTTCTTGATAGAATATTTGACTTCAGATAAATCCAATGTTACTTCATAAGCATCCACTGCATGGCAGATGCATTTTCACCTCCCAAGCACTTAGCTGAAACCTTAACACATTTAGCTAGATTAGCAACAGTTTGAAAATATTTAGCCAACTCTGTTTTCACACGAATGACTGAAAGGTGGTTAGCAGGGAAATTTAAGGGAGCCTTTATTTATGTGGTTAGTATTTTAAGAAGTTCACAAGCTGCCAGAAAACAGAAGTACTGCTGTATTTGAACAAGCCGAAAATATTTAATTTCAATTGATACAGATAAATGGTTACTTGCTTTGTAACTTATTTACTTGTAGCAATTGCTTTGCAACTTATTTACTTATAGCAACTTATAATGTTTTTGAATATTGCTAATATTGCTTAATAACTCTGCTTGCCCAGATGTTCTGTGGAATTTTACCAAGGACTGCAGTGTTCATCAAAACAAAGCAGTTTCCTGTGAAAACTTATCACAATGTTCAGCAAAATAAGAGACATGTCCTTGGAAAGCAGATGTGTTCTAACAAGTTGAGTCTTTGTGGACTATAGATAGCCATATATGGACAGTAGAAATTATATGCTAGTGTTTTTAGATAAGATAGAGGGGATAAACTGGCTGGAACCACTCTTGTTATTCAAGAAATTGGCTAAGAGAATCTGTGCATGAGGAAAAGTACAAGGTGAAGAAGACTGCAAGCCTTCCTCCCAAAGACCCCCGGAGATGCCCCCCAGGAGGCAACGCGCAGGTGCAAAGAGAACATAAACTGCTGACACCAGCCTTTCGAACTAACCCAGCATTACTCATGCATATGTATGTTTGTGTTATGTAATCCAATGAATATGTATATCCACACTCTATAAGTTTCTGGTAAAATGTGCTGTTGGGGTGCAAGCTTTGTGGAGAAATCCCCTTGCACCCCAGCACTGGAATAAACATGCCTGCTTTATTACTCTCTCCGAGTTGTAGAGTTTGTTTCTGTGAATCACAATTCAGCTAATATTCAGCTGAATTCCCCTAATGTGATCCACTACTTCCTGGAAGCAGGAACTCAGATAAGAATTTTCTTCAGGTGTCAGCAGCTCTCCAACTACAACATTTTACATGATGAAACATAACTTTAATTTACTTGATTTGTAAAGAAAATGGGATATTAACAATCATGTTGTTGGAAAAGCAGTCCCAGGAACTTCCACTAAAGAGTATCATGGAATTATAACTCCTTCAGTGTAAAACTCTGCCTTACATAAAACATAGTTTAACAGTGGTTGGATCTAAGAAAAAATTGTTTATCAATTCGATAAATCAAAAGAGAATTTTTTAGTTTCATCAATATGTATTTGATTTCAATAAAAGCTTTAAAAATGGTATTATTCTTGCAAATGAAAAAATCCTGAAAATTTTGTGTCCATTTTCACAATTTAAACTATTATTCCAATTCCATGAAATAAACCTAACCTGTCAGATTTTACCACAGAATGATAATTCTGAATTTTCTCACCCCTAACTGAAATCCACGTCTTTAAAACACCAATATATTTAACTGCTATAACAGACATGCAACAACTCAGCTATGTAAGATCTGAAGGAATCTGTGGTAACTGTCAGTTATCAATATGTAGCAGTATTTAGAAAATGACAACTTTTGGAAGAGATTTCTCTACTAATCATAGGTGAAATTAATTATTAACTGAACAACAGGTAGAGCAGCATCTGAGTCTGATTATCTGTTATGCATATAACTATTTAAAATAATGATAAATGTGATATTGTTTATCCCTGTTCAAAGGCAAAGCAAAGCAAAAATATGTCGTAGCTGAAGAAAAATGGGGTGAAACATTTACAAAATTATACATAGTGACATCTTGCTATATATTAAAATTTAACTCAATAATTTCTTTGCACACGTAGTTTTGTTCATGACAATATACACTGAAGAATTTTACTCAGTTATATTTTAGATCAAACATTGACAAATATCAGTAAAAGTAGTGGTTTAAGCAGCAGTCTTCCTGTTTCTACTTCATAGAGAAGAAAATTTATTTCTTAATATTTATTTCTGTAAATAAGCAAACCACTAGTTCACAGGACAAAAAATCTACAATATCAAGTTTCTTAGTCTCTTCGGTTTCATAAACAGAAGTCCCCTTCCCCTAAATTCTCACACAGCATCAGGTGTGCCATCTAGCTCCTTGTAAGTACAAATTCAAACACAACGAGAACAGCTCATTTTAGACGTTGCTCAAAATACAGATTGATTCCTACTACCTGTAACAGTCCTTCAAACAATATTTCAGCATGTCCCCATGCTGCACAAGGATATGCAACATTTATTTTTATTGTCAAGCTGTAGCAGTCTGATAACATGAGACATGCCATTCTAATTTTTTCAGGAACTTTGAGGTCAGTTGCTCTAAAGAAATATGTCTTAATAATGTAAAGGCATAATTTGACCCAAAGAAGACCAAGGACACTCAAGACATGTGAATGTGCCCTTTTTTCTGGTGTAATGCCTTGAGAAAACCCTTTATCATAATAGCTAGTAGTAGCCTATCTGGTAATTTAACTTGCTAGTAAGAAACAAAATGAGGCAGATAATTTTTAGCATTTCATATTCATTACTTACAAAGAACACTTGTCTTCCATATCATATAGTATTGTTTCTGATCCCTAGCTGGGTAAAAATCTTTAAAATGAATCAATGAAATCAGAATAAAAATGAAACTATAAGACTGTAAAAAATAATGATTACAGATGAAAATATCAGTTCTGGTGAGCCCACATTCTATTCTTGATTTCATTAATTTCATGAATTTACTTTCATACAAATATGTAGTTCAACTTCACAGTATGTAAATGTCTGTGTCACATACAGATCTTTAAACCAGGAATTTAATAGAATCCAAATGATACATATAGATGTAGGTGTGCCATTTCTTATTTTGTGTCATACACAGTGACATCAAAAATTCATACACTAACAAATGTGTTGAAGTTTTTTTTTCCCTTTTCAGTTTTTCTTTAGGAATTCCATCTTATCTCCCATCTGATAAGAAACAAAAACAATTACCAAATGTTTTTAAAATTACTTTGATTTTTTTGAGAGTAAAAACCTTCTGGAAATGTCTGTGTGCAAATAGAGCTCCTAGATTTAACAACAGTTTTTGTAAACAGTACTAGCTTCATTTGTCACATTAAAAAATTTCAAATACTAACAAAAGAAAGTTGTCTTTTTTTTTTTTCTTTACATGTCTGCATGTATTCTTTTCTGAGTCATCCAACACCTAGCTATCCTGTCCTGCCACACAATTTTAATCATTTCTATATCTTATCTTTTATATTGCAAAGCTGCATGCTATTTTCAGCCCACACAGCTGCAGAACTTTGTGAAAATTTATGAAAAATGATACTTTTTATTTACAATGGAAAAGGCTAAGGCATCAAATGAAGTAAGATTCTCAAGTTTCCTCTAGAAAACTTCAGCATTCTGATACAACAGAGTCTGAAATGAAGGAAAGGGTCAAGACGATTTTTTTGTTTGTTCATTTCCACTTCTGACACACTCCTGTTCTGCTGCTGATTACACAGGGAAAAGATACCACGGTGTTTATGTTCAGCAGCTAGGAAAATGGTATCAAAGTCAAGCACAGTGAAATTAGATTTTAGATCCCATGTCGGTATCAAAGAGAAAATATTTCATATCAAGTCCCTGCAATGATTGGTAACAAGAAAGTTATATTAGTTCTAAAGCATTTGGTGATTTAGAGAGTTAACAGGCTACTCCTTTTCCTTCCTTATCCAGATGCTGTCCTGCTTTTCTGCCTCTCTTTTCTGTTTGTTGCTATTGTGACTTAATCCCTTCATAAATTTCCATTATGGAGTCTCAGCTTGAATTTATAATACCTTGTATCTGCTTCTCAAACAAAATACTGTGCAATCTCATGGCTTATTCAAAACACTGACCTTTTCAGCTATGAAATTAATTTTTGACAAACATGCATTCCATTTTTTAAATTTTATTTCATCTCTACAATAAAAACTGCATGTAAGCAAATGGTGTTGGCTAAACTTTCCACACACATAACGTATTCTTTTTATTACTGGCAATGTCTCTCCTTCTTACTGTTTTACTAAGCATCTGGTATGAGACAAGGACTATCCTTACTTACACTCCCAATGATTAATATATCTTTGACAAATTTCTGCAAAAGATTGATGAAGGTTCATAAGACCTGCTGCAACTTCTGGGAGCTGTTGTGCATAAAGCAGCAGAGCATACCTGGGAGCATCGTAAGCATGTGGCTTAAACAAATCCGTCTGTATGTCCCGAGGATAAAAGCATCTGTGCCTATTTCGATAGGCCCCAGTCACACAGGGTGGTTTATGCCTGTTAAGGAATGCTCTACCTCTTTTATAATCAACGCTTACATGAAAGCATTCTCCTTTGTCTGCCGTTTTGCCTCTCACTTAGTCTGTAAGTATAAGTAGGGGGAAAAAAAAAAACCACAAAAAATAAAATCTCTTTGTGTCTTCAAAAAGATACTACAAAAAGGCCTAAACAACTTAAACAAGACCTTCTCCATATGGGTGGACAATAACATGCTCAAAGCCAGTGCCAGCGGAGATATAATTTACTTCTCATGCTTGCTGAGTATTTAAAAATTCATCTACAACCTCAAAGTGACTAGGAAGGTTTATTCCTTTATGACTCTGAATAACCACTGGTTGGGAAATCTCAGAGTCTGGAGGTCTATTTAGGGAAATGTGGTGGTTTAGCCCCTGCCGGGGTCTGAGACCACGCGGCCGCTGCCCCTCCCCCACAAAGGGAGTGAAATACAAAGCCCCAAGACTGAAATAAGGAAAGGTTTAATACAACAGTGCAATAGCAACACAACCAACAACAACAATAACAATAACAGTAATAGTGATAGCAATGAACAGAGCAAAATAGCTACCAAATACAGCAGTGAGAAGCACGATGTACAAAACCACGAGTGCACCGCGCTCCCGCCAGGAAAATGTGACCTGCCAGGATGTGACATCCGCATGGTATCTGAATAACCCGGCTAGAGCTCCCCCCACTGCTGGGGAAACTTAACCCTATCCTGGTTAAACCAGGACAGGAAAATATACAAATCTTGAATGCCTGTCCTTCCATCTGCACAATATTCAATGTCAAGTTGACAAAGTAAAGGTGTCATTCTTGAGAACTGTCTTTCCTGTGACATTCACATTGTCATAATAAAAATCGAGTTTTTAGAAAAGCCTTTCATGAAAATAATTGTTACCTACAGATAGAAAAATAGAAACTGCATTGCTTTCCTTTTTTATTTTTTCTTTTTATTTTTAGGTTTATAAAATATCTATTTGAAATCATAGCACTATGCATTAAACCTAGCACATCTGGTAACCTAGAGCTGTATATATAGCTCCTGTTAACATATTTCTAAAAGGAAGTTCATTGCCAGATATATTTTTATTATTTTTTACTTTTGAAAATGAGGACTGGATCTTATATTGCTGTGTGAGAGACAAGAAACCAGGCCTGCGAGAAACTAAGAAAAACAGCCTGAGAAAGCAAAAGTTGAGGCTGATCAAAGAAATGCCTCAAACACTCACAAGACAAAACTATGAGTCACAGGGTGCATTCTGTGGAGGTCGAAGTTGATAAGGCTGCCCCAATAACACAAGATGCAGCTGGAGGAGGGAGCCCTGTGGAGACAGGACGGCTCTGCTCTGGTGCACCTGGTCAAATTTCAAGGGCCATCTGTCCGGTGAATGACCTTTGCTTCATTATCCACAAAATGCATATTAAAGTTAACACCCCTCAATATGCTAACGAGGGCTAACATGATCATGCTAATTACATCATCCCATGAAACACCTCACCCCTCCCCATACATGGGATACGTAGGTATGTGGGTCGACCTAGGGGACGGACCCAAGGAAAGTGGGTATAAATCAAGAAGGGGGGGGGGGGGGGGCGGAGCCTGAGACAGAGTGCAGTGAAGTGAAAAAGACAGATGCCAGCGAAAAAGACGGATGTCTCCTGTGCTTCCTGGAACCCTCATTGGCGGGATCAGCGCAGAAACCCAGACCGGTGATCTGTATTTCCCCATTCCCTCTATCTCCCTCTTTTCCCTTTCCTATTAAGCAATGCAAGGCATATTATATTGCTTGCCACAACTTGCTATATACTTAACCAACCATCATGTGTTCAATTAGTACATTGTGAGTAGTTAATAAATGTTTAGACTTGGAGACTTGTTGTCTGCTCCATTGGGGATTTGCGAATCTGAGTCACTTGTCCCCCTTGTCTGAGCGGGACATGACATGCTGTGACAATGAACTCAGGATTCGGATCCTGTAGGCACAGAACTTCCTATAGTAAATGACAACAATTATCATACCCCCTCATAGTTAAAGGTGATTACTTGCACTTTATTTAATAATAAAACTGCAACATCTTCAGTAGAGAAACTATCTCTGATCATGTGTTTGCATAGATCTGAGGAAAACAAGCCCTTGACCTTCCTGAGGCATCAGAATCATCCTGTAATACAAATGCTCAATTATTAACATTATTGTGGGCAATAGCATTTTGGAAGGATGCTCCAAATTGACTCATAATTGACTGATACTTAATTTCTGATGTGAATATCTGGAGAAAATTTGAGTCCCTTGTTAAAAGGTTGCTTAAAAATCCAGTCACAGAAAAAAAAAAAAAAAAAAAAAAAAAGCAGGCTATATCTGCACTAATAAATTAAGCCATGCTAGGAAATGTTCCAAGTATCATAATCACATGTATTTTTCAGTTGGTAGTATGCTCTCTGGCAGGTACTCTGCCTGGGTCAACCATCAGTCTCTCAGACAATCCCTTGGCACCATTATGGAGTTTGAGACCAGTCCCCAGTTAAGCAGGAGCCTCTTTTGGAGGCTAGGAAGATTTAATGGTTCAGATTCCAGCCTTTCTGCACCAGCTGGGCTCGATGCCAGCAAACTCCTTAGCACCGTTTTACTTGGTATCACAGATGTTGCCATAGGGGCCAGATATCGCAGTGTCGTTGCTTACAATTTTATCAACAGCAAAGTCATCTGTCACAGCTCTGGAATGTGCTCATCATTTTGTTTAACTGATTTATATTTCAGTTTAAACTGTTCAGTGTCTTCAACCGCTTCTGTTCTTGTACATGGCCAGATTGCAAACAGCAGGGAAAAAACCCTATCATCCATAAGCAAGTATTTAATTTCTTGGCTGAAAATTCCACACAGGAGAGAGGTCTTTAGTTCATATGCTAGCAAATGCATTTACAGCTGAGACACCATCACAAAATGGACTGCCAGTTATAAGTTTGTACATGACTGAACTGGTCCAACCCACTTGCATTCAAATTATCTAAAATGAATAGTCCAATATCTGCTATACTTCAGTCTACACTTGTCATTCTGTGCATAGAAGTTCAGACCACCTGCCAGCTGTTTTACTATTAAACTGGTTTTTGGGGGATTTTCTCTCTTATCGCAGATATTTTTCAGAAGAAGCTAGGAACTGTTTCCCGACTGTTGAAAAAAAAACCCCAACCAATAATGATGGATGAATCTCCAAAGCTGTATGTTCTCACAGGATCCCTCTCCTCTCTGTCCAAATAATAATTTGGAAGTGGCTGGTTAGAAGTCAGGAATATCTATTTGGAGCTTCTCAGAAATATCTTAGTGAGCAGGGGAAGGATTCCAGGCAATAAGATTTTCCCTTGTCATACCAGGACAGGAAGGGTAGGCAGCCCCAAGAGCTTTTGAAAGAAGACAAAGTAAACTCCAAGGTCTATTTTGCAGTTACAGTATTGAATGAGTTTTATAGGGAATTCTCTCTTTATGCCAGACCATTTCCACAGCAACAAAGAAAATTTTTACTCTTTCTGTGTCTCAGACATGGAAACTGAAATTTCTGTCCCACACTATCTGTACAGGTTTTTTTAATACTTAAATTGGAAGCTCCTCTAGGCAAAAGCTGAGTCTCAACACAGCACACACAGCTCCCAGTACAGCTGACTCTGACCCATACTAGCAGTACACACTGTAAACAACTCAGATACTATGTGATCTGACACTGAGGTTAAAGCTCATGTATTAGTTATTTAAACTGAGTAACTCATGTCTGACAAAGGGAAAACTTTGGTTTAAGAACAAAATTTCAATCATAATTAAATTGTTAGCTCACTTTTTGTGTTTGTGCTTAACTTCTTTTTGACCAAGGTTTTAAGACTTCTTTTTCTAACGGTGTTTTAGTATAACTTTACACCAGATGCTCAATTAGTACAATAATGCTAACTGTGGCCTTTAGCCATTTATGCAGTGTAGACAGCAAGAGTAAGTGGAAATAACCCCTTTCTCTTTGATAGATTAATAAATGACTGGCAAATGAAATCAGTCACCAGATGGTGCAATTCTCAACAGTCCTACAAATTTAGTTCAAAAGTATGTTTGGTTTAATCTTAGGAAGAATGTACTTTGTCGAACATATATTTTTTCATCACAGAAGATACTGCATTTTATAAGCAATGACTCTGAATAATTTCCTAAGTGCAGAGGCGACACCCATATATTATTGGGGTAAATATAAGAAGATACATTGCTTGATTGACTTTCCTAAATTCAACCTAAAAAATCTGATTGCTATTTTGAAGCTGGGGATTTGTATCCATAATTCATGCATTTCATGTTCATCTAGTAATGCCGTTCTACACAGTATTATTGCACAATTTAGTATATTCATCAGGAATACTTTACTCAATATATTTAGGTAGAGAAAAGGAAAGCCCACCAAGAATGTAGCATTACTTTATATCAGTCTTTTGTTACTGGAAATAAAGTTATTACAGTCCTTATATATACACTAATAAATTTAGGAATAAATATTTAATAGTATCAAATGTGGTAAAATATTTGGGAAGGAGGTTAACAAAAACCCAGATGCTGCTGTATTTTTCTTTGATGCACAAAAAGTGACTGCACTTGAGACAGAAATTACCTTGAAATTCAATTCAGTAAATTCAGTTAGATTTTAAAATTCTAATTCAGAACATTCAGCCCTTACAAGAATAGGTCTATATATAAACAAAAGAAATGTTGTTGCAGTGCAAAAGTATGTGCTAAAAATCAATCTTTTTACAAGGCAAGTCCAACAAATTCTTCTGCATCCATTGAGCCTGATCACAAGTAATTCTTCCATATTACACACTTGTAAAGTAAAGGATAATTTGTTTTATTGTAATGGTCTTGTACAAAGATGGGGAAAAAAAGTGCATCCTAACATAGACTTATACATGAAATACAGTGTTTTCTCATTAGTAAGGAAATATGTACATAGGTGTGCATGCACATTCAAATATACTTTGAACCACAGAAAAGAAATTGCAACTCTTATTGAAATAAACATAAGTCATCTATAAATATGCAAGGCCAGAACTCCAGCTGCATTAATTAAAATTACTTATGTCCTAGTTTGAAAGGAACACATAGTATGTGATGTCTGATTTAATTAATCAAGGGCCCATAACTCTGAGAGGTTATAATTCTCTCATCAAAGTAAAAAGGCAGAACCACAAGTGTGGCTGAAGTACCTTTGCACTTCCATGAAAAGAAACAGGAAACAACCTTTATTTTTCTGGCCCTGAAACCTTGCTAGGTTTGTTTTTCTCCCTTCTCTGTGAAGGCCAGCTGTCAGAGACTGCTCAAACAAATGCATTTCTATGGGTTAGGAAATTTCCAAATTTGTGGCTACACAAGTCTGGAGGAAGAGAAACAAAGGAGATACTGTGATGAATTTAGGTCACTTGAGCTTGCCATGCTGTACTTGGTCTAATTTAACTTCACAATTGCTTCACAGTGCTGAAGAGTGCAAAGCAGTTAACAGTGGGCATGAACTAATTTCAAGTCAGTAAATACATTACCCTATCGTAACAGAGGAAAGATTATAAATGGATAAGAATGAAAACAACAGATTATTATTTGTCTCAAAGTCAATTAATAAAAAATTTGCTGTATGGTTTCTCTCAGAATCAATGATACAGTCAAAACTTTAAGAAGAAATGCACCTGTTGTACAGCTCGGTGTATGAATTTCTAACTGCACGCCCCATCCCCCAACAATGAACAAACAAACAAAAAAATATTAGTTGAGAATCACTGCATGGTATAGATATCCATATTAGGTCTGTGACTCTGCCTGAAATTGTAACATGCAATCATGAGTTGTTTTGGACTGAAAAGTTTGAGCTTAAAGTAAAAATAGCTATAGCCAGAGGGGGAAAAGGGAACTAAAGAGAACAAATAAATGTACTAGAAACAGGACAAAGACAGTTCTACCAATTTGATTATTTTTTTTTTCTTTCTTCTTGCTATATAGATAGTATCCTAAATAGCTGCTTAATTACATGTGTGCATGATCTTCTGATTATGCTATATTTGTCTGAAAGGAAAACACATACAAAAAAATTTCCACCTTATGAGAGATCATAAATGCTAATGAAAAACAAATGTTGAATTACACAGTTGAAAGTAGTGTGATTTTCCAGTATTAATATTACTTTTTCTTTAGTTATCCTGCAATATCCTGAGCATATCCATTTCTACTGAACTGAAGAAAACCAACTGACTGACCTAAATTGTTCCATTTTACCATTGTTTTGCTTTAGACTTGTTTGTATCAGAATATCATCATTCATTACATAATATTTTTTGGTAATAGTTTTTGACACTCAGGGTACTGATTAGCTCTCTTTATAGGCAGAATTGTAGAGAGAGCAGGGAACACAGACACAGGACCGTGTAAGGTGGAAATGCAAGTTCTGACCCTGTAAAGGTTTGTGCACTTGATGACTCCATGCACTACAAGGAGGACCTGCTGACATCAGCTGAGCTGTTCTCAACATGCTGAGTTACATGTGGCTTCAAATATTTGAAGGTTCAGGGGCCATTAGGAGAAAAAATAGTTGATATCTTCTGTCTCTAAAGCTCTAAATGCAACTTAAAACAATCAGTTTCAGTTTTAGAAGTTATCTTCTGGGTTACACACTGTCTCCCTTTCTGGTTACTCCTGTGTTTGACCCCATACATGCGGTTACTCCACCTGGGGTCTTGCTGAAGGAAGAGAGAAAAAGTGGCTCTGTTTAGACTGTGATTTTTTGGAATAATGAGTCAAATTCTCCAGAGAAACTGTGAAACACATAGTCTCTTCCATGAATAGTTTTCATCCTTTGTCCCGTGGGCACGAATTTGGTTCTCCACTTCCATCAAAAATTATATCAACACCATGATCGCTGAATCAATGGGTGATCTCTGGTGGATTTAGTGTCTGTTTTTCAAAATGTGCTATGGAGCAGTGAACTTCAAGCCTCTAAAAAGTCAGAGTCTATAACTTAAAGCTGCATTTTGAAATATGCAAGGTTTGAGGCTGCAGATCATCTGTATAAACTAAAAAACTTGGGGGGCATCTTCTAGGGCACTGGATTCTGGACACATGAACAAAGAGAAAATATTTAACAATAGATAAAGGTGAAGTTACTGCTTAAACAAAGTGGCCATGTTTTGAAATATCTGATACTTGTTTTTAATTTAAATGTTATGATATTACATCTCTTCTTCAGTATTTCTTTTGCAGCTGCTTTTTTTTTTTTTTTTTTTAACTTCAGCTTAAAGAACTGGGTGACTTTGGTGAATTAGATGATTATCTAAGACAGGACAATGGGCTAAACCAGGTTGCTTTTCCTCATCTCTGCTACAAGCTAAGAACACACACATGAACTGGTACCACAGTCCAGCTAATGCTCAATGACTATTAAGGCAATGACAACTTGATCAAGTGAGCCTGCACTCTGAAGGGTTTTTTTTAAACAGATATTTCCTACTCTGTTATACAGTGGAAGTACTGGGAAAATTTTTATTTAGCAGTCTACTCAGTTTCAGGTTTCAAGTGTTACAAGGCCCTTCATTTCCATTCTTTTGGATTTATTATTTTTACTGAAAGATTTTAATGCTTGTTGCTATAGTGGCAGTACGGCAATAATAATCTGATGTAAAATTTTAGTATCATGTGTAACTGTGCCATGCCATAGCACAGTCTAACAAGCAGTAACTCCCTGGTTTCCTCAAGCCAAGGTTTCTGAGCACTGCACCTTCTGTTTAAGCGGGAGTGTCTCATGGTACCTGCGTAAACAAGAATATATCCATGTTACTAACTTTGCCTCTAAAACAGTCAGACTGAACTATCTGGAAGTAGGGATTAATTAACTCTTGTCTTAGATCAACCAAAATTCTCAGATTGGAGAACCTCCCAGAGTGTGAAGTGAACGTGTGAGGATGGAGAGCAAGCAAGCCCACAGTGTGCTGCAATATGAAGGAAGAGCAGGGGGCTTTTAAAAATCTGCAGTGAAGAAAGAACTCAAACTGAAGTCCCAGAGATGTGAAAAGGAAACTTTCCTGCTGTCCACATATGGGATGATTCAGGGAGCTATAGGGAGTTGCTCAGCTGTGAAGGCAGAATGGAGAAAGGGCAATCCTTTTCCTCTCTCTTTTTCCTCTGTGCAGTGAGATTGAAATGAAAAGGCAGTTTTATTCTCAGGCTTTTATTTGTTTTGACTCACCCAGAAGACTTAAATTCTGTGTTACGATTTCACTCATCCAAATATATTACTTTGTTGTTCTAATGAAATATAGTCCAGAGACTAAAAACCTTTTTTTATGTTTTGGTGTTCTTGCTTCAAAGAAAAGCAGAGTAGCTCCACATCAAGTCTAGGATGTTGTCACAAAAATCTTTTACAACCATTTCTTGGCAAAAGATGCCTGTTCTCTCCAATAGGTAACAGTGGTATTAGCAATTATTATTGAACTGGTTAACATGAGCCAAAGAGATTAGACTGTCGTTAATTGTGGTTGCCATGGTTCAACATATTGATTAAAAAAATCCTGTAATTGTGCAATTACTGTACTTGAAAGAGGCCAACAAAGTCTGGGCAGAAGGATTTCTTTGTGTTTATAAATTACAAATAGGAGATTGGCAACCAAGAATCATACATTATTGGAAAACCACAGAAATAACTACATTACTGATACAATTGAAGGAAACATGTAAGAGAGCATTAACAACTATGAAAGGCAAATAACTATAGCCTTTGAAAATCTTATTCTCAGGAATGGCAGCAGGTTGACCAGCTGTAGCTGAGATATTCCTCAGCCAGTATTTTATAGAGTATTCCTGTAAACCAGGAGATGTTTGCATGGAGAAGTAAAGATACTTCTGAATCCTCTCCTTCATGCTTGATTTGGAAAAAAAGGCTCAATTACAATGCAAAAGAATATAAGCTACCAAAAAAGATCTTTGCTTTTCAGACCTTTCTAATCTGAAATCCAAGTATTATCACAATGGTTAATGTGAGATAAATATATTCTCACATTTACTCTGTTTGTTCTTAGTTACTAACACTAATAGGAGATACATGTTTCAGCACAGGAGACGTCAAAAGAAAAAGTATTGACAGTAATAATAAGCTGCAGATAGTTAAGCGCCATGAGGAGGACACTAGAATTACTAGACTGGATTCTGTACTACAAAAATGTAGTCTAAATCCAAGAGGAATTACTTTTATTAACTTCCATAAATGTTAGAGTAGATTGGTTTTGATCAAATATTTTTTCACACCACCTTGTTGTTTTCATTGGTAAAAACCAGGAGAAAATTAAATTATTTATTTTCACCATTACTTCAAAAACAAAAGTTTGGATCATTACCTCTGAATAAAAAAACCCCTATTCAAAATCTTGCTGGGATTCATAAAAATAATGAAACAATCTGCAAATAAAAAAAATATTTTGAACTCAATGGAAATATTTTGTCTACAAAAAAATAAAATAAAAAACAAAGAAAGACCCAGATTGACTTGAAATATTTCTTCTCCTCTTCCCTGCTATTTTTCAATAAGATCAAATAACAAATTCCAGAGTGACCACATCAAGTTCTGGACTTATGGAAGACTATAAACTATACAGCTTAGAGCTGGAACTACATTTATTTATAACGTCTAGATAATGTCTTCAAGCTGTTCAATATTTTTTATTGGCAAAGAAGTTGCAGCCAAGTACAAGAAGACTCTGACTTTGGACTTCAAGATTTTAGTATGAGAAACACAGAAACAGTTGTTGTAGATTGAACTCTTCACACAGCTGTATCCATATCCTCCTATCCTTACATTAGATAGATGAAGTCCAGTGAGTTTGACTGCAATGTATTTTCTAAAACTTGAGACAAATTAATTCAAGACAGAATACTTACAGTATCAGCTATCCATTAACACAGGATACTCTAACAGCCATTTTACTTAAGAATCCTGTGGTCATTGTCAGATATGCAATAACAAATCCTTCTTTTAATAATCTAAATCTTAAATATCTTATCAGTCTTTAAAATATTATCACTATCCAAGAATATGCTCCAACATACAGTCATTTTATGCTCTTGTCACAAAAGCTGCTGAAGAGCACAAAAGATCAAGTCAGATTATTTGTTAGTCATATAACGTCATTTAGAGATTTCTTTCAGCTTCTGGAAATGCCAGCTGATATTTGGCATCTTTGATTACGTACTTAAAAATTTCTATACTATTAGCCTATTATCTAACTCAGAGAAGACACTCTAAGCTATCATGTCTGCAGAAGTTCTTTACAGGCAGCTTCTTTGACAATTTCAGCTTACCCTGTTAGACCACTAAAATGTCATGGATCTTGAAAAGACATTGGGGTTATTTGAGGTTTAATTCAAATTTAGTTACCTGTCCCTTGCATGTTCTTAAAAAATTGAATCACAGTTTGACCTCCCTGTGGAAAGTCTTATTAAATGCAACGGGACTGTGAAGTGTAGACATCAAATTCCAACATAAATTACTGTAGGTACTCATAATTGCAGGTATTCTAGGACAAAATTCTCTATCAAACACCACTATTCGCCAGACCTTTTGGCATTAGATGGAATGCACCTGTCCCAGAGGGGGAAGAGGATATGGGGGCAGGAGTTAGCTGGGCTCATTGACAGAGCTTTAAACTAGATTTGAAGGGGGAAGGGGGCAAAACATCAGCCCATCTGAAGTGCATGTATGCCAATGCACACAGCATGGGTAACAAACAGGAGGAGCTTGAAGCCATGATGAAACAGGAAAATTATGATGTCATGGCTATTACAGAAACATAGTGGGATGTCTCCCATGACTGGAGTGCACCAGTTGATGGCTACAAGCTCTTTAGGAGGAATAGACAGGGGAGGACAGGTGGTGGGGTGGTGCTGTAGGTTAGGGACTGTTATGATTGCTTTGAGTACAAGTATAGTGAAGACAGGGTGGAGTGTATTTGCGTTAGAATCAGGGGGAAGGACAACAGGTCAGATGTTGTAGTAGAATTCTACTATAGGACACCCACCCAGGACAGAGAGGTGGATGAAATGTTCTATAGGCATTTAGGAGAAGTCTCACGATTGCTTGCCCTTGTTCTTGTGGGAGACTTTAACTTCCCAGACATCTGCTGGAAATACAACACAGCAGAGCGGGACCAGTCCTGGAGATTCCTGGAATGTGTGGGAGACAACTTCCTGACACAGCTGGTGAGTGAACCGACCAGAGAAGGTGCCCTGCTGGATCTCCTCTTTGTGAACAGAGAAGGACTGGTGGATGATTGTAGAGGGAAGTCTTAGGTCACTCAAAAAGGACTTCAAGGCACTGGGGTGGCTAATTGAAGGATCGGGAGCTCAGGTCGTGTTTTCATCAATCCCTCAAGTGGAAGGGAATACCACTGAAAGAGTGTGGAAAACATATCTGATTAACACGTGGCTCAGAGACTGGTGCCACCATCGGAATTTTGGTTTCTTAGATCATGGTGACGCTTATAAGGCTCTTGGTCTGCTGGCGACAAATGAGACAGGTGGGATGCAGCTGTCCCAGAGGGGAAAAGGATTCTGGGGCAGGAGTTATCAGGGCTTATTGAGAGGGCTTTAAACTAGATATGAGGGGGGATGGGGAGATGACTGGGCCTGTTAGGAACAAGCTCAAGGGAAGCATGCCAAAGCTTGAAAGATGGTGGACTGGTGAGGGCTCTCCCTCTGCCACTTCATTTGAAAGAAGGGAAAGATGTTTAGGAACCGTGGAAGCACCTGAGAAGGGTCTAGTAGGGAATGGGGCCCACACTCACAAAAAGGTGTTGGATTCATTAGCTCATCTCAAGTGTGTCTATACCAAGGCACGCAGTATGAGCAACAAAGAGGGTGAGCTTGAAGCCATGATGCAGCATGAGAACTATGAAATAGTAGCTATAACAGAAATGTGATGGGGTGCCTCACACGACTGGAGTGCTGCAATTGATGGCTACAAGCTCTTCAGGAGGGATAGACAGGGAAGGAAAGGTGGAGTAGGTCTGTATGTAAGAGAATGCTATGACAGCTCAGAGATCAAGAATAGTGATAATGGGGTTGAGAGTGTTTGGATTAGGTTAAGGGCCAATAAAGCAGATCTTCTGTGGGAGTCTGCTATAGACCTCCCAACCAAAGCAGTGAGGTGGATGAAGCTTTCTATAAACAGTTGGGAGTAATCTCGTGGTCACTTGCCTTTGTTCTTGTGGGGGACTTTAACCTCCTGGGTATCTGCTGGGATCACAGCACAGCAGAGAGGGAACAATCCAGGAGGTTCCTGGAATGTGTGGAGGATAACTTCCTCATACAGCTGGTGAGTGAACCGACCAGGGAAGGTGCCCTCCTGGACCTGCTTCTTGTGAACAGGGAAGAGCTTGTGGGGGAAGTAAAGGTTGGAGGCCATCTAGAGTGAAGTGATCATGAGATGATTGAGTTTTCAATCCTTGGAGAAACAAAGAGAGGGGTTAGTAAAACTGCCACCTTAGACTTCCAGAGGGCTAACTTTGACCTGTTCAAGAGACTGGTTAACAAAATCCCTTGGGAGGCTGCCCTGAAGGATATGGGAGTCCAGGAAGGCTGGACATACTTCAAGAGTAAAGTCTTAAAGGCACAGGAGCAGGTTGTTCCCATCTGCCGAAAAACAAGCAGGCAGGGAAGGAGCTTGGCCTGGCTAAACAGGGACCTTTGGCTGGATCTCAAGAACAAAAGAAGAATCTATGAACTTCAGAAGAGGGGGCAGGTCCCTCATGAAGACTATAAAGATGTAGTGAAGTTATGCAGGGAGAACATTAGGAGAGCCAAAGTGCAGCTAGAGCTCAACTTGGCTACAGCTGTTAAGGATAATAAAAAATCTTTCTATAAATTCATTAACAACAAAAGGAGGATTAGGGAAAATCTCCCTCCTTTACTGGATGCAGAGGGAAACATGGTAACTAAGGATGAGGAAAAGGCTGAGGTGCTCAACGCCTACTTTGCCTCAGTCTTTAGCAGTGGAACTGGCTGTTCCCTGGACACCCAGCCTCGTGAGCTGGGAGATGGGGAGGAGAAGCAGACTGATGTCAGCACAGTTGAAGAGGAGGTGGTCAGAGACCTGCTACACCACTTGGATGCACAGAAGTCTGTGGGACCGGATGGGTTACACCCAAGGGTGCTGAAAGAGTTGGCAGATGTGCTCACCAAGCTGCTTTCCATGATTTACCTGAAATCATGGCTAACTGGGGAGGTCCCATTGGACTGGAGGGTGACAAATGTGACACCTATCTGCAAGAAAGGCAGAAAGGACGATCTAGGAAACTATAGACCTGTCAGTCTGACCTTGGTGCCAGGGAAGGTCATGGAGCAGGTCATCTCGAGTGTCATTAAAAGTCATATAATGGACAACCAGGGGATCAGGCCTATTCAGCATGAGTTTATGAAAAGCATGTCCTGCTTGACAAACCTGATCTCCTTCCATGACAGGGTGACCTGCGTATTGGATGGGGGAAAGGCTGTAGATGTTGTCTACCTTGACTTCAGTAAGGCCTTTGACACCATTTCCCACAGCATTCTCCTGGCAAAACTGGCTGCCCGAGGCTCGGATGATCACATGCTTTGCTGGGTAAAAACTTGGCTGGATGGCCAGGCCCAAAGAGTTGTGGTGAACGGAGTGAAATCCAATTGGTGGCTGGTCACGAGTGGTGTTCCCCAGGACTCGGTTTTGGGGCCACTCCTGTTTAACATCTTCATTGATGATCTAGACGAGGGGATCGAGGGCACCCTCAGTCAGTTTGCAGACGACACCAAGTTGGGTGGGAGTGTTGATCTGCTCAAGGGTAGGGAGGCTCTGCAGAGAGACCTGGACAGGCTGGAGTGATGGGCTAAGGCCAACTGGAGGAGTTTCAATAAGGCCAAATGCCAGGTGCTGCACTTGGGCCACAACAACCCCCAGCAGTGCTACAGGCTTGGGGAGGAGTGGCTGGAGAGCTGCCAGTCAGAGAGGGACCTGGGGGTGTTGACTGACAGCCGGCTGAACAGGAGCCAGCAGTGTGCCCAGGTGGCCAAGAAGGCCAATGGCATCCTGGCTTGTATAAGAAATAGCGTGGCCAGCAGGGACAGGGAAGTGATCTTACCCCTGTACTCGACACTGGTAAGGCCGCACCTTGATTCCTGTGTTCAGTTTTGGGTCCCTCACTACAAAAAGGACATTGAATTACTCGAGCGTGTCCAGAGAAGGGCAACGAAGCTGGTGCAGGGTCTGGAGCACATGTCGTACGAGGAGCGGCTGAGGGAAGTGGGGTGTTTAGTCTGGAGAAGAGGAGGCTGAGGGGAGACCTCATCTCTCTCCACAACTACCTGAAAAGAGGTTGCAGAGAGATGGGGATGAGTCTCTTTAACCAAGCAAGAAGCGTTAGGACAAGAGGTAATGGCCTCAAGTTGCGCCAGGGAAGGTTTAGACTGGATATTAGGAAGCATTTCTTTACAGAAGGGGTTGTTAGGTGTTGGAATGAGCTGCCCAGGGCATTGGTGGAATCCCCATCCCTGGAGGTGTTTAAGAGTCAGGTTGACATAGCACTTAGGGATATGGTGTAGTTGAGAACGGCCAGTGTTTGGTCAATGGTTGGACTAGATGATCTTCAAGGTCTTTTCCAACCTAGATGATTCTGTGATTCTATTCTGGTCTTGAAATAATCTACAACCCAAAGTATCTTCAGATAGCCATTTGGCAATTTCCTTGTTAAATTAGCAGTTACTGAAAGTTTGGATACTTTCAGTTTCTGAAAAAAAAAAACCCAAAACCAAAAACAAACAACGCAAAACAAAACCCGAAGTGTATTCATTTAATTAAATTTTTCATAACTCAAGAGGGATGTAGTTGCAGTTTAACAGGAAAATTATTCATTTTATGTAATAGAGATGGGATGATTTCACAAATGATAATTGTGAATTACATGAAATATTGCTGTTAGACTGTTATGCCAGTAGTGAAACAGGTGGAAGTTTCACTTGCATATTTTTTTTTCTTCATTTTAATATTAATCTAATTTTTCAGAAATTTCATTTCAGTGATGAGCTCTGATTCAGAGTTTGCAGTTACCATTATTATAGCAATACTACATCATAACTTAAGAAAAAGTACTTATTACTAGTCCTGATCTGTTCAGCCCAAAAGTCCTTTAGAGCTAAAGGCTTCTGTAGCTGAAGGGTCTCTTTTTTTCACTATTATTCTTAGTCTGGGTCATAGCTTACTGTTATAAGCTTAGTCTTAGTAATGACATGAGAAGTCAATGTAAACAAGTAGTCCTTATACTTTTACATGATCAATACAAGGCTTTTTTAGCTCTTATTTATCCAGAGAGTTAGATCTTATTTCCAATAACAGGACAACATAGAGGTGTCTCAAATTGGAGGCTCAGAAGTGGAGATGTCCAACATTAGTCATCAGCTGTCCACAAATAAAAATAATTTTCTTTATAATTCTTATAGTGGTGATAACTACATTTTGTGGCTCAAGACTGATTTGAAAGTAGAGAGAGAAAATGACTCTAATTGCTTCAAGCTTGTTGAGCAAAAAAGAAAATGTAATCTCCTATGCCTAAATGAGAAATTATAATTTATATTCTACTATCAACACTCCCATACTCTGTAACCCCACTATAATAATGCACTCCAAACAATTTCCATATCTGCTACCACCAAAGTTAAAAGTTACATTCTCTCTTATTTGTTGCTTTTTCTATTTCATGCCTGACCTATGGCAAAAGAAGAAAACATCTCAAACATGATAAGGTATCACCAAATGAAGTATCTCCTTCTGTAGCTAAATGACTCATAAAGCCTCCAAGCAGGTGGACTGCTTCCCAGGCATACTTCAACACATATGCAAAGGCAAAGAAACAAGGTGAAGAAACAAAGATGAGTACAGGGCTCATGTAATAATGCTTGCTGATTTGGGGGGGGGGGTTTATGTTTCCCTGACTGGGTCAAAATAGTCTGTGTCCTTCTTCTTCCTCAAAGTGAAAGAAAATTAAAAGGTAGCCAACTTTTTCACACAGCAGCTTTATCACAGCTTTGTTTGAAGATGACAGGTGTCATACCATCTGCACTCTAAGCTGGAAAAATCTTTGAACTCATCCTCTCTACTTGGCAGGTTTTCAAATTTGCAATCACCCGAAACATAAAAATAATCTATCAACAAAAAGGCATCGGAAAGTTTGGACAGTACTCAGAGTTACAATCCCAGAAATGAGAGAGGCCAGATGTTGTCCTCACTAATATTATATGAAGAAATGTTGTCAGGCACCTGAGGACAGAGGTCACCAGGGCAGACGTCATGTTGTGTCCTTAGTTGGAAGAGATGTGTGGAGGGCACTCTGAAGAGCAGTGGGGAAAAGATGCCATAAAAAGGTGAAGTCCTGCATTTCTCACAGCCACTCCAAGCACAGGGATTTGTGTTGTGCATGGCTGACTTCTGACCTTCACCCATTATGGGACTGATTGTAAAGATCCCTCTCATTTCAGCTGGAAAAAAGAGTTTACTTATCAAAATTGTATATCAAACAGTTTAAATTATTTTATATTTTTAATATATATATATAAATGAGCTATGAAATAAATTATTCTAGGATTATTTGTCAAATGTTCTGCAAATAAGACTGGTTTGGTAAATTACCTATGAACTTCACCAAATGGACATGTTTTCCAGTACTCTGGTACTTTGCTTGTGAAAGGCAAAAGATGGACTTCAATCAAATGCTGTTAAATTATTATTCCCAAAGTAACACTTTATTTTTTACCATTTACAATGTTGAAGTGCGTTAGTTAGCAACCATAGTTGTTTCACTCAGCAACGGCTCTGCTTTATAGATTTTATTCTTAGAGAAAATAAAGAAAGTAACAAAAAGAAATGCACCAGAATTATCATTTGTCCTCATTATCATTATCATTTGTTTCAGTCATCATATCAGATAAATAAAGAGATAACATTGTTTCATAGAAATCATTCTGTCTAGTTGTAAAGAATGTAAATAGTCTTCATGTCAACATGTTCCTAAATCAATACATACCTAAGCAGCAACAATATAGCAGCTGGAAAGCAGAATGTGAGCGGCAGGATGCAGTGTTTAGTTATTACCTGAATAAGTAACAAATTGCGATGAAAACACATGTCAAGATGATAACATTGTTCCAAGCAAATTGTTTGTTTTAATGATGAATTGAAGTACTAAACTGCTTCTTTGGAACAGTTTTGAGATCCAAAGTGTATTATGTAGTTATAAAATAAGAAAAAGCACAATTTAGCCACTGCATAAAAATTTATCCATATAAATATTTTGTGGAAATAATTTGCACTTTCCCATGTGGAAATATGAAATGTACTTTTTTAGGAAAAAACCCCCAAACAAACAGAAAAAACATGAAAAAACAAAAATACCTAATGACTGTTCTTACGCTAGTGAGGTAACTGCTGTAAGTAAGAAATACAGTGTAGAGAGGTCTGCATATAATACATTTTACATGTTTGATAGTGTGAACCAGTAAGTGGGTTCTTTGCGCTGGTTTAGCTCAGTGTTAGAGACATATATAAGTGGTTCATGCGTGTTACTGCTCTTATAAGTTGATTTTAAGTCAGTTGAACTCAGGGTTCTGAAAAGCTGCCTCTATTTCCTGTCATCCAATTTAGTAGCAAAATGTAAGAGTCCTTATACCCTCAGATTTCCTGATTTGGAAGGAGAAACTCTTCAGACACCTTCTTCCAGGAGATAACTCAAAGCATAAATGAAGCTGAGATGTTCAATTTCTTTCATGAGTGGACTCATAAATCTTTTATCTATCATATATCTTCGCAGTTTACTGTACAAAAATTTGATTCTGCTTACTATCTTTCAGTTTGTTCTTAAACAAAGCCTTCTAAAACCCCTTACAAAACCATTAATGTTTTATAACCTTACACACTGTTTCATTCTTCACAGTTGTAAAATTACAAACCACTGTTGCTTTTAACAGAGCTCTCCTGAAGGGTAAATGTTACTGTACCTTTTGGGAGGTTTGGAGCTTGAAACCTGCTAGAAAGTTTTGTTGACTGCAGATCTTCTGGAGTTCAGGCACCAAACAAGAGCGGTCCTCTGTCAGAGTCTGTGGCTTGGAGACCTTCCTGCTCAAGAAGGAATAAGTTTGCAGCAATTGTGAATTCAAGTTTTAGACCAGTCAAGTTATTAAGGAAATATGTTAGTACAGAAAGCTGCATGACTTTGCAAAGAGACTTTGTTGCAAACTCCCACACATTACCAGGATACAATCAATACAATTTCTGAAAGGTTACCTAATCAAGAATATAAACCATGGTAGTCGCCCCTCCTTAACATCACAGCACCTGGAAGCAGCAGATGGTTTCAGCAGTTTACTGAAGGAACAACAAAAAGGCCATAGCTCTTTTGAAAACCTGTGTTTACTTTTGATGGCTTAACTACTTACAGATGTATGCACTGAATTGAAATCTTTAACTTACGACTGAAAATGAAAACTCCAGATGGCCTTGTAATTGGATCTTCCTGTTTCCCCAGAGCATCCTGGATCCTTGGCAAATTAGGACAGGTGTTACAAACAGGTATAATTTTATTTTTTCTCAGTATTTGCTAGCTGAATGTGACATGAACATAAAAACTCCTTTTACAGTCAGAGATGATGTCAAAATGAATCCCAGATTGACCTGTAATATTTTAGAAAATACAATGAATAGATTTTTTTTGTTTTTACTTGTTCAACAATCTTCCCTTCCCTTCCCTTCCCTTCCCTTCCCTTCCCTTCCCTTCCCTTCCCTTCCCTTCCCTTCCCTTCCCTTCCCTTCCCTTCCCTTCCCTTCCCTTCCCTTCCCTTCCCTTCCCTTCCCTTCCCTTCCCTTCCCTTCCCTTCCCTTCCCTTCCCTTCCCTTCCCTTCCCTTCCCTTCCCTTCCCTTCCCTTCCCTTCCCTTCCCTTCCCTTCCCTTCCCTTCCCTTCCCTTTTTTCTCCTACAATACTTTACATGGCAGTTCCTACCTTTTGAATCTGGAAGACATTAAAAAAGCATAAGAGTAAATAAATCACAAAAGGGAGACTTAAAACTTGGAACTATCTTGAAAACTTCTTGATGTCTGATGCCTTCCAGAGACAAACATATAAGTTCCCACTGATCAGAGAAAGAAGGAAGAGGACACTTCAGTGCATGCCTGAGACAGGGAAGATAAAAGTGGGAGCCCATGTCCAAGGTGGTAACATAAGATGCCCAAATCAGCCCAAGACTCCTGCTTGTAGAGGTTCATTCTTGTCAGTATTTATGGGCTGGTTGAGTAAATTCTAGTACCAACAGGCACACAAGTAACAGTACTAATATTTTCTATTGCATTGGTTTTTTACTTCCCTCTGTTTTCTCCTATTTAAAAATAATTTGTCAGTGAATACCATATTATGAAGTTTATATATATTCCAAGAGAAAAATTAGAAAATTGGGAGAGCAGCAATTCAGTTTCTTATGTGACTTACTAAGCAAATATTTACATAATTCCCATCATTTCAGAAATTCTACTTCTTTGCTGATAGTATCCATATTTTTGAGTAATGGAGACTTGCTATGTAATAGAAGTAGTTCTGATTTTATGTTCTGATTATTGAGATGTGATATGATTAATTTATTTCTGAGGAGATTCTTAACCTTGACCTGTTATTTGATATCTTCTTTGGTCACTTATTTTCAACCTTGTTGACCTTATATATTCAACCTTTATATATGAGCTTTTGTATATCATTAAAGGAAATCTATATAGTACTTGTGTTTTGGAAGTAATTTCTAACTTTTATAACATGTATCATTGTCTCATATCTTGATGTAAATCAGGAATAATAAGTCCATTGTACCTTTGACATTGTCTTCATGGAGAGAGACAAAGGATAAAAAATAAAGGAGCTTTTTGGAAGTATTAAATTTTATTTGACCAATGTAAGCATTAATTCTGAGAAGCATTTACAATGGTCTCTTAGTCAGATATTTTTTTATCTTAAGTCTCATAATACATTTGCTATTATCAGAATAAGAAAACCAATCATGTTTTTTATTTAAAAAAAAATTCTTCTCAGTTATTTAAACAATCCAATAATATTTGTTCAGAAATTAATCTGCTTTTGTACTGTAGAATTTTTCAATTTCTAACAGTTACCTTTAGCTCAGGCCAAAAGAGGCAAATATTTATGATATTGCACAGGATTGGAAACATGAACATACTTTGGCCTGATCAAGGCAATGACTGAAAAGAAAGTACAAAGAAAGGTATCTGCTGTCTTGATTCTGCCAGAGAAATACATAAAGGCTTTGCACAAATTGCAACTCTGCTGAGAAATAGAGTCCAGATAGGGTACTCCAGAAAGAAGTACCTATTTTTCTCTGACGTAACTAGCATCTAGATTATTTTAGTTTCACTGAAATTGAACGAGTTTGTTTGAAATAATGCAAGAATTCAATGATAGAGCACTCCTCCACATATAAACCTTGAGGAAAAAAAATTATCTTGTAATTTTTAGACATAGGGAAAAACATTTTAAAAAGTTTCCATGAATCATCAGCTACTACAAATGATCAAAAAGGAAATTTCAAAATATACTTTAAAGAAATTAAAACTATTAAGAAACAAAGATTTTTGCATGATTTTAGGGCAGTCAAATTTTCATTTTAAAAGCCAACTGACAAAAAAAAAAAAAAAAAAAGATTGATGTTTGATACTTCAAAACTCTTGAGGAAGTTTTGTGGACTTCTCATCACTGACAAATATTTTGATGTTCCAGGAAAAGGCCCACAGGCATTTCTAAAATGGTGACCTACTTCTAACACAAAAATGAATGAAAACGAACACTCTTCAATGCCTTTATAGTTTATCATAAATGTGACTTAGAGAGCTAAACATCAGATTTGAAACTCCTAGAGGCCCTGGATCCACAAGTTTAAGTTTTGGAAAAGAGCTATCTTTGATGAACAAAAGAAATTTCCTGGATCGTTTGTGCTAAGTCACATCTGGAGAAGAGTGGGATGATTAAAGTCCCCATGAGAGCTTGGGTATGCAATTGTGAAGATCCCTCCAGTGTCTAAAAGCATTTTTTCTACATCCTCTTCTTGATCAGAAACTCTGGAGTAAATTCTCACTACAATTTCACCTTTGGTCTGTCTTCTGATCTTTACCCACAAGCTTTTGAGATGTATACACTTAAGTTGATTCCTTGTGCACCTCCTTATCCCTCTGCCCCATCATATCTTCCCTGTCTTCTCTGAAGCCTGTATCCATCCTCTGCAGCTCTCCTGTCACATGAGTGATCCCACCATGTTTGCATTCCCAACAACACTGCTCTGTGTCTGCATGCAGACTTTCATTTCCTCCAATTCATGTCCTAAGTTATGTGTTAATGTATTGAACTCTGAGACATATTGTCCAACTCTCTTCTTGTCCCTCTCCTCAGGGGATATTTAAAACCATTCAAGACAGTGTCCCATGCACGCTACTCCCCTTCACCAGCAGGTTAACAAGGCCTTTGTCAAAGATGCTTCTGCCTTACTTTGTCAGGTGGACTAATACTCTCCCTAGCAATCTGTATTTTGAAGAAGACCATGCAAAACAATGCCTTGCCAGGAACACCAGCCATGAATCCAGGTGTTGATGTGCTGAAAACACTTACCCTGGCCCAAGCCCTTCTTACTCTTGGGGTCAAGGAAAACACCACCCCGGCCCTTGTACCCTCCACTGCATCTCCAGCATGCTATGCTTACACTAGGTCTGTTCAAAGTCTTCTTGAGCAGTATTACTCTGATCCTTTGAATCAGTGACTAAGAGCAATGGTCATAGGGTCAACAAGCCATGTCAGTCTTTTTACAGTGTCAGCGGTCTGGGCCCTGGCCTGTACCAACTCCCCTAGTAAATCTTTCAGTCTGCGGATGGGTGCCTCTGTCCCTTGCCAGGAGGAAATGTCTAACTACCCCTGGTTTCTTCTTTGTGGAGTTGATTTGGATCCATCAGTCAGGCACAGCAAAATTAGATGTTTCCCATGCCAAAACTTGCTTTTTCTCTCCTTTTTCCAAGGCCCTACTTCTGTTGTCCAACTGAACATCTGCAGGAAGAAAAAGAGCTTTCTTGATACGAGTGGTCAGATTCATGCAGCCTTCAACACCTTGTCCTCCACAATTCCCCTATCAAATGAAAACTCTGACCATCCCTTCTCTGTAATTCTGAAGAAGGATCCTATGGTGAGCAAAAACCACAAGTGATTCTATATTTGATAGTTCTTTTGCTTTTCAGCTACCTTAGGATTTTTATTTCTCATATTCAGTGTGCCAGTACTCATACTAAGCTCATTGAAAAATTTTGTATTTCAGGGCTAGAGATACCTGACTAATAAATAATTCAGAAATGAAAATGTGAAGCTGCTAAAGTAAACAGAGATTTTTTAAAATTAAATCCAGTTTAATGTAGTGCAATGGATGAAGCATTCTAAGTTTTCTTTTGACCTCAGCAGTAGAGTCAAGGTGGAGGTTTTATGTGAAGTCCTGTGAAGAAATAAAACTTAAACTATGTCCCTTCATTCCTTGTTGGAATATACACTGAGTATGGTCTATGGTCAATCCTAATTCATCTGACGTACCTCACTCATCAGTGGAGGATTCAAGACCAAACTGGTATAATTCAAAATGTACAGTGCTTAATTTCCACCCTGAAGTAGAAACTTAATTGCAGTGCAATGCTTAAAAGCCTTTGTCAATCAAGATCTGAGTGAATACAACAAGGAAAGTCATCAATTAAAAATCCTTGTATCATAGTCAGTTACTACAAACATAGCAGACAGTCAATTAATAAGCCTTTTTGAACATTTTCTCTACCTCTATGAAGAGCAACTGAGTAGGTACCTCAGTGTAGTGGATGCCTACAGCTTACATATAGAATTCATCTTGCCCAGATTTCTAGGAGAGATCAGAGTTTTAGAGATTAATCTCTCTTGAAGTCATTGAGGATTTATTGGTCTCAGAATTTTGAAGAAATATAAAAAATGCTCAGTACTATGTATAACTCCAGTTCAGAAACACTGCAACCAAAGCAGAGATCTGTAAATTATAAATGCATAATGTATAAATAAATGCATAAATTACAAATCAACATATAATTATTATTACTTTGCCTTGAAAATTAATACAAGCATATTAAAATAGTGCAGCTAGCAACAGTAGATAAGCATTTTGTAACACTATGATGGTACAGTCAAACACCATGTATAAGCATTTCACAGAAACATACATGGTTATACATAACATGTATAAACGTATAAACATGTATAAGCTTGCAAGTAATGTGATGAAAGGGACAAATGAGGATTGGTGTATTTGCATTTGAAAGTAAAAAGTACCTAGTATTAAGTAAAAAGTTGTCAGACAGGGGTTAAGGTAAGCACAGGGGACTACAAAGAGATGGGAAGTCCTGCTGAATGCACCTTAAAGGTGACTGACAAGACCAAAGAAAACACGATACACAACACCTCCTTCTGGGAGGTGAAATGCATAAACTCATCAGATCCCAGTGAAGAAAGCTAGAGAATAAAAAGGACAAACCTGCTCTGACTCTGACTTCTATACAAAAGCTCTCAGGCCTGATCATCACAACCTCCATGACCAAGCACCACCAAGGACCCCAGTTATCAGCCCTAACTCCACAGCACTGGACCCTTGACATTTCATCCTCATAGCTCACTTGGGACTTAAGTGTCAAAGACTAACAGATTTGTGTTTGTATTGATGGTGATTAATACTGTGTAAGATTTAGCACAGACTGGTGTGTTAATGAATTCATTTTAAAGTCTAAAATTGGACAGATTTGTAAGTGTCCTACATACTCCCATCATCATAAACTCTGATCCTCTGATGTATTATGAACAAACATATCAGTATTCATATATATCTATATATAGACACATAAAATATACACTTAGTTGCAACATTAGCACAATGGTGATTATTTCAGTGCTTTCTATGAATGAGTCGTATACTTCATGTACTGAATTCCCTATTGGTATATTGTTAGTCCTTATAACACAGAACTAAAATAAATGTCTTGAGCAGCATAATTATTTGAAATTCTAGATATAATTTATTAAACATACCCATAATAGCTTCTTTCTAAAAGTTTAGTGAAAGATGAAATGTTATGACAGCTGTCAGTTTCAAGTGTCAAAACATTAGATTTTTAACTTTAAAAATAGCTTCAAATACATAATAGTGCAATTTCTCTAGTATTTCACAAGAGAATGGAAGTCAATTTTCTATTATATCTCATTTCCCAAGACCCAATTATACAAAAAAAAAATTATAATAGCCCATAGAAGGCAAAATCTGACCATTTTGAAATAAGGGATAATGTTTTCATCAGCTTATAATAGCTCTTTCTCTTAGCCCAAAAATATGTGGAACCAAAATACAATATATGTAGTGGAAAATAATAAAATATTTGCTTTCTGGGAAAAATAAATCATAATTTATTAGGGAAGGCTTTAGTGGGAAATAAGTTAGGGAAAACTTAAGCCTTAAAAGACAATTCATATTTGCGAAGAGGAAATACAAATGTTTAAAAATTTAAAAGTTAAATGTCATAGAATGTTAATTATTTCTTTTAATTTCAAGTAACGTATGTCTCAGAATATGAACATTAAAAAGTAGTGGAAAGATTATTTTTTTCCCTTTCCTTCCCCTTCACATTTTTACTCCCTCTGGTTTCAGTATTGGCTTCAGTACTGTTTTTTCCATTACTTTTTGCCATATGGTAAGAAAATTAAAGTGTTTAAAGATAGTGATACAGAGGAATGCTGTTATTAAAAGCATCTTTAAACTAGAAGACAAAACCATGACAAGAACCAATGTTGTAAGTTTTAGAGTCAGCTGAATTGATTAAAAATAAGGCAATACTTTTACATAGAGAATGACTAACCATTGAGACAATCCACCATGAAAAGTAGTAGGCTTTTCCATTTTAGGACTGTTCAAATTAATTTCAGGATTTATGCACAGGATTCGGTTGAAAAATATCAATATACAACCCTATGTGAGTTGTGTGGAGGATCAGACTGTATAATTCGATGCTACAGGTGATCTCCTGAAGATTCCTAAATCTTCAGAGATCTGATGGCCATGTAAATTTGGGGCATTATTTCCAGAACAGGAGAAGGGCTATGCATAGCTTTGTTTTTACATAATTGTTGTGTTCTTCCCACTGTGTGATATTTTGTTGTTATCAGCTGATGTCAAAAGGCAGGACTTTGGCTCTACCAGCCATCTTCAATTCAGTGAGATGACCAACATAAGACACATAATGATACTATAGGCCAGGAACCTAACTGACTTCTGGAGCTTGGCCAGAACATTTCTCCCTGGAAATGATTTCTTGTAAGGTAAGCATCCCAATGGAGCGGTGTGTTAATGGCAAAAGGGTTTCTGGGATGATATAGGCTCCCTCACAGTTTATCTGAGACCTGTGAGCGGGGCATGTTGTCCCAGGAGCCAGACTTATCTGCAGCTCACAGGAAGAACTTGCAGTTCTTAAATATCACTGGTTATCAGCAGTCTGCTCAGCAAAAAGCATGAAACCTGGGAAATTTCCTTACACTGCAGCTCTCTGGAAGAGCTGCCTTGCCAGCACTTCCCCAAATGCCCGGGTAGACAGTACCCTTGGAAAATACATTTTGAGGATTATTCAGATGTGAGCTGGTCAGATAATGGGACTTTTCTTGTTACAGGTGAATCCATTATTTTTATCTTCTCTTAACTATTTTAATCTTTCTTTTCTTCTAAAAAAAAAAAAAAAAATGAAAAAAGAAATTTTTCAACAGGAGAGTTTCCAGACAACTTATATCTTACTTTACTACAGGACTGACTATTCTGAGGAAGAGCACGCTGGAGAAAAATCTAGGGTCATATATAACCACAGAATGGTTAATATTCTGCCTCTTGCTGCTCAGGAAAAGAAACAGTTTGGATGAATGATAAGCCTCATTTTCATTTTAGCTTTGGGAAAAAAAAAAAAAAAAAAAGTAGTAATGTGTGGAATTAACTGAAAGCTTTTTTTTTTTTTTTTTTTCCTAGCTAGCCATTTAAGCACAGAATGTTGCCTGTAAACTACCCGTAAAAGCAGAACAGGAATGTAATTGTGAGTTCTTACACCAGGTATGTGTAAGCAGAAATTTAATAGACTAAAATGTACTCTGACATCCACCCCTGTTTCAGTACTTAAGGTTATAAAAGGATAATATTAAGTTATGGTACATTTTGGGTACTGCAAGAACTCACATTGTTCTATTCAGAACACATAAATGAAGCAAGGTTTTGATTTTGCTTGCAAACATGTTTTCCACCTCCTGATTTTTAAGTCCCCAGCCACAAATATACTTGTGATATAATTATTTTGATTAAATAAATTAATATATAGTCCTTGTCTAATAGGAAATAAAAGTTAAAGGAGAAATCAAAACAAAATTTCCTCTTTTATTGTTTATTAGAAAGCAATTACTCTTGCAGAAGTAAGAATAAGTTTGCAAATTCAGACAAGATTTCATGAAACAGTGTGTAAATTATTTTATAGACACACTAAATCTAAACTTCTCTCCCCCCAGCAAAAAAATTCCTAAACCAATAAACACCACTGGAGATACATAAAAATGAAGTTCTGAGAGAGAACTTGGCTTCAAGATAGTCTTTATGATGTTATCATTTTCCATTTTAATGCTGATGTTGATACAGCTTTTTAAGAGTTGCAAATATCTGTGTGGCTGTACTGTATGAAAAATGAGCTGTCACATGGAGAGAGACAGTGCCCAGAATAATTTAAGATTTACTGAACTAGAGTTTAACTTAATATTTAAAATATTTCCACATGATCTCCCTATAACCTTATTGTAAACATAAAAGGAATTTGCATTCTGATGTTTTGATTAAAGATGATTTACTGATTTCCAGAATGATACTTAGTTTAATCTCTATTTTAAACATCTTAAAACTGGTTATGAAGGGAGGTAGGTATATAAATTAAAATTACCAGGTAGGCAGTACAGAAAAGAAAACTGTTAGCATACTTAACAGACTTAGCAGTAAGAACACCAGTGTATAATATTAATCAATGCATCAGAGGAGAAATAATAAAAATAGCCTAAGAAATTAATACAAGCTGATCATACAGATCAGAAGAAGTGAAAAAAAAAAATTCTTAAAAAATATTTCTGAAAATCAGTAGTATCTCTCCTTCCATATAATGACTCAGGTTTTTGCATTTGGAGTGTATGCAGATAATTTCTGAGAATCTCATTAAATCAGGAAAGGGGAAGATAGTTTTGATTTTATTTCCTGGAATTCCATGCTACCATGTTGACAGGAGTATTGCTGATGTCATATTGAACTGACTAATATGAAACATCCAAATAAAACCAAAAAAAATATATCAACTCCTCACTTTTTTCATGTCTGTTTTGTAATTTGCATGTCCTTTGTAAGATATGCATATTCCTTTTTTTCCGAAGAAAAATTGACAAAATATCTTCTGCCAAAATCTTAACAACTTTTTCAAAAGCCATATTCTATTATATTTTTTTGTTTTCAACAAAATGCAACAAACTGAAACTTTTAATCAGAACCTGGGGTTTGCATTGAAAAAGATTCTGGTTTTAATACAAATCTGCAAGACTTGTTTGAATGCAACAGCTTTCTGCCAAACTTTACAATTTTGACAAAGAGCTATTGCTTCTGCTATTAACTTTTCAGTGAAAACATCTCAGCAGTTCCCTGACAACTTTACACCAAAGCTTCCTTTATCACCAGGACTGTAATAGTGAACATTGGAATAATACTGACATGAAGATTGACTCTGTCATTTTCCAACCTGAAAGTATGAAATGATAAGCTCCCATCAGCATGTGAGAAATCATCCCATGTGGGAGATACAGATATGCGGACGATCACACTGTGATTAAGCAATGCCAATTTTATTATGGTGGAGCAAGCCTTTTACAATGCAGCTGAGAATCACATGATATAACCACATGGTATAATTCTTTCTGATTGGACAGTTAGCTTTGCACATGCACCTTAAGCTTTCTTCTGATTGGATGGAAGCTGCCACTTTGACATTGTACAAACTCCTTCTCCACCCAGACCCACACCCTGAAGTTGTTTAACTTCCTGGGTTCTTCCTCATTCTTCCAGGGTCATTTCGTCACATCCTTGCCGACGCTGAGGCTTTACCAGCCTTGCTCATATGCAGGATTGCTCACACATCCGTTTTCTCGTTTTCTCGCAGGGACTCCTTCCGAATTCCCACAATCCCATCCTGTTATTTGTCTAATTTTAGGAACCTGAACTTAAAATGCTACCTGGAATGCAAGCATTTTTCCTCTGATGTGCTTATATTTTCACATCAGAACATTCTGAAGTAAAAAAATAAAACAAAAAAACAACAGCAACAATTATAAAAAAAGAAGTGCTTTGCAAACTTCAGGCTGTATGTAACAACTTCTCATACTGAGAGACTGTTCTCATTTGTCTGTTGAGAGACATTTACAGCTTCTCAATTAGAACTGTGGTGGAGCATGCATGCTGCAAACCTGGCAATGTTACAATCCATCCTCATATCTTCTAGGAGAATGCACTCTGGAATTGTCACATAACCATGAAGTCTGACTCTCTGACCACCTTTAAGTGTTATAACAATCCACTAGAAATGGGTTATAACAGTATCAAGGTGTTAATGCAAACCATAATGGAACTGTATAACCAGTTATGTTAATAGCACATGGGGTAATTGGTTTGTCTTCTGTTTATGCCCTCTGCTGTACCTCCACAGGCTGCTCAGCAAGAAATTGCTCTGGCAATGGTTTGTGGCATTTTAACAGCTCAGCCTGACTTTCAGAGCACAGGGATCAGAGCACATGTGCACACAGGACAGGAGCAGGACACTTCTTAGGATGAGTGCTGTGACAGAGCATTTGTCAGCTGGGCATATCAAGGCACCTTTTATCTCATATAAAAAGAGAAGTGAGGAGAGGGGTCAAACAAACCTCCTAACACTGTGTCCAAATAACACTTCCCAATTGTCAGGGCTTATTACTTACATCAGACTGATGATGTAATGTCACACTGTTGATGATTGCAAACATTTAGTATCGAAGCAAGGACATAAAGCCTGGTGATTCAGCAGTTTTGTGAAGGTGCATGGTGGAGTAAAGCAGTCTTGTGAGCTTATGTTACTGAACGCCCATGGACACTGCAGTTTTAGAGGCCTCAGAAGGGAAACCAAATAGCTATTGCTAACTTCCTTTACGTTGCCCAGGATTTCATTGTTGAGATTTTAACAAGCCAATGTGACTGTATATCTCAAGTGTCTCTAGTGACTAACACTACCTATAGTTTTTAATCTCTGAGAACAGTTAAATTGTTAACTAAACTCCTGCAGTAGAAACATTTACATTAAAAAAATCAAACAAGACAGAAGCAAATAAACATATCTAAACATATCTTCTTAGGGTGATGCATTGGTTTATTTTTCTAAAGTAGAATTTAACCATTTTGTTCAACAGATTTGTCAACTGGACACAATAAAATAGTGCTTTTATTAATTAAAGCATAACAAAATCTGCGTAACCTGCAGCTATACATCTTGAAATATGACTGTCCTTCAGTAATTTTTGTGGGAATTGTTCAACTTGTTAACTGTTTTTTCTAACAATGTCATCAGAGAATCACAAGAGTTTTGAATAATTTAGTGTGGAAGGGACCTGCAGACATCTCTGCCAAATCAACTCTAATTAGACCAGGTTGCTTGCTGCTGTGGCATCTGAGTCTTGAACACCTCCAACCATAGAGACTCCACAGCCTCTTTAGTGATTCATTCCAGTATTTGGCCATCCTTGTGCTAAAACAAAATAATTTAAAAAGAGAAAATTAATATCACATCTTATATTCCAACTTATGCACTTTAACTCTTGTCCTACTGCTGTATATGACTAAAAAGAGTTTGGTTTCATTGTCTCTGTACCCTACCTCTGTACCCACTGCAGAAAGCAGTAAGGTCTGCCCTTCCTCTCATCTTTCCCAGACTGAACAAGACCAGTGCCCTCTCCCTCTCCCTGTATGTCCTGTGCTCCACCCCCAGCCATCATGGGAACCTTCCAGGGAACTCACTCCTGTATGTCAAGGTCTGTCCTGTGCCAGGAACTCAAGACTGGGCTATCAGGGCAGTCTTACCAGTGCCAAGCAATGGGTCAGGATCCCACCCCCTTGGTAGTGCAGCCCTAGGTGTGGGGGCTGTTTCACTAACCAGACACACTGCTGCACCCTGGTGACTTGCTGGCCCCAGTTACCCCAGGATATTTCTGCAGAGCTGCTCTCAACCATCAGCAGCAGCTTCCCCTGTTCCAGGGGTGAGTTCAGCTCCTTTCAGTACCTTTGCCTCCAATGGACAGTTTCTTGCCAAGCAAGTCTTTGAGCAGCCAAAAAAATCTGCTTTTCTAAAATTCTGCTGTTTGTCTTGTTCACTTCTCTCAGGATCTAAAGCTCAAGAGTCTCACAGTCACCACAGTCAAGACTGTCCTCAACCTTCATGCCTTCAATCAGTTCACCAGTTCTTCCTTGTTTGTACCAGCTCCAACAGAGCATCTTCCCTGGTTCATTCACCAACCACCTGCATCAAGAATTTTCCCTCAGGTGGCTTGCATCTGTGTGCCTCCGCATCACTGGTGTTGCTCTGTTCCTTGACCCTTACCCACAGGCTCACCTTCCCCAGTGAGAAGTTCCATGCCTCCAAGCTACCCCTTTGTATAGATCACCCCTCTCTGCCCCTGACAACCCTGAGCTTCATGAAGCACCTGTACCCCTGCACTGCAGCTCTGCAGGTGTGAGAGCTGTACCACTGTAATCCCTGTGAGGTCACAGCTCAGCTGATCTGCACCCACTGCTGATGTTCCTCTTGTCCCCAGGGCCACCTGTATTTGTACATGAGCATTTAAGGTGGGTCCCAAGTTGTGCAACTTTTGCAGGTGAAGTGTGAGAGCTTCTCTGGTTAGGCTGTCTCCTGGACACTTTAACACTTTTACATCCTTGCTTTTCCTCTGCATGTATGAACCACCCCCCTCACATGTTTCCAGTCCCCCTCACAAGGCCTGTAAGCTTATTTGCACACATATCCTTGCCCCCAGTTGTCAGACATATCCCATCCCTTTTCAGTAGCCTTTTTTTTGTGAGAAAAACTTTGCTAATTACTAAAACAGGAGACTAAGCATAAATCACAATGCTGACCTCTTAAGGTCTCACCCCTGTCCTATCATGATGTGTGTGCTTCCACATATACATTCTTACCAGGACTGAATCCTTCCTGCAAATAACCAAATACCTTAAGTGTTGAGGATAAAGCGTACTTACGCCTGGATTATTTTCAGAGCCTAAAATCCCTTTATAAATCTAATCCATGACATCCAGAGATCACTTTTCTATAAGGCATTTCCCTGTTGGAAAACTGGCAGTAGGAGGACCTCCATGTCTCATAAAGCATTGTATTATTTGATATTCTGATGTTCCAATATTCTGTATTGTTTGCATTATTTGATATTCTGATCCTAATGGGAGAAGGATAATGGAAGCAAGCCCAAGTATTTTGAATATATTGATTCTTATAGCTAACTAAATTTAATTTCTAGCAAATATTTTTTAATAAAACTATAGTGCTACCTTTTCAGAATCCTGAATTTTTAGTTGTTCTGTTTAGATATAGTCTAATACATTCCTCACAAATGATTACCTAAGATGCAGAAAACAACAGTTCAATTTGCAGATCCCAAGTTAAACTTGCTGAACCGCTGGGTAGAAAAGTTACTCATTAATTAGTACTATCAGTGCATTTCCTGGATGTCATTAAGAAAAAAAGAAAAATACACATGGGACCCACCTATGCCAATCTTTTAAGGAAAAATTTCTGACTATAACTACATTCTAAATAAGTTGAAATTACTAACAAGAAAAAGGCACTTACATTGTTTTATCTAAAGATAGGAACTTTACATCTAAAAAGCTTCAGTAGTTTTCTTAGATGCTTATAATTTTTAGTGAGACAAAACATCTGCTTCAGTTACATGTAGGTGAAAAATCCTGGTTTTGGCTTGCCAGAAATTCTTGTATAGAGTGGAAGAGCATCACGAGGGTCTTGTTGGGATGTTATATCTGTAGGAATACAAAAACTCAGCTCAATGAACGAAGGTAAAATCTTATCTTTGATATTATTACATTGAGTTATATATAATAAACAAGAAAGACAATACTTTTTAATAACATAGTCAAATTCTGCTCTAGTAACATTCAATATATATCTGCAAATAGTACCAAATGAGACATTGTCTTTGTTTAACCCCTGCGAGCAACTAAACACCCCATAGCCACTTGCACAGTCCCCCCTGGTGGGACGGGGGAGAGAATCAGAAGGGTAAAAGTGAGAAAACTCTTGGGTTGAGAGAAAGACAGGTTAATAGGTCAAGCAAAAGGTGCACGTGCATGCAAAGCAAAACAAGGAATTCATTCACCACTTCCCATCAGCAGCAGGTGTTCAGCCATCTCCAGGAAAGCAGGGCTCCATCATGCAGAATGGTTACTTGGGAAGACAAATCCCATCACTCCAAATGTCCCCCCTTCCTTCTTCTTCCCCCAGCTTTTATTGCTGAGCATGACATCATATGGTATGGAATATCCCTTTGGTCATTTGGGGTCAGCTGTCCCAGTTGTGTCCCCTCACAACTTCTTGTGCACCCCCAGACTACTCGCTGGTGGGGTGGTGTGAGGAGCAGAAAAGGCCTTGAGTCTGTGTGAGCACTGCTCAGCTATAATGAAAACATCCCTGTATTAATAACACTGTTGTCAGCACAAATCCAAAACATAGACCCATACAGGTTAATATGAAAAAAATTAACCCAGTCAAAACCAGCACAGATACACAAGATAACAAAAACGAAAGATGTTTCTTGTAGTAGGAATGGATTTCAGGATTGAATGCATTTTGGCTTCAGTAAATGCAGGGCAAAAATCAGAGATTGTTTACATCCTTGTGGTCCCTTTGGGCCAATTTAAAACAAGTATGAGAGATATGATGGAAATCTAATTAAAAACCTCAGAATGTGTTTAAAGTTTACCTTGGAACAAATTTTTATCACTAGCTAGACCTGCATTTTTTCCTATCTGTAGCAAGTATCTGCTTTTTACTTAAATGAAATGTGTAAAATATATGTCAGATCCTTCAGCAGCAGCAAGTATTTCAAGTTATTAATTGCTCTTCTGTTCTAGATTTACAACCTAGATGGCTGGTTAACACAAGGCACGAGAAGTTTGATAATTTCTGAGCTCAGTAACAATCAAATGAGCATTTCATAACAACCTAACTGAAGATCTTTAAGGAAAAAAAAGACAGAAAATATGGTTAAAAATTTATTTTTTTTTTTTTTTAAAGTACTATGTCAGAGTTAGCAATACCTGATGAAGATATAACTGTTTCCAGCCAGTAAATATGTTTTGTTACTTAATCCTTGAGTATCCCAGACTGGAAAGAAATGTTGCTTTTGCCTCATCTGTTTTAAAGGTCAGTGATAACATTTCTTTTGGTAGATTCCTACCTGGAATCACAGTATAAACTATTAAGAAGAACAGAGCCCACTGATCCAGGACTACTTAATTAAACACACAAACTGAAGACCTTTTCAAAAAGCCAACTGAATGGATTACTGAGAACAGTTAGCACTCTTAATCAATACTGATTAACCTTTTCTTCCAAACCAAAATCTGAGAAGTCTGTTGAAGAGAAAGAACATATAACTAAATTCTGTATAAATAGCTGTATTTAATTTAATTTAATTTATTTTTCTTATAAAAATAATATATAGCTAGGAATATCCATTGATAGAACAAGATGATTACTAAAGCTTTGGCTTTATTTCATCTCAAGGAAGAACATTCTCAGTATTTCAATGAAAACAAACCTCCTTACCCCTATTCTTCTGATGGTTTCTATATGTGGAGTTCATTATCACAGTTTATGGCTTCCTAAACATTGTTTCCATAGTCTCTGGTTTGTTCTTATCAAAACCACATGTGGGTCTCGTAACCAACCTCTCCCTAAATAGTGTCCTTAACAAATGTAATTATTTAATAAATAAAACAAATTATATCACTGACAAGAGCATAATGATCACATATTCCCTAATAACTAATAAATACCGTCATGGAGAACACAAATACACATATTAACTTCTTCTAACAATAAAAAAAGAGAAAGTAATATTGCATCTTAATTGTTGGTGTGCAACATATTAAACATCTAATTTTATCTTCAGGGATTTTTTTTAATAAGCATGTAAAAGGTAAGACTTTTGTTTGTCTTTTCATAGTCTAAAATATAAAATAGTTATTTTAAATAATTATTATGAATTCACTTATGAGCCATATAAGTTAATGTTCTACAAGCTAAGATTTTTACCTCAATTTATTACATATGTGCAATAATCCTGCAACCACAGATATACTTTACAGAAGTCTCATTGAAATACTTCTTAGATTGAATCTTCATATTTTTAACAAGAAGCTTACAGAAATACAACATGCACGACTCTGTATTTACAAGATAAACTCATGTTACAAGTAGCAACTGTATTAAGTTTTGAGCTTTCTGTTTGGAATTACTTACATTAGCATATGGCCATATTATATATACATAACACCTTTAATACCTGTAGAAGTACTAGAAGGAAGAAGTATGGTGCTTAATCACTGAACAGATTACAGAAAAACCTTTCATCAGAAGAGACCTGACTTCCACTTGTGATTTGTGTCACAAGATTTCCCTGCTCTTCAACATTACTGCATAATTTTCTCACACCTTGCCATGAATAGCTGTTACTGTCAGCCCCAGGCTCTGCCCAAGACTTGAAATAGCACAGCTGATGATGAAGAGGAAATGGCAGACACACACTTAGGAAAAGTTTCAAACTATGTATCGTATATTCCCAATTTCCAATAAAACAATTTATCTCAGCTCTAAATCATATTCACGTGGACTACTAAAAAGAGAATACTTGGTAATACTTAAATACAAAATTAATTAGCAGAACTCACTGTCATAAGTTACACAAAAGAAAAAAAATAAACAACCTTAAAAGTTCTTTTTCTGATTGAACTCTCCTAGTGACAGAATAATTAAGGTAGCAGATGTCTTTAAAAATCTAGCAGTGTTTTACTAGGTTTTTACAGTAGGAACACACTTTTCTTTTATGTTCAAGATGAATAATAATGCTGTGCAGGAAGTGTTCTCCATTAAATGAAACAAGATACATTAAAAAATGTAGGTATGCACATTGCATGTGGTCACTTCATAAAAGACAATGTCTTTTTTTTTTTTTTTTTTTTGTATTGGAATTACTAAATTCTTTGTTTATTTGTTCTGCAGTGTTTAACAATATACAACCATCAACATAGTAGAAGCTGGAATGCTTTGTTTTGGGAGGGAGCACTTTTGAAATTTCACTATTTGAAATTTTTTTCTTCATGTTTATTGTCCTTATCATATGTTTCTCAATTTTATTCCTCCCTCTTCTTTGTACTCTCAAAATATCCTAATTTTTTTCATCTGTAATATAGCTGATTATATCCCTCTTTCTGCTCTGCCTTCCTATCCCCAAACGATTACAGAAAATTTTGATAAGAGTTATTTTTAATTAACTAAACTAGAGGATTCTCATGTCCCACAAGATGTGTCATGTATGACTCAAAAGCTGACATAATTTTCATAGGGGTGACATTCATTATGACCAGTCCCAAACTACCTCTGCACTGCTGAAGTCTTAGCATCAGGTATTGGCTTATGGTTTGCTTTTTACTTTTAATATTAAATATACACATAGCATTCTAAATGAACCTCAATTTTGTATACATAATTCTTTTCCCAAATCTTACTCTGAAGTTTCAACAGCATTATCATCTCTTCTGCACCCCTGCTCCTTGTGTCTGCACAAACATGTGCTATTTGGTAGTGAAGCAGACAACAGTGCAAAAATAAACATTTTCAAACCAGTCAAGAGACCTACAAGTCAAAGATATCTGAAGCTGTCTATAAATATTATTTTGCTAAGTTTGTAACACAGGTTGGAGTTAAAATTTATGTGAATGTATGAGTTGTGTGTTGTAGCACAAGTCCATGACAGAACAGCTTGCCTGCCTGCTCAATGACTGCCCCTTCAGAAACCAAAAACTCTCATCCTGCCTGAATGGTTATGACTACACAAGACAAAAAATAGCTCACAGAAACCAAACAATACTTGGTTTGCTGTTCCTGGCTTTTTTTACAAGCATAACTGACTCCATAGATGTGATCATGTGAGCTGTTGTCCAGATCCAGACAAATAAAGACATACACTCACTATGTTTGTATTAGGGATAGCAGTGAGAAACGGCAGAAATATGTGATAAACTTTTATTTTTCATACACTTCAGATGGTTTTGTCTGTGCTTCTGTAACTAATGTATTTGCTTTCAGATTAATACTGCAAAATCACTGCTTTTTAATAGCTTCTTTTGCACTACTACATATCAGGCCATTTTATTTGATACCCAATCCCATGCTAGGATTTGAATATACCTTTCAGTGGGAGCTGGTTTGATATAGATTTTTTTTTCCTTTGAGCTACTGTGTCTTTCATTACTTTCTTTTTGTATTGTACTAGCACTTGTTAGGGTATTTGCTTTCTTCTTGTTTTTATTTCTTTCCACAGCTTCATGGACTAAGGTAGTTTAGAGAATTCTCTAAAAGGAAGAAAAATTTAGACTTACCTGGTGTTACCACTGTTCCTGAGGATACGGTGGGATGAACTCATCACCATGAGATGATAGGAAAGATGTCTGGGGATCCAGAAAACTTTTTCAATTAAAATTTCCCACAGGTGAAAGGGAGAATGGGAGTGGAAGGTCAATAAAATCTATTCTGTTCACAGACAACTGTCTCATAATAATGGATAAAAAGGGGAAAAAAAGTCATGATTTAGGCAGGTAATGATGAATTTATATTAATCATTTTCTCATAGAAGCTTCCGAGACCAGTCAATGGAGTTTAATATTGAACTCTCTCATTAGAGGCTCTTAAGTTTCTGTAGTCTCTGTGTTGGGGCCTCTTTTTGCAGCAGAAGGGACAAATACCACCCAAGAAGATTTACTCCTATAACTCATGGAGAGGACTGAAATCTTTAATGTATATTGCTATTTGAAGAAGCACATGTTACAATACTAGAGAAAAAAAAAAAAATCATTGCTGTCACAGTAGTGAGATGTATAGGGGTCTACATTTCTACCTACTCTTGTATCTCTGAAGTATGCGGACCAACGTGAAAGATGTGGTCTCTTGATGATCATCTGTTTTTCTCTTCTCTTTAACAAATCCTGTCTTACAGAGTAAATTCAGTAATGAATCCTCGGAACGTAAAACCCAGAATGCCTTTTGCAGGTCCCCAAACTCCAAATTACAGAATTGGGAAAGCTTCCAAAAAACAAATAATGGAATAATCGCTCTAATCTATCACTTAAAGAATTGCTATGAAGAAGTTTAGGAAACATCTAGCGACTCACAGCGGCTGAATGTTCATGCCATATGAGCCACTGATTTCAGAATTTCTGTCCCTGATTTTATAATCCATGTACCTTTAGGGACCTTCTTTGAATTTCAGAAAAGTACACATGGATTTGAAGATAATCTTTTTATTAATAAATCTTTTTAATGAACATAGCCAATAAGGAAAAAGTGAGTACAGGAAGGAATGATATATTGGGAATCAAATTAATTAACACGATGAAACCATAATCCTTTAATCACTAACACTCATCTGAGTTTTATTTACTTATTAGAACATACAGACTGATTTAAAACCTGATCTGAAACCCAAAAAGCAGAAGTGCACAGCTTAAAACAAATCTATCTGAAGTTGGCAGAATTGAGTCTGCATCATCCTACAAAATAGGACTCTTGTAGAAAGGTGATCTCTCACTCTCTCTAATTTATTTAGATCATTCTTTAGCAAATGCTGGCCTTCATATTTAGAGCGAAATATTGTCTATGAAGCTCACATCAGCTACTTACTTGTAGACTGGGCTGCCTACCAAACTTTACACCAAGATTTCAGAAAGCAAGCAGAATGTAGGATGCACACCTTGAGGCATTTTAAGGACATCTGATTTCTAAGCTGCTCTTTTACTAATGAAAGATAGCAAAATAAAACTATGTATCTGCAAACATATGGCTGCATTAATATGGCACTGAGTGCTAGGTAATATTTTGTTTTTCTCAGCAGAGCTTATTAGCTTGGCTAATCATCAGGCCAGCTGCTGCTACTGAGCTTGGAGCACTACAAAGCAAATAAATCTCTGTCTGTCTAGAGCATTGACTGAGACAGTCTGCAGACAAACTCCAAGCATCTTTAAAACTTTTTTTTCTAGCTTTCAAATGATTTTGCAGCATTCCATTGTAATCTCCTTAATTTTCCAACATCCTTTTAAAGTTGTGGGTGCCAGAGGCGAGTGTTCATTTCCACTACTGGACCTACTGTGGCACAGTTATCCCAATACTTTCACTCCCATCATCCCTAATCAGGCTTGCAAAGGACCCTCTTGATCCTCTCTGCTGCTCCTTTGCTATATAGACTACATTATATGATTGAGTTAAATATTCATGATTCTGGCAAATTTTGCATCATTGTAAATATTTTTAGACTTGCATTTGCTCCCAGACCACTGATAAAGAAACTAGAATACACTAAAACTAAGCACTGACCCCTGCAGTGTTATGCTAGAACAAGTACACTATTCTGACATACATATATTTTACATTTTCTGTTTTAATACATTTACAGTGTAAAACATTAATGTTTAAAATAGATTATTGTACCGTATTAAGTTAAATGCCATATAAAATCCTAAGCATATTACTTTGTCCATTCTTACATTCATTAGCAAAACTCACTGTATACTTTTGTCATATGCTGGGGCAATGATATTTCTTTGACTGCCTGAATTCTCCTTTTAAATAACATTCCTTTCCTGTTTGTCCTTCCTGTTTCTTAACACTACAACAGAGTATAGAAATGGTAACAAGGAAGAATCTAACCATATAAAAACCTGTGCATGGATCTAAGTATGGGAGATATTAATAAATTATTTAGAAGAGGGTAAGAATATAAAGGAACAAGTTTTGCTGACTTCATCATGGTATTCAGATAAATGGAGATTAAGATTTGTTGTGAAGAATAACAGAAGGATCTTAGAAAATTGTGACAGTCCAGTAAAAAAGCAGCTGAAATACAGCGTAAATTAATGTAAACTGATTCACACAGTAATGTCTTAAGTATCTCATTTTAAAAGAATAAAAAACATTTGGAAAAAGAACAGAAGAAAAGTGGAAAGAATGATCAAACTACAGAAGAACATCCAGGCAAAGAAACAATTAAACAGACTAAATTTCTTCAGCCTTGAAAAAAATTACTGCAGTGTAATATACTGGTCTACAAAATCCAACAGATCATTCAGAAGACAATCAGGAAATAATTGTTCATTACCTCTTTCCATGCAAGAACTAGATGTGCATCTAGTAAGGTTTGGAGGTGAAATGTCCAAAAAAAAAAAAAAAAAAAAAGAGGAAAGATGTTCTTGCAACAAGGATATTTTAATCTGTGGAACTCATCCCTGGAATGTTTGGGGCACTGAAAGGTCTCATGGGAAAAAAGAAAGCAGCTGGACTTTGGAGAAAAAGTCCCTGCAAGAAGTGAATTTGCCTTAGAAAAGTCTTGAAAACTGGTCACTGACAGTTTGGAGGGTGCTGTCAGGAAGTATTATACATATTTCCCTTGATTTATACTTTTTACTATACACATTTAGAGAGAGAATATTAGGCTAAATGGAACTTTTCTGACCTTGAATACCTGTTCTTATGTATTTAGTATGGAAATAACTGCTCCATACTTTCACTATAATCGGTTTTTAAGAAGTGATGAAATAAGTGAAATCCTTTTATAAATAGCCAGTGAAGTTTGTTTCTTCTGTTTAATGTACCTGTTCCCTGCAGCTTTCACTCAGGCTATGAATGTAGCCATTGTCACTGCTACTGGTGAAGGGAATCAGACAAGAGCTCTTCTCACATGGAACAAAGAGAATGACTGTGCTAAAAATTATTTATAATATTTCACAGTTCAAATCTTACTTTTTTCTACTTCTGACTTGCAAGGGGTTTTCCATGTAAGTGGTTAATAAACTAAACAAGCAGTTAATTCTGATCTTATTTTCACCTTAGACAGCTGCATTTGCATACACTTAAGGAGGTAATTTTAACTTTGCATAATTGAAAATGAAATTATAAATCTTCACGAGAGAAAGTTTTGTACATATTTGTTTCCTCTATATAAAACCAAGATTCACTGAGGCCGGTATGGTATAAACAGTTCCAAAATTTGATTTAGCACCTCTTTTTTTATTTGTAACATAATTCTAAACTCATTAAAAGGAAAAAACAAAACCAACAAAGAGCCAACTCTAAACTTTTGTTATCTTTCCTAAAGATGGGAAAAATATCAAACATGTTTTTTAAGTCTTTTCCTTATTATGTATGTTCTTTTCCATGAATAAAATGAGCATCCAACCTCTCAAGAATTAATGTGAACAGCTATAACAATGATAACAATGAGGTAAAAATTTATTAAACAAAAATCATAACTTTGCCTGATTTCTTGTCAAGAGACTCACTTTCTAGTTACACCTACTAATGATGCAGCATTTCTTTTAAGATTAAAAATAATCCAAACCATATTGCATGTGTTCTGAGTCAGTCTAGGAGTTACAGGTATCTGGGGAAAGAAGTGTGTAACACTCTCCCTTTATAGGTAATCACCAAGGCAGAGTGCTGAAGGGAGGAGTCATCTGTTTTTCATTGTGAGTAAAGGAACTGACATGCGTTTCTCCTTACTCTTTTGAAATGCTCACTGTGCAGTCTGCTAAACCTGAGGAAATTAATTTTGCCTCCTACAGCACCCTTGATTTCCCTTGCTTTCATGGCACTGTTTGAATCATCTATTGTATGCATCCACCTTCTAACTCTGTAGACACCTCAACGGAATACTGAGTAGTGGTTTTATCACTTGTCCTTGGGAAGATAAAATGCATGGAAAGAAAACAGAGGGTGGTTCTATCCAGAAGATTTTTGTCCTCATGTTATTTCATTCAGCCTCTCAAGCATATGGGGTTTCTAGCAGTAGTTCAAAAAATGAAACCAGAGAAGGCCAATGCTCTTCACAGACACAAAAAGAGATCTGTCTATTCACAATATGTGACTGGGATGGTTGTCACTGCTTTTGACTCTCAAGTAATGTTGACAAGAGTTATATTATTAAGGTTAATCTACCTATTGAAAGTAATAGAATTCAGAAACAAAACAATTCAAGTTGACTAATTTCCTGATTAATTCAAAGAAGGGGAAAAAGTGTGCAGTTTAACCACTGATTTCAAGCATCACACACAGAAGGAAGAAAAGTAATCTTTTAATAACTCAGTATATGAGTGGCCAGGATCTATACTTCAAAGTAGGCTGCCTCTACACTGGAGATAGTTTAGGTTCTGAAAGATAGTCTGAGCCTTTTTCACTTAGACCCATGAAATTTTTAATAGCTCATCACTTTCACAATGTTAAACTAATTGCTTAAATGATGTCTTGAAATAAGTCATTATTACTGTTATGTGTGGATGAAATAATGGAAACTAACAGACTTTATTTTCTCACAACAGAATCCATTTTTGATTTTTGGACTCTTTGTTTTCCACTATGTCCTTCACTAAGTTTCTGAGAAAAGTAGATTTTCTTTAATCCTATTGGTAAGTGTCTGAGGTCTCCAAGGATATTTTGTCAGCTGTTCAAATTTAGTTTGTATCTAAGATAACCCACCTAGCTGGAAACTAGTTTTTCCCAGTTTCCTATAAGTAGCAGAGGAATTACATTACATTCAGGTTTTCATAAGAACATTAAATACTGTCTCACTAAGACTGACATGGGAAAGAAAGAAAGGTTGCTTTGGATTCAAAGGAGTCTGTGGCAAGTTTAATGGAAAAAAAAAAAAAGGCATGTTAAAGATATATCTGTTTATTTGTTCTTTCAAAAAATATTGTTGATAATTTTTGCTTTCACGGTGTTACATGGTTTTAGGTCATGCGCCATAATTTAACACCACAGTAGACAACTGGAGGCCCTGAGTGCAAAGGTAAAATCTGATGCAGTCACTTTATAAAATAACTAATTTATGATCATGACCAAATCAATACACAGATATAACAAAGCCCATTAGGATGACCAAAGAGCTTTTCAGAATGACAAACAAGCCCTATATGCAAAGATACATGTATATGCACACATCACACTGAGATGCTCAGCAGTTCAGCCGTCTGAAAGAGTAGTTTGGTTGTGCTTTTTATCTACTAACTAAGCATAAGCATCCAAAGATAGTTTAAAAATTATTTCCTACTATTTATTGCATAACATCAAATTTCCATTTTCTCCAGGCTATATAAAAAGATGGTTATCTTTCTTTTCTGTAAATGCACAAGCAATTTTAGCTTTGAAACTCTTTCATTTACTCTTACCTCCTACTCACCAATAAGCACGATATATCATAAACTGTTACAAATTGTTCCACAGTAACACAACTTCTTTTTCAACCATCGGTTTTGTCTCCTTCCACCCTAGCACTAGCATCCCACAGCTGATTTTATAGTTTCCCCTTTTGTATAAATTTTTAAAAATGAATGGCAGGGGTGGGCTAAAAAAAAAAATACACCAAACAATACAATCTCACCATAATTCTCCATAAAAATAAAACTATTTCTGAACTCTGCTACAATTGAAACACCTTTTCAGACATCCCATCCATTTACATTTTCAGTAAAACTCATCTTCACATCTCAACACCAATTAACAACAGTGCAAAGTATCCCAACACTTACAGTTACACATATCAAACCAGCTTCATCCACCACATTTCTTTTATCCCACCTCAATGTGCCATTTATGCCTTTTTCCTTCAGGATACTCCAGAAATTGTAGCTAAAATAATTCATCTCACTCCTGTTCCCACACACATCCTTGTCAATACTGGCATCAAAAACTGTCTTCATCTTCAAATCTCTTCATCCTCATCTTCATCTTTTCTCACAATCTGGTCCTGTATCTTAGTTCTTAATCCCCTTCTTCAAATGTTTGTTAATTGTTACTTCCTTCATCTTCACATGTGACACAATGCTTCATGCTATAGATTATGGCCACTGATAACTAATAAGGTTCTTTCTAAAACTAAAATTATACTTATTTCAGCAGAATTATTTTATGCTTCCAGAAGCAGGACAAGCTCATCAGCTGAAATGCATTTCTACTGTAAACTTTTTTTTCAAAATGTCATCATTACTACAGGATTTGTTTGACAGACTCAAGCAGTAACTAAAATCTGCAAGATTCAAGACTATCTTTGACTTCTCAGGTAAGAATTTCATCATTCGTGAGAACAGAAAATCACCTGAAATAAACAAGTGTCACACCTAGACTCACCTATCGAAGTGACTCCAGGTAAGATAGAAGAAAGCATAAAATGAGCTATCATGGAGTGCCAGACAACCTGATCTGACTTCATAGCTGACCTTGTTTTGGGCAGGAAGATTACCTAAATACTATCCAAAGATCTTGAATTATTCTGGAGTCCTGCCATTCTTTGAACCTGTCCTTGGTGAAAATTTGTCATCCAAAAAGAAAAATGGAGTTATACCCTGAAACTTGATCGTGTTTGTAAAAATACATCTATATCTGTTAAGTGTTTGTGCTCAGGCATGTACATATGTGGTTAACGGGTTTTCTAACACTTAGAAGGGACTTTTTTTCTTCTTGGATCAGGAAGAATATACTGATAATTCCACCATAATCTTATGTATAAAACCCACAATGCCGAGTAAAAGAAACAAAGATCCGGGGAAGGAAAAGGTTCTAGTAGAACTTCAGTGACAGTTAGAAAAAGTCAGAAAAAAACAAGGATAAACATCTTAAAAATATTACAATGCTTCAGAAGCACTGGTCAGAGCAGAAAATCTGGGCTTCTAAAATTCATAGTGTGGCTTGTCAGGGGACCTGTAAGTGGAGCCAAAAAGCTAAGAGCAGTGGGAATATTTTAAGCTTCCAGACATAACTTTGCTTAAAAGTTATCACTTATAAAATATTTGTTTACCAGTTTGCATCAAAACACAAAAAAGGCATTGAATTTCTGTTCCCAATTGGAATCAAAATACTTTTAAAAAATCCAAAAGCCTCTAACAAGAAAGAGAATTTCCATCCAGATATTATAAAGATGTCACTGTCAAAGGTTTTTGGTGACAGACCAACTACTTATATTCAGCACAATCTCTTGTTGTTAACACTGATGCTATATAACATTATTTTCTTTGGCTGACAGTCACCAGAGACTCCTGATCTTTAATAGTAATTTTTTCTCTTTTTCATGCTGCTTTAACTGCAGGTTCTCTGTCCAATTTTATGAACCTTTTATATCAATTTTTATTCCACTCTTCTGTTTGCAAAAAGCCTTTTGATGTATTTTTGGATAATAGAAAATGTTGCTGTCTGAAAGGAAATTACATTTTCACATACAATTTAAAAGATTCTCTTGCTTCTAAGAGACACTCCAAAGATAAAATACTAGAATATTGTAGCATCTAACTATACAAGGCAATTCATGGGTTTTGTGGGTTATTAAACACCAGAATAAAATGGAGGAACAGCTAAAATGGCAGCAGCTGTTTATGTAGCAACCACTAAAGCTGTAAATAAGCTCTTTTCACAAATGAGCTCAAAGCTACCTGAGAGGACATACAAAGGGGAAAGGTTAAGACTATACTTTTGAAAGCATCCTCATCAAATAATATATACTTGGTCTACCATAGGGTGGTAAATTTAAATCTTTTTAGAGATCTAAAATCTAACTCACTCTATACACCTTAGGTTAAAGAGAGACACCTTAAAAGCAAAGGATTAATAAGTCACACATATTATCAAAAACTTATTTTGAAATGGAAAACAAAATTACTGTAAAACAGACAACTTTTTATACAATGTTCAAAGGCAAAACCAATGCATACTAGCCAAACTGAAGATAGAAAATACAAGGCAAACAAATGAGGAAAGCAAGAGAAAAAGTATTTGAAAAACAAAGTCAGAGGGAAGTGAGATAAAAGAAGATCTGCGATATATGTCATAGAAAGCACACACAGAGCTCTGAGATCAAAATAAGCTGTTTGATGCTGTAAGTCAAGAAATAAATGATGGATTCATCATATGAATGAAGTGACTAGAGGAGCAGGGAAACATCACCTTAAGAGCAAGATTATGTACAAATTGTTTAATACAGAGCAAAGAAATATGGAAGAAACAAGTTTAAAATAATTTAGTCAAATCTTGACATGCAAAAGGATTATAGTGCTGAGTAGCAAGGTGGAAAAAAAGATGCTGTTGATAAGTTTGAGTGAAAAGATTTAAATAGGGAAGGGAGTCCTATAAAGTAGAATTACCAGAAATTATATGTACTTAAAAATGAGGAGAAAATATTTTACATAGCTTTGTTCAGGGTGGCAGGGGTAAGGTTAGAGGAGGAAACAAATCAGAGGCAACATTGTAAAGTAAACTGCTATCAGACACACAGAAGCAATGGCATGTGCCCTAAATACAGAATGTCCTATCCTGAGATGATTACATCTAGCAGACAATTAAAGTGCACAGGACAATAATTTTCTTTCAAACACTCCAGTAACAGTGGCATATAACTCATCAGACCAGACTGATTGTTACTCAGTATTTAAAGTAGCATTAACTTTTCTTTGGCATAAAGTCACCTTTCTGAGGAAAAATATAAGTGTTTCTTTGAACATCTAATTATATAAAGGTCCATGTATATTTTGAATGAATGCCTTAATCTTGGAAAAAATCCTCACTTCTTTCACGGACTATGACCTGGAAGGGTAAGATGTGGGGTTTCTGTCACAATGCAAAACTCAGAAGTAGAAACCACTGTATTTACCTTCAGAGAACAGAGGGCAAAATACTGTCATTTTACTTCTCCTGTATTTAAAGAGTAATTGATATCAATGTCCAGACCCTAAATAAGTGCACTGTGTGTCCAAGAGAATGAGATATAAAGAGAGCAAATACTGATGGTTTATCTCTATAACTTTTTAGTGAGAAAAAACATAAGTAGAAAGTAATAAATAGGTCACTCAGAGAGGCTATGGGATCTCCATCCCCAGAGACTCGGGGAACCTGACTGGCCCCAAGCAACCTGATTTAAGATGGCCTTGTAGAAGGCTATACCATGGGCTACCAGTGGTTCTTACCAGCTATAATTATTCTGGGGTACAGTGCTGATTTGTCACAAAAAGCACTCTCACTGTGAAAAAGGTATGAGTATGACAGACATACACCTGAAGCTGTTTTAAACTAATGAGAGTAATATTGGTGGCAATAAAGAATTTGGAGGAAGCTCAAAAAACAGATTAAAAAAAAAAAAAGTTTTTACATATTCTCCAAAGATGTTAGTGCAGTATACAGGCTGTAAAGGACTAGAAATATATTAGTATCATCTGCAAGCATAAGACAAACAAGAACTCACATTCTTTTTTCTTACAAGATTTCGAGAATAACAGGAAATAAATTATGAAACTCTTCTCTGAGACCAGGATTTTTCAGGCCTACAGAGAAAGTCCCTCCTTACAACAATCAGTGAAAAATCACTCTGAAAAGGGTATAGCAGTTGTACAGATATAGTTAGGACCACACCTATGATTCCATGTGCTTGTAAATGGGTCTGATGTGATACACAGCAAATCTCAATCCAAGTGCCAATAGGGTGATGTGGGTCAAAATGCTACCAAGGTGGGGATGAATACACAGACTTCCTCAGAGCCCCCTACCACAGTAGTTAGATTAGCAGCTGAAGAGGCTCTCCTAGTGGTGACTTTAAAGGCACTTGCCCCATAACTTTTTATTTTAAACCCTTTACTACAGTTGCCCTGTGACAAATCAAACTGGGTTAGTTCAATTCTGCTCTAAGGCTTTTAAACACAGTTTTGAAGGTCTTACCATAATCCTGTTCTCACACATCTCACATTTCTGTTCACAGACATTTTGCTGAGAGCAGAGTTGTTCTACATGTGCATATGCTGGGATGTGTATAGGGCAAGAAACATCAGACAGCTGTGCATGGAGAAGAATGAAAACATCATCCAGGTGTGAAGCTGAACAAGGTAAACATAACAGCTTTGGCTGCCATGCCAAGTGTGCTGAAAATTTATGAGTCAGGGAGGTCATGATGAATTACTCTGCAGTGGAGGGAAATCTACTTTTCATTGACTTGTGCTTTTGGGATTCCAGTGACCATGTCAAATTTTTGTTGGAGGGCAATACTAGCACAGGACTTTACTAGAGGAGGAGATTCTGCCTACTCAGAATATTCCTATATACCTGATTCCAAGATGACTTACAGAAGAGCACAGTCTAGTCAAATTGAGTAACATAGCTGCTAAGTTATGTTGTTAATGTAGTAAAAATGCAATTATTTTTAGCTGTTCATTTTTCTCAGGGTTGTATTTCTAAACAGAGATTATTGATTACAACATATAACACTAGCACTTTACCTCCCTAGAACATGTTAATTTATAAAAGGCTTTGTTAATACACAACTATGAAATAAAACTAAGCAGTGTGAACCATCTGATTTTTAATATGAAAGCTTAATCTGTAATTTTAAGTCATAACACACAGAGGTCAAACTCAAGAATTTTGGACTTGTTAGAGGAAGATTTTGTGCCAGATTGACCTTCCCAACTAGAGCATGATTTTACATTATGAAGAATGCTGGTATATTTTAGTAGAAAATATTATATTGATATAAAAATATTTACACTTTTATCTGATTGTACTTCCCATGAATCTTTATAAATACCTCTATATTTGAAGGGCTATACCACATTATACAGGATGTGAAAATTTTAGCAACATTTGCATGCAGATGAGGCAGGAATCCAAATGTGTAAATCCATATTTATGCATTTGCACATACAAGTAAAATTTTATGTATTCTCACATGCACATGAACTCGTGCATTTATTTCCTGAGATCCTATTGTTCCTTTTTGGTTTTCTCTCCTGCATGCAATAGCAATGATACTAATTAAAGGCAAGGAAAACACTTTGAAAAAAAATGCATTTGGTAATTATTTCAGAGTGTGTCTCTGATTCATCCCACCAACTCTGCCAATATTTTGGCAAAGTAATTAATATTTCATGAGAATGCAATGTTTTTGGCTCATCACATGCCAATAAAATATCTGTCATATATATTTTTTCACAAGTTTCAAAAGAAAAACAGGAATGACATGCAAAGGAAAAATATTTAATTTTGATTTAAGACATCTGTTTTCAAAATTCTCAAACTACTTCTTTTACAAGAAAACTCTTTTGCTCTCTTTGCTCAGCTTTTTCTGTGGACTACAAAATATCTGTGTTTCTATTATTACAGAAAAAATAGGAGGTAGGGCTTATTGTTAAATAAGAATAAAATTAAGAATCTAAGTACTTTTCAATTACTGTGGAAAGCCTCTATCATAAAGACAGAATTATTGAAAATTTCCAAATTAGTGATACTTACAAAAAATGTTTCTTGTCCTGCTCTGAAAGGTCATGACACCTAAAAAGAATTTGTGTGGATGGGTGTAAAGTCTGGCATAATTTGAACTTAAAATGGAAGACGGGGCAGAGTATCATGGAAAGATATTTCTTAGCTTTAAACTGTAATAAAACTTCTAAGACTCTTTAAATCCCTTTTGCTGCCTTTTACATATTTCTCCTTACATAACAATATTTCTGATTACGAAATGCTTCCAAGAAAATTGAAATAATACCAAAGTGAAACTGAAATGGGAAAAATTACAAAACTTCTTAATATGAAGAAATCTGATTGTGTTTTTTCTGATATATGATGAAGGACACTTCTCATGAATAAATATAAACTAAGTATAAGTATAAACTTTAGCTTTATACAGCAATATTATCAAACATAAGAAGAGTATAAAATTTTATATAACACAATACTTTTTGAAAATGGAAATTTTTCTCCAGTACTATGACAGTTGTCATAGCTAGTCCACTGATGCAAATAGTTCTTGATTTCCTTTTATGTACATATCCCAGCTGAAATATTTTTTTAAATAATATATTTATTTATAAATACATTCATAATTCTACTTGTTATTTAGAAATTATTTATATTAAATTTAATCTGAAATACCTGTCATTATTGTATTTAAGTCCTAAGACAAGCTGTGTCCTCCCCAAGCAACTGTCACACTGTGCAGCTGTCACAGTCCCCTGCAGGTCCTGCTGGTGGCATTGCATTGCCTGTGTGAAACAGTGGTCATGAAAGTGTCCCCTCACCCAAATGGACAGCATCAAGCATAAAATAATTGTGACAGAGAGTCAGAAATGCTCAGAGAGATAAGTCCATAGGAGATAAGAGATAATAATTGAGTTTCTATGATTGGAAGGACTTCAGGAGGTCTCTGGACCAACCTCCTCCACAGAGCACATTTAATTCAGACGGGGAAGCACGGGGCTTTAACCAGTCATGTCTTGAAAACCTCCAAGGACAGAGGGTCCACAGCCTGCCTCAGTGCTTAATTATCCTCAAGGTGAATTTGTCTTTTTTAATCTTAGCTCCATTCTAACTGATGACACTATCTCCATATCTCCCATCCCATACCACTGTGAAAAGCCCATTCCTGTCCCCTCAACGCCCTCCACGTAAGCACTGAGGTGCCGTTAGGGGCATGGATGGTGTCTCTGCTCCCGGCTGAACCAGTCCTGGCCCCACAGCCTCTCCCTGCAGGGTGAGTGCTCCAGCCCCACTGCCCAGTGTTGCCCCTGATGTCCTCTGGTTTGTCAATTTATTTCCTTCTCTGGGGAGTCCCAAGGAATGCAACAGTGAAATCAGAAGCTTCAAAGTATCCAAGCCTTTAGATAATGATTTCGCTTAGGCGGTGATTTGTTCTTCTTTTCTTCCTTTTATGTTCACTTTCCCAGAATTCCTTTTGTCTGACTTTTTGTCAACTTCATGACTTTTTTTTTTTTTTTTTAATATCACTAAATAATACATCATATTTAGAATACTTTTTTTGTTGTAAACTTCCTCTTTCAGCTGATATTTTCACAAATACTTTCTACGACACAAACATTGGTGAGGTCTAAAAAATATTTCTCCAAAGACATGAATTTACATATTAATTCAGGTTATGTTTGCAGGGAAAAACAAAACTTAGAAAGGAGAATCAGTATTTCGGATTAGGGCTTGCCATAGTGAGTATACACTGCTTCTATACTCGTAGCATTTTTTTCTATAGAATACTGCAAATCCTGAGAGACATCCTACTATAAACTTCACAATTTCCTCTGAAGAAGAAAGTTTGTAGAAGGAGGTCAGACATCCAGTTGGTGAAAACTATCACTGTTTTTTAAGTTCAGGATGCCAAGGACAGAGTGTCAAAATTTTTTATCCAAAGCATGACTCCTGTATAAATGCCAAACAACTGCATATTAAAGGTTAGCTGAAGATTTACTGCTGTTTACAGTAGTTTAATGTGTGTGTAAAGTTCCTGAATGACATCAGAGAAAACCTCCCATAAAGCAAATCATAAGCAATGTTTCTGGAATAGCTTCCTGATGTTTGCAATGCATAAATACAAATATATACAATAAAATGCAACACAGACAAATACACAATTTTTTGTGGTCATACATACACATACACCTATAACTATACCTATACACATTTTAATTGGGTTTTGTAAGACATATTCTTCCTCAGCATTAGGCATAAAAAGACGAAGATCATCCATTTGGCAGAGGCTATGTACACCTGAGGGACCTAATAAATAACCTGGGAAGTGAAATAAAAGACAAGGGTAGGTGGTTATTAACAAAGATGAGAAGCTGAATTGCTCTGTTATATAGTTTAACTCTGAAGAATTTGTCATATTTAAGAAAGATAACTTGAAAATGGTCATTCATTGAAAGTTGAAGGGCTTCTTAAACAAAGCTGCAGGTTTGCCATCAATGGACAGTGTTGGAAAACAAAGGATCATTTGCAGAGGCGATACAATATGCAGGCACCTGCATTGCATAATGTAAAAGTAACTGAGTAGTGCTCCAGTAGGATGGAAAGTAATATTGGTATTGCCAGGAATCTTCTACTGCTCCTCAGATAGAACCTTGTTTTCAACTAGACCAAAACATACTCATCACAGTACTGTTCATACTCCTGGAAACTAATCTGACACCTTTCATAGCAGTCATTTGGAAGTGCAAATTGTCATGGTAGAGAATCAAAGTCCATTGTAGTCAACAGAACTAACTTGAATTTACTTCAACAAGATCTTTAGTAGGCAAATCTAAAGTTTTCCACACAAAATTAATTTATGAACTAAATAAAATATTCTATCTTTTGGCATGTCTGTATCGGCTGTTAAGTACAATGTGTGTTAAAAGGTCATTTAATTTCATTCGCAAAACAGCCAGAGCAGCTATCTCTGTATGGTTATTTTATGCTATCTGTTAAATCATGTTACTGAAACACAGAAGTGGACTAAACTTTACTAGCTCAGAAAGCATTATCTTGTCTCATAGGATTGTCTGCAGAATTTGAACTGAATGTATTTCAAAGCAGACATCATTCTTAGTGCAACATCAGTAGACAAAGCAGGAAAAGACAGGCAGTATTACAAGTAACAGAATTCTATATAGCAAATATCTTCATACTTGCATAATATGAAATTCAGGCTCTTAAATTGTTAAGACTTTTTTTTTTTTTTTTTTTTTTTTTTTTTTAAGAGAGCGTATATCCTCAGTGTCTCAAGAATAGTCTGTTCTTGGCAGTGGTTAAAAATTCAGAATTATCTTAAAGTTTTGAATAAGTTTCCAACCCCATCTGATGTTTATGCAGTCAGTATCAAGTTTCTGCTAGTAGATCACATTTCAGTCCTTTTGGCAAAACCTCCATAAAAGAGATATTGCAATCTGGAAAAGAAACATGTTTGAATAATTTAGCAGCTATATATAGGCCTATGAAATATTAAAGGGACAGTGACAAACTATAGGAAATTTCACACAGATGATGGCTTGACATCAGTCTCACACTCATGGAGTATTCTGTTTGGCAACAATAGCAAGGCATGAGGTCACAGATTGATGGAGGAATGAATGCAATGAAAAGAAAGAAAGGTGCCACAGTGAACTTGGTTGGAAGGTACTGCAGAGTTTCCTCTTCCCAAACCATGCTCTACCAAACAAACAGCTCTTCATAACATGATGCTTGAACACAAGAAGTCCTACCCAGAATTCTGTATTTTTTTGAATTCTTAGTACTTTTCCATTCATAATGGCAAATTCAGCTGCAAATAAACCAGTCACAAAGGAATACATTTCTTGTCTCTGTCAACTGACATGGAGGAAAATTAGAAAATTTCTTGCTGCTCCTCTGAAACCACAGTTTTGATCATATTAATAGCAAGAAAATTAAAAAGGAGACAAAATATAATTTTGCTGGCAGTGTAAGAGGTCAAGTGAATGCCTAAGCTGTAGACAGAAAGACAACTGAAGGAACAGTTCAGGTTTTTTAGTCACTGATAAACACTTAAGGAAGCAAAACAACTCTGCATGCATTTACAGGATGTTGATTAATTATTTACCAAATGGTTACATAGATCATTCAAAACTTATTATCTAAAATCTGTTTGATCTTTACTTCTGTTGAACTTCCAAAGGGTATTTGCATGTCTTGGGATTTCACTTCTTTTCCGTTCCCTTCCTTTTCCTTAACACTGCATTTAGAGCATAATGCAACTACTAACCACTCCAGACTTACAAGAATCCATCTGATAAATGATTCAGACTGCTGCATGCCAATGTACAGAAGATAAGAGGAATCACTTACACTAAGAAATGAAGAATCACAAAATCACAGCATAGTTGGAGACACCACTGAAGATCATCTAGTACAATCCCCCTGCTCAAAGCGGGGTGTCCCTCAAGGGTCCATACTGGGACCAATACTGGGATTGAGTGTACCCTCAGAAAGTCTGAAGATGACACCAAGATGAGTGGTACAGTTGATTCACTAAGGAAAGGGATGCCATCCAGAGGGACCTTGACAGGCTTGAGGAGTGGGCCGGTACAAACCTCATGAAGTTCAACAAGGCTAAGTGCAAGATCCTGAACCTGGGTTGGGGAAATCCTTAATATAAGTATGGACTGTGGAATAAATGGATTGAGAGCAAACCTGTGCAGAAGGACTTGGGGATACTGCTGGATGAAGAATTGGTATGAGCCAGCAATGTGTGCCTGCAGCCCAGAAATCCAGCTATATCTAGTCTGCATCAAAAGAAGTGTGGCCAGCAGGTTGATGGAGTTGATTCTCCCCCTCTACTCTGCTCTACTGAGACCCCACCTGGAGGACTGCATCCAGCTCTGGGATTCCCAGCACAGGAAAGTCATGGACCCCTTAGAGCAGGTCCAGAGGAAGGCCATGAAATTAGTAGTCCAATGTCTGGAACACCTCTCCTATGAAGAAAGGCTGAGAGAGTTGGGTTTGGTCAGCCTGAAGAGAAGAAGGCTCTGGGGAGACCTTACTGCAGCCTTTCAAAATGTAAAGGGGGTGTATAAGAAAGATGGAGAGAGACTTTACCAAGGTCTATAGAGACGGGATGAGGGACAATTGTTTTAAACTGAAAAAAAAGTAGCTTTAGATTGGACATAAGGAAGAATTTTTTACAACGAGGGTGGTGAGACACTGGAACAGGTTGCCCAGAGAAGTTGTGGATACCCTATGTTATGGTTTGAATTTGGCCAGTAGCCAAACACCACGCAGCCGGTCACTCACCCTTTCCTCTGCCCAGGAAAATAGGGGAGGGACAAAAAGGAAAAGACTCATAGGTTGAAATAAAAAAACAGTTTAGTGATTGTAATGTAACAAAACAATAACAGAAAATACAAACAGGTAATGCACAATGCAATTGCTCACCACCCACTGACTGATATGCAGCCCACCCCGGCAGTGATCCTGACAGTACAAACATCCTGTCACGCCAACTGGAATCAAGAGAGAACCTGCCTCCTTTATATATTGAGCATAATATCACATGATATGGAATACTTCAATGGCCAATCCAGACCTGGCATTCCAGCTGTGCCCCCTCCCAGCTCAAAAAAAATTAACTCCATCCTGGCCAAAATATGAGTTGGGCGTCTTTGGCTATGCTCTCTCCCAGCTCAAGAAATTAACTTTAACCCAGCTGAAATCAGGACACCCTACCACTGGAAATGTCCAAGGTCCAGGTGGACAGGGTTTTAAGCAACCTGATCTAGTGGAAGATATTCCTGCCTATGGCAGGAGCTTTGGACTAGATGATCTTTAAAGGTCCCTTCTAACTCAAACCATTCTACAATTCTATGATTCTAGAGTAGGGTCACCTAGAGTAAGTTGCTCAAGACCGTCTTCTGTCAGATTTTGAATATCTCCAAGGATGAAGACTCTACAATCTCTCTGGGAAACCTCTTCCAGTGTTTGAGCATACTCATTGTAAAAAGGCATTTTTCTTATGTTTAAATGGGCTTTCTTATATTTCAGTTTGTACCCATTGCCTCTTGTCCTATCACTGAGCACCACTGAGAAGAGTCTGGCTCTGTCGTCTTTACCCCCTCCCATCACATATCTACAGACATGGGTGAGATTGCCCCTGAGCCTTCCCTTTGGCAGGCATGGTTGATCAGGCATGATTTTGACTTCAGAAATAAATGGTGATGACTCCTAGTCACCTGTCAATGTCCAGAAATGGTTTTCAGAACTATTAATTTCATCACCTTCTCTGTGAATGAAGCTGACCTGCCTTTTGTTCCATGAATCCTGTTTCCCTGTCCTTCTTGAAGACTGCAGTGATATCAATTTCTTCCAGTCTTCAGGAACCTTCCTCAGTTGCTATGTCCTTTCAAAGATAATTGAGAGTGGTCTTGCAATTGGTTAGCTTTCTCAGCACTCATGGGTGTAACCCAACAGTTCCCCTGGATTTGGCTATGTCCAGTTTGTTTAAATGTTCCCAGTCTGATCCTCCCCCTGCAAAGGTAAGTCTTTCTTACTCCAGACTTCCCCTCTGGTCTCAGTGGTCTGGGATTCCTGAGGAATGATCTTGCCAGTAAAGACCAAGATGAAGACTTCTGTGTCTTTTGCCAACAGGGCCCCTGAATTATTCAGCAACAGACCCACATTTTCCCTAGCTTTGCCATTGCTGTTTGTGTACTTAAATAAGCCCTTCTTGTTGGCTTTCACATTCTAAGTCTGCCCCTAACTTGCACATCCTTATTTCATTTTTCCTATTTCACAAAAATTTTGACCTTTCAGATTTTGTGTAGGTTGTGAAACATTTTTAGAGGCATAGTAAAAACTAAGTCTCTCTTCCTCATTTTAACACTTATTGCATATCAACTGGATTTTAGGTCTTACACTTCAAAGATCTGCCCTAGGCAGTCTTGGAAGATCTTTCTTCCCGGACTCTGAAAGGTAAAGAAACATGAATTTTTGTTAAATAAAAAAAGTTGGTATTCCCCTCTCCTGCTTGCTTGTTATATCACACTTTGCACACCTCTGAGCTAATTCCTAGCTAATACACTACTTTGATATATCTAAGACAATGCAGTTTTTTCTGAATGTTTATTTCAATGGGATATTTCTCTGATTCTCTATGTTTCACCTCCTAAATCAGGTGAGAAATATGTCCTCATAGTCATACGAATTCACAAAGACTTAAAAATAAAATGTAAAGTTGTAAAGGGCTATTAATTTTTTTGACATTTTTTTCAAAGAACCATGATTCACTGCACTAGAGATGAAGTAGACACTCTTCAAAATTCAGAAAAAGAATTTTGTCTTCTATCCTGTTAAAATTGTGCATTCAGCATGAGAAGGGTTCTTTGCTGTTAAATCTGAGGAAAAAAGGTGTAGAAATCATGGACAGAATATTTTAGCAATGCTTTGAGCTTCTGAGTTTCCCATTGGAAGTGTGCCTGAGCATGAACCATAAATGGAATATGCTGTGGGACACACTGTTCCCTGCAACTTTATCCTAACAGCCATTCATCAAGATCAACTTGGTCATATAAATTCTCTTTTTAAGGATGTACTGTCTTTTTATCAGAACCTAGACATTAGCTGCTTTTTTTGTGAGCAGCTCTTAAAATAGAAAAGTTTTTTAAAACCAGACTGGTGAATTCCTTACATTTACACACATATTTAAAGTGAAAGCAACCTCATTTTGAAAACTGAAGGATTTATCTTCAAATTTCCAAATTATTTTTCCACTCATGCAAATGAAGCCATAAATAAACTAAAAAATCAAATAGAAAAATAATAATAAAAAAAAAAAAAAGCGCCATCAACCTAGCTTTAAAGTAGAAAAAAAAAGTCAAAGACATATATTCCTTATGGATTGGGAAACTTCAGCTGTGGAAAGAAAAACAGGAACACAAATCTATTTGTTAAAAGAAACTAACTCATGTCTGAACAAATTTGAAACATATGTTCTAAGTGGAGTGAAATATTTCCCCGTGCAAAGACATTTGATTATATGTTTTATAAAAGACATTTGATTATATGTTTTATAGTGGCATGTATAGTATGAAAGCATATCATACATTTATGAGAAAAAAAATGCCAGAGGGGGAGGAAAGACGAGGGCATTGGCCTGAACCAGAAGATTGTCTAATATATGTTGCCAATGAGAAGACAGAAAAATAAATGTGCAGTATAATTATGCCTGTTCTTCTGTAGTCACACAAAAGCATCATTTTTCTAGCAGAGCTCTGGCTTAGCAATCAAGTAATAATCATATGGAGACCATTTCTTTAATTTTTTGTTCTGTCACAGTTCTCCCTGCATTCCATATCATGAAATTTCTAGAGAACTATTTGTATCATTTATAATCTTCCTTTTATATATAAATATATGAAGCTGATATCACTTCCGGTCTCACTTGTATTTCAAGTAACCAAGCTGTTGTAGTAGATAACCAATCTACTAGTAATTAGTAAATTAATGTAAAGCTACTTATTACTTGAAGCTGGCATGGATTAAATACTTTTCATCAAACCACTGATATCAAAGACGCCCTTTTTCTTCACTCCCTCTCAAGGACTGTTTTTCTTGCTTTTCTTGCATAAAATAGGAGTTTAGCTCAGATTCTGGACTAAAAATACAAACCTTGTACGTAAGTGTTCCATTTATTGTGCTATGAATATTGCTAGTGTAAAATGAACTACTAGCTTTGTTGGTAAAACACTAGCTGCTTTTCAGACTGATTCAGTTTTGGCACAGATGACAGCTGTTTTTGTCTAGGTGTTAAAGAAGGCTGTTAAATAAGTCTCTTAGCACTGAAGAAATTTTATAGTCTGAAATTTCAAGCTATTCTTCATACTCTGAACAATGGAAGAAGTCCACACTTAGGCATAAAACCCCCACTTTAAAGTCTTACTTTAAATCTAAACAAGTAATCCCTTCTGAATGTGTTCTTAAAAAAAAAAAAAAAAAAAAAAAAAAGATTAAAATTTAATTCTAGTGTATATCAAAAACTTTGCTTTGAGGAAACTATTGATAACAAATTTCTTAATTTGATTGTCTCTTGATGACTGTGTTAGAAGTTCAGGGTAGGGCGGCTGTATGTAACATATTTTAGGAAAAAAATATACAGAAAATAAGCTTTTCAGTAAGTAAACATGAACCTAGCCTGAACAAGAGCTAGTATTTTCTGTAATTCAGATTAAGTCCTCCTAACCAGGGTCACTTCAAAGGTCTTCAAGCTGCTTCATATGTGTGCAGGATCCTATTAAATAGGCATAAAGAGAATAGTAAGTGGTTTATGTTTCAAGTTAAGTTTTCTGGATCCTTTTTAACAATAATCCCAAACATTTGATATAGGAACAGTAAAACCAGAGTCTTTGATCTGCTTTCCCTTGCTATTCCTATTTTATCCTGGTCTTTCCCCTCTATGGTATTTTACTACCTTTGTCAGTCATGCATACAGGCAGTGGGAAGTGCTTGTCCTATCAAGACAGCTGCAGGGATGGCAATGTCACATTTTAAATGGAGTTAATAATTTTTATTTACAATTTTCTGCTTTCAATATTAATATTTCTTAATTTTGCATCTGATTATTTTTTTCTCTCAAAATAAATTTTAAAAGCATAATGAGATTATGTTAAAAAGATTGATTGGGGAAACTCTCTTTTCCTCCTGCCTCTTGGTAGATCATCATATCTGATTGATCACTGTATGAAGATTTATGCAAGAATGAGTTTTCTAAATGAGATGTGGAGAGATAGATTTTCATGATTCAAGTTCTGTGTAGTAAATTAGTGCCAAGGCAGGCCAATAAACTTATAATTGACTCAAATTAACACTACTATTATCCGTGAAATTCTTTATCAGCAACAGAGACACTCACAAGAGTGCAAAATTCTTCATCTTTGAAAACACCAGAAGAAAATAAATATTATTTCCAATCTGACCAGATGCAAGCTGAGATGTATACTATAAAGAAGGGACAATACTAATCACCACAGTAGCAATGGATTATGCAAACCAAGGGTACTTTCATCGAAACACAGATAATTTATTAAAATGACATTTGTGTTTCCAACAGGAAACAGACCATCTAGTTTTCTAGATGGTAAATGCACATGCACTCAGGAGGACATTCTCTAAAACCATATGTACACCATTATCTAATACTATATTAGCATTCTTTATAACTACCTCAGAAGTGCTTGAAATGTTATACAGATACTAACTGTATCTCACTATAAATATAAAGATATTGAAATATACATCACTATCAAAACTAGAGTAAAGGAAAAAACTCAGGAATTCCAGTTTCCAAAAATTCTGACTTCTTTTCCCTTAGAAAAAATGCCTTATTACCTATTGCTAGTTCAGTAAAATTTTCAGTGTTAATAACCATCTTATTTCGTATTCCAGAGCTATGAACTGTTAGAGTTAGCAGCATTTCTGAAGCATATCCACAATTACTTTTTTTCTGTTTCCAATACTTTTTCTGTTTTAGCTGTTTATTTTCACAAAATGTTCCTCACTCCATGGATGAACCCCAGAAAGCTTCCATTCTTTCAATCTTGTTTATTTATATGTATAATATTTAATGACCAAACAAAATGTTAATGGCCCTGCTGGTGTATTAATGCATAACACACTGTTTCACAATTTTCATGTTATAGCCAAGTACCATCAATGTTTTTCACATGGAGAAAATCCTCCACTACGTAAACTAAATTTATGCATCAAAATATATGAAGTGTCCAAAGTAATTCTATTTATTCACTGGATGTGTTGACCAGTTTATGTTTATATGTTTTGCAAAGTGCTTTAAAAATATTTATATTTTAATTAAGTGATTTTGCATTTTTCACTGATATAATAAGTAAAGATGAATCAGGAAAAGAAAAAGGAAAAAAGAAGAAAAAGAAGAGATGGCTTTCCAAGTATTAAAGTCTCTTACTGTGGTGGAGTCACATTTAGAATTGTTCTGAGGTCAAATTCAGGTTGTACAAACAATGACATCAGATGAAAAAGAAAGAAAGCTTAATCAGAAATAACTGGATAATTCATAATTCAATGGAATAGCCACACTTCATTGCTCAAGATGAAGGCACTAATCCCTGTGCCTTTAACACATGATACTTATTAAACTCTGAACAAAGAACTCCAGTAGAGCCACAGAGTCACTCTTCATTAATGTACAATGTACCTCATTAAAACAAAACAAAACAAAAAACCCAAACAAACCCCACAAGACATTTCATATTATATAGAAGAAAAAAGATGGTTAGGAAAGAGAAAATTCAACAAGAAGTTTTCAATTACAGTTACAGGAGATACAAACTCAGGGATGGAAATTAAGTTTGCAACAATGTATCTGAAAACTGTACTTTCAAAAAGGTGCCGTATGGCGTAATTATTTTTGTTTTTATTGGTCACTAAATTTTGCTGGAATTAATCCCCACATCTAAAAAGGCCCAAAGCACCACGCTCCTCAAATTTCAAGAAAAAAGTAAACAACCCCAAACCAGCAAAGAGTGAATTGACTCCTTGCACTCAGGATATATTCTCAAATTGCTCCATAAGACAACATTATGGATTTGGGCAAGGCAAAGAAAAAAGCATGGGTTACTGATGCTTATCACCAGGAGAAAGGGCACAAATTGGCCAGACACTGAAAACAGAAAGTCTAGTCATCTGAAACAATTTTGCAATCTTCAGCTTTTACCATCAATGAAAGCTTGCAGAAGCAAAATGAAACCAGTTTCCAAAGTTAATTGTGTTGAGTGTTTGTGCAGTATAGACTCTAATCTGTAGAAAGTAAGAAAGAAATGCAATTCCCCAAAATAGATGTAAACCTGTAATTTTGAACTATTTCCTTGACTGACAAGTTTTTCATTTACCAGGAGTTTCATTTTTGCTAAAACAAAACCATGGGTAAATGCATAGTAACAGAAGAGAAAAGGCTTTACATTAATTTGTGAACTGCTACACACACATATAAACAATTTCATTCAGTCGCATATATACTAGGCTAAAAATATGTATATTTTCAAAATTGGAAGCAAATTTTCAGATTTAAAATATGTATGTCTATAAAAAATTTCCAAGGCATGCAAATAATGAAAAAGTCAGCTTGATAGCAAAAGTCAAATATATTAAATAAATCTATATAAAATATTCCCAGCATGTCTTTTTAGCTTTGTAGAATAAATATTTAAATTTTACTTTTTTTTTCACTAAAACAACTTGGTTGCACTAATTCATATGAGATTTAAAAAAGGAAGCACTAAGAATACTAGAAGAAAATGATGCATCAAAAAATTATACTATTGTCATCATAGAAAAGGGGCTTCTTTCACAATGTCCTCACTTGGAGTAGTGTGACTGTACATACATGGAGGTTCTTATCTATCTCTTGAACCGTTTATAGAGTTCCAAGCTTTTAGGAAAATTTATGAAGTCACTTATGTGCAAGAGTTTTCTTTTGAAGTAACACTAGTAAAATGGAATATGATTATACAGCTGACAAAATACTCTAATTCTTGTGTTTGATGTGGTCTTCTTTGGTATATTGCCAGTCTGTCAAAACTTTGCATGATCGTGGATTTTACTAACATCAGATTCAATGAAAGCATTAAAAAGGATTCTTTTTAATAATCATTCTAAGAATTCAACTACCTTTTTTTTGAAGAACATCAGGTTTGTCTGGTGCAACTCGATTTACAGAAAATCTAGATGTATTTTTTCCCACTTCCTCTTTTTCTATGTAATTACTGTTGTCTTTCAACATCTAAAGATTTTCCAGAATCCTATGTCAAATGAAGATTGTTATGATTGCCTTGACTATAATTTTTCCAATATAGGCACTATTTACATTGTATAAGCACATAACTTGCACTGTTTATTAGCTCTTCGCTTCACCTTGAAATTAGAGCTTCATCTTTTATATTGGGCTAGCTATTTTATGTGCCTTTTATCATGAAATAACACAATGTGGATCTCTAACTGATCCTCGACCATGTCACAGATTGTAATAGCAAACATGGATGCTGCTGTAATGATTTATCTTGCTAAGTAGGCCAGATGCTATGTGAGTTTTCTTTATGATACCACTTACATAAACTTTGTTAAACGTACAAAACATGAATGCACAAAACTGGGAACAGGGTTTAAATAAAATCTCTTCCCAAAGCTAAAAAGTTAAAAAGAGAGTAGTAGTACCTTTAGCTCTGCACAGTGCATTTGAATCTGATTCTGTGATCTGTGAGAAAGCAAAGAGCAGTCGTTACTGAAGAAGAAAGACATCTGCACCTCTTCCAGGTCCAGGAGCATTCAGTTCATGAAGGGAAAGGGATAGTGCCACCACCAGTCATGAGTAGTCAGGACGGATCAGAAGGAGAAGGTAAGATAGACAACTGATTTATTCATTCTGAATACCTTTTGAGTTTTATATAGGTGACAGACAAATAGATTGCCAGGCAGACAGATAGACAAATATACCTCAAATTAAGTTATTACTCAGGAGACCATTGGTTCTGTTCAGGACATGATGCAGCAGTTATGATGTGTAATATAATGGGCAAGCCAGGCTGCTTCAGGTGGTCAGAGAAAACAATCACGGTTCCAATAAAGCAAAGCTAATTTTATATTTGCAAGCTATGAGGGAGATTGGAGTCTTCAGAAGTGGTCTTCTGTATTGAATGTCCAACAGCAGTTGGAGTGAATAAAATTACCTCCTTCAGTTTGGTTAAAAGGATTCCAGTGTGTGCTCACCAGGATCACTCTGTGACATGACCCACAGCAAACTAGGTGCTATGACTAGGATATTCACTTAAAAAAGCACTCCTGGTACAAACTGAGCATTAGGCTAATACTTAAAGTATATTTAGGATGTTGCTGATTCTATTTCTCTGCATAAGAAATACTTTTCAGATGGGTGCTTCAGCAGGATCATGATTGCATCTGCTTTTTTATAAACTTAAGACACACATTATTTTTTCTTTTCATAGAGTACTTAATGTCAAATCTTAAATGCTGTGTTAAGGAGTTATATATTATATATCTAAAGCAGGACTGTAAGAGTGATAAATTACATTATGAGATACCATATCCACAAAAAAAAAGGGTATGTGATCTTTCAGTTTGTATATCCAGGATGTATTTGCAGTCTTTACTGACAGCCATCATTATATGATTCATCCATTCCCACTATAGTGTGCCAAAATACAAAGAAGCCTATTCACACCAGATGTTGATAACCATGTGACTTCAACTGAATTAATGCTAAACAGTCATAAGGCACATTATTTGGTATTGGAAGACAGTTTATGCAGGGAAATAAAGGAAAAGATAGCTAATAATATGACTATAGGAAAACAGACATTTGCTTATCCAAATTTTATTTATTCATGAAAAATGTCCCTTATTTTACATAATTAAGTAATTTAAACTCCAAGTTTAAATTTTACAAGTTTTTATTTCTACTCCAGGCCCTATTTATCTGCTTTTTCCTTAAAAAGTTTGAATGTCGTGTTAAATCTTCTCGTTTGAGGAAATTCTGTTAAAAAAAATGAAAAAAGGAGGAATAGAATATTATGGAGAAAGATTAAATTCTCTGGGGACCAAAATATGAATGCAGTACTATTTCATTCAATCTTCTGTTCCATTACTTGTTATTTTTAATAAGATATGGGAAATAGGTTTGGTTAATTTATTTGAAACAGGGACACAGACAATAGTTTGGTGCAGAGACACCATTGATTTATTTGTAACAAAGCTTTAGAAGTCTTTATTTAACATTTACTGAGAGGAATGTATTTGAAAGTATTTTGGAATTATGAGAACCATGAGGAAAGAAAACTGTGCCATTTCTCTCTTTTGGCTGCTTTATGATAAATACATGATATTCTTTAAAATACAGTGAATTTCTCCTACATTATTCAATAAAAATACTTTGTGTCTTTTTTTTCCCATTTTTTAATTTTTTCTACTTTTCATTTTTGCTATATTTACTATTTTTCTTTTTTCTTCAGTTTTTTTGTATTTTTGTTCCTATTTTTCTCCTTATAATACACTAACTTCAGTTTCTTTCCTCACTATCTCATTACCACGCTTTGATATTTAAAATGATCTTTTAGCTTTCTGCTTAAACAAATAGATGGTAAATCTGATATTCTGAATGGTACTTGCTGCTTTTGTGAAACACATTTACAGAGTACATGTGGAGGTTTGAACTCAGCCAGCAGCCAGGCACCACGTGGCGGGCCGTTCACCTTCCCCTCCCTCCTCTGGTCAAATAGGGGAGGGACAAAAAAGAAGAGAATTCATAGGTTGAATAAAAAGAAAGAATTTACTAAATATAACAAGAGAACAACAGTAACAATAGTGAGTCCAAAAAGAAAACGGGTAAAATGCAGCAGTGGCTTACCGAGCGCGGCGACCACTCCCACAGCAACAACAAGACTCGACGAACAGACAAGCAGACGGCGCGCGCGCGTGCAAGCCCCAAGCGAAAAGCCGTGAGAGCGAGAGAGACAGCCCGCTCACCTAAATCCCTGGGCATGACATCACATGGTATGAAATACTCCAATGAAAATTAACTCCATCCTGGCCGAAACCAGGACAGTCTCCACCCCTTATTCCATACCATTGATGTTATGCTCAGGTTTCCAAATACATCTTCCAGGTCTCACAGATATCATTCCGTTAGTCTATGGGCCATCCTTCCACAATGTCTGCTGAGTTCGTTTAGTCCATAACTTCGGGTTCCATCTGTTACAGTCTATAAGGCTGAGGAATGAGGCGGAGTTGGCTGTCGGTGGAGCAGGAGGCTTTGGATGTGGCACGGGGATGTTGCAAGGCACCAATTGCCATAACAGGGTTATTTGACAGTCCGGTTCATTGGCTATTCTCACCTAAAATCAAATCTCCCTGAGGCACACATCGGACTTCTCCATCCTTCTGCATTACCCACCAAGTGCATCCAGGTCCTTGGGCAAAAGTAATCCAATGCATGGGTTTACCTTTAGCCAAAGCAGAAAATAACCCAGATGGTCTTCCCCAACATATTCCTAATGCACACTACGGTGGCTTTATCCCCATCCACGGCATGTAGGAGGTTTGATTAGGCAGGGCCAGCTTGCTTAGCAGATCCTCTGGTATTGACTAACCAGGTGGCTTTTGCTAAATGCATGTCCCAGTGTTTGAAAGTTCCACCACCCACTGCTCTCATTGTATTCAATTGTATCCCTCAATTTTTTCAGAGGCTGGTGCATAGTAGGGAATGTGATATATCCACTCAATACCATGCTCTTTGGCCCAGGCGTCTATGAGGTTGTTTCGGAAATGTGTCCCATTATCTGACTCAATTCTTTCTGACGTGCCATGCCACCATAAGACTTTCTCCTCAAGACCTAAAATGGTGTTCCAGGCAGTGGCATGGGACACGGCATAAGTTTCCAACCAACCAGTGGCTGCTTCCACCATTGTAAGCACATAGTATTTGCCATGCCGAGTTTGAGGGAGTGTGATATAATCAATCTGCCAGGCCTCCCCCTATTTATATTTTGACCATCGTCCTCCATACCAAATGGGCTTTAACCATTTGGTTGGCTTGATCGTAGCACATGTCTCACATTCATGGATTACCTGTGCAAGAGCACCCGTGGTTAAGTCCACCCCTCGGTCATGAGCCCATCTATATGTTGCATCTCTTCCCTGGTGGCCTGAGGAGTCATGGGCCCAGCGAGCCATAAATTGTTCACCCTTATGTTGCCAGTCCAGATCTACTTGAGAGACCTTGATCTTGGCAGCTTGATCCTCCCGTTGGTTATTCTGATGTTCTTCAGTGGCCCGGCTCTTGGGTACATGAGCATCTACATGGTGTACTTTCACAACCAAGTTCTCTACCCGAGCAGCAATATCTTGCCATAATTCAGCAGCCCAGATGAGTTTGCCTTTGCGCTGCCAGTTGCTCCGTTTCCACTACTGTAACCACCCCACAGCGCATTTGCCACCATCCATGAGTCAGTATAGAGGTAGAGCACTGGCCACCTTTCTCTCTCAACGATATTCAAGGCCAGCTGGGTGGCTTTCACCTCTGCGAACTGACTCGATTCACCTTCTCCTTCAGCAGCTTTGGAAACCCATCGCGTGGGGCTCCATACAGCTGTCTTCTACCTTCAATGTTTTCCCACAATGTGACAGGACCCGTCAGTAAACAAGATACATTGCTTCTCATTATGCAGTAGTTTAGTATATGGTAGGGCCTCTTCAGCATGTGCTACCTCTTCCTCTGGTGCCATTCCAAAATCTTTGCCTTCTGGCCAACTTGTGATCACTTCCAATATTCCCGGATGTCTGGGGCTCCCTATTCAAGCCCGTTGTGTGAATAATGAGACCCATTTACTCCACGTGGCATCAGTTGTATGGTGTGTAGAGAGGACACTCCCTTTGAACATCCAGCCCAGCACTGGCAGTCGGGGAGCCAGGAGGAGCTGTGCTTCAGTCCCGATCACCTCTGAAGCAGCTCAGACCCCTTCATATGCTGCCAATGTCTCCTTCTCAGTTGGAGTATAGCGGTCCTCGGATCCTCTGTATCCCCAACTCCAAAACCCCAGGGGTCGACCCCGAGTCTCCCCTGGTGCTCTCTGCCAGAGACTCCAGGTAGGGCCATTCTTCCCGGCTGCAGTGTAGAGCACATTTTTAACATCTTGCCCTGGCCGAACTGGCCCGAGGGCTACTGCATGAACTATTTCCTGCTTAATTTGCTCAAAAGCCTGTTGCTGCTCTGGGCCCCATACAAAATCATTCTTTTTCTGAGTCAATTGATAGAGACAGCTGACAATCTGACTGTAATTTGGAATGTGCAGTCTCCAGAAACCCACAACACCCAAGAAAGCTTGAGTTTCCTTTCTGTTAGCAGGTGTGGACATAGCTGTCATTTTATTAATCACCTCCATTGGAATCTGACGATGTCCATCTTGCCATTTTACTCTTAAAAACTGGATCTCTTGTGCAGGTCCCTTGACTTTACTACGCTTTATGGCAAAACTGTCCCTCAGAAGGATTTGATTATTTCCTCCCCTTTCTCAAAAAGTTCTTCTGCTGTATTACCCCATATAATTATGTCATCAATGTACTGTAAATGTTCTGGGGCTTCACCTTGTTCCAGTGCAGTCTGTATCAGTCCACGGCAAATGGTAGGGCTGTGTTTCCACCCCTGGGGCAGTTGATTCCAGGTGTATTGGACACCCCTCCAGGTAAAAGCAAACTGTGGCCTGCATTCTGCTGCCAGAGGGATAGAGAAAAATGCATTGGCAATATCAATCGTGGCATACCACTTGGCCACCTTTGACTCTAGTTCATATTGCAGTTCCAACATGTCTGGCACAGCAGCACTCAGCGGTGGCGTGACTTCATTCAGGCCACAATAGTCCACTGTCAATCTCCACTCTCCATTAGACTTTTGCACTGGCCATATGGGGCTGTTAAAAGGGGAGTGTGTCTTGCTGATGACTCCTTGGCTCTCTAGTCGACAAATCAGATTATGGACAGGGATTACAGAGTCTCGGTTGGTGCAATATTGCCGTCGGTGCACGGTTATAGTGGCAGTTGGCACCCGTTGTTCTTCAACCCTCAGCAATCCCACAACAGAAGGATCCTCTGATAGACCAGGTAACACAGACAGCTGTTTAATTCCTTCTGTTTCCAAGGCAGCTATACCGAAAGCCCACCGATACCCTTTTGGGTCCTTAAAATACCCTCTTCTGAGAATATCTATGCTAAGAATACATGGAGCGTCTGGGCCAGTCACGATGGGGTGGTTTTTCCCACTCTTTTCCACTTAGGCTCACCTCAGTCTCCAACACAGTCAGCTGTTGAGACCCCCCTGTCACTCCTGAAATACAAATGGGTTCTGCTCCTTTAAAATTCGATGGCATTAGGGTGCATTGCATACCGGTGTCCACTAGAGCCTTATACTGCTGGGAGTCAAATGTGGCAGGCCATCGAATCCACACGGTCCAGTAAACTTGGTTGTCCCTGTCCTCCGCCTGGCTGGAGGCAGGTCCCCTCTATTGTTGATCATAACACTCGCTAACGACAAATGGGTTAGTGTGGTGTGCATGGGTTTCAGCCTCATCTTGATCACTCACTTCTTGTGAATACAAGTCAGAAGTTCTTCTCATAGGATCATGAGCAAAGTTGACCTTTCTGCTCCGTTTGGGCATTTGATTACTGGAAACCGGAGCAGCATTTCTCCTGAAAGGACTACGCTGTGTACTTGTTCTTCCTTCCAGCTCACATATCTGCTTTTCTAGGAGGTAGGTAAGTTTTCCATCCCATTCCTTCATGTCTTCTCCATAGTCACGCAGGCAATGCCACAGCTTCCTCCGTGGTGTGTACCATTTCTCTCGAGTAGAGAAACGATGGCTCCTAATAGCTGAGATTCTGGTCCGTACAGGTGGGGAGTAGGACATATTCTCCTTAAGTTGCTGGACATCTTGAGATAATTTGTTCACAGCTGCGATGATGTAGGAAGAGACACTTTCTTCATATTGTCATAGTCGGCGAGCCAGTTCATTCACTGTTGGTCCCTCTTCATCTGTCCAGTCCATTGGTGCTAATGCACTGGCATATGATGAGGGTGTGCTCCGTACAAAAGTCCTCCACATGGGCCCGGTGCATCGGACTTCATCTGGATCTGTGGGTAGCCGTGCATTATCAGGGTCATAGTAAACTACCTCCCACACAGCTAGCTCCCTCAAGTATTGAATGCCTCTTTCCACAGTGGTCCACTTACTTGGTCAACATGTAAAGTCATCCTTGAAGGGGTACCTCTCCCTCACACTTGACAGAAGTCGCTTCCAGAGACTAAGATTTTGTGTCTCTTTTCCAATGGCCTTGTCAATGCCCCTTCCCTAGACAGAGATCCCAGCTGCCTTGCCTCCCTGCCCTCTAGTTCCATGCTACTGGCCCCGCTATCCCAGCACCAGAGCAGCCAGGTCACGAGTTGCTCACCTGGGTGGCGGCTGTAATCTTTTCTTATGTCTCGCAACTCACTCAAGGACAAGGATTGGGTGACTATCACTGGCTCTGCCTCCTCCTCCTGTTCTCATGATGGGCCTGGTTCATCATCACCCTGTACACTGTGAGGGGATCTTCTTGTGTATTTCTTCTTCTGTATGGGAGCAATTGACACTGTCGTGGGTTGGTTCTCTGGTTCAGCTGCAGCACCCGTCCTCCGGCTTGTAGTGGCTGCAGTTTCTGTTACTTGGTTAATCTTAAATAGTAGCTTAACCATAAACAAAACCTGAACCACATTCAGGAAGACGCTAGCTCCTAACAGCACAGTAACCATGTTTATGTCAACGTTCTGAAGATATTTAACTCCCCAAATTTCTCAAACACAGCTGTAAATAGCCCCAGAACCAATGACTGCATGCTATCATAGATGAGCATCACATATTACAACAGAAACAAAACCTTAACCGAACTCTCATGGAAAGTGAGCAACAGCATGGGAAACACATATTGCAAATGAGGTTATAAGATCTTGAGGCTGTTATCTCAAACAAAAAGAAAAACCTCGAGGCCCCACGTTGGGCGCCAAAAAATGTGGAGGTTTGAACTCAGCCGGCAGCCAGACACCACGTGGCCGGCCGTTCACCTCCCCCTCCTTCCTCTGGTCAAATAGGGGAGGGACAAAAAAGAAGAGAATTCATAGGTTGAATAAAAAGAAAGAATTTACTAAATATAACAAGAGAACAACAGTAACAATAGTGAGTCCAAAAAGAAAACGGGTAAAATGCAGCAGTGGCTTACCGAGCGCGGCGACCACCCCCACAGCAACAACAAGACCCGATGAGCAGATGGCACGCGTGCAAGCCCCAAGCAAAAAGCCGTGAGAGCGAGAGAGAGAGAGAAACAGCCCACCCACCTAAATCCCTGGGCATGACATCACATGGTATGAAACACTCCAATGAAAATTAACTCCATCCTGGTCGAAACCAGGACAGTACAAGTTATGTAAATCCGTGCAGTTGTCTTCTCAGACAGAGTTCCATATCTATATAACATCATGACTTTGTAATCACACCTGTGTAATTTTAGTAAATATTTTAACCTATTGGTTACATTGGTAAATTGAGGAAAATTAATTAATACTATTGGCATATTTTTTGTTAAAATTCAAAATGAGTACTGCCAAGAAATCTAAATAAATCTGAGACTGTGCTGCTGGGAAACTAATGATTCCATTTATCTGTTGTAAAAATCTACTCCTTAACTCCATAATGATCTCATAATGATGTGTACGCTAGGCTTCTATGGACACATATTAAGGTTTGTTATGACAGATTTATGTAGAGCTTGTTGAATGACAGAAGTCTTGAGCACCAGTTTTTTAACACCTCGTGACAATAAGTCATACAGCTTCACCATCCAAATGAGTGAGACACAAGTTATTTCCAAACAGCAACAATAATAATAAATGTTCTAAAGAATTTAAGGTTTAATCTAAATTGTCACTAGCAACGCAAGTAATATGTGACATTCTGAAAATGTCTGTATTTTAACACAATGGAGATGCTAGTACAGTGATAAAGAAACCATAACTAATTGATTAATTGAAATAATTAGGTACAGCGGTAAATGAAGAAAAAGAAGGATTTTACAATTAATTTATGATATAAACCTCTTCTGGTAACTGTGAGTAGTCATACAACAAGGTAACATGAAGAGAAACATGATAAAGGGTATCAATACCCAGCCTGAAACCTATGTGTGTGTTCCACTTTTGAATCACACGTATTTGCTTAAGGCAATCCTCACTGCACATGGTCCCTTAATACGAAACTCCTTCGAGTAACAGTGATCTAGTGTTTCTAATTACATAGGTTCATTAAAAGATACATTTGAAACAAGCAGCTGTTTACAACTCATATTGTTTCAATTCCCATAGAGGAAAATAATATTAATTTCTTTTCACTCTTCCTCCAGCTGCTGCCAATTCAGTTTGTATTTACCAAGACATCAATTTCAAATACGACAAGTGGACATAGAAAGAAATTGTCACTCACCACACTCTTCCCAATAACTTTGTACTGTCCAATTCCCACCTCTAAAGGTTTTTTTTACACCTGCAAAGAGATATAGGTCATGTTCAGACAGAAGAACATAAGCAGCATGTTTACTTCCCACTTAGTCACAGATAAAATTAATATTGATTTCTATGTTTTTATAAAGTGTCAAGGATTAGAGGAAAGTTTTTGAAACAGAAGGCTGGCCCTGCTAAATGAATGACTAAGCATACCTCAAATGTGTGTTTTGTACAGTTATCACAGTTATTGATAAATATTTATTATTTAAACTATCTTTCTTGCATATTTTTAAAACTACCATCATCATGCTGTAATGATTACTAAGTTGGATAAATTACAAAAAAAAAATTAATATTTATTTTATAATAAAAAAGTAGAATCTATAGGTAAGAATCCCCTATTCCCTCCATTCCAGAAGGAGCTGAGCATCCAAGAAGAAATGAAGGCAAAAAGGGAAGGAAAAGATACAACGATGAAAAAGGTAAGTTGTTAAGCTGTTCCCTCCTTAAATATTGAGTTCTTATTTTTATAACTTACCACTGTATTGCTTTGTGTATGAAGGCTGATGCTGATCCAACTCCTAATGATTTTGTCTGAGTGATTAAGGAAAATAAATACATTGCATTTTAATTAAAATAACTTTTTCAGTAGTCTTCACCTTACAGTAATTTCATGATGATTTATCCCATACAGAAGAGTTGAACTTTTTTCTCCTGGCAGTGTAATTTGAACATCTTTTCCTTTCAAATATTTGCAGATAGCAAATCACCTTGAACAAGGTATTTCATGCAACTCAAAAACCTGTGAGTAGCTGGAAACTACAAATCTTAAAATAAATGTTCACAATTTTTTTGTAGAGTGGAAGAGCAAGTACCCATATACATATGAGTCAAAAAAAGCTGAAAAGTCCACCGATTAATTTCTCTAATTGATTTTGCAGATAGGTCTGGCAATTTTTCTATCATGCTCTGTGAAATTAAATGTCTAAATAGATGAAAACACAGAAGGAAAAAAAAAGAAAAAAGAAAAAAAGATTTTGGGTCAGTGTTTGCTCTACCTAATAGCAATCTGGCCGTCATGTAGAGCTAGTTTGCTAAGACGCCTGATAGTGCCAGTTAGTGAGAAAAAAAGACAGGTATTACTCAGTGGACTCTGCAGTTGAAATGGCTTCAAGTTAGCTTGGCAATTGTTTTGTCATGAATCACATTAAGTAGTACATATCAAGTCATGCTAAACATTCTTCCATATTTAGCTTCTGATTTTTATATTTCTTTTCAAGTACTAAATGCTTAGGTTGGAAGATGCATGAGTCACATTAACAAAAAACCAGGCTTTTTAGTTTGTGTGAAGACAGGTGTGCTGTTGTTGACTGTGACATCTGCTAAAAAGTAGTCAGATGTGATATGACTGTATGTAATATGACCAAACATCAGCTTTAGCTGACAACATATTAGGCATCAGAAGATCTTGTTTTGTAGTGAAATCACTGGGTCTTCCCAGAGAAGCTGAAGATGCAGTATTGGTTCTGCTGGCAGAACTGCTGCAGCCATCAGAAATGGGCCCTCTCTCCTTGATCACACAGTCACTACTTTTCCAGCAGAGACAATCATGTGGTTGTGCTTCAAGTACTTTTGGACAGTGTTTTTAAACATATAATGAGTTAAAAGAGGTAGTGTTGGACTACATGGAGAAATGTCTCATATTCATGCTTTTAATCTTATCAAAAATAGCTGGATGTTGCATAGCAGCTTCCACAGGGTTTACTTAGAGGAAAGAATGCTGTAGAATGGTTTCAAAAAACCCATGCCATAACAAACTCTCCTACATCACTACTGCTAGTCTACCGTTACACTACTAATGGTTTGTGTGCTCTATTTTTAAACACTGTGGAAATAAAATACATAATGCTCTATCCTTACTAGTTTGTCCTCTTTGTTGATGAATAGCTTCCTGATAAAAATCTCTTGTACTATTACTTATCAGAAGACAAAAGAAGAAATAGGAGGCAGTCCATGAAACTATCAATTAGAGAAAGCACTGATAAGTATGTTTTCCCATAATGCATAAATACACTGCAAAACTAATTGTCATACAACTCCATTGAAACCAAAAGTATGACAAGATTTCAGAAAAGAGATTAGGTAAATTCATGAAGGATAGAACCATTAGACAGAACAGTCTGTATGAAGTTGGAAGCAATGAGTCACTAAACCTTAGGTTGCCAAAAACAGGTAGGAAATGGCAAAGGCAAAATCACTCTATATAAACCGAGGTTTTATAATTTTTCTCTAAATATTCACTGCTATCTACTATCAGAAACAGAACAGATGAACATCTGATCTCATTCAGTGTGGCTTATATTTACACTCTTAGACTTTTTCACAGGAGTAATCCTAATGCATCACAGCTCACTGATGATCCCCTTCTCCAGACATCCCTGAAAAAAAAAAGCCTTTCCTGTTGACCTTTCCAAGCATCCTTCTACAAAAAATATTTCATAGATTTCTGTTTCTGCTTGAACTGTGAAACCAAACAGAAAACCTGCTATCTCTGTAGAGATAATTACACTTGCTTCTGTCAGTGAGATAAATGCTAAATTATAATAGCAAAATTACACTGAAATACTGGATCATTACTCCTTGCATTTATAGGGTGTTGATAAGTGTCATTTTCTCTTTCTAATGCTATCAGACAGAAAGATTAATGATCAGAGGCACAAGTTAAGATCAAGAGGATAATCCTACTAATGCTGACCACGAAAAACAGTAGAACTCTTCAAAAGTTCAAGTCGTGCACATATGGATGATGATAAATTAGCAGGAAATAGAATACACTGGAAAGCAGAGATATCAGTTGTGAAATTACAGTGAAATCAGAAGAAGCCACAGATTATTTCCTTTATGAATATTTAATGAATATATTTTGCCATAATTTCTTTAAAATGTATCTGTAAAGTAATGCCTAAGTACAACATATATTTTTTACCCTGTTTTCTTTCACCTGAGACATGAATTACTCTTTCTGCTCTAGACGCCCAAGCAATCTCATATGACATTGCCATAAACAGTTTTCAAACTTTACCTTGACTTAAGAAAAGCCCGTTCACACAAAATTTCATGACTTGTAGAAGGAAAAAAGCGTACATCTCAGATAAATATTTAACAAATTTTATGTTGCAACCTTGGAATTAAAGAGCTGTGTCCAGTAATATTTAATGCATGAGATATAGACCCTTGTAATAGCTTTCTCATCTTGTGTTGAAAAGCAAGGTATTTCAAGGATTTGCAAGCGCATTGCTCAAAAACTCCAGAACACTGACCATAGCCCAAAGAAGTGTGAAAACTCTTCTTCTATCATGCTTTTTTTATTCACAAAAAACCTGTTTATCTTCATTGGAAAATAGCAACTTTTGCTGGAAATTCTTGCACTAGAGAGATGCAGTTGGTTGGTTCCTATGGGAACAAACTGTGTTGCTCTCCCAGATAAGCAACTGTAAAAAGTCAAAAAGGGGGAGAAGAGGGGGGAGCGGTAAGGGGGAAAAGAGGAATGCTGATTCCTTTGCATGATTCTCTTTTGAGAGTGAGGGATAAATGCACAGAAAGTCACTTAGGAAGCAAATATCTGTGTCATATTTCAGTTAATAATTTCTTTTCAATTTTTTTTCATTTTCATTTACACGAAACACAGTCAGGGAGGGCATAAAACAGCATTAATAGTAAAATCACATGCGTCAGAAAGGGAAGTAAGAGACCCTTTCCACATGAAATATTTTTAAGATATTTTGAGAAACTCATAAAATAAATAAATAATAAAAGCAAAAATAATTTTATTAGATTTTCAATTTTCTTGAAATATGAACCTATACATGTACAAATTATGTAAGAATGACTGTTCTTTGCAAACTGCTTTTATAAAACTCTCAGATTAATTCCTTTGTAGGGGATGAGTCAACACGCTCCACAGAAATCACACGTGTTCTTTAAAAAATGTCTTATGATTATGGATTTAATTTCTAAGAGGTGGGAGAAAACAAATTCAGATACTATATTCTGTAGTGTTCTCGAACTATGTGCCTTCTTGGCACATGTTTGTGACAAGTGAAATAGAGTGAACTGAAGTCATGATTTTGTAAAGTCATTAATTTATCATGAGGTACTGCCACCCTTTCCCCCACAGTTGCTTGTTCATGCTCCAAGATATAATCTATTTCACCTCCACTAAGTATTTATGTGACTGAGTAATGAAACAATTTAGGGAAATTAAGTCAAAGGAACCTAGGAATAAAAGTTTAGTGTTAAACCATATTTGCTCCCCATCTCTTATATTATGTACTGAGACTAATACTTTTTCCGTTAGGATAAAGAAGATCCCAGGAATGGAGAACTGAATGAAATCAGTGGGGGACTAAGAAAGAGTAATGTTAGCTGAAAGTTTTCACAGCTTCTGCCGTGAAAGTCCAAGGAGGTAAATCAACTTGGTCTGCCTGGACAACAAAGTAATAATTCAGTGCTAAAAATGTTAGGTTAATGAAAAATAGTGCAATACACACCGTACTCTCAAAATTTGTTGACTTTCAGTGGTTCTTCTTTCATACTGATTTGAGACACAGCATGAAATATATTTGTCATGTGCAATTAAAATTTCTGCAGTAAGCTTTTGTTTAAGAAGTGTTTTCAGAATCTCAATGAAAAATACACACTTCAAGCTGGGAATGCCTTTCTTGTCGTCTAAGAAAAAGAATTAAATAAAACATACATGTCCTGAACACAGTATTTCACCTCTTGTAACTGACAGCAACTTGAGAATCCAACTTTAAGCTCTCCTTGAATTAATCTTCAAATGTGAACTCTATTAGCAGCTGGGTGAAGGTTTCAACATATATTTGTACAATTAAAGATCATGTGTTTAATTGCTAGAAGAAATTGATTCCCTCCCTCTACCAAGAACTTCATTTACCAAGATACTTGTTTACGTAGCTTGCTGAATTCAAGTAATTCATTAAAATTGTTACTGAATAGACTACCACACTATCTTTTTAAATGGTCTGAAACTAACTGGTAGATGTTACAGTTGCTTTTGAACAGGAAAAATTATTTTCTCAAATGTCTGTATGAAGATACAGTGTTTTAGAATATTGAGATCTGTTTTACAAAGTTTCAGAGCCTTCCAGCATTTGATCTGTTTAAGGTTGTCATATATTTTAAGATAACATGAAGAAAGATCTAGACTACATATATCACTTTTCCTAAATCATATTTAAAATCTCCTTTATTTTTCCTGTAGAACATCTAACAGGATCATAAGAAACTCGTTCAAACAATTCTTGCTATTTTTTTTCCATGTATCTTTAAGATTAACTCACTACAATAAAGGCTTTACCACTGACTTTCCCACTGAATACACAGGCAATGGAAGAAATTCAATTTTTGAAATTCTGTTTAGAGTTTTGTCCTCAGATTCATTCAGTTAGTGACTATCTGCAACACAGCTTGGCACACAGGTTTGTCTCCACAGCCCTTGGTTCCACTCATATGTCTATAAAAAAGTTAAAAACACAATGGATCTAAAATGGTCTAGCTATTTCCAGACACTGCAATATGAAGCAACAGCAAAAGGTTGCATCTTGGGAAGTTCAGGTTGAACACTAGAAAACATATTTTCATTATGAAGGTTATACAGTGCAATGAGATTGCCAAAGAGGTTATGACACCCTTGAGAAGTTTTCAAGAGTCAGTTGTAGTAACTCATGGCTGACTTAGAACAGTATTGGCAATAGCAGCTTGGATAGGAGGGCTGGGCTATATGATCTCCTAGAGTCCTTTTCAACCAACATTCCTGTGATTCATTGATTCTGTGTGTAGGTTAATTGTTTCCACAAATTTTACTCAGCATATCTTAGCCTTTTGCAGATAGCTGGTGTGGAAATTCAAAAACTAAAAAAACTACTTTTTTAGAAAGTGATAGTAAATTGTCCAATTCCTGAAAATCACTTATGTAGCCAATTCTTTGGCATAAAATATTTATATATAAATTAATATAACATCAATGGTAAAGATCGTAATATGAAGGGCATTACATCCAAGACCAGTAATCTTAACTCTGTTTAGAACAGCTCTAAGACAGAAATCACTCTTGGATTTACGGAACATGGAACTATAACAAAGACAATTAAATTGCTACAAAGATAATAAGACTAAACTAATTATTACTTTCATAAAGTTCTAACTCAGCTTCTAAAGGACAGGCCTCATTGTGTAGTGTCTGGGTTATTTTAGTTTGGGGCTTTTTTTTTGTTTTGTTTTGTTTTTTTCTTTAACATGCAATTGTAATTTAGATTAGAATTTGTACATAGTTCCTGAATTGTCTAGTATTGCCCATCTGATCTCAAAGTTAAAAATATTCTTTCCATTGTTCTTTTTAAAAACTTTGCACAGTCTCCATATAAAAATAGTATGACTGCTATGGAGATAGATTATACATGAGCAAAGAACTGCACTGCAAAAATCTTTCAGTCTTAAGCTTAATTGTACAGCTACACTATACTGTGTTTGATTTTTTGTTCTTCTCTCCTGATGCTGCCTGGCCTTTTCTGACAGTAATTTCAGTTTGCGCTATGTGTCCCTTTACCTAACTCTCAGCATACTGATTTAAACATAAGTAATTTCAAAATGAAACCTTAGTTCCTTTATCATTCAAAAGTAATCTCAGTAGAGACATATGGTGGACTATGTTAAATTAAATAGAATAGCATGATTTGAACCTTTCAGAGAGATGTTTGTGCTTTCTGTGCATATATGTGCCCTCTCTAGCTGCTCCCAGAAGAAGGAAACAAAAACCATGCATCTTCAAAATTCCCTGTAAGACAATTAATAACAAGTTTTGAAAAATATGGCTACAGATTGTTCTTAAAAAGGGAAGAGAGAACTCCTCAGCCCTTGGGGAAAAAAAAAAAAAAAAGGAAATAAAATGTTTACCTGCATTCATTACAGAATAAACTAACTGTTCAATGAAGGGAAAATTTCAAACTGGAAGATGTCATTTCTCATGTTTGCAGACCATGAGTCACCTGAATGTGAACTTACAATCATCCGAATCACATAAATAAGTGGCCCCAGTAATGTCCCAGAGTTTAAATACAATCAAAGATAACAGATATGGAAGTAGCTGACAAGATTTCTTTAAGGTCATCTAGATGAAAATATTTCTATTTGTAAGTAACTTTAACAGTGATAGCAAAATAAAATCTTAGTGAGTAATGTATTTGAAGGAGCTTCTTGATTTAAACAGAGTTCAGAATTTGGATTATTATCAAGTTTATTGATCAATTTTCTTTTACATTTTATCATCAGATGCATCACTGTGACATAGTGCAGATAGTTCACTAAGTAGCACAGGTTTGAAAGCAAATCTGGTGCCTCCTTATTCACTCATAGTAGCTTTTGTGAGTCCTACCTTTTAATCTTTGTACAATTTTTGTTTGATCTCCTAATCACTATCACCAGGGTACGGAAAGTGCTTTTTATTACTCTTCAAAATGTGCTAAATATGCATGTAAAAATAACATAAGACAAATACGGAAGGAAAAATACAAAGCCAAATGAAAGAGAAGGAACACAATGTACATCTTTAACAAAGACTTTAAAGGATTGTAATTATCCTTTAATATGTGGTCGGTTACCCCATAGGTATTATCATGTGTATCTGATTATATTAGAATAGGGCTCCTAACTTACTATAGCTGTCATTACCAATTAGCAGTTTCATAGTAAGAATTATTCTTAGATAACATTATTTGCAGATTATTATTTGTCTCACCAGTTGCAAATCTGATCAAAGGCCCAGTGCAGCTGACTCATATTTGAGGGGACTTTAACACAGACCCACTGTTAAATATAATATTTTTGTCATGTTAGTGTTTTGTATTCTAAACCTAATTTAACAACTATTAAATGTATTTAAACGGACAAAGGTAGACCAACACTGTGATTTCCAGTAGAAGTGGCTTAGATGAAAATTATCCAAAGAAGCAATTTCTGCAAAGCAGTTCTGAAAAGTGTCTGGAAATAACACTGCACACAGACTCTGACACTTCACTCTGGTCTTCATAGTTGGAAAGTATATAAAGCTTACCTCTCATTTTATACTTTCTCACTTCTGCTCCTACTACCATGTGCAAGTCAGATACAAAAGCAACACTCCTTCAGAAACCAGACAGCAGTTCAACACAAGCTCATCTTTTACATGGGAGACAATACGTGAATGTGTGGGCTGCCAATTGACTTTCCAAATGCAATAAATAAATATGAGCTCATGTCAGAGTATCCTCTGAGTACTTTGGTCCATAAGTGTAATACAAAGAAAACATGAGTTCACTGACCAGAAAAGAACCTCAAACCCAATTTGTCTGCACTTGCTTCCAGAATTGCCTGATTAAGATGTAGCACCATCAGTACAGCAAGGAGGGGAAGAGTAAAGGGAAAAACATGCAATGGATAATTACAGAAGGGAAAACCCCCCATCCTCCACCAAATATCAAAAATATAGTTAAAATAAAATTTTCTGGATACATTTGTATAAAATAGTGGTAACATGCCCTGCAGGTTGTGACTTCATCACCAGTGCTACCAGTTCATCAGCAGAAACATGGAAGTCAGAGATAAAGCTAAAAAAAGTGGACTAATAGTCTTTTGTTATTCTGTATTGCCTGATGACCATAAAAGCACAAGCAAATAACCTCTGTCAAAATACATATGTGATGTACATACATGATAGCTTAATCTATGTTAAAGTTACAGGTTCAGATAGCCTCTTAGCACCCATCTGTCCTGCTATTTACTTCCTCTCCTAAAGTCTTTTGCAGCACAGGGTGGGTTTAATTCACTTTCAAACAATATTTTAAATGCAGTCAGGATGCTATGAAATGACATGTGGAACCAAAATTGTTAATGCCTCATAGGCCTTTGCAGGCCTTCCTGGTTAAGAAACATTTGCAGCTTATGGTCTTACCAGTTAGCATGATTTAATTAAGAAAGGAATGGATTATTATTAATAAAGAAATGGAGTCTGGAGCCTCCTTATATGAAGGATTTAAATCTCTATTATTTATCATATCCTGCTTATCTAACAGGGTTTAATGAAGAACAGATTGTGCACTCTAAACGTATATAAACCCTGTAACTGTCCCATTTGGGCAGAGCTTGCATCAGGGAGTAAACTGTTCCTGTTCTCATCTGACCTAAGTCATACTCTGGTTATTTCCATGACAGACACAATAGGACAGACTGCCTTCTGTATTTCCACAGGAAAGCTAAGAATTCAGTGCTTCAGAATACAACAAAACAAACCAAAATAACTCACAAATAGATTTGCAAAAATAGATTAGTATAACCATGAAGTATTTGGAGTGGAGAAAACGCACCCTGAAATTTTATCTTTATTTGTCTCATTCATATTTTTATTTGTTTTTATAGGCTTTTTTGCTGACCCCAAATTTGTCCTTTGACTACTCAAATATATGTATTTTAAGGTTTTGTATTAGTCATATCTGATCACTTGAAAAATTATTCTTTTTTCATACACCAAGAATCAAGTGAAGAGAAGTAACAGGTTGCATCTCCCTTATTTCTAAAGAGTTTTCCTCCTTTGTAGGATCTTCATGTCACCAACTTCCTGATCTCATCACTCAGTGGGTAAGGATGTGAAATAACAAAGAAGTCTTCCTGGAAATCAGAAGGTCTATGGACACATCAGTCTGGTGCTATATCAAGCCTACCAGGACCCTATTCAACATAGGCTAGTTCTCTGTGTTGTGCTATATACAGCATGCAGCTGAATGAATTCAAGATGGTGCTGGATCAGTAATCTTCATGGTGCTCCACAACACAGCAAATATAGTCCTTAAATAATCTGACTGGAAGCCAAAGCAGACTTCTATCTTATCCACCCTTGTACAGAGTTTTCTCTATGGATTGTGGTTGGTACACCCTGTTTACACAGCTTAAACTAATTAATTTAAATAATTTAAAGTCAGTTAAGTCATTTAAGCAATACAGAGTTGACAGTGTGGGGGAAAGAAGTCATACATATTATCAACAGACAATGGTATGTGATCCCAACACACACATCTTAGGTCTCATTCTCTTTGTGTATCAGAGTACCTATTTTGAAAACTGCACTTGCCTTATTATCATAGTTGTGACCGACACTTTCCCTACTGCTACCAGGTACATTTACACCTGGGTCAGATAACCACCTTCTTACTGATTCTCATGAAGAACAAGTGCAAGGAATGCTTGTGCTATGCTCACCATAACATTTTACTCACTCTTTTCAGGTATTCAGATGATCACAGAAAATAAAAGGCAGCATAAAAAAAAGGAGACCGGAATTTTTTGTTGTGACTTTGCTGTCAAACAGTATAGAGGAAGAAGTGACTTTCCCTTTCCACCTTATAGTAGATAATTACTGAAATTACTGTTTTATGAGCATGGAAATACCTAATCTATTTGTCATTCTTTTAAAATAATTTCCTATGCTCACATCTCACAGAACAATTTTATTAAGGTAAAAGATTTTCAAAAACTATTAACTAAAGGAAAAAGTACTTTTTCCATACTATTCTGCTTTTCCACTCTAAAGAATAACTTTTTTTACACACAGAGTCTGTACTGTGTATTCTACTACATCTTCCTGAGACACTGTCCATTATTCACATCAGAATACAATTACATCAGAAATTTTTAATAGTTGTAGTACAGTGCAAGTACTCATAAAACTAAGGATGACATTAAAGTATGTCCTCAGGATTACATGCTGTATTATGCAGTCATAAACTACTGTATTAATGTGTTTTAACCTATGGTAATATTAGTCTAGAGAGGAATGTTAACATTTCTTGTCAAGGATGGTACACTGACTTTTAGGAAAAATGGACTGTGATATTTGTTATCAGTTCTGCTGTAAATGACCTTGGCTGAGCTACAGACCATCACCTTCTACATCTGCAAGCCTTTCCAGAATGTACCGTAGCAGAACTTTGCAAGTGCTTTTATATTACAAACATCTCCTTAAGAGGGATTTCCTTTCAAAAGCCATCATTTCTCCTTCACAGTTCTCCAACTTACAGTTCTGACAAGCTTCTCTATCTGTAAGAACAGGTTACAAAAAATTTTCATTGAAAATACTCATCAAAGTTTTGAAAAAAAAAAAAAAGATATTAAGTCATTTTCAAAAAGCAGTCTAGGAAAGTAGTAAAAGAAGATTAAATGAGTGGAAGATTTAATTGTAATAAAAAAAAGCATCTCTCACCCTCCCATTTTTAAACATATGCATACATAGGCATGTGTGCACAAACGGGATGTGCTGAAAAACATAACAGATATTTGAGGGACTGAGTTTAACATATCTGTGTTTGGAGTTCCCTTTGAAATCACCTGAAAATTCTTGTGGGCTGATCTTAAACATGTAATATATATTGTACTATAACTTTACTTATTTCCCAGTGTCCTGAGTCAAAGACTCTGAAATAAATAAATGTTTTTGGTTTGAGTAACACACCTTGAAAAAAGCCCTAACCTTTCATGTTCTAAGTTAACAGAGACCCCACAGCAGTGTGCTACCCAAAGAGAGTTTCATAATAAATTTACACTTAGCTCCAGTCTCAGGGTAATTCAAACTAATGTTCTTAGTCTATTTAGAATCCTGTGCTGGTTTTGGCTGGGATACAGTTAATTTTCTTCACAGTAGCTTGTATAAGGCTATGTTTTGGATTTCTGCTGACAACAGTGTTGATAATACAGGGATATTTCAGTTACTGCTGAGCAGTGCTCACCCAGAGTCAAGGCCTTTTTTGCTCCTCACACCACCCCACCAGCAAGGAGGCTGGGGGTGCAGAAAAACCTGTGAGGGGACACAGCCAGGACAGCTGACCCCAACTGACCAAGGGGATATCTCATAACATATGACATTATGCTCAGCAATAAAATCTGGGGGAAGAAGAAGTGGGGGATGTTTGGACTGATGGCCTTTGTCTTCCCAAGTAGCTGTTCTGCATGACAGAGCCCTGCTTTCCTGGGGATGGCTGAACACCTGCCTGCCAATGGGAAGTAGTGACTGAATTCCTTGTTTTGCTTTGCTTGGGCACGTGGCTTTTGCTTCACCTCTTGAATTGTCTTTATCTCAACCCATGAGTTTTCTCATTTTTACTTTTCCAATTCTCTCCCCCATCCCCCAAGGGGGGAGTGAGTGAGGGCCTGTGGGGTGTTTAGTTGCTGTCTGGGGTTAAACCACAGTCCTTTTAGTCATGTTTTAAGAACTATGCATTCTAATTCTGCTTGTAACAGAACATGACTCAGGATACCAAGAAATACGAAAAAGAGTTGTCTTTGTTTTCCTTATTTCTTCCAGAAAGACATAAAGCACTATATTCAAATAAAATTTAGATCTTCCTGAAAAAATAAACACAATATTTGGTGGCTAGAAAAATCTTTTCTTCAACAAGGCAAATATAATTCTGAGAATGACACATATGAGATTTAAAGTACCAGTGCTCCAAAAAGAATGCACTGTAAAGGCCTACAGAAATAGTGGAAAAGGTATTTTCTCAGTTTCTATGGGTGTATTTTTTTCTTGTTTATTTCTTTTCCTACAGTGGCTGTCACTCTCCTACTAAAGATTTCAGTACCACCAAATGACCAAGCCAATTCCATGAAGGTCAGACTATGGATGTGTTACAAATATACAGAAAACACACAAATATAACACAATGTAAAATTTCTTAGATACATGAAAGGAACAAGTTTTCTATGCAACCCTAGCAAGCAAGTTTGTAGAGGCCAGGAGGGATCTCTTAGTCATATGGGCTTTTCATCAGATTGTAGAACTTTAGCCATCCATTTCTACATCAAGTTCAACAACATACATGCTATCCAAATCTGATCTAATGAATTAATTTGTGTTTAAAAGCTTCAGATAACATAAAATTCTCATCAGCACAGGTACTTATTTCAGACTAGTTCATCATCCATTCCACATATTTTCATCTTCTATGTTAGGCAAGTAGTAAGACAAAAGATAAATCCTTTGATCCATATGTTTAAGCAGGACAAGAACAGCTTTGCCAACCTTGTGAGGCCATTAAATTCATTTCTCAGGAGACAGCAGCCCAAGCCAAAGGAAAAATGGAGGCACTGGGGACACTGAGGAAGTGTCCAGCTTGAGGAATCTCTTGCACTTCTTTGTGAAAGTGGTATCACTGGGAATTCACCTTAAGTGCTTGTGCATGAGCTCACACACCATAGAAAACAAAATGGAAGAATTAGTTTGCTGCTGTATTTGCACAGATACAGTTTCATTGTAATTGCAGATATTCAGTGGGATTGCCCACATGACTGGAGTTCTCCTGGTGATGCACAAAGGCTTTTCAAAAGAGAAAGGCCAGGAAAGAAAGGAGGGACTTGAGTTCAGAAAGCTTTGTCTTGAAAGAGGTGACAAGCCAGTCAAGAGCTTATGGGAAAGGATCATAAGACAGATGTCTGTTACAGATCACTTGATCCCGCCCCAAAAAAGAACTTAAGCATTCTCTAGACAGCTGGAAGAAACCTTATGATAATATGACCTGTCTGGGACTTTTGATCACTTAAAACTTCCTGGAAGGACGTTGGGCTAACAGCAAAAAGTCCAGTGAATTTATGGATGTGTTGAAGATAATTTACTGACATAAATGACCAAAGAGCCAGCTGGCTTGCTTCTTCACAGAGAAGGAAGAAGTGGCTGAAGATCTGAATGTCGAGGGTAGCCTTGGCATCAGTGACCATTAGACTGCAGAGTTTAAGATCCCGTGGGAAATAAACAAGGAAAACAGCGCTATCTCAGTCCAGGATGCCAGAACACCAGATCTCTTCTTGATGAGGAACGTGGTTTGCAGCTTCTCATAGACAATTGCCCTGGATGACAAAATGGCACAGGGTAGCTGGTAATCTTTACAGACAGGCTCTTCAAACCACACATACAGAAAACTGAGCATTCATGGCAGGTGCTGTCATGGATGAACTCTACTGCCAAAAGATTTACACAGAACTCAGACTAGTGAGGGATGTGAAGGGCAAGAAGAAGGACTTCTATAAATATGCTAGCAGCATCAGAAAGGCTGAGAATAATGGAGAATGCTTCTTAGTGGGACAGGCAACCTTGTGACCAAGCTTATGGAAAATGCAAAAACAATTTGTGGTTTTACTCCAGTTTCTCGTGGTGAAGACTGCCCTCAGGCCTTGCAGGTCCCTGAGCCCAGTAGCAGGTTCTATGGTAATGTCATGGGTGAGACTGAGCACAGCCAACCCTGTAGTGGACCTGGATGCTGGGGTCTATTTAAACACTGATGAGAACTGAGCTTGTACCTCACCTGACAATCCCCCCACTTGCTTGCTCACTGCCCCCAGCACTAGGGTTGCGAGGTTCTGATTGCCTGTCCCCTCAGAGACGTCACTGCTGACACAGGAAGGCTTGGCAGAAAGTCATGGGGCACTAGCTCAAACATCACTGGCCACTGTACTGTCCCTAGACATCCCCCACCGCTTGTTCCCGTGCAGCTCTCTGGTTTCCAGGATCTTCCCCACTGCCAGCATCTTTCCTCCAAGCCAGGGCATTCACAAGAAGGGGTCTGAGACCCCTTCTTATCTCTAAGATCACTTTTTCCTTCCAGACCTTACTTCTTTTCTGGGAACCCTTATTTGGACCCCTCAGGTTTCCCAGTCTAAGTACTCAGTGTCCAGAAGCACAGCTCATGATCAGCCTCCCAACTGCTGCTTCTTTCTCATGTCTCTTTATCAGTTGGGACATCCAGCACGTGCCCCTTTTGCTCAGTCCAGATGTTATCAAAATTTGCCACCAGCTCATACTAGTCATAGTTAGCAAGCAGCAGGCTTCTGCTTTGAGACTTCAAATTTTCAATTTCAGATGTTATGTGCCCACCCTCCTCACCCTCAATTATCTGTCACTTCTCAGTGTTCAGTTTAAACGTATTTTTCACCTTTGACAGCTAGCAAACCATTATCCAGAGTACAGAAAGGTTGAGATGGGGACCACATAATTAAAATAGACATAGACAGGCAATGAGGCTGGACAGGTGCCCAGGGAAATGACTGAGAACACTGCAAGGTCAGTCTCTATCATTGTTATAATAGAATGGCAACTGGAAGATGATCACAATGACTGGAAAACAGCAAATGTAATACTCATCTTCAAGAAGGAGGAGCTGGGAAACTACTGACCAGTCAGCTTCATCTCAATGCCTGGGATGACCAGAGAGAAAATCCTCCTGGAAGCCACATCCAGGCTTTTTAAAGACAAGACAGCCATGTATGCAACAGCCAGCATGAATTTATAAAGAGGAAATTGTACCTGAGGAAGCTGACATCATTACATGATTAGATGACTTGCTCAGTGGATAAGGGGAAAGTAGAGGATGTTGTTTACCTGGACTTTAACAAGGCATACAGGATGGTGTCCATAGCATTGCAATAGCTTTGGAAGCAGGGATAGGTATTCTGGGAAGTGTATTGCCCAGTTTTTTAGGGACAGGGTCAAGAAGGCCAGGGATGGGGTCAAGAAGGCCAAGGAGTGACCGGAGCTGATCTTGGCAAGGGAAGAAAATAATAAAAACTTCTATTAGGTATGTCAGCCAGAAAAAGAAGGTCAAAGAAAGTGTACCCCTCTCCAATGAACATGACTGGCAAACTAGTAACAACAGCAGATGAGGAGAAGGCTGAAGTACTCAACAACTATTTTGCTTCAGTCTTCACTGTCAGTCTCTCTTCCCACACCTGTCAAGTGGGTGGACTGTAAGGTAGGGAGTGGGGGGGGAAGGTCCCTCCCACTGTAAGAGAAGATCAGGTTCGAGACCACCTGAGGAACCTGAACATACATAAGTCTATGGGCCCTGATGAGATAGATGCATTCCAAAGTCCTGAGGGGACTGGCTGATGTAGCTGCCAAGCCACTCTCCATGATATTTGAAAAGTTGTGGCAGTCAGGTGAAGTCCCTGGTGACTGGAAAAAGGGAAACATTGCACCCATTTTTAAAAAGGCTAGAAAGGAAGACCCTGGAACTACCAGCCTGTCAGCCTCACCTCTGTCCCTGGGATGATCATGGAACAGATCCTACTAGAAGCTATGCTAAGACACATGGAGGACAAGGAGGTGATTCAAGACAGCCAGCATGGCTTCAGCAAAGGTAAGTCCTGCCTGACCAACCTTGTGGCTTTCTGTGATGGAGTAACTACATCAGTGGACAAGGGAAGAGTTACAGATGTCATCTATCTGGACTTCTGTAAGGCCTTTGAAACAGTCCCCCACAACATCCTTCTTTCTAAGTTGGAGAGATATGGATTTGATGAATGGACTATTTGGTGGATAAAGAATTGGTTGGATGGTCACATCCAGAGGATACTGGTCAATGGCTCAATGTCATTGGTGGAGATCAGTCCTGAGTGGTGTCCTTCAGAGGTCCATATTGGGACCAGCACTGACATGGACAGTGGCATCAAGTGCATTCTCAGCAAATTTGCAGATGACATGAAGCTGAGTGGTGCCTGAGAGACAGAATGCCATTCAGGGGGACCTGGACAAGCTTGAACAGTGGGCCCATGTGAACCTCATGAGGTGTAACAAGGCCAAGTGCAAGGTCCTGCACCTGGGATGAGGCAACTCCCAAGTATAAATACAGGCCGAGGGATGAAGGGATTGAGAGCAGCACTGCGGAGGACTTGGGGGTACTGCAATAAGCAGAGACATCTTCAACTAGATCAGGTTGCCAGAGCCCCATCCAACCTGACCTTGAATGTTTCCAGGGAGGGGGTATCCAGTGTTCCAGTGTTTCAGCACCCTCATCATAAAAAATTTCTTCCTTATAGCTAGTCTGAATCTACCATCTTTCAATTTAAAACCATTACACCTTGTCCTACTGCTACAGGCCTTACTAAAAAGACTGTCTTCTTTCTTACAAGCCCTGTTTAAATATTGAAAGGTGGCAATAAAGTGTCCCTGGAGCCTTCTTCAGGCTGAACAGCCCTGACTCTCTCACCCTTTTTTCATAGCAGAGATGTTCCAGCCCTCTGATCATTTTTGTGGACCTCCTCTGGACTCAGTCCAACAGGTACATGTCTTTCTGGTACTAAGGACTTCAGAGCTGGACTCAGTACTCCAAGTGGGGTCTCACCAGAGCAGAGTAGAGGGGCAGAGTCACCTCCCTTGACCTGCTGGTCACACTTCTTTTGATGCAGCCCAACATATGGTTGGCTTTCTGGGCTGCAAGTGCACATTGCCCACTCACCTCCAGTTTTTCATCCACTAAATCATCATGAAGAAACATATTTACTGTTCATTCTGAACTTTTTTTGCCCATGCTCCATACATACATTATGACTAATAAGTCATTGCTTTGAATAAGATTTGAAAGAGAAGAGTAAATAGAATGTCTTAAATTGGGAAGCAAAAAAAGAATTTTAAACAGTGACTTTATTGAAATTATACTTTTTAATTGTTGTTTTCCCAACTGTGTATGTTTTACTTTTTTTCCTTTTGTTTCTTTTTACAACATTGAAAGAAAATACAATTTTTCCAGATTCATATTTTTCCCCAGAAAAGGCCAGTTCTGGACTAACTATAAAAAATTCTACTCTGCTTATTAAGACTTTTATATTTCAACCTGTATCAAAGGCATTGAATTGATTACTTCTCTTTGGACAATGTTTTGTTTTGGTTTTTCCCCCATTTCTCTATAATTTCACACATTATTCCAGGATGAATACAAGAACACCAAAAAAAGGAAAAAACACCAAAAAACCGCAAACCAACCAAACAAAAAACCTGCTTCCTCTGAGAACACAGTAAGACCTAAATAAATAGAAAAGCTTCTTTGCATTATTTTAGTAAGGTCTAAACGGATATAATCAAGAAAGCATAAGGGAGTAGTTGGTATGGTAACAAGGATACCTCTATTGACTCATTTCATAAATGTATAGAACATAAACTATGTCCAAAAACAATCGAAAATCTAAATAACTGCTTCATTTCAGAGTCTGTCTGTCTGAGTATCTATTTATTTATAATAGGCTCATGTTCTTATCACAAACCTGGCCATCATCTAGATAGCTGGTAGGAAAAATACCATCAAAGTGAAACTTCAACAACAGATATATATTTCTGAAAGTTTTTGCAGAAAAAGATTTTCATTTTACTTACCAAATTTACAGTAGATTGGAAACTGAGTTCAGCTGCAATTTTCACACAAAGAGAAAGAAAACCATGGAAGTCTTCTCCCTGCCACTTACTTCCCTTTCTTTATCCAAAGACTGGTGAAGTGAAGTATGTCTCAAACTGGATTACACAAATCATTAGGGAACCTGGCACAGGCTATTGGGAAGGACAGTGTTGTTTTGTCTCTTAACTAAATAGTGGCAATTGCAAACAAATAGAGGTATTTTTTAGACAGATTTTTCATCCTTACATGTAACCACAATTTTCAATTGCCCTTTAGATTTTCAGTCTGTACAATGTCACCCAAAGGGCCACACAACAGATTTCATATCATAATGGGGATTGTTTCCTTCACACAGCTTTATTTCATGAACATAGTTTAGAATGCTTGTCATTCAGAATGCCTAGAATATATTTTTTCCTGCTAGAAGATGGTTATGAATCAAAACTGCACAGAATTAACAGCTCTCTAAACATCTGTAAAAATGTACTGCATTTCTGTGGAACCAAACGTGGTCAATGCTCTCTTATAATTGCTCCCAAAGTAAAAGTAAGTCAGAGTAAAGTTCCCTTTGACTAAAATGAGAGAAAATAAATCATTCCTAGTTCTCTTTCCTTCTGTGAAAGTATAAAAAATACCCATATCATTTAATGATATTTATTTTAGCAATATCTATTTCTCTTCCAAACTGAAAAGCTGCTTAGCTCTAAAATAACTCTTGTTAAAGAATTGTGGTTCTTCCTGTTCAGTGAATAAGTTATATAAAGGTTTAACTGCTGTTTAGTTCCTTATGTCTTGCATCACTCATATGAACTGGTAGAAAGGTACTTGGACCTTTACAACTGAGATGCCAAATGACATGGTCTGCCTTTTTTGCAGCCATCCATGATATATTTGACAATTGTTCTGTCATCACCAGACTTCCTTAGTTAAGTAAACTCAGTGTTAGTGTTTCCTCTGGATCCCCTACAATTATTAAGCATCCTTCTTAAATTGCAAAGCCCAAACTTCATGCAGTATTTTAGCTTAAACCACAGAAACAGTAAAAGGCGAAAAAATAGCTTGCTATGTCTTAGAGACAGTATTCATCTGTATAAATCCCTGAATGCAACCAGCTGTTCTGCAACAGTATACAATCTCTGATGCAGGGTGAGATTATGTTTTGTTTAAATCTCTCAGATAGTCTCTGTGAAATAGCTATTACCAACACGTTCCCAATCCTATGCCTGTGTTCATGTAAGTAACCAATGCTTTGTACTTTGGTAATGGTTGGAGCATGAAACTTTCCCTGGGCTTGTAAGCTCCCATGGTGTAGCTTGATTCGTGAATTTAATAAACAGTTTGCATTCCATCTTTCAGAGCACTAATGAAAAATATTGAATATCAGTACTCACTACACACTTCTTGAACCACTGATAATTAATCACTGCAAACAGGTTTCTAACCAGTGTTATCCATAATTATTCTGTACTGTGGTCTCCAAGGTCATCTGTCAGAATGTAAAGTCTGAAACCATTAAGACCCTGACATAAGTCAAGATATCACATCTAGCGCTTCTTCCTCATCCACAAAGCATGTTACCTTGTCGCAGAAAGAAATCAGACTCATCTCATGCAATGTGTTCTTTGCAGCACCATGTTGCCTGTCACTCTTCATCTTCCCATCCTTATTGGATGCATTTCAGCATGTTTTTACTTGTAGGCATTAGCAAATAAATTCCAGAATAGTTCTGGGAACTGGAATTAGGAAGACAGGTCTACAGTTCCCCAGTGCCTCGTTTTCAGAGATACCTTTATCTTTCACTATTTTGTTGATGTTTACTCTTCTAACCATGACTCTCAATAATGACCACTGAAGTTTTAAAGCTTATGTTTAGCTGGATATGTACGAGTTGTGACAACCCAGATACAGATTTTGTGGGGATTCTAAAGGATTTCCTGCTGGGAAATCGGCATGTGAGCAATCCTGCATATGAGCAAGACTGGCAAAACCTCAGCTTCGGCGAGGATGTGATGAGGAGATGACCCTGAAAGAATGAGGAAGAACCCAGGAAGTTAAACAACTTCAGGGTGTTGGTCTGGGCAGAGAAGAAGTTTGTACAATGTCAATGTGGCAGTTCTCATCCAATCAGAAGAGAGCTTAAGGAGCATGTACAAAATTAACTGTCCAATCAGAAAGAATTATACCATGTGATTGTATCTTGTGATTTTCACCTGCATTATAAAAGGCTTGTCCACCATAATAAAAGAGGCATTGCTTAATCACTGTGTGATCATCCGCATGTGTATATCTCCCACAAGATTTATCTGTGATAAAGGGAAAGATAGAAATTGTTTGTAGCTAATAAGTCTCTCTTCCTCTCACCAAATTCAGACCAGCACTGTAGATGGCTGCCTTCCCTCCAATTTTTTTCCATTATTGGAGAATGGAGGTGAGGAATTGAAAATAAGAGCTGATAGAATGCCTTCAGAGGGGAAAAAAAAAAAAAAAAAAAAAGGTACATTTTCGCTGCAAACCTGCCGAGAATTTCTATAACAATATTTAATGAAAATATTTCTCTGAACTGAAAAGCCATTTTTGTCTTGGTAAAATCATTGAATGAAAATGTCAACCAAAAAAAAGACAGGTAAACAGTGATTAAAATGAAAGACCATCAAGCATCTCTCTTCCTTATACTTATAGTCACGTGAAAAAGAGAGAAGTCCAGTGACTTGCCAAAGGTTGCTTCACATAACTGACAGACTTTACTGCTACTAGATTATTCTGCCTCATAATGAGATGGATATGATTTCTACAGTTCAGTTAATTATGCAAAGTACGCCAATTGAAAACAAAAAATATTTACACCCAAGCATAAAGTCCTTTTAAAGTTTTCCTATGGAAGGTGTATTTTAAAACTTTGAAAAGAGGAGTTAAAAAGTAAATGTCCTGAGGAACTCTAATCATTTACTTCCAAGTAGCAGGAACTCAATTTTTTCTTTTCTTCCAACTGTTGCTGATTAGTTAGTAAAAAAAAAAAAAAAAAAAATTCTTTAAAGGATTTCTTTACCGCTGCTATGAAATAATGCAATTATCTTCATTCACTCTTACCAGAGCAACATAAAATGAATGACCTGCTTTTCTTGCCATCTCAAGGCATGAAATGAAGTTTAAACAATGAAAAAAAGAACTTTTTCCTGATAAAGAATACTTACAGAAAACATTTGTCATGATTCATATTTAATATCCTGTCTAGTTTCAGAAGGTACTGCAATTAAAAGTGCATTAATGGCAATGATTTCTAATTCATGATATGAGCCTAACAGAGCATAGCAACTGTTAGAATTGATAGACAATTGTTAACTGTCAGAAGATAACATTCTCTTCAATGAGATAAGCTTTGCAATATTAAAACTGAAGTTAGATGAATGTAAAACAGCTTCCAAATATTACTGAAGCAACTAAACTTTTATGAATTTAATTCTGGGGCATATAATTGCAAAATTACACAGAGAAAAACCCAGGACTTAGACATGACATGTAAAATTTTTGTCACTTATGGGTTACCCATTACAATGACAAATTGGTAAATTAAGTTTTGAAATATTTTAAATAATGGATATAGATCTCCATTCTTGAAATACACCAGCCATTGTATTAACAAAAAAAAAAAAAAAGTACAAAAAAATAGTGAACTACCCTAAATAGGTGGAAGTTGAAATGAATAAGGCAGGCAAAGCTTGACTCTGGGAACTTGCTTATGGAGGGAGACATTCAAATGACACAATGGACTTGTAGAGCAGTATAGCAGAGAAGTCAGGATGAGAAGCAAAGGTATTTGAGCTGAAAAACTATGGAAGCAGAAGAGAAGGTAGATTTCTAAGTCCTGTGAATTTTGCTTCCCAAAACCAAAAAAGTAGCATAATAGTTTTCTAAGCAGAGGTTACAAGGGAAAACCAAACAAAATCCTAGTATGATTACCATAAAGTGTGATAAACTCACAAAAATGCAAATATGACATTGCTGTCTGTATATAGACCTTCCTACTCCTATACTAAAATTCTTGAAGAGAAACTTTGGAAAAAGACAGCAACCATTCTACAGTCTCAGACAAAGATACACAACTCTTCAAACCATCTGTAAACAAGGTTATTATTATTATTATTATTACTCTGTGTTAATGCAGAGCACTGGGTCTTGAGGTGCAAAAGAGACAGTGAATGGAGAAAGCAAAGGAGGTGAGGTAGACTGGAAGGACCATTTGGTTTCCTGTTCTGCTTCATTCCAAAGAGGGCAGTTTATCCCTCACACTTCACATGTGGGGCCTGTGAGATGGATTGGCAGTATTATGAAAGCAAATGTTTCATACTCTCCGGAACAGAACAATTAATTCAACAGAGATCTTAAAGGAATTCATATTGCAAGGATTCTATTGCAGGTCTCAGAAATAATGAGTCAAGTCCCTAATTATCATGAAATATATTTGGAAGGAAAAGTGGTTCCAGGATAACAAAAGCATTGTTATGCTTTATAGATTTTAACCATGAGACCTGATGCAAACCATGGTCCTCAAAGGAGACATGGACAGGGTAAGTGTTCCCTGCCACCAGTCCTGCATAGTATAGACATATCCTCTGAGTTTATAAAACCAGCAGTACTGATGGTTATACACCCTGCCTCTTTAAGGTACTCTCCAGATCCTTCCTTGTCCGCACTGGAGGGAAACAAATTAATAGTCGTAAGAATGACACTCAGTTTCACATTCAAAGCTACCCCAGTCATTTGGTGGTGTAAGAGATTGTGGACCAACCAACAGTCTGACTAGAAGATCTGAGCTTAAATCATCTGAGCTGTTCATCTGCTTTCATTGACTTTATTTATAAACATGAATGGTAATTACACAGGAATTTAAAAAGAGGCATCTTCATAATATTTTGTTAACATTTATGTTAGCATTTACAAAAAAACTTCTGCATTTAGCTAACAACTAAAAAGTTGCTTGTGAACTTCTGACTCTTACTGACACAACATCCATTTAAATAGTTGTTAAAGAAAGGTGACTAGGAAAATTATGAAAATATTCACTGCAAGGGGAAATTTAAGATACAATTCCTTCCTCGCTTCTTTTTTTTTTTCTTTTCTCTTTCCCCTCCATTGCACAAACACAATTTCCCCCCCTACTTAATTAAGCAAGGCAGTAAGTATAGCTTATGCTGCAGTCAATAAATAGTAAAGAAAGCAGTAACTGGCCAGTGTTTTGCAGTGTAATAAAAAAGAGAGCTTACCAAAGAAAAAAAAATACACTAACATCACTACAAATTACAAAAAGGAATAGCAAAAAGGAAAGAGTAAACCAAACAAACCAGCCTCTAAAAAGAAATCACAGATGCCCTCATTTACTATTGTTTGAGCAAAGCTACTGACAAGGTATGGACAAAGTGAGACCTGAATCAGATCCTGTCTGCTGTGAAAAAGGCAACTTCAGCAAAGGATCATGCAACATTTTTTCCCAGCCAGTCCTTCTAGGCAAAAAAGAACAATGGCTGAGAGTGGATTAAGAGTTCACAAAAGTGTATCATTTACATTCAGGAATGTTTCTGATCTCACACCTCTTCTGCCACTTTACCTTTAGGGCTTTGGATCAGGAGGAAGACCCATAGCGAGATTAAAACGTGTTGTGCCACAGGGGGTAAATTGCTACAGAAATACATCAGAAATCTCTTAGTTGCAAAAGCCATTCCTGTCTCTCATAGACAAATGAAATACAGATAAAGAAAAGCATAGCAGAAAGGTATTTTAGATCCCAGTATGATAATTTAAAAATCCATACTTACACTATCTCCCTAAAATGGCAGGATTTATACAAGCTTTAACCTTTATGTAATGGTCTTATTAAATGTACCATCTACTTAAAGCTGCTGTGCCAATAAGAATTAATACTGTATTTGCTTGCTCTGTTGATATACAGATGAACGCTGGGCATGATTTGGATAACAGATTAATATGGAGTTATCTTGGAAAGGATATTCTCAATTTGGAAAATTATGAAGATATTACAAAAAGCATATCTTTCTGTCTAAACGAAGAAAATTATTCTGAGGAGTAGCTCATACATATAGGCAAGCACCCTGTGGACAGTGACTCTGATTTTGCAATTTACAATTCAGATACAGTAATAAAGGAGAACTGCATTACCAACATTTCATAATCAGTACTCTGTCACTATTACTAACTGGGTGCACTAGCAACTAAGCATATTCTATAGAAACAATGTTGACAATGAAGAACTTCAGTGGCTAATGACTTTCAGTTACATCCTGAAATCAGTAAATAATAAGCAATACCCAGTGAGAGACCTAATTTTTAAAATACTGTGGCGCTACCCCATGAAAAACCCAAAACTAATTACATTATTAATAAGTAAAGACAAACAGTTTATTCTCATCCAGTGGATAGTAGATCTATGTGTCTCCTTGATGAAGCATGTTCAGGATGCAAAATGTTCAAAAGGAGACTGAACAAATGCTTAGAAATTACTGTTAATCCATTAAGAGATATTAAACTGAGCTAGGAACAGTCGAACTTGGAGAAAGTATTGCATATGCTTGTACAGGTTTTGCTTTTCATTAAATGCCTGTGTTTCACATCTCCCATCAGCACCTCCCAGAAATGCAAATATTCCCTCCTTCCACAAATCCTGCAGTTGCGATTGAGCCTGGTAAAACCGCCTTCCTGAACATGAAGTATATACTCTACCAGGTAGACACAGAATTTCCCTGTGAAATAGGTCCATAATTTAAAGGCAAGATACGGACACAAGTTGGAAGGGTGAGGACCGCCTCATATTTGTGAGACAGGACTTCTGACAACCATGACAGAGAAACCAACAAACACAGTCCTGCATAAATAATACAACCTAGATTCCTGTATCTAAAGAAATTCCAGAGATCAGCATACTTAAAAAGTGATGACTGAACTTTACCAGGGAAAACTACAGTCTGGATCCTGGAGTATCCCTTCACAGGTGAAGGCAGGACACACGGCAAGAGAGATCCTTGGTCTGAACTCATTCAGGTCGCATTCTGAAACAGCGCGCTCTTACACCAAGCACAGAAGTGCGAACACACAAGACAAGGAGTAACGGCAGCAGATTTAAACGTGGTGTTACCACCATCGACTGTCACTCGACGAAGCAACCACCTGCAGTGCGGGCGCGCCCGGCAGCGGCGCGGGGGGCGGTGGGGGGCGGGGGCTCCTGAGCCGGGGGCAACCCCGGGGCGCGGGCGGGCGCGAGCGGCGGAGGGGGCGGGGCGGGGCCAGAGGAACGGCGGGAACACGGGGTGGGCCGAGGGGCGAGGTGGCGGCGCCACCCTCCTGCCCGACCCCCGGGGCAGGGCGGCGGGCGCTCGGCGGGGAGCGGAGGCCGCGGCTCCGGCTGGGGCGGCCGCCCCGTCTGCCCGGCGGCGGCGAGAAGGCTGCTCAGGGGCGCCGAGGAGGAGGGAGGGAGCCGGCTCCGAGCGCGGCCCGCGGCCAAACAGCCAAACCCTGCCCCGCCGGCACACGCGGAAGGGAGGGGGCCGGGAACGCTGGAGAATGAAGCTGGCGACGGCGAGGACCTGCGGGAGGAAGAGACCTCCCAAAACCCGAGGTGCCCTGGCAGAACCGCTTCACCGCGCTGCAGACTGAAGAGCAGCGGCCCGTCACGTCGGGAGAGACGCTGGAGCTGAGGGAGGCACCCGGCCTGCTCCCCTGCAACAACCAGCGCCGCTACCAACAGGCGACGGGCCGGTGGTGGGCGACTGTCTTCTGAGAGGGGCGGAGGCACCGTCTGCTGACCTGACGCACCCTCTAGAGAGGTGTGCTGCGTACCGGGGGCTCGTTTCAGGGGTGTCACCGAGAGACTGCCGAGCCTCGTACCTCCACTGGCTGTTACCTACTGCTGTTGTTTCACGTGGGCACCAAGGACACAGCCCGGAGCAGCGTGAGGAGGATCAAGAAGGACTCCAGAGCCCTGGGAGCGGCAGGAAGGGACTCTGGAGCACAGGGAGTTTCTTCATCGATCCTCCCGGTCGAAGGGAAGGGGTTTGAAAGGGCCACTCGAATCTGGCGAGTCAACAGTTGGTTACGGGACTGGTGCCACAGCCAGGGGTTCGGCTGCTTAGACCGTGGGATTTGCTGTGAGAAACCTGGTCTGCTGGGGGCTGATGGGGTCCATCTGTCACAGAAGGGGAAGAGCATCTTCGGTCATAGGCTTGCCCAGCTGGTGAAGGGAGATTTAAACTAAAGCTGCCAGGGAAGGGGAACATCAATCCATCCCACTCCTACCGGTCTGATGCCAGTGCCAGTAGTAGATGCCCAGAGCGTGGAGAGGGGTCACAGGTCAGCAGGAGAGCACCTGAAGAGCAGCACAAAGGAGTTCCAGCCAGTAAGTCAGCTTCATCGGGACCAACTTAAATGCTTCTATGCAAACACATCTAGCATGGGGAATAAACAAGTGGAGTTAGAGACGTGCACACGCCTGCAGGGCTGTGATCATATTGACGTCACGGAGATGTGGTGGGGTGGCTCCTATGACAGGAGTGTTGGCATGGAAGGATACAGGCTCTTTAGGATGGACAGGCAGGGGAGACAAGGAGGAGGAGTCACTCTCTGTGTCAATGACCAGCTGAAGTGCATGGAGCTCTGCCTGGGAATGGATGAGGGGACAGACCTGAGGGAACTAGTGGGTGAAGTGGCTAAGACACTACCATCATATTGGAGAAGTTGTAGCAGTCTGGGGAACTTCCCAGTGACTGAAAGAGGGGAAACTAACCCCCATTTTTAAAAAGGGATAAAAAGAAGAACCAGGAACTACAGGCCGCTCAGTCTCACCTCTGTGCCTGGCGAGACCATGGAGCAGCTCCTCCTGGAAAGTATGCTCAGGCACATGGAAAATAAGGAAGTGATTGGTGACAGCCTTCACAAAGGGCAAATTGTGCCTGACAAATGTGGTGGCTGTCTACAACGGGGTAACAGGGCTGGTGGATAAAGGAAGAGCAACTGATGTCATCTACCTGGATTTCTGCAAAGCATTTGACACTGTCCCGCACAACATCCTTGTCTCTAAATTGGAAAGACATGGATTGATGGGTGGACCACTCAGTGGATAAGGAATTGGCTGGATGGTCACACTCAAAGAGTTGTGGTCAACGGCTCAATGTCCATGTGGAGAGCAGTGGCGAGTCATGTTCCCCAGGGGTTGGTGTTGGGACCAGCACTGTTTAACATCTTTGTTGGTGACATGGACAGTGGGATTGAGTGCACCCTCAGCAAGCTTGACGATGACACCAAGCTGTGTGGTGCGGTCAACACACTGGAGGGAAGGGATGTGCCATCCAGAGGGACCTTGACAGGCTTGAGAGGTGGGCCTGTGCAAACCTCATGCAGTTCAACAAGGCCAAGTGCAAGGTCCTGCATATGGGTCAAGGCAACCCCTGTTATCAATACAGGCTGAGGGATAAAGGGGTTAGAGCAGCCCTGCGGAGAAGGACTTGGGGGTACTGGGGGATGAAAAGCTGCACATGAGCTTGCAATGTGTGCTCAAAGTCCGGAAAAGCAACTGTGTCCTGGGTTGCATCAAGAGAAGTGTGGCCACCATGTTGAAGGAGGTGATTCTTCTGCTCTACTCTGCTCTCGTGGAGTCCTGTGTCCAGCTCTGGGGCCCCCAACATAAAAAGGACATGGACCTCTTGGAGCAGGCCCAGATGAGGCCACAAAGATGATCAGGAGCCTGGAGCACCTCTCCTATGAAGACTGGCTGAGAGAGTTGGGGTTGTTCAGCCTGGAGAAGAGAAAGCTCCAGGAAGACAGAATCACAGAATCGTCTAGGTTGGAAAAGACCTTGAAGATCATCTAGTCCAACCATTAGCCTAACATTGACAGTTCTCAACTACACCATATCCCTAAGCGCTATGTCAGCCTGACTCTTAAATACCTCCATGGGTGGGGACTCCACCGCCTCCCTGGGCAGCCTATTCCAAAGCCTAACTACCCCTTCTGTAAAGAAATACTTCCTAATATCTAGTCTAAACCTTCCCTGGCGCAACTTGAGGCCATTCCCTCTTGTCCTAACGCTTCTTACTTGGTTAAAGAGGCTCATCCCCAGTTCTCTGCAACCTCCTTTCAGGTAGTTGTAGAGGGCAATGAGGTCTCCCCTCAGCCTCCTCTTCTCCAGACTAAACAACCCCAGTTCCTTCAACCACTCCTCCTAAGACCTGTGCTCCAGACCCTGCACCAGCTTCGTTGCCCTTCTCTGGACACGCTCGAGTAATTCAATGTCCTTTTTGTAGTGAGGGGCCCAAAACTGAACACAGGAATCGAGGTGCAGCCTCACGAGTGCCGAGTACAGGGGTGAGATCCCTTCCCTGTCCCTGCTGGCCATGCTATTTCTGATGCAAGCCAGGATGCCATTGGCCGCCTTGGCCACCTGGGCACACTGCTGGCTCCTGTTCAGCCAGCTGTCAATCAACACCCCCAGGTCCCTCTCTGACTGGCAGCTCTCCAGCCACTCCTCCCCAAGCCTGTAGCGCTGCTGGGGGTTGTTGTGGCCCAAGTGCAGCACCCGGCATTTGGCCTTATTGAAACTCCTACAGTTGGCCTTGGCCCATCACTCCAGCCTGTCCAGGTCTCTCTGCAGAGCCTCCCTACCCTCGAGCAGATCAACACTCCCACCCAACTTGGTGTCGTCTGCAAATTTACTGAGGGTGCACTCGATCCCCTCGTCTAGATCATCAATGAAGATGTTAAACAGGAGTGGCCCCAAAACCGAGCCCTGGGGGACACCACTCATGACCAGCCACCAACGGGATTTCACTCCGTTCACCACAACTCTTTGGGCCCAGCCAGCCAGCCAGTTTTTTACCCAGCAAAGTGTGTGCCCATCCAAGCCACGAGCAGCCAGTTTCACCAGGAGAATGCTGTGGGAAACAGTGTCAAAGGCCTTACTGAAGTCGAGGTAAACTACATCCACAGCCTTTCCCTCATCCAATAAGCAGGTCACCCTGTCGTAGAAGGAAATCAGGTTTGTCAAGCAGGACCTGCCTTTCATAAACCCCTGCTGACTGGGCCTGAGCATCTGGTTGTCCCGCATGTGTTGTGTGATGGTACTCAGGATGAGCTGCTCCATCAGCTTTCCGGTCACTGACGTCAAGCTGACAGGCCTGTAATTTCCTGGATCATCCCTCCAACCCTTCTTATAGATGGGCGTCACATTGACCAGTTTCCAATCTGTCGGGACCTCCCCGGTCAGCCAGGACTGCTGGTAAATGATGGAAAGCAGCTTGGTGAGCACCCCAGCCAGCTCCTTCAGCACCCTCGGGTGTATCCCATCCAGTCCCATAGACTTATGTATGTCTATGTGATGCAGTAGGTCACTGACTGTCTCCTGGATTGTGGAGGGGTCGTCTTCCCAGTCTTTGTCCTCTGGCTGAGGAGGCCTGATTCCCTCAGTACAACTAGTCTTGTTATTAAAGACTGAGGCAAAGAAGGCATTAAGGACTTCAGCCTTCTCCTCATCACTTGTTACCATGACCTTATAGTGGCCTTCCAGTACTTAAAGGGGGCTACAGGAAAGATGGGGAGGGACTCTTTATCAGAGATAGGATGAGGGGTAGTGATTTTAACGTGAAAGAGAGTAGATTTAGATTAAATATAAGGAAGAAATTATTCACTGTGAGGGTGGTGAAGCACTGGCACAGGTTGCCCAGAGAGGCTGTGGCTGCCCCCTCCCTGGAAGTGTTCAAGGCCAGGTTGGACGGAGCTTTGAGCAACCTGGTCTAGTGGAAGGTGTCCCTGCCCATGGCAGGGGGGTGGAACTGGGGGATCTTTGAGGTCCCTTCCAACTCAAGCCATTCTATGATTCTGTGATTCTGTGAAGATTGTATGTATATAAACAAGTATATAAGAAAGGACATTAGGCAAAACAATGAGCTTGGACTTTCTGAACATACAGACTTTGTTTCAAAAAAGTAATACACCTTAACTGGGGGCAGTAGCAGCTTCTTCTTCTACTAATCTGTATTCTCTGTAACTACTACAGCTATTAACTATATTGTATTAGCAACTTCTTCCATTATTTTCAGTGTTCTTTTATAAGCACCACCAATTACTATCCTTTCTGTAGGAAAACCAAGGCTTATGGAAGAGGCAGAAAGACTTATTCCTCTTTTCCCCACATACTTCTGAAAATATACAGTCTCTTCTATGCAAAGAGTTTTGAGAGTTTCTTCAAAGAAAAGGATTCAAGATTAGAAAGCTCTGTAACATCAGCACTGGTCCATGGACTGCAGTATCAGAAATGTAGCCCTGCAGTCTTTTATGGGGAACCTTACTACAAGCCTTATTCAAGGAGGCTCTGCAATGGTATTTAAGACTTCTAGCTGCAGATAGACCCCAGAAACAAAGGCAAAATCTTCCCCATACACGTACATGTAATATATAAAAATTGAACTAGTATTGTGAAATAGAAATGGAAGAAGTTTTTTTTGCCTACTTTCTCATCCTGAATAATAGATAAAACAGTGCATTGGAAGTATATGTCTTAGTAACTAACTTTATTAAAACACAACCAGTCTTCTCCAGTGGAACTCTATGTACACTACAACACACAGTAACTGCTCTTAACTACTTAAACTTTCACTACAACACAGTACAGTCTCTGACTGGTCATGTGTTATCCCAAAATGCAGTACTGCAGCATGCAAAAAATGCACATCACATGTGAAATGATCTGTCAGATGCATCATTCTAGACCAGGTATTAAAACCAGTTCTAAAAAGAACCCCAGAAGAGTCATTATAGTGGGTGACTCCGTTCTGAGGGGTGTCGAAGGCCCCATATGCAGACCAGACCCGCTTCATAGGGAAGTCTGCTGCCTCCCTGGGGCCCACGTCAGGGACCTCACGGCTAAACTCCCTGCTCTAGTGACATCCAAGGACTACTACCCTCTCCTGTTTTTTCAGGTAGGTAGTGACGACATTACCAGGAGAAGTCCTAAAGCAATGAAGAGAGATTTCAGGTCCTTGGGGAAACTGATTAAGGGGTCAGGGGCACAAATTGTGTTCTCCTCCATCCCTTCAGTTGTGGGGATGGATGAAGAAGAATACCGGAGAACTCAACAGATGAACTTGTGCTTCCAAGACTGGTGTTACCGTCAGGGCTTTGGATTTTTCAGTCATGGGTTGGTATACAGGCACCAGAGCTTTTGGCATTAGATGGAATGCACCTGTCCCAGAGGGACAAGAGGATCCTGGGGCAGGAGTTAGCTGGGCTCATAGACAGAGCTTTAAACTAGATTTGAAGGTGGAAGGGGGCAAAACATCAGCCCATCTGAAGTGCATGTATACCACTGCACACAGCATGGATAACAAACAGGAGGAGCTTGAAGCCATGATGAAACAGGAAAATTATGATGTCGTTGCTATTACAGAAACATGGAGGGATGTCTCCTATGACTGGAGTGCACCAGCTGATGGCTACAAGCTCTTTAGGAGGGATAGACAAGGAAGGAGAGGTGGTGGGGTGGTCCTGTATGTCAGGGACTGTTATGATTGCTTTGACTACAAGTGTAATGAAAGACAGCGTGGAGTGTCTTTGTCTTAGAATCAGGGGGAAGGCCAACAGGGCAGATGTTGTAGTAGGAGTCTACTATAGGCCACCTACCCAGGACAGAGACGTGGATGAAATATTCTATAGCCATTTAGGAGAAATCTTACGATTGCTTGCCCTTGTTCTTGTGGGAGACTTTAACTTCCCAGACATCTGCTGGAAATACAGCAGAGCGGGACCAGTCCTGGAGATTCCTGGAATGTGTGGGAGACAACTTCCTGACACAGCTGGTGAGTGAAGCGACCAGAGAAGGTGCCCTGCTAGATCTCCTCTTTGTGAACAGAGAAGGACTGGTGGATGATGTGGCAGTTGGAGGCCAACTAGGGCACAGCGATCATGAAATAATAGAACTCTTTATTCTTAAAGAGGCCAGGAGAGGGGGCAGCGGAATTGACATCCTGGACTTCCAAAGGGCTGACTTTGTCCTGTTTGGGCACCTGCTTGACACGATCCCTTGGGAGATGACCCTGAAGGGTATATGGGTCCAGGAAGGCTGGGCACTCTTTAAGAAGGAAGTCTTAATGGCTTAGGAGCAGGCTGTCCTCAGGTGCTGTAAGAGAAGACGGCGACAGAGAAGACCACCCTGGCTAAACAGGGAGCTTTGGCTGCCACTCAGGGAGAAAAGGAGAGTTTATGGACTTTGGAAGAAGGGGCTAGCCACTCACATTGATTGCAAAGATTCTGTGAGGCTATGTAGGGTAGAAATCAGGAGGTCTAAAGCCCAGCTGGAAATTAATCTGGCTTCAGCAATCAAGGACAACAAGAAATGTTTCTACAAGTATGTCAGTAGTAAAAGAAAGACCAGGGAGAGCCTCCATCCCCTGCTAGACGCAGGAGGAAACATGGTAACAAGTGATGAGGAAAAGGCTGAGGTCCTTAATGCCTTCTTCGCCTCAGTCTTTAGTAACAAGACTCGTTGTACTGAGGGAATCAGGCCTCCTCAGCCAGAGGACAGAGACTGGGAGGACGACCCCTCCACAATCCAGGAGACAGTCAGTGACCTACTGCATCACATAGACATACACAACTCTATGGGACCGGATGGGATACACCCGAGGGTGCTGAAGGAGCTGGCTGGGGTGCTCACCAAGCCACTTTCCATCATTTACCAGCAGTCCTGGCTGACCGGGGAGGTCCCAACAGATTGTAAATTGGCCAATGTGACACCCATCTATAAGAAGGGTCAGAGGGATGATCCGAGAAATTACAGGCCTGTCAGCTTGACTTTGGTGCCCAGGAAGCTGATGGAGCAGCTCATCCTGAGTACCATCACACAACACATGCGGGACAACCAGATGCTCAGGCCCAGTCAGCAGGGGTTTATGAAAGGCAGGTCCTGCTTGACAAACCTGATCTCCTTCTACGACAGGGCGACCTGCTTATTGGATGAGGGAAAGGCTGTGGATGTAGTTTACCTTGACTTCAGTAAGGCCTTTGACACCGTTTCCCACAGCATTCTCCTGGTGAAACTGGCTGCTCGTGGCTTGGATGGGCACACGCTTTGCTGGGTAAAAAACTGGCTGGATGGCCGGGCCCAAAGAGTTGTGGTGAACGGAGTTAAATCCGGTTGGCGGCCGGTCACGAGTGGTGTCCCCCAGGGCTCGCTTTTGGGGCCACTCCTGTTTAACATCTTCATTGATGATCTAGACGAGGGGATCGAGTGCACCCTCAGTAAGTTTGCAGATGACACCAAGTTGGGTGGGAGTGTTGATCTGCTCGAGGGTAGGGAGGCTCTGCAGAGAGACCTGGACAGGCTGGAGCGATGGGCTAAGGCCAACTGGAGGAGTTTCAATAAGGCCAAATGCCGGGTGCTGCACTTGGGCCACAACAACCCCCAGCAGCGCTACAGGCTTGGGGAGGAGTGGCTGGAGAGCTGCCAGTCAGAGAGGGACCTGAGGGTGTTGATTGACAGCCGGCTGAACAGGAGCCAGCAGTGTGCCCAGGTGGCCAAGAAGGCCAATGGCATCCTGGCCTTATCAGAAATAGTGTGGCCAGCAGGGACAGGGAAGTGATCTTACCCCTGTACTCAGCACTGATGAGGCCACAGCTTGATTCCTGTGTTCAGTTTTGGGCCCCTCACTACAAAAAGGACATTGAATTACTCGAGCGTGTCCAGAGAAGGGCAACGAAGCTGGTGCAGGGTCTGGAGCACATGTCGTACGAGGAGCGGCTGAGGGAACTGGGGTTGTTTAGTCTGGAGAAGAGGAGGCTGAGGGGAGACCTCATCGCCCTCTACAACTAGCTGAAAGGAGGTTGCAGAGAACTGGGGATGAGTCTCTTTAACCAAGTAAGAAGTAATAGAACAAGAGGGAATGGCCTCTAAGTTTTGCCAGGGAAGGTTTAGACTGGATATTAGGAAGTATTTCTTTCCAGAAGGGGTTGTTAGGCATTGGAATGGGCTGTCCAGGGCAGTGGTGGAGTCCCCATCCCTGGAGGTGTTTAAGAGTAGGGTTGACATGGCGCTGAGGGATATGGTGTAGTTGAGAACTGTCAATGCTAGGTTAACGGTTGAACTAGATGATCTTCAAGGTACTTTCCAGCGTAGATGATTCTGTGATTCCTTCTGTTATAAAAAAAGAAAAAAAGTATTTGTTTATGAGAAGCTTTGCCTTTAAACATTATCCTTCTACATTTGTCTCTCTGCAGATATTAAATTTCATGATAGTATTTCTGTCTCCTTGATGAAAAAGACAGCTGAAAAGCAGGGTCAGTTCAGAGCATATAAAAAATTTCCATAGAAAACAATTTTTGGCCAAAACCCAAACATTATAAAATTACATAGAGAAAGTAACTGATCCTCTGCTGATGGACTAATTTTAAACAGGTAAACAAATCCTTCCATTTTGGCAGAGAAAATAATGTAGCTGGTATTATAACAACATATGAAGTATTTCTTGATGCTTTTTATATGAACACGATGCCTATTACTTTCACTTTGGAAAGCTTGAACTAGATCTGTGATGCAAAAAGGGAGAGCAAGAGAGAGATGTGGCCACAAAGGTGCAAGCAGACAGCTATGCTGAAATTACTGCACCAATAGCCCTGCAGTGGGAACATACAATTGCAGATAATTATTCTTTAAATATGTACACATCAAAGAGAGCAAGAGCAATTTGTTTGCAAAGACAGGGTGCTGAAGCATAAGGAGAACTTCATAGAATTGGCATCGATACGTGTTTTTACAGACTGCCAGCAACATGTAAAAGGCACTGGACAGGGGCAGCATTCCAAACTCATAATGAATTTTCTTGTTGCTTATGCCCATGGTTAACTGAAAACTACCACAGTACCAGGATTCTGTAAAAGCCTCCAGCACCTTCCTTATCTCTTTCTGATCTGGAAGTTTTCTTTCACAATGAGATAATTAATCAGGTATCTAAGAACAAACATTATTTTACAGTCCCTGTAAAATTATAAACTATGCATCTATCCACGGAATCCTAAATCTCTTAATCCTTTTACTCATAAATTTATTGCAGATATAAATTAAAATAAAAAGAAATCCAATCTCCTTGTAAGTTCCCTGCTTTGATCTTCTTTAGCAACATACTGACATTGAAGGGGATCAGCAGAGCATTCCCTGAGCACAGAAAGGTCTCACTCCTGTCTCAGTTCAAGCAGGCAGAGGCAAGATGGAGCATGCCCAAGTTTCCAGTACTCCACAGCTAGCCTGTGTGCTTTGGAGGAAAACTGCTCATTAGCAGACATCCCCAGGTGACAGCAGTCTGCGACAGAGAATGGCGGAGGTGTGAAGACCTGCCTCACAGGTTGCTTTTCTCCTTTTTTAATGTCCACAGGCTGAGTCTTGGCAAAACAGAGTTTCAGCAGTGAGGTTTAACAAACAGCTGTGTATTTCCAGAAGTTCCTCAGTTTTAACAATCAATGTCAGGCATGAAGAAAATTAGTAGATTAGGACACAACTAGTTAATACACTGAACACAAAGTAGTCCCGAAGTTACAGTGTTTGCTTCTGACTCAAAACATCCCTTCTTTTCAACTTTTCATATCCTTTATACATGTGAGCTTAGGCTGATCTCTGCAGATCAGCTTTCTATACTAAAGGGAGCATATAACTACCTTTGGTCATGGAAATATTCATTGTCAGGTTTGCTGCTATAAGGGGGGTCATACAGTACAATATGAAGGTTAAAATAAAATTAAAAATAAGCTAGAATTTCACAAGTAACAGAAGCTTTACAAATAATCTTGTGAACTAAGTAAACACCAGCATAAAGACAATAAAAAGGGTTGTTTCAGTAAACACAATCAAGTTGTAATTATTTAGTACACCAATGAATGTTCACTTTTTGTGCTTAATTAAGAGAATCCTTGCCAGCTTTAGGTTAAATCAAATGGATTTTCACAAATATGTCTGTAGCACAGAAGATATTTTGTACTTTAAATGTATTCCTTAACTTAGTCCACAGTCACCTCCTTAGTGTAACAAACTCTTAACATTTTCTAATTAACTCATTGCAGTACTCTATCCTATAGAACAGGGAAAGAGAGGCATGTTGTGGAAGTAATAAGAGAAGAATGAAGTAACAATAAAAAGGTGGCAGTATATTTTATGCTAGAAAAATATGATTTACCGGAAGTTGTTAGTTTAGTTTATAATATATTATTGGAATTTACTGTCTCTTTAGTGATAATAAATGTAAGACAGAGGTAACAATGTGTTTAGCAGATACGTAGGAAAAACTCACCATCGGTGCTGCTTGTAAAAGTGTTTATATTAGAGGACCACCTTGGGGGCTTTTTGAAACTTGAAGAGCTAATTCCCTAAAGAATCATAAATGAGATATACCTGTCCTCATTGAATGTGTGAGGACTACTTAGTAACTCTGTGGCAAACACAACTGTTTCTCAGGCAAATGCAGGTTGATCGGAATTGTGAATAAGACAGTCATTAAAATTAAGAAAAAAGTTTTTCTTTCCTTGCAATTGATTAGATTTTGTGCTGTTTGGTGAAAAGGAGGCAATAAGACAGCTGAACAATGAAATTACTCCTGATTTTTCCATGTAACCATGTCCTTTTCTAGACATTTGTGGTCACGTGTCCTGACTTTTTGTTTTACTATATGTGTGCTTAAGTGCCAATGTAATGAACAGTACGAGTAACTACACGGACAAAATCAGTATCAAACTATGATGACATTCTGACATTTTGCCAAGGATTCAAGTGATTTTAAATAGATTTTTTCTTGTTCAATAGGACCTTAACCATGATGGAAATCTTGCCATAATATGCCATGATACAACGTATGCTGACTGTCAAAGCTCAGATAGCCTGTGACATGTGTGTGCTTTCCTCAGAATACTTGTGAAATCAAGTCTTCCCCCTAAATTTGACCGTCTATTGTAAATCAACCGTGAGAGAGTAAACTCTCTTTTTTCTCTCTCTTTTTCACTCAGGAAAGTTCTTCTGACATCTAAGACAAACAACAGGAGCTATTGCTTGGTCATGTGCTGTATTTATAGCTACTATAGTCTCCTGAATGGTGAGGAATTTGAGCATTTACCCATCTCAGGCAGTCAAAGTATTGTCTTGTGGGCACTGTCCTTCTTGTCACAAAAGCTTCACTGTGGTTCAAAAGAAAAAAGCAAGCCATTTTCTGCTTACATATTAAAAAGCCATAGTCCTTTCCATTGGGAGAGCTCATGAGTTTGAAATGTCCTGAGCTTTCTGCATCAGAGGGATGCCCAGGATGCAGAAACAGAACAGCTGAAGGCATGGTTTCATCCTCAGTGTTTTTCATTACTGATGCAAACAGCTGCCCATCAAGCTCACAAGTTTGTTTAGGGTCTTGCCCTGAGGTGCCTAATACTTTTCAACTATGATCTAGATACTTAACATAGGAACCTGAATTTTACCCCCAGCATCAGATCAATTTGCATATCTCCTATAAGAATGACGTTTCAAAATTACAGAAAATTTTTACCTTCTACAGAGTACAAAGCTTTCTTCAGTGGGACAATACAGGGCTGCTAAAAAAGCAGGAAGATCTTTGCAATTCCTATAGATATGTGCCCATTAAGTCCAGTTAAGAATATAAATGATCTGGCAAAACTTCAATATTCCTTGGTAGTTTTGCAACATTCTTTCATTAGCAAAATATTAAGTGGAAAAGATGTGGAGCTGTAGAAATGTGTTTTCTTTGCTGTGGTATTATTTGTGACCTGATAACAAGAGAAGTACCTATAAACAAGATGTCTCTTTTCTTCCTCATCCATCTTTGTGAAATATCATCATACTGTACTTATTCACATTCTACATATGGAAGAAGATCATAGTACTAACATCTCAGAATTTCCTTAACCTTTACTTATACATGAAGAAAAATAGCATATCCTTTTATATATTTATATGAATATGCAAAAAAGGCGATGAGGGAATCCAATGTCTTATGACTTAACAATCACAATATGTCTGTCAAACTGAATACACTTGTTTTCCGTAACAGTAATACAAACACAAACCAATGCAGTTGATCCTAATGAGGGTTATGTTATCGAAGAGTGATGATGACTAAAATAAAATGTTTCCTTTGTGGCTGTGCCTGTATGTTGAATGTCAAGGAATGCTATGTACTGTTTTAAGATAAAGCCATTTGCATGTGCATATGTTTCAAAACCACAGTTCTTGAAAAATCTGTAGTCTCCTATATTATAAGCACCAAGAGAAGGGTGTAGCCAGTACTGTCAAAATGATGCAAAGACAGAAGTTAACACATACATAGACCTAGCGTCTCCCACAGTGTTTTGATTTTTTTTTGAAACTTTCATCTTGTTTGACTTTAGTGTGAATAAGCAGTTGCTGAGGGGTTCAGATGATATCTACTATCCCAGAGAATTATACTAAAGCTGTTTCTTTAATAAATTTCTTTCCCAAAGCAGAATTTATCTCCAGATTTCCCTTCCTAAAACATTTGCACAAATGTACTGATGTCATTAATACAGGGCCTTAGAAACCCAACTTCTGTCTGTCTAGTCTGAAGATTTCAGACCACAATGGATGATTCAAATTTCACTCCTGACTACAGTACGTCAGTGAAACTCATTAGAGTTTTGTAGATGTAAACCAGCAAGAATAGAAGTCCCAACATTTCTTAATCAGGATATTAATATTTTGTCTCTTTTCTGTACTGACTTTTTTGTCTGCTCTTCATTTGGCAGGTCTCAAAAAACACCCACCCATACTTATTATCACACATCCTGTCTCTCAGTCCAACACTGATAAAATCATTCTATGCCAAAATTCAACCTAACTGTCCATTTTTAATAAAATTCCAGTTGTGTGTATCTGCCTGCCATTTTTTTTAAAAAGAATTATTACAGACATTTTCACTCTGCTACAAGTTTTATATCAGAAAGAGTTATTGATTTATTGTCAACATATCCAATCCCATGTTGATGGCTTCTGTAAACATTTTCTTCCCTTTCTAACATGCCCAGCCTGGAAATAATGAGCAATCCACATCATCCTCAAGGCACTTTTGACCTGAAGTAGGATAGAATAATGTCTGGGTGGACAGCTTACAATATTGAGCTCTCTTTGTTGCTAAGAGGTCTTCTTCTGTAATAAACATCCTCTATGGCATGTTTCTGAAGAGAAAAAAACAGACATTTCATTATTCGCAGACAAGAGAACAGCTCTAGGTCCATTTCTTATATCCCTATCTTAGTCAATATGGTTAATATGACATGCTAAAATTACTGCCTTTAGTCTCTTTCAAGCTTCAATAAATAAAATCTAAAAGTTCAAAACAAGACCAAAAAAGCCCTTGAAATTTCCTGAAGTCTGCAAGTAATTCTAGAGGCCAAAAATCCCCAAATTAAGTCAAGACCTGTACACAGACTCTTTTAGGAAGATTTTATTGTTACAGTTAAGTGAGTGGATTATAGCTGAAAACTTGTGGAAGCAGTTATTTAGCCTAAATGGCCTACTTAAGAATTCCAGTGCCACATTTATTCAGTCCTTAATTGCACTCCACTGACAGTTAAAAAGAAAACAAATCCCGTTTCCCTTTCTCTTCTTCTATCCTTCACTTCTATCACTCCTTCTTCGTGACCCACCTATGCCAGAAAATTTGCAAGAATATTTTTAAGAGGTGCAAAAAGAATAGATCTCTTTAGATTCTTACCAAGAGTTATCAAGTTCCTTATTATTGTCGAAATTTAAGAATGCTAAGCGCCTAATTTACAAATATACTTAATGTAAAATCTGAGTGCCTAAACATCTTTTGAACAACTGACATTAAGCTACCTTGAAAAGATATTAAGACTATTCAAAAATAGTCTTAATAGATCTTTAAAAAAAGGTATGCTTCATCTATTATTAGGTCATTAATTAGCTGTTTATTATGATCGAGGTGTCAGAAATTAAAGATATTCAAAGCAATTGACAATTTTGAAACCAATGGGAACCTTCATATAAGCATAACTTACTGTATTAAAAATGCTTTGAACATGGTAATATATGGCTGCACAGATGTGTGCAACCATTTAATTTTGCTTGCATAGCAAAGCAAACTAAAGCTTTTGAAAAATAATTGGGCAAAAGAGAATTAGGTGAGTTCCAGCTGATTACTTCAGGATTGGTCCTAAATTCCCTCTCTTTCTTATATTAAAATAACAAAGAAAGCTTTATTTTTCCCCTTCCCTTCCCTTCCCCTCCCCTCCCCTCCCCTCCCCTCCCCTCCCCTCCCCTCCCCTCCCCTTCCCTTCCCTTCCCTTCCCTTCCCTTCCCTTCCCTTCCCTTCCCTTCCCTTCCCTTCCCTTCCCTTCCCTTCCCTTCCCTTCCCTTCCCTTCCCTTCCCTTCCCTTCCCTTCCCTTCCCTTCCCTTCCCTTCCCTTCCCTTCCCTTCCCTTCCCTTCCCTTCCCTTCCCTTCCCTTCCCTTCCCTTCCCCCTTTCTTTTCATTTTACCTTTTATTTTCATTTTATGTTTTCTTTTCTTTTTCCCTTTCTTTTTCTTTTCTCCTCTCAATTCTGTTGTGGTCAGAGCTGCAAAAGTGTGAATATTTAGAGATTTGGGGTTTTTTACTAAAGTAGCTTAGGTATCTGCAAAAATTCTTGATCAGCTTTGAGTCATGTATCTATGTAAGCCGGTATTTTGATATACTCAGAATGAGTAAAGTCCAGAAAAACCTTGTGAAACCTGTGGTAATTGTGTTTTCCCTTTCAGAATTCTAAATGAGGATGAGGAAGTAGGAAGGACTATATTATAATTCTGAAATATGTCTGGTTTTTTCATGTTAAGTTTCGTAGCACTGTATGATCATAAAACATAAATCATTAGGAGAAAAAGAAAATCAGAAACATGAATTTTTCAGTGAATCAGATGGAGATGTCAGATTTGATTGTTCTTAGAATTCAAGTAATATTATGGAGCTGAGAATGCTTGAAAAAAGAAATATCTTTGCTAAACTGGAAATCTAGATGAATGTGGTTTTGATGCTTGCATAGGACTGTCAGCAGAATGCATATCTCATTTATGGTGTCTCAGAGATTCTGTCTCAAAATGAGAATAGGAGAAGCATCAGTGACCTTTAACTCCTCTATCCAGTAACATTTTTAAACATTTATCCTTCCTGGTTAAGCCCAATGATTCTGACAGCTGAGATTTCAAGGCTGAGATGTATCAAAGACAACATCAAAAAGCAGCAGTTACAGACTACTAAAGTTACCTCATTGTCATGCAGAGCCTAATTAGAAGATTAGATTTAGCAAAAGGGATCCAAGGTGCAGGCACAAAAAGGCCAGCTCTGTGTGAAATTGCTTTTCTTGGCACTCTAAGCATGGAGCTGGTGACACTCTGAGAACCAGCAGGTAGCTGTAGAGGAACATTTTTCAACAGCAAAACAAAAGGTGTGTTCTTTACCTGCAGTGCCTTTGTTTGGTAATATTACAATTTAATTCTTTTTTTAGAGTGATGACTAAATTTAAACTCCCCAGCTATAATTAGGAAAACTTAGAGTAACGAAGTTAGACCCTGTAAGTTTTCTACAGTGAGACTGTCTTCCTGAAAGAGAGTACAAAGAAAAAAAAGTCCCATTGCAGAATGCCAGTATTACAATTGTAGTTTACTTTTAAATAGCCAGGACAAAGGCAGGTTAGACTCATCCATTAGGTTTTCTACTTGAGTCATCCTGTGCCTGTGTGCAAAACACTAGGGGAAAATTTGATGAGCATGGATGGATGACAATGTTTGCTGTGCACTGTAACTCAAGATGATTTTCACTACAGAAAACAACAAGATTTTTAAATCAAATTAAATTATGGTATACACTTAGCAATTTGGAGGATGTGTTTTGGAAAAATTACTATTCATGCTTAGAGCACTCCCATTCTGTTCTCAAGGGTAGGGCTCCTGATGAGGTTGTATATGCTGTTATACCATTTCAGGGGTTGTTCAATTCCTCTTTGGAACAAGAAAGAACACAGCAGCATTTTTCAACAGAAAGCAGCTAAACCAGAAGTATTTAGCATTTTGAATGACTAGTTTAAAAAAGGAAAAAGCATCTGTATATCCAAATACAATGATTTTTCAGTAAGATATTGATGATATGCATCTTCGACATATCACAAGAACATTTTTTTATTCAAAGTTTTTCATCCAGCATTGGAGACATGCCAGAGAAAACAAGTAGATAAAGATTTCCTGAACAGTGGTAGGAGCATGTGAAATCCAAGTGCAGGCTGGAATATGGGCCCAAACCAGTATGAGTGAGACTGTTTTTCCCAGGAAATATGTGTGCATTTTCTTGTAATGAAGCAGCCAAAATGTGCACAGTTTAGTATAAACAGAGTTTTGTCACTGCAGCTCCAAACAGACAATAACTCCAGGGAGAGTGAGATGCATGGTATCATGCAGTGTATGAGGAGCAAAGAGGAGAAAGCAGTGGTGGGAAAAAGGAGACAGTAAGTTTCAGTGGAAGAGTAGGTAGATGATTATTGCTAAGAAACCTACAAGCAGTGCTGTACTTGGCTGGTTTGAAACTGGTATAAACAAAACCAAAGCAACTATTCAGAATATGAAAGTTAACCATCAGAAATTATCACATCTTTGCTGTCAAATGTCTGCTGGTACATGAGTCTAATCAAATAGAAACAGTTAACATAAAAATACCATTAGCATAATTTAAGGGCACAAAGAAATTTCTCAGAGTTACATATAAAAGGCTTTCCTATCAATAAAGAACGTGGTACGCAAGAATTAATGATGGGAAAAAGTTATCACAAATATTTGATGGTTATAAAAGTCCTGGTAGTACTGATATAAACACGCTTTAAAAAGTTTCAGCACTGACTAAGAAAAATCTAGTCTGATGCCCAATTCAAAGGTGAGATTAAATTTATGCTTACCTTTATATACAAGTCGCTCTCTCTGAACATGACCAGTGTCATGGATTTTTAATGTTTATTCTATCACAGAATCACAGAATCATCTAGGTTGGAAAGGACCTTGAAGATCATCTAGTCCAAACTTTAATCTAGCATTGGCATTTCCAACTACACCATATCCCTCAGCGCCATGTCAACCCTACTCTTAAACACCTCCAGGGATGGGGACTCCACCACCTCCCTGGGCAGCCCATTCCAATGCCTAACAACCCCTTCTGGAAAGAAATACTTCCTAATATCTAGTCTAAACCTCCCCTGGCACAACTTAGAGGCCATTCCCTCTTGTTCTATTACTTCTTGCTTGGTTAAAGAGACTCATCCCCAGTTCTCTGCAACCTCCTTTCAGGTAGTTGTAGAGGGCAATGAGGTCTCCCCTCAGCCTCCTCTTCTCCAGACTAAACAACCCCAGTTCCTTCAACCACTCCTCATAAGACCTGTGCTCCAGACCCTGCACCAGCTTCGTTGCCCTTCTCTGGACACGCTCGAGTCATTCAATGTCCTTTTTGTAGTGAGGGGCCCAAAACTGAACACAGGAATCAAGGTGCAGCCTTACAGGGGCAAGATCACTTCCCTGTCCCTGCTGGCCACGCTATTTCTGATACAAGCCAGGATGCCATTGACCTTCTTGGCCACCTGGGCACACTGCTGGCTCCTGTTCAGCCGGCTGTCAATCAACACCCCCAGGTCCCTCTCTGACTGGCAGCTCTCCAGCCACTCCTCCCCAAGCCTGTAGCGCTGCTGGGGGTTGTTGTGGCCTAAGTGCAGCACCCGGCATTTGGCCTTATTGAAACTCCTCCAGTTGGCCTTAGCCCATCGCTCCAGCCTGTCCAGGTCTCTCTGCAGAGCCTCCCTACCCTCGAGCAGATCAACACTCCCACCCAGCTTGGTGTCATCTGCAAACTTACTGAGGGTGCACTCGATCCCCTCGTCCAGATCATCAATGAAGATGTTAAACAGGAGTGGCCCCAAAACCGAGCCCTGGGGGACACCACTCATGACCGGCCGCCAACCGGATTTAACTCCATTCACCACAACTCTTTGGGCCCGGCCATCCAGCCAGTTTTTTACCCAGCAAAGCGTGCGATCATCCAAGCCATGAGCAGCCAGTTTTGCCAGGAGAATGCTGTGGGAAACGGTGTCAAAGGCCTTACTGAAGTCAAGGTAAACTACATCCACAGCCTTTCCCTCATCCAATAAGCAGGTCACCCTGTCGTAGGAGGAGATCAGGTTTGTCAAGCAGGACCTGCCTTTCATAAACCCCTGCTGACTGGGCCTGAGCATCTGGTTGTCTCAAACATATGCTAGTATGATCTGTGTCACCATTTGACTCCACTGAAATTAGAAGTAACTTGAAATAAAAATATGTTCTATTAATCAGCAAGCACAGCATATAGAACGAATGTTTTGAAATGTGCATCTTCATAATTCAACTATTTTTATTATACAAGGTATTTGCTTTAAATTGAAGGCATTGCTAAAACTTGTAGGCATGTTATTACCATATTAATCTAATTAACATGTCATTTTGTTAAACTTAAGAAAAAATTCTGTACAAATATTTTGTCTAGAATATTTAAATTTACTAACTATGAAGACAGAGGATGGTGTCATACACATTAGCATGATAGAATTAAAGATGTTAATGCTTTGGAGTGCAGCACTAATGTATGGTCAGTGAAACCAATACAAACTTCCTGATAAAATTTTCTTAGCAGACACGGGCTGGTAAAAACATGTCCTTTAATAGTTTAAAGAGTAGAAATGTACTACAAAAGTGACTAGCATAGACCCTTTGCAGGGTAATACCAAATCAGATTCTGAAAAATCTTAGCATGCATCCAAATTCTTTTACTGGAGTGTTCAACTGAGCCACAGGGTCATAGAGCTAGTCTGTGAAGTACTTGTAAAAGGATCGTGTTCAGCTCTATGTTGTAATCATTAAAAAATTAAAAAATGTAACCATTAAAAATACTGGATTTCAAATATAGGTATCTTGGACGGGAAGTTCAGGATACTTTTCATAATAAGTGAATGTTCCCTCTATGACAAAATGATTTAAAAATATGGTTAAGTTTTCAAGTAACTTGTATTATGTCATAAAAGGAGGATAAAAGACGGAAAAATGTCAGAGCTGGCCCATCAACCTAATCCTATTGAACTCAAAGACCTAATTATATCAAGCTAATTGTACAGAACAGAACAAGCAGGAGCAAAAAGGTTTTCAAAAGGCTGTATTTGCAAAGGCAAACTACACACAGACAGACAACTCATTTTCGTTCTTCTCCTTCTTACCCTGAAGGTCTACGTGAATCTCACATTTGCAGTTGTAACTGAGAAAAGGAAGTGAATTTTAGGAGAAATGTTTTTCTTTCCTATAAAACATGAGGCGTATGTTATATTTCTGAAACCTGGAGCTGAAATAGTCATTTGAGATTCTGCAATTTTTATGTAATGAGCAATTAATTAGCATAATTACAAAGGCAGAGCTTGGGAAAATAGAAATTGTCATCTCATCTCATACTAATGCTACATCTAATCCAGTATTGTACCTCTGACGATAGACAGTGTTTTGGATGTGATTGAAGGAAGTGCAGGACAGTGCTTATGGGATTGCTGGTTACAGCTGCATGGATACCCTGGCTCTGCTGGAGGTTATCCCCCTGAAGTAAAACAGTTCTGAACTTCTGTGATCTTCTCCTTCACCCCTTCAAGCCAATGTAACTGCTGATGTTTTCATCTTCAAAAAGATTTAGTCCTTGATTTTGATCCCAATAAGCCCTTAGTTACAGTGATTGACTAGTGTTAATGAATTAGTTCCACAACCTGATTTCATACTTATGTAAGAAGATACTTCCTTTTCCCTGTTTTAAAGGTGTAGTTTCATTTTCACAGTGTACCCCTTTCTTGATTTACAATGGCATTTAGAAGCAGCAGCAAATTTAGTGCCTGTCCAACTGAGCACCAGAATGAAGTTACACGAGAGAGATACTATCTTCCTCATCAGTGATCCCTTTCCCTATTTCCACAAGCAGTTCAAGGGGACACCCCAATAAAACCCTCCTGCATTCGGGATTGGCTGAAAGACATTCTTGGGCACACATGCACTTGCCTTCTCTTGAAGGAGTCAAATGAACATTTTCAATTCGTACACCTTAGTGTTTTCCACCTGGTGGAAAAATTCTTTTGAGCCAGAGAAACAAGGCAGCTAGTGTCACCAATGATGTTGTGACAGATATGTATTTGATCTGGTTCCAAACTTGCCTTATGTTTATTTAACAGAAGTGAGTCATGTCCATGTGGATGGAGGGTAAGGCTGTCTTGGGTAGCTTGTTTAGTGGAGAGAAGCTTGCAGAGGCCTTAATGCATGACAAATAGGGAAATCAAAGCATAGAGCTTAGAACTTACAACTTGTTTAGACTTCTTGGAAAGAAATAGAGCTAGAAATCACACTAGTAGAGGGGCAACTTCTGAAGGAATATTTTGCTACAACTCAGGAGTAAGTTTATTAGAAACCAAACAATGGCAAAGAGGAGAGTTGACAGATGGAAGTTGCATATAAATGTCTATGTTATGCCTTTCCTAAGTATTTAGGTTTGTTTTCATTTAAAAGTTGGTGGCAGTAATCCAGAATTTTGTTAAAATGTAGCTCTTTTTTTCCATTTAAAAGCCTCTCAGCCCATTGAGTGAATGTCATTGTGTGTTATAACAGGAGAAGGTGTAGGAACATCTACCTGAAAATTCTGAGTGGTTTGACATTCTACCATAGGTGCAAAAACCAAATTAAACTACATTATTTTTCTTACATCCAACAATTACTGGATGACCTTACAAAGCAGTATCACCATAAATCCATTTCTCCATCTTCTAAAACAGCTGTTGTACCCTGTGTTCTTGTCATGGGTGAAGTTTTGTGTCTTTGAGCAAAGAAACTATGTGAGTGAGAAGTCTGAGCTTTACTTTTCTTTCTGGTTTTGCCCTCAAAGTCAGAATGGAAGGGGATGAACATCCCAGGAGTGATCTCTTCTGCTGACAAATGGTGATTGACATACCACTTCAGTGATGTGTACAAGAAGTTCACTTCGCTACATATCTCCACAGGATATCTTAATTGCTGTCTTCTTGTAAAAGCTATTTTTTTCAAAACAGTTTTTTATTTAAATCTACCAAATGGCTGAAAGAGGTTATTTTTTAGCACTGTTATAACAAATATTCCCAAGCAATGATGAAGTAGGAATTTTTGAAAAGCAAGACATGCATTTAGAGTTTTTATCTAGAACGTACTGAAGTCAAAGTAAAGTAGTCTAAATCTCTTCAGTGAGACAGAATTGGAGTTCAGATATTCAATATGAGAATAAGTGCTTGAATTAAGTCATTTGTATTTTGACTTTTTTTGGTAATATTCACATTACTTCTTTGTAGCACTTGCGACTGAAAATACAGAAATCAGTTCAAAAGGATTTAATTCAATTCCTCTTCACCTCTGAACAGATATATTAGCTTGGAAAAAAAGGTACTTGTCACAGCTAACAGTACTGATCAGGTCTAATCAGGTGTTATTTCTGAAGGTTTTAAAAGGCAAAGTGGTATCAAAAACAGAGTAGAGAAAGTGTATAAACATTGCAGACTATTTAAATAAATATAATGATTATTTTTTTAAATTCAGTTGTTTTCTGGCAACCTATGGCCTGATCGATCATAAATGTACAAACATTTATTTTCAGAACAGGAATTCACTGTTAACTAGCATTTTGCCAATTCTTACAGACATGTATCCTAGAAACATGTAAGCAAAGATGCACTGTAGAAAACTCTTCTGGCTGTTTTCAGAATTTTTGAAAACAAAGCATTTAAAGTATTGTAAATTTCTTCACTTTGGGTAAAAGAGAAGTGAAAAAAGAAAAATCTGCTGAAGCTTCTTTTATGCACATATGAGGTATTTTTAAACCAAGCAAAATAAATGTTGCACCTTAATGACCTTGTGTATGAAAAATGCAACAGAAAGTTTAGCCATGGCTGTTTATTTTTCTAAAGACAAAACAATCATCACTCACAGTGGGTTTCCTTTTCTGCTTGTTTTGTGTATTTTCTTTTGAGAGTGAGGCACATACTGAAGATAGCCTGCAATCTTGTCAACACGCGATATTCCTCTTGCATATTAATTTAGTTTTGTAACATTCCTGACATGTCTTGATCAGAGCTTGCAAGCCACACCAAATTTTATATCCCAAATTACACATATTCACTCTTAAACTATTTATCATATAGGCAGTTCTTCAGAACCTGCTTCATATACCTAAATGCCTTTCAGACTTTTCACATTTAGACTGAGAACATTGTTTTAAATACAAATGAATAAATAAACAAGTATTTCTAAAGAGAATAACTTTCTTAAAAGTCACTCAGGGATACAGCATCAGAGTTGGGCATGAAATCCAGAGCAGCTAAGTCCCAGGTTGATACATTAAGACATACCTGTGAGAGAAAAAAAAATGCTGAGAAATGTTAGCTCTACTATAATACTCTTAACTGACTTAAATTGAGATTACATCATCAGAGGTTAGAGAGAAATGCCTATATTTTATTTTCTAAAATAATGCAAGTATAAGTACTCAGGAGTAATAGAATTTACTGAGTTTTAAAACTCGGAAGCTCAAACCTGGGAACTAATCCAAAGAACATGAAAAAAAAAAATCAGGAAAGAAAAGCATGCTTTAATACGTAGTACCCGTATAAACAATTCCCCAGGCAACTGAGCAGAAAACTAATAAGAAATCATAGATTTGTATGTGTGGCACAAATCCAACAATGGATGGATTGTTTTCAGGTTTGTTTCTTGTTGTGTATAAAAAGAAAGCAAGTGTCAAACTTAAAAAGGAACTGAAAACTGGTCATGCTATCAAGGTATCAGTCCATCAGGGTTGCTAACCTGTATTTGAAATCATCCAGCAGAAGAGTGCTCTGTAAGACAGAGCTGTTAACACTTCCTCAGAAAATTCACCCACCCTCCAATAATTTGAGTTTCAAGAATTTCTCTGATACTGAATATTTATCAACACTAAATTTTCTGTTCTTGCCATACAAATAGACCTGCTACTATATACATGTGAAGTATTTCTGACACTGGCTTGTGAATAATACAGTCTCCTGACATTTTTTCCACTTCCAGATGAAGTACTTTTAAAACTGGATACAAATCCACTCAAAGAACATTGCCAGTGTTTTCATCATATGAAAGAAACTAGGATTAATGTACAAAAATTGGATGTCTGTTTTCCTGTTCACATGCTGTAGATGTGATAGCTATAAAAAACAAATTTCCAATGAGAAAATAGAAACATAGCTTTAAATAGGAAGAATGCAGGTTCAATCTTTGTTTCAGTGTCAGACTTGAAACAGGATCAAATCCAGTGATATTTCTGTGGAATTAGGTCAATTTATGCTACAGAAGAATCTGACCTATAGATAGGAAAACCTTCTGCCATGTTATATGCTGGTATGAACAGAACCTTGAAGCTGATGTCCTGAAAAGCCTTCCTAACTTGAAGTTTCGTGGGTTTCAAAACATTTTAACAGGAAAAATCTGTTTGCTTATGTCCTGTGGACTTTCCTTCATCAAACTGAATATTTTCACAAGATTATATCAGGTAGTTTCTCCAATTTTTGCAGTTCTCCTCCACCCCAGCCTTCTTGTTCTTTTGTTAGAAGGCCTTATTTGCTCTCTGTCCTATCACTTAACACAGTAAAAAGTAGTTTTTCTAACTTTTTATTTTTAAAAAACTTTTGATAATTTCAAGGTACAATCCTTAACTAAATAATTTTTTTTTTACTCCCTGTGTCATTGGAACTTTTAAGAGTAACTAAGGACCCAGTATACTGCCATCAAAAAAACCTCTGAAGTACTGAACCATTTAAGCAAAGATGAGGGTTGGGTTTTTTTTGTCTCTGTAGCACTGTACCTTGAGGAAAAGGAAGCAAAAAGAGAAATAGAATGTCTTTGCCAATAAATTACATTTTCTTAATTTCTTGTTATTTGGTGGAAAAACATGGCTTGGGGATTACTGACCACTGCCATGTGGTGTGCCAGTGTCCATTCCATGATTTTCTGCACTCATGGTATTGCAGAAGTCTGCACTAGACTTCCCCAGGAACAAGAAATGAAACAGGCAATTGTTACAGAGGCTCTCAAATAAACAACCAACCACTAAAAATAAAAAAAATTAAAAAAAATTATTATTAATAACACAGTTAACTAGCTCTCCATAAATTACAGGTTCAAATGTCTGTGAGAGGAGAACAGAGCAACTTTCTAGGCTTTAACGGCAACCCAAAACACTTTATCACTCACCTGGTAAGTGAGGGCTCTCAACCTCGAGGACCTGCTCAGGGCAGCGTCCCGACCCAAGGCACCTCGAGGAGTTTCCTTGGGCAGCGTCCTGACCCAAGGGGAGAGTCCTCAACCGCAGCATGCTGCTCCAGGGGGACGAGCTCAAGATGGCTCCCCCAGGGGACTCCATTTATACCCAGGCCGAATCTGACCTGTAGTCAATAGCGGCTCCCATTGGCCAAAGATCCCAACTACCGCGAGACCCTGAAAACAAAGACAGCCAGAAGCTGCCACACTTCAGCAGCCAAGAAGCTCTGCTTTCACTGGGCGGGTGCACCTGCCACAGCAGTAAGCCTAGCAAACGTATTAGTTTAATGAATTGGACTGGTGTGAAAAGAAAGCTCTGATCATAATGATTAACATGGGCTTGACCAACAGACATGCTAGCAGGTGTATATGTGGAGAGGAAAGGGGGAGAAAGATCTAGTTAGTCTGCAGGAAACTCAGATAGATATGCCCTGGACAAACAGTTAGTTGCTCATTGTACACATATGATGCCACATTAAAAACTGTAGCAGTTTTAAATGCCTGCTTTATCCTGCTCCATGTATTATTCATTTTAAAGACGAGGTTTTAACTATGTTACTATTTTTTTTCTATACTACCTAACAATAAGATGTGATAGGATTCCAGGGAGCATAAAATTTTGTTGATAAAGAAAAGTCAATTTAAAAAGGTTAAAAGTATGTCTCTGCTCCTCAATTTTTTCCATTTACATTTTTTTTTTCTTAATTAAAAGTCTAACTGCATAATTTCTCCTAATTTAAACAATATTTAGCATAGTAATAAACATTAATTAACTATACCTGCAAACATAATAAATGGTAAACTGTTTTGCTATCCTGTACTGTTAATGTTGAATCTCACAGAGAAGCAGAATAAAAGGTCTCTTTATAGGTGACTTCCAATACAAGGATCTCCAATGATGTGAGATAATCACTTCAACACTCACATTTTTTACTTTCAAATGTTTTGATTTTCTTCTTGGTGTAACTCAGGTCTAGAAGAGTTAGACAAGAAAAAGTTAAGAGTGAAAAGAATTCTCTCTCACAACAGAAATAAATAATTCTATTTACTGCAATTAATATTAGTGTCTCTAACTCCCAGGCTTGGTGGGAAGGAAGATTGCCAAGAAACTGGATGATCACAGAAAAGACTGCTCCAAGAGCTGGGCTCCTTTTACAGCTGTAGTAGTTATATGCATATATGCATTTATACTTAAAGAAAGGCATTTAGAAATTTTAACATTCTCCACCTTGATATAATATTGCAATTCAGCAGTCCCGTAGGAAACCGGTAGTAAAACAATTTATCCATGGTCCTGGGATGTTAAATGTCATCACTGGATTGAGCTGGTAGGATCATCAAAAGCACACAGTGATTAGGGTAGAATTCATGAGAGGCTGAGTTGTTTACCCCATGGGTTGAACAAACTGCAGATGTGGTACAGTTTTCATAGCTTAGGACTGTAATCAGTAATTGCTATAATCAGTAAGTGCAAGTATTTTCTTTCAAAGAGAGTTAGTCAAAGGTTGGTAGTAGAATAAAAATAGTTACAGAATTTATATGCGTGAAAGAAAAAAATTATGAAGGAAGTTGTGGCATAGGTGAGTTCTGGAAAAGTGATGACTTGGTCTAGTTGAAATTGAATGAGAGGTAATGAACATGCAGTACTGCTGGCTGAAAATCTGAAATGTTTTCATAAGAGTAGAGAAAACAAAAGATTATCAGTCCCATCACCCTCAATCCCTTCAATATTCCTAATTCAATCTAAAACCTTTTAATCCAGTTACCTTTATATGCCAATCATTACCATTCTTGGGGCAGATTTTGGCAGTTAATCAATGCATACATATATATGCATTATAAAGACAACACTTGTATAGCTTAATTTTTAAAGTTTGGCTGCTTGTACACATACAAGTCAGATTTCAATACCTGAAGTAATGTTATATGAATCTTTGGTTCTATTATGTAATTTTCTCTAAGGAGAAATGCTTGTCTACAGGAGTGTAACTTGTTTCATGCTTTAGATTTCCAGTACAAAAATACATAAGACAGAAGAAATTTCTGTGAGCCAGGCACAGACAGCTGTGCTAAGATTTGGGAGTAGAGAATTTTCTGCATGGCATTTGTGGTTGTTTCAGTAGTAGGTCTTACACAGAAATTAAAAACCAGCAAATTACACATATCCAGATGATATTTAGCCTCTGTGTCAACCCCCCTACTGGAGGATGAATTCTAAAATCCTGTTCTGTTAATGTTCAGTATACAGTCAGGGTTAACATACATTGTATGGGGAGTCTCTTCTCATATTCTAGGCAAAGGAATGTTATGCAAATTAAGTTATGCTAAATCAAAGGGAAGTGTCCTATGGGACTCTTTTATGCAGCAAAATTAGAGACTTGGAAAGTCTGGAGAACACCTAACAAATATATTATGTATTCTAGTCATTTGAAAACGATGCAACATGTACATCCCCAAAGGCAATCTGTCAATACAGAATAGAAAGCAGTGAGATCTGAACTGAGTCATCCATTTTAATCAACACCATTTAGGATCACATGTGCCATTTCTCCAAGTGTTATTCTGCCTTACAATTTGAATACTTAATGCATGTATGATCCTCAATTAGACAAAAATAGCTGTGTCTTATGGACAAGGCGTAAGCATAGAAATTAAAGACATAAACTTAGTTTAAATGTAAATAAAGCTGAAGAATGTAATTAGAACAAACATTTTTCACTTAAATTTTACTTATTCATCAGAGTTTCCTTAAAGGAAAGGAAAGGGTGCCTCACAGTATACCCAGCCTCAGAACTCTGACTTGTAAGGCCATTTCATGCATCACAGGACAGAATTCCTTACCAAAATGAATGAACAGGTATGAGTTACATGAATATGATATCAGCAGCTTTCTGTATGGTTTAACACTTATTTTGACAAGATGTGTGTTAAATGAACCTATTATGTGGTTCTAATTAAACGATAGCAGGTGAGGCAAGCAAATTGTCTTATTGAGGATACTTCTTTAGAGCTAAAAGAACCTGAGCAGCTTCAGGCTGTTGTTTTATTCAAAAATAATCCTTCGGATAAAAATAAATTCCCGGACATTACTCATTAAAGCACAAAACCACAGAATTGCTGAGAGTGGAATGCACTTCTGGAGGTCATCTAGTCCAACCCCCCTGCTCAACCAAGGACATCTAGACCAGATTGCTGGGGGCTGTGTCCAGTCAGTTTTTCAATATCTTGAAGGATGAAGACTTCACAACCTTTCTGGGCAACCTCTCCCAGTGGTCAAACATCTCACAGCAAAAAACCTTTTTCTTATGACTCAGTGAAATTTCTTCTGTTTCTGTTTGTGCTCCTTACCTCTTGTCCTGTCAGTGAGCACCACTGAGAACAGCTTGTCTCCATCTTCTTTGCATTCTTCTGTCACATATTATACAAATGGTAAAATCCCCCTGAATCTTCTCTTCCACAGGGTGAGCAATGCCACCTCTCAGCCTTTCCACGTAAGAGAGATGCTCTGGTCCTTTCATCATCTTTATGGCCTTTCACTAGACTTACTCCTCTAAGTTCATCTCTTTATTGGATGAGATAGCCCAGAACTGGTTCAGCATTCCAGGTGTGTCTCACCAGGGCTAAGTAGGGAAGGACTGCCTCCCTTGACGTGTTGGTAACACTCCTCCTGACATAACCCAAAGGGTTGTTGGCCTTCTCTAATGCAAGGATGCCTGGCTGTCCACCAGGACACCCAGATCCTTCTCTACAGAGCTGCTTTCCAGTCGATCAGTCCCCAGCATGTTCTGCTCCTTAGAGCCTTTCCTATGGCAGGAATCAGTATTTCCCTGTATTGAGTTTTATGAGGTTCCTGTCAGCCTGTTTCTCCAGTCTGTTGAGGTTTCTCTGAATGGCAACAGAAATATTTTCTATCAATCAATCACTCCTCTCAGATTTATGTAATACACAAACTTGCTGAGGGTGCACTTTGCCCTATCATCCAGATCATTAATGAAGATGCTAAATAGTATTGGACCCAATATCCACTTCTGGGGTACCACACTGAAGAATGGCTCACATGGACTTCATGCCACTCATCACAGCCATTTGAGCCCATTAGTTCTGTCAGTTTCCAGGCCACCTCACTGTCCTTATCTGTCACATACGCAAGTGATTTGTCTTTGGGGATGTTTGGGATACAGTCTTGAAAGCTTTGAGAAGATAAGGTAAATAACATTCACTGTTCTCTACTCATCCATGAAACCAGTATCTCATCATAGAGAGCTGTTAGGCTTAGTTCATCTTCATAACTCCATGCTGACTACTCCAAATCACCTTCTTGTCCTTAATGCACTTGGAAATAGCTTTCAGGATTATTTGCTCCATTACCTGCACCACAGTTGGGGTGAGGCTGATGGGTTTGTAATTTCCCAGGTACTTGACCTTCCTGAAGATAAAGGTGACATTTGCTGACTTTCAATCTTGAGTAACCTCCCTCAGTCTCCATTAACTTTCACAGATAATTGAGTGGCCTCACGATGACATCAACCAGCACCTTCAGCACCCATGGGTGCAACCTGTATGCTCCCATGGAGTTGTGTATCTCCAGTTTGTTTAAATGTTCCCTGACTTGGTCCTCTTCCACAGCTTAAACTGCATATGGGCTTTGACTTTCTTAATAATGTCTGTACACACATGAATAGGCCCTAAACTTTATGGGAAGACGCTGTCCTAGTTTCAGCTGGAATAAAGTTAATTTTTCTTCTTAATAGCTAGAATAATGTTGTGCTTTGGATTCAGTATGGGATTGGTATGATAACTTTGTATTTGGTATGATAATGCTGATAACACACTGATGTTTTCAGTTGTTGCTAGGAGATCAAGGACTCTCCAACTCCCCATGCCTGTGCGTAGGTGTACAAGGAGCTGGGGGGGAGCACAGCCAGAGCACCAGACACAAATTAGCCAGTGAAATATTTCATGTCATATAATGTCATGCTCAGTATATAGAGGAGGGTCGTCCGAGAAAGAGGGTGTCCTCTCTTGCTTCTGGGATTATGGTTTCGGGATCTTGGCTTTTCTGGGATCGCTAGCTGGGAACAGGCTTGGTGTCAGTTGGTGGGTGATGAGCAATCACATTGTGCATTACCCATTTGTACTTTCTATTACTGTCATAATTGTTTTATTTTACTTCAATTATTAAACTGTTTTTATCTTAACCTATGAATCTCCCTACCTTTACCATCCCAATCCTCTTCCTCATCCCCTGGGCAGGGGAGGCTGAGCAAGTGGATGTGTGGTGTTTAGCCACCAGGCCGGTTTAGACTATGACAGTCCTTTTTGGCACCCAAGATGGGGCTCAAATCCACGACCCTGAGATTGAGTCTCAGGTTCTACCAACTGAGCACACACACAAACCCAACACAGAGGAAAAAAATTGAACTTCAGTAAATTATTTTAGAAGACTTTAAATCTTTCAAAAGATCACTTGGTGGTAGGGAAGCTGTAAAATATGGCTGACCTGTCAATTCTAGGTATATGAATCTGTAGTAAAGAGAAAATCATACAAAATAACATTTTTGCACTATTCAGTTAACATGATAGCACTACTCACACATAACCTCACCACTGGTGAATAAAACATGTCTTTCAGAAACAAGAAATCTTATGAACAGGATTACAAAATCTTTCAGTGTTATTTTAATCTCTTTCCCTGAAGCACATGACACAGCTATCAATATCAACAGAACTAAAACAACAAAGAAAACTTTTGAAATGTTTTTGCTTCTTACCATCGTGTTTTCTGTTTCTCCTGCATACCTTAAAACAATTAAATGAGGTAACTACAAAATTAGGCTATTTTCTTCTTCATTCAATTCTGTGTCCTCACTCTTTTAAAAATTGTAAACATGTCTACAAAGTAAGAAATACAATTCTCATTAAGGCTGTTCCAATGCCAATGTAAAACTAATCAGCTAAACCAACAGACTGAGAAATAAAAATGAAATTTCTTCCAAAAATGTGATCTTTGACAAAACTCAGGCAATGTATTGGGTAGACTTTACTCTCCTTATGAGCTCCATAATCTTTCATCTCCTAAAGTTTCAGCTGATTACACAACGTTAATATAATCTTCCTGAAGTCACAAATCCCTCGCATGATAACCTACTTAATAAAAGACTAATGGATTCTTTTATTGTGGTTCTGCTGTTACTTCATTTTTTACAGAAGAGCAGTCTCTCTGGTCCTTTGTAAACCAACTGTTACTTTCAATACTTACAATTAGATTCCTACAAGCCTCGAACAAGCCTTTGAATTTGTTTACACAAACCCTTCTTTGGCTGTTTTTAGTGTGTGATGTCACAGTATGTGTAAATGTAGTGGAAGTAAACTGATATATAAGGACAAGGTTGAAGTGCAAGTGTTCCGTGAGTGCAGCTTTCCTCCTTTTGAAGGAGAGGGAGATGGGCATTACCAGATGTATTTGCTGAATTTGTTTCCTGGTCACAGGGCTTTCTTATTAGCAGGGAGGGCAGCACCAGCATTTATTAGGGAAAGGGTGTACACAACCTGGCAACAACTGATCTGTTTCAAAAGCCTGGTGTTCTAAGGGTTGTCTACGTCTCTATTGGAAGCCTGTTTCTTACCATTTTGGAGAACAGAATCTTCACAGTATTGTATGAAACCACACTGGATAGCTGTCACTCTTCAGTATTCACTTTCAGTGATGGAGCAAGAACAAAATGACTTAGGTGAACAGGAAGACTGGACAATATTCTACAATTTTTCAAATATAAATTTGTCTACTAACTGTTCAGGAACACATGCTCCCATCAAATACGTGTTTTCTTTTCACGTCTCCATTCTGGACCCTGCATTTTCCCATCACAAAATGTTATTCACTATCATGTTTCACATGAAGGCATTCAGCGTTTAAAGTGTGTCATACCCAAATCCTGCTGATCTGACAGCTCTCTCTCTCTATTTTGTTTTAAAGAGGGAACAACATGCTTGCAGGTATCAATGCTATCTCCTCTCTGCCTACACAAATGAAGATGTCAACAGATACTATTTTGTATATATAAACAGATATTAGTTTGTAAAGTATCTCTGATGGTTTCTAAATAATCAATTATATCTCCAGCTTTCTGTCTAGAAGGTTGATTCCAGGGGTTGGTTCGCACCATAAAAACCCATTATTTCAAACCATAACTTCATTTAAGGAGGGCGGAGCCAAGTGCCGGTGGCACCTGTTCTGAATGAGCTGTAACCACACCAACGGTCACTTGCCCAGGAGACCAGCTCACACCCTACACCTCAGTAATGAGCTGGGTGGGCTACAGAGTTAGCATGGGCGGAACCAACACCACTCACCCTCGATCAGGTGATAAGAACCCTGTGGGAGGGCAGCAACTGCCCACAGAGCTCAGGGTGATCAGATAGTACTTGACTGTGAGTGCCCCAAGGCAGCTTGTAGAGCAGGGCTCAGTCTCTGCTACTGCACAAGGTACGTTCAATCCCTGCAAGCAATTGACCAGTGCCAGAGAGAGGGGAGGAAAGGAACAGCACTGCAGGGATGTGAGAGCACAGCGTGTAGGAAACAGCACCCAGGGATTGGTTCCCTCCTGGCCAGAGAGAAGACTATGGTCACAACACAGCCAAGAGGCAGAGTGATGAGGAATGTGGGAACCCAGACAGAGGTCCTGTACAAACAGGTGACTGTGCAGGTCTCTGCCTGCTGAGAGTGCCTGAGCCTGGCACTTGGAGGGAGTCAGAGACACCGTTTTTGTGCGGGGTGATAAGTAAACAATCTGCTCAGGCAGGTGGTTGAACTGAGGGAGGAGGTAGAAAGGTTCAGAACGATCAAAGAGTATGAAAATGAGATTGACTGATGCAGCCACACTCTGAGACAAAGGCAGCAGGTAGAGGCTCTACAAGAAATACATGACTTCCTCCCCTCCTCTCACCAGGCAGAAGGAGGACATGTGGGGGACAGGGGGGAATGGAGTCAGGTCCTTCCTCGGAAAGGCAAGCGAAAACCTTCTCGGCCCCCTCACCTTCCCAGTTGTCATTATACAATAGGTATGAGGCTTTGGAACTAGATGGCCAGCCAAATGAAAATGGAAATGAGAACCCATCTGGTGAGTCATCCACAGATTGTCCCTCAGCCTCATGACTTGTGACTTCTTCAATTAAGAAGGAAAGGAGGGTAATTGTAGTAGGCAACTCTGTTCTGAGGGGTACGGAGCGGCCCATATGTCGACTAGCCCCATACCATAGAGAGGTCTGCTGCCTCCCTGGGGTAGAGATATTAAAAGGAAGCACTGCTCTGGTGCAGCCCTCTGATTACTACCCTTTGATGGTTATCCAGGCAGGTAACGATGAGGTGGTAGAGAGAAGTCTTAAGTCACTCAAAAAGGACTTCAAGGCACTGGGGTGGCTAATTGGAGGATCGGGAGCTCAGGTCGTGTTTTCATCAATCCCTCAAGTGGAAGGGAAAAACACTGATAGAGGGTGGAAAACATATCTGATTAACACGTGGCTCAGAGACTGGTGCCACTGTCGGAATTTTGGTTTCTTAGATCATGGCGACGTTTATAAGGCTCTTGGTCTGCTGGTGACAAATGAGACAGGTGGGATGCAGCTGTCCCAGAGGGGGAAAAGGATTCTGGGGCAGGAGTTATCAGGGCTTATTGAGAGGGCTTTAAACTAGATAAGAGGGGGGATGGGGAGATGACTGGGTCTGTTAGGAATAAGCTCAAGGGAAGCAAGCCAAAGCTTGAAGGATGGTGGACTGGTGAGGGCTCTCCCTCTGCCACTTCATTTGAGAGAAGGGAAAGATGTTTAGGAACCATGGAATCACCTGAGAAGGGTCTGGTAGGGAATGGGGCCCATGCTCACAAGAGGGTGTTGGATTCATTAGCTCATCTCAAGTGCATCTATACCAATGCAGGCAGTATGAGCAACAAACAGGGTGAGCTTGAAGCCATGATGCAGCATGAGAACTATGACATAGTAGCTGTAACAGAAATGTGGTGGGATGCCTCACACGACTGGAGTGCTGCAATTGATGGCTACAAGCTCTTCAGGAGGGATAGACAGGGAAGGAGAGGTGGTGGAGTGGCCCTGTATGTAAGAGAATGCTATGAGAGCTCAGAAGTCAAGTATAGTGATAACGGGGTTGAGAGTGTTTGGATTAGGTTAAGGACCAATAAATTAGATCTTGCTGTGGGAGTCTGCTATAGACCTCCCAACCAAAGCACTGAGGTGGATGAAGCTTTCTATAAACAGTTGGGAGAAATCTCGCAGTCACTTGCCGTTATTCTTGTGGGGGACATTAACCTCCCGGGTATCTGCTGGGATCACAGCACAGCAGAGAGGGAACAATCCAGGAGGTTCCTGGAATGTGTGGAGGATAACTTCCTCATACAGCCGGTGAGTGAGCCGACCAGGGAAGGTGCCCTCCTGGACCTGCTTCTTGTGAACAGGTAAGAGCTTGTGGGGGAAATAAAGGTTGGAGGTTGTCTGTGTTGGTTTAGGCCCTGCCGGGACCCAAGACCACGTTGCCGCTGCCCCTCCCCCACCCTCCGACCCGAGGGGGGCAGGGAGTGAAATGCAAACCCCGGAGTTGAGATAAGGAAAGTTTTAATACAACAGTGCAACAACAAGAAAACGAACAATAACAATAACAGAGCAAGAGATATACCGTACAGATACAGCAGTGAGGAAAGCGACCGCATAACAAGGGCATCTACCAATCTTCCCGCACTCTGGTGCCCAGACGTGACGTCAGCATGGTATTGAATAACCTGGCTAGAGCTCCCTCCCCACTGCTGGGGAAACTTAACCCTATCCTAGCTGAACCAGTACATAATCCACCCCTTTATTCTATACCATCTGCATCATGCCCAGCTGCCATTTAGCAGTTAACAATAACAACAAAACAATTAACAAAAGCACAACATAACACATTCTCACCCAAAATCAAGTCCCCTTGTGGTACGCATCGGACCTCTCCATCCTCCTGCATCACCCACCAGGTGCACCCAGTCCTTGAGCAAATGCAGTCCCATGGATGGGTTTGCCTTTGCCTGGCGCAGGACTAACCCAGACCATTTTTCCCAGCAGATCCCTCATGCGCACCACAGGGACTTTATCCTCGTCTACAGCATGTGGAAGTTTTGACTGAGCCGGGCCAGCTCGATTGGCAGATCCTCTTGTGTTGACTAACCAAGTGGCCTTTGTCAGACGTGTGTCCCAGTGTTTGAAGGTTCCACCTCCCATTGCTCTCAATGTAGTTTTTAACAGTCCATTGTAGCACTCGATCTTCCCAGAGGCTGGTGCATGGTAGGGGATGTGGTAGACCCACTCGATGCCGTGTTCTTCTGCCCAGGCATCTATGAGGTTGTTTCGGAAGTGAGTCCCATTGTCTGATTCAATTCTATCTGGGGTGCCGTGTTGCCACAGGACTTGGTTTTGAAGGCCCAGGATGGTATTCCGGGTGGTGGCGTGGGACACTGGATGAGTTTCCAGCCATCTAGTGGTTGCTTCCACCATTGTGAGCACGTGGCACTTGCCTTGGCAAGTCTGTGGCAGTGTGATGTAGTCGATCTGCTAGGCCTCTCCATATTTATATTTCATCCATCAATCTCCATTCCGCTGGGGCTTCACCCACTTGTCTTGTTTGATTGCAGCACATGTCTCACATTCGTGAATGATCTCCACGATGGTGTCAATGGTGAGGTCCACCCCTCGATCTCGAGCCCACCTGTATGTTGCATCTCTGCCTTGGTGGCCCGAGGTCTCATGGACCCACCGGGCTATGAACAGTTCACCTTTATGCTGCCAGTCCAAGTCCACCTGAGCCACTCTGATCTTAGCAGCCTGGTCCGCCTGCTGGTTGTGTTGATGTTCATCAGTGGCCCGACTCTTGGGTATATGGGCGTCCACATGGCGCACCTTGACAACGAGGTTCTCCACCCGGGCTGCAATGTCCTGCCATACTTCAGCAGCCCAGATGGGTCTGCCCTTGCGTTGCCAGTTGTTCTATTTCCATTGCTGCAACCACATCCACAGAGCACTTGCCACCACCCACGAGTCAGTGTAGAGATAGAGCCTCGGCCACTTTTCTCGCTCAGCAATCTCCAAAGCCAATTGGGTGGCTTTCACCTCTGCAAACTGGCTTGGTTCACCTTGTCCCTCAACAGCTTCAGTGGTTTGTCGTGTGGGATGCCACACTGCAGCCTTCCATCGTCGATGTTTTCCCACAATGCCACAAGACCCATCAGTGAATAGGGCATATTGTTTTTCTTCCTCTGGCAGCTCGTTATATGGTGGGGCCTCCTCAGCACGTTTCACCTCTTGTTCTGGTGACATCCCAGCATCTTTGCTCTCTGGCCAGTTTGTGATCACCTCCACTATTCCTGGGCAGGTGGGGTTCCCTATTTGAGCCCGTTGTGTTATCAACGCAACCCATTTACTCCACGTGGCATCTGTTGCATGATGTGTAGAGGGAGCCTTTCCTTTGAACATCCATCCCAGCACCGGCAGTCGGGGTGCCAGGAGGAGCTGTGTTTCAGTGCCAGCCACTTCTGAGGCAGCCCGAATTCCTTCGTACACTGCCAGTATCTCCTTCTCAGTCAGTGTATAGTTAGCTTCAGAGCCTTTGTATCCCCGGCTCCAAAAGCCCAGAGGTCGGCCTCAGGATTCCCCACGTGCTCTCTGCCAGAGGCTCCAGGAAGGGCCATTCTCCCCGGCTGCAGTGTAGAGCATGTTCTTAATCTCCTGCCCTGCCCGGACTGCCCCAAGGGCCACTGTCTGGGTAATCTCCTGCTTAATTTGTTCAAAGGCTTGTTGTTGCTCAGGGCCCCATTCAAAATCGTTCTTCTTGCGGGTTACGTGGTAGAGAGGGCTCACAATCAGGCTGTAGTTTGGAATGTCATCCTCCAGAACCCCACAGTGCCCAGGAAAGACTGAGTCTCCTTTTTAGTGGTTGGTGGGGCCATGGCTGTTATCATGTTTATCACCTCCATTGGGATGTGGCAACACCTGTCTTGCCATTTTATTCCTAGGAACTGAATCTCCCTTCCAGCCCCCTTAACTTTCTGTCGCTTGATGGCAAAACCAGTCTTCAGGAGGATTTCAATTATCTTCTCTCCTTTTTCAAAGACTTCCTCAGCTGTGTCCCCCCCATACAATGATATCATCAATGAACTGCAGGTGTTCTGGAGCCCCACCTTTCTCCAGTGCAGTATGGACCAGTCTATGGCAAATGGTGGAGCTGTGGTTCCACCCCTGGGGCAATCGATTCCAGGTGTACTGGATACCCCTCCAGGTGAACGCAAACTGTGGCCTGCACTCTGGTGCTATTGGAATGGAGAAGAATGAGTTAGCAATGTCAATCGTGGCGTACCACTTGGCTGCCTTCGACTCCAGCTCATACTGAAGCTCTAGCATGTCCGGCACTGCAGCACTCATTGCTGGCGTAACTTCATTCAGGCCATGGTAGTCCACGGTTAGTCTCCATTTGCCATTAGACTTTCTCACTGGCCATATAGGGCTGTTGAAGGGTGAATGAGTTTTGCTAATCACCTTCTGGCTTTCTAGTCGACGGATCAGCTGATGGATGGGGACCAGGGAATCTCGGTTAGTACGGTTCTGCCGCTGGTGCACCGTCTTGCTAGCAGTTGGCGCTCGCTGCTCTTCAACCTTAAGCAACCCCACCACTGAGGGAACCTCTGAGAGGGCAGGTAAGGTAGACAATTGTTCAACCTCCCCCAGTGCAGCTACACCAAAGGCCCACCAGTACCCTTTTGGGTCTTTGAAGTACCCTCTCCTGAGGTAGTCTATACCTAGGATGCGGGGCATCTGGGCCAGTCACAATGGGGTGCTTATGCCAGTCCTTCCCAGTTAAGCTCTCTTCCCTTCTAATAGGGTCAACTGTTGGGACCCCCCTGTCACTCTGGAGATGCAGATGGGTTCAACCCCACTGTAGCTTGATGCCATCAGGGTGCGCTGTGCACCAGTATCTACCAAGGCCTTATATTCTTGTGGGTCTGATGTGCCAGGCCATCAGATCCACACCTTCCAGTAAATCCGATTATCCCTTTCCTCCACCTGGCTGGAGGCAGGGCCCCTGTAATCCTGCTCACCATCACTCACTTGATCTAAGAGTGACTCCTGCAAGAATGACTTCCTGGTCTCCTCAAGAGGGTCAAGCATAATGTTGGCCATTCTATTCTGTCTGGGGGATTTCCGACTGGACACTGGAGCTGCGTCTCTCTTGGAAGACTCCCCTTTCATGGTGGTCTTCCCTTTCAGCTGCTGTACTCGTGCAGCTAGGGCGGAAGTGGGCTGTCCATCCCACCTCATGTCTTCTCCATGGTCACGGAGGAAGAACCACAGGGTGCCCCGTGGTGTGCACCTTCCACTGCCCTTCTCTTGGGTGGGGAAGCACCTGCTTCTAATGGCTGAGACATCAGCCTGTGCAGGTGGAATGTAGGACATGTCCTCTTCCACTTTCTGGAGCCTCTGAGACAGTTCCCTTACAGCTGAAACCAAAGCATGTTGGGAGGAAGGGAGATTTCCCTCATATTGCTGGAGCTGGATAATCACTTTGTCCACTGTTTGAGACTGGGTGTCTCGGCACCAGGATGCTACTGCTAATGCTTTGGAGTGTGCTTCTGGTGCACTTTGCAGGAACTTCCGCCACATCAACTGTGTGCAAGGGGCCTGATCTGGATTCATGGGTGACCGCTCATCATTCAGATCACCATAAACCATATCAAACACAGCCAATTCCCTAAAGTTCTGAATGCCTTTCTCCATGTCGGTCCACTTGCCTAACCAACATAGGACATCATCCTTGTAGGGGTACCTCTTCCTCACACTGAGCAGGAGTCGCCTCCAAAGGCTGAGGGTTTGAGTCTGTTTCCCTATTGCCTTGTCAATGCCAGCCTCCCTGGACAAAGATCCCAGCTGCTTGGCCTCTCTCCCCTCCAGTTCAAAACCATCAGCTCCACTATCCCAGCATCGGAGCAGCCAGGTGAAAATCTGCTCGCCTGGGAGGCAGCTGAAATCATTCCGCACATGTCACAACTCACTCAGGGATAGAGACCGGATGATTACCTCCGGCTCTTTCCCCTGTTCTCATGCTGGGCCTGGCTCATCTGCATCCCCTACTACATGAGCTGACTTTTTGGTATATTTGGTTTTCTGTATCGGGGCGACTGGTACTGGCACTGCTTGTCCTTCTGGCCTAGCTGCTGTGCTGGTGGAGGCGACTGATACTGGCACTGCCTGTCCCCCTGGCCCAGCTGCTGTACCAGTAAGTTCACTTTCAGATCCTGCAGCCCTTTCTCCCCCTTGAGGGCAGTGAATAGTGTTAAAGATGACACGGTAGGCATGGGCAAGCCCCCAGCACATTGCAGCGAGTTGTGTCTCCCGGGGTTTGTCAGATTGGCAGCACACGTTTTCCAAACACTCCATCAGTTTATCAGGACTCTGCACTTGTTCAGGAGTGGAATTCCAAAACATTGGGGGTGACCACTGACCCAGGCACTTGCCCATCTTTTCCCACACACCTTGCCACTCATAACTCTCTGCCCTCGGGGCAGGTTTCCGGGTGGTGCTATTATTGGAGAAATACCTCATGGCCCAAAACAAGATCTGACAGACACTCAGAAAGCACTATGTCACAAACACACTGGCCTGGATGCTCCAAGGATAGTTAAACTCTCAAAAACCGAGAGGATCTCTTCCCCTGGCTCACCCATAGAGGGGGTGAGGTCCCTAACAAAAGCCCAGTCAGCAAACAGGTACTGGTTCACCCCCACAAGGAGTGATGCAAGCATATTATAAGCAGGCAGTAGCCAGTATACCAAAACAAGACCCTTGGCACATTTTCCACTGCCAACCAACACCAGCACTAGGAGCACACAGTGGACATAAGGATTAATCCAGCCCCACTATGCAAGCAAGTTGGCCAGCATTGTGAATGTTCCTTATCAAACAATACAAATAAAAACAGAAAAATTGCACCTAACAGATTGCTCTAACACACTTTTTTCTTTGTCCTTATCTCAACCCTCTTGTGCCCCACGTTGGGCGCCAAAAAGGCTGTGGTGGTTTAGGCCCTGCCGGGACCCGAGACCATGTTGCCACTGCCTCTCCCCCACCCTCCAACCTGAGCAGGGCAGGGAGTGAAATACAATCCCCGGGGTTGAGATAACAAGAGATTTTATACAACAGTGTAACAACAACAAACCGAACAACAACAAGAACGATAACAATAGCAATAACAGTAATAAAAATAAGCAGAACAAGGGATATACCGATACAGCACTGAGGAGAGTAACTGCACACCACGCGTTTACCGATCATCCCGCGCTTGGGCGCCCGGACGTGATGTCAGCATGGTATTGAATAACCCGGCTAGAGCTCCCTCCCCACTGCTGGGGAAACTTAACCCTATCCTAGCTGAACCAGGACACCGTCTAGAGTGCAGTAATCATGAGATGATTGAGTTTTCGATCCTTGGAGAAACAAAGAGAGGGCTTAGTAAAACTGCCACCTTAGACTTCCGGAGGGCAAACTCTGACCTGTTCAAAAGACTGATTAACAAAATCCCTTGGGAGGCTGCCCTGAAGGATATGGGAGTCCAGGAAGGCTGGACATACTTCAAGAGAGAAGTCTTAACGGCACAGGAGCAGGCTGTTCCCATGTGCCAAAAAACAAGCAGGCAGGGAAGGAAACCGGCCTGGCTAAACAGGGACCTTTGACTGGATCTCAAGAACACAAGGAGAATCTATGACCTTTGGAAGAGGGGCCAGGTGTCTCATGAAGACTATAAAGATGTAGTGAAGTTGTGCAGGGAGAACATTAGGAGAGCCAAAGCGCAGCAAGAGCTCAACCTGGCTACAGCTGTTAAGGATAATAAAAAATGTTTCTATAAATTCATTAACAGCAAAAGGAGGATTAGGGAAAATCTCACTCCTTTATTGGATGCAGAGGGAAACATGGTAACAAAGGATGAGGAAAAGGCTGAGGTGCTCAACGCCTACTTTGCCTCAGTCTTTAGCAGTGGAACTGGCTGTTCCCTGGACACCCAGTCTCGTGAGCTGGGAGATGGGGAGGGGAAGCAGGCTGATGTCAGCACAGTTGAAGAGGAGGTGGTCAGAGACCTGCTACACCACTTGGATGCACACAAGTCTGTGGGACCGGATGGGTTACACCCAAGGGTGCTGAAAGAGTTGGCAGATGTGCTCGCCAAGCCGCTGTCCATGATTTACCTGAAGTCATGGCTGACTGGGGAGGTCCCATTGGACTGGAGGGTGGCAAATGTGACACCCATCTACAAGAAAGGCAGAAAGGAGGATCCAGGAAACTATAGACCTGTCAGTCTGACCTTGGTGCCAGGGAAGGTCATGGAGCAGGTCATCTCGGGTGCCATTAAAAGTCATATGACAACCAGGGGATCAGGCTGTTATGGAGGCTTCCAAATAAGCAACCCACCACCAATTTAAAAAAATAAATAGATTTATTTTTTTCATAAAACCACCAGTCAGCTCTCCGTAGATTACAGATCCGGATGTCTGCAAGAGGAGAACAGAATAACTTTCTGGGGTTTAACAATAACCCGAAATGCTTCACAAAGCTTCACTCCCCAGGGGTTTAACGACAACCCCAAACACAAACTTCACTTCCTAGGGTTTAACGGGAACCCGAAACGTAAAACAAAGCCTCACACCCCAGGGGTTTAATGACAACCCCAAACGTAAACACAGCTTCACTACCTAGGTTTTAACGACAACCCCAAACGTAAACACAGCTTCACTACCTAGGGTTTAACGACAACCCAAAACGCTCTATCACTCACCTAGAAAGTTAGGGCTCTCAACCTCGAGGACCTGCTCAGGGCAGCGTCCCAACCCAAGGCACCTCGAGGAGTTTCCCTGGGCAATGTCCCGAACCCAAGGGGAGAGTCCTGACCGCAGCGTGCAGCTCCAGGGGACGAGCTCAAAATGGCTCCCCCAAGGGACTCCATTTATACCCAGACAGAATCTGACCTGTAGTCAATAGCGGCTCCCATTGGTCAAAGGTCTCAACTACCACGAGACCCTGAAAACAAAGACAGCCAAAAGCTGCCACGTTTCAACAACCAGGAAGCCCTGTTTTCACTTGGCGGATGCATCTGCCACACAGGCCTATTCAGCATGGTTTATGAAAGGTGGGTCCTGCCTGACAAACCTGATCTCCTTCTATGACAAGATGACTCGCTTATTGGACGAGGGAAAAGCTGTCGCTATTGTCTACCTGGATTTTTGAAAAACATTCGACACAGTTCCCCATAGAATTCTCATAGAAAAACTGGCTGCCCATGGCCTGGATGAGCGAACGGTCTGCTGGGTCAAGCACTGGCTGGATGGACGGTCCCAGAGAGTGGTGGTCAATGAAGCTAAATCCAGCTGGCGGCCGGTCACAAGTGGTGTTCCTCAGGGCTCGGTGTTGGGACCATTTCTGTTCAACATCTTTATTGATGATCTTGATAAGGACATAGAGTGTATCATCAGGAAGTTCGCAGATGACACCACGTTAAGCGGGAGTGTCGATCTGCATGAAGATAGGGAGGCTCTGCAGAGAGACTTGGATAGATTGGATTGGTGGGCCAGTGTTAACGGGATGAGTTTCAACAAGGCCAAGTGCCAGGTCCTGCACTTGGGTCACAACAACCCCATGCATCCCTACAGGCTTGGGGAGGTGTGGCTGGAGAGCTGTCTGGAAGAAAGAGATCTGGGGGTTCTAACTGACAAGCAGCTGAACATGAGCTGGCAGTGTGCCCAGGTGGCCAATGGCATCCTGGCTTGTATTAGAAATAGTGTGACCAGCAGAAGTAGGGAGGTGATAGTCCCCCTGTAGTCTGCACTGGTGAGGCCACACCTGGAGTGTTGTGTCCAGTTTGGGGCACCTCAATACGAGAGGGATATCGAAGTGCTGGGGCGATTGCAGAGGAGGGCAATGAAGCTGGTGAAGGGCCTGGAGAACAGATCCTATGAGGAGCAATTGAAGGAGCTGGGACTCTTCAGTTTGAGGAAGAGAAGGCTGAGGGGAGACCTCATCACTCTCTACAGCTACCTGAAAGGACATTGTAGAGAGGTTGGTGCTGGTCTCTTCTCACAGGTGATTAGTGACAGAACAAGAGGGAATGGCTTTAAACTCCAACAGGGGAGGTTCAGACTGGACATTAGGAAAAAATTTTTCACAGAAAGAATGATCAGACAGTGGAATAGGCTGCCCAGGGAGGTGGTGGAGTCACCATCCCTGGATGTGTTTAAGGGTTGTTTGGATGAGATGTTGGTGGATATGCTGTAGGGGAGAACTTTGTAGAGTAGGGCTGATGGTTGGACTTGATGATCCCAAGGGTCTTTTCCAACCTGAATGATTCTATGATTCTATGATTCTAAGGCTGTTGGATTAAGCTTATACCTTTTCTCTTTTGGGCATCCTGTTCAGCAGTGTGCGTAACATCAGCAGTAGATATGCATGAACTTCAGCTTTACAATTTTTTTTTTTTGATGCAAATCACTTGGTACCAGAATTTTCAGAGATGGATGTTCAAGTGGTATTAAATCATAATAATTCCATCACAGTAGATGTAGCTACAGTGATTTACAGCAGTGGAGGCTCTGGGTGTAAATAACAGACAGGTCATTCCTCAAATCTAGTGTTACATTAATGTAAATTCAATGCCTTCTTTGAAATAAGAAATGATAATAGCTTAAAATATACATATGTTAAAAGATGATTAGGTCCTTTAATTTACACTGCTGCTGATTGCTGTTCTCTTACATCTTCTGGGAAAAGGGAGGGAGAGAACCAAGATCCCTCTTTTTGTCTCGAATTTGATTTGTTCTACTTAACAGAAAATAACTAAATATTCACTGGCTTGGGTTGCAGTCAGTTAACTGTGATGGAAGAATTTGTCTCTGTGTATATTCTTTTACTGACAAAAAGTCCTAGCAGTAGAAGGAGATCATTATCCACAGAAAGCAAACAAGTTGTTAATGAATGCACTAAGTTCAGACAATAAGAAGGGACTTAATTCTAGTCTCTGTGTTACGAGTGTTTTACTGGGGGAATGTCCACTAGCTTCTCACTTACACAGCTGAGAAGAATGATCAGCTCCACCAAAGCAAATCCAAGTAAAGTAAAAAAAGACTAGGCTCCTAATAATTAATTGTGGCAAACACAAGGGTAGACTTGAGGACATAATGGCCATTTATTTCAGTAAACAGTAAAATATACAATACCAGCCTGAAATTTTAAATTCAGAAGATATATGAGTTTACATCCACCACTATGTGGAATAACACTTAAGGACATGCATAGTGTTTCAGCATAGTTCACAGAACAGATACTGCCATAACTCTGAGATTGCAAAGTTATGTTTTTCAAGTTAGCTTTTTAAAACTAAAAAAATAAATAAGATATTTTATAAGATCCTATAGAGAAGTAATTTTGGACTGAATTAACTGTGGCATCATGACTCTCTTTCTGTTCTATCATGGTATTTATGATCTCCTGAACTGTTTGTGTTTTTTCAATTCAGAAAGAGCTATCAGATGTAATAGATTTATTTGGGACTGCAGGAAGGAGGCAAAATGGAAATGGAAAAAGAAAAGTCATCCCTGAAAGAGATTGTAGAAAGAAATTATTTTGTAACATGTTCCCTCTACTGTCTGACAAAATTGCTTTTGCTTATGCAGTCAGACCCCAGACACCTCAAAAAATGGAGTGGCACACAAAACAATTTTTTTTTATCACAGAACTGTTTGGCTAGACTCTTCTTATTACATTGCAGGCTACAAAATTTTTATGACCAGTGGCAAGACACTTTCCACAGTGAGGACCAATACTTGACATCTGCTGGTTTTAGCAGAATGTCAGATTGGCAATCTTCAGGAAACAGTGAAAGTCTTGTTTTTAGGTTGCTCCTGAAACAGGTGATGAGAAAATTTTAATCAATTTATATTCACCCCTCTGTCTTTTTTTTAAACATTAACTGAGACCTAATTGCCCATTTTATTTACATGGTATTTCTAAATTCTCAAATAAAAGAACAGACTTATTTTGTTAAGTTTTTAGTCTGTGTTGCTTAGGCTTACCTACAAACCCTTTAAGCTGAATTCTGAACCTTAGCTCTGCACAAGTATCTTACTTTGCCACTTCTTCATTTTTCACACAGGGGTCTTTGGCAGCAATTTCCAGGAGATCAGGATGCAAAGTCATGTGTGTGGGAGAAGCGCATTGCTCAGCTCAGAGTTTCAGAGATATTTCCAGGAAACACTCACACTATCCCTGGCTGCCTCTCACATGTTAGTAGACATTGAAAGTATTGCCAACTACTAAACTAAGTCTGAAAGATACTGCATTTTCTTAGCAAACATACAGAAATTGAGTATTTCTTACCAAAATGATTTTTATGCTATCCTTTCATTAAAATGCCCCTTTAAGGCCATACTTCAGAAGAAAATATATTTTGGTCTTCAAATCCTTAATAGCATTTGTTAGGAAATATATTATGTCTCTCATATTACAAGATAAAGACCTAATTTTTCTTAGCTGGGTATTAGCAAACTAGGGAACATTGTTTTGTCCCTGTCCCAGTCTATATTTTAGCTCTCCAGATGTCTAGCACATGATCTACCAGAAACAAAAGTTCATTAAAGTTGAGCAAAATTGGAGAGTAGTTTTAATAAGATTTATACTAGGTACACTAGATTTTTCTCTCACACTGCTATTTTTAATTGTAAAACACTTCTTCCATCCAGCAGTTGTGCAGCCAAGGATTTTAAAAAGATTTCCAGAAGACAAAACAAATATGTACAATTATTATATGGTTTCTTAGAAAGTTCAGATAATTCTTGCTTTGATGTATGTTTCCAATTAAGCTTGGAAAATATACAGCTTTATTTCAAACAGCTCTACCTTTCATTAAAAGCAAAATAAAACCCAATAAAAAAAGAAAAAACAGAGATAACTCACATCTCCCTTTCTTAGGTGACAAATGATCACAATGTGTCATTTAGATACAAAGCACAAAGTCATGCAAGCACAGTAACGGGAAGGCATTTTTCAAATTGTGCAATTATGAACTCACATTGTAGAGGATATACTATCATTACAACAAGAAAAGTATCAGAGTGTGTTTGTTATTTCACTGAAATTAAATTGCACCAGTTGGAAGCTGAGCTGCATATTACTTAATGAAGATAAAGGCTACAATAGAAGAGTGATTTTTGGGATTACAGCAATCTTATAATTGATTTTTAATGACTGTTTACAACTTGACCAAGTAAAAAATTGTTGAACAGGTGTTTATAGCAGCCAATTAATCAACTTTTTCTTACTTTGATTTCTTTTGTACTTTTCCAGGCATCACTTTTTTTGAAAAAAATGTTAACACTCTAGTAACCTGAGCTTCCTCTTAAAATTGAATCCGTCAAATACCACAGAAATTAGAAAGGATTACCACTGAGTGAAACATGCAGTGATTTATAAAACAAAAACTAACATTGCCAAGACAATGAATTAGAAGATATTGTCTTTCTTTCTTTTGGTCTTCTGAAAGCCATTCCTCAAACTTATTTTTATTTTATTTTGTCCAGGTCAGGAAATTAATCTTCAGCAGCAGTTATATTGACCCTGTTGGAAAGAAAACAAGTCTGCTGCCCTGTAGAAGACCATTGTAATCCCAAAGCAATTGCTGTATAATCAAATATTTTACCTCAAATTTGCAAATATCATTAAAAATTGCTGCAGCATTTTTTGGTTAATATTTCAAATGCAGAAAACTCTGTGGTGTCTACCCATTACTGATCACCTACTACTGACAATATCCTAAAATGTGTTTTGTTTCATATATAAACATGAAAAAACCATGATTCTGACTTTCATGAAACCCAGACTATGAAGAAACATTCAAAACAAGTTACTTCCCTTCAAAGTTGTTTTTTTCTCAAATGAGTTTTGCCAAACTGACATTGTTTCATCACTGCACTGAACTAAAAAAAAAAAAAAAAAGCAGCTAAAATAGTGTTTCAGTAGGTGCTAAGTAGCAGCTGTCCTTTACCATTTTTAAAGCAAGACAAAGGCGAAGTATTTCAAGGCCCAGATTGTGTCATAACATGTTGGAGTTAGCACTGTGAGATGTACCAGGAAATACTGTGAAATAAAATTTAATCATACACTTCCAAAATAATATTTTTTCTCTAAAACATTTGAATTTTTTATAGAAATTAGAATATTTAGAAGTAATTTAAATTATAACAAATGTAGGCTTTCACCTATGACTTTAAAAAGATGTGTATTTTTAAACTGATTAATAAACCGTCTCATTTAAAATTTTAATTTATATAGAATAGGTCAAATCAATAGAAATTCCTATATAACAGTGTAAAACTCTAAAGCAGAAATCAAACATCCAAAGTTCTAATACCTAAGGGAATTTTAGATGGATCATATTTTTCCTTTATGGGTTTTCTCTTTTACAGGAGATGTTGGTAAGAGATGTTTGCTTCATTTGCTTCCATATGCAGAAGAGGTGGTGAAACAAATTATTTTGAAGCAAAAAGAAAATACTTCAAATAATTTATTACTCCAATAATAATTTTTATTTTCTTTGTATTTCCCTACAGAAAGCATATTTTTCAGATGTCCTACTACCTTTAATGTATGTGCATTACCTTTAGAAAGACACTAATGTGCCTGATGTGGCATGGAACAGAGGGGGCATAGTGAGAAAACATATAAATAAAGAACAGCTAAAAGTTTTTAATATTTCAACTAGTGGTACAATGTCAGTGCCCTGATACTTTTCACAAAACCCACTTTTTTTCAAGAATCTTTTTACGGTGATATATATTTCATAGTACATGTTGTTTATATAATGTAGTAATCTCTCCCTGATTTTGTATCCTTTCAGTTACAGAGTTCAGTCTTAATTGTGTCCTGCATTGTTGGAGCACATAATGCACAGCTATGTTTGTAAAACTTGCATTCAGGCAATGGGTAATTCAGGTACACATTTCACAGCCTTACAGAGGCTTTCTCACTTATTTTTCCCTGGTTTTGAACATGTAAAGGTGAAGTAGAACTGAAATACAGACATATAGATCTTGCAAGAAAACCAGCATTTGCTTTCTGGCATTAATTCTGATAGGCTTTTCTATGTGCATTTTCAAACATACTTGTATAATCTAAATAATTGTTTGAGAATTCTACATTCGCCAAAACATCTGATGTATTTTCCTTCCAAAGGGTTATGGTAGGCTGACTGGCTGGACTCCAGGTGCCCACCAAGCCACTCTATCACTCCTCCTCCTCAGCTGGACAGGGGGGAGAAAATATGACAAAAGGCTCATGGGTTGAGATAAGGACAGGATGATCACTCACCAATTACTGTCACAGGCAAAACAAACTTGACTTGGGAAAAGTAGTTTAATTTATTACCAATCAGATCAGAGTAGGATAATGAGAAATAAAACCAAATCTTAAAAATACCTTCCCCCCACCCTTTCCTTCTTCCCAGGCTCAGGTTCACTCTCAATTTCTCTACCTCCTCCCCCTGAGAGGCCCAGGGGGATGAGGAATGGGGGTTACAGTCAGTTCATCACACCTTGTCTGTGCTGCTCCTTCCTCCTCAGGGGAGTACTTCTCACATGCTTCCTCTGCTCCAGTGTGGGGGCCCCTCTCATGGGAGACAGTCCTCCATGAACTTTTCCAACTTGAATCCTTCACACGGGCTGCAGTTCTTCACAAACTATTCTGACATGGCTCCCTTCCCCGGGGTGCAGTCCTTCAGGAATGTCTTGGGTCCCCCACAGGGTCACAAGTGCTGCCAGCAAACCTGCTCCAGCGTGGGCTCCTCTCTCCATGGGGCCACAGGTCCTGCCAGGAGCCTGCTCCAGCACGGGCTTCCCATGGGGTCACAGCCTCCTTCGGGCACATCCCCCTGCTCCGGGCTGGGCTCCTCCCCGGGCTGCAGGTGGAGATCTGCTCCACCATGGACCTCCATGGGTGCAGGGCACAGCTGCCTCACCATGGGCTGCACCACGGGCTGTGGGGGAATCTCTGCTCCTGGAGCACCTCCTCCCCCTCCTTCTACGCTGACCTTGGTGTCTGCAGAGTTGTTGCTCTCACATATTCTCACTCCTTTTCCAGGTCCGGTTGCACAGCATTTTTTTCCCCCCTTCTTAAATATGTTATCCCAGAGGTGCTACCACCATCACTGATGGGCTTGGCCTTGGCCAGCAGCAGGTCCATCTTGTAGCCAGCTGCTATTGGCTTTGTCAGACACAGGAGAAGCTTCTAGCAGCTTCTCATGGAAGTCACCCCTGCAGCCACCCTGCTACCAAAACCTTGCCACGCAAACCCAATACAGCCACTTTAGCTTAATCCAGGTATTATCAAAATTTACAACCAGCCCATACCATTTGCAGTTATCTTCTGCTTGAGAGTCAAAAGTTCAATTTTGCATCTTCACCCTCACAAACTCTGAATTATCTGTTAACTTTCATGATTCAAGCTGTTTGTCTCCTAAGACACACGAATGGAGTACTTCTCAATTTTTTTTTTAAATAATATCACAGATAGTATTTTCTCTCTAGAGAGACCTAGCTGTAGTTCATTTCTGTGCTCAAAAGGTTCAAGGATAATCACATTTTTCAGCCACATGCTTTCTCCTTGACTGGGCACTCTGCTTACAGTATCACAGGAGCAGGACTGAATGGCTTTCTTAGACTGGGTCTCATTGTGAATAGTGGTTACCAGAAGGTTACAGTCTCTGTCCCCGGACATAATGAGCAGCACAGCACCATCTGACTTTATCATCTGGACTCTGTAAACTTTTGATAAGTTCTGGAAGTGTTTGAGACAGGAGAAACCTCTTTCCATGCTCAGTCTCACCATACTAATGGATCTAACATGCTTGATAAATTCATACCATTGTTTATGGGCAGTGATACCCAGGAAACATAACACCAGTAGTTACTGCCTCAGAGGATTAAAGCCTTGCAATGAGGAGAATTTAGCTCTGTCTTTCAGGAGACAAAGACGAAGAAAGCAAAATAAATAGGTGATGAAATATAGAGAAGTATTTTTTCTCTCATGGATTTCTTCCTAGAATTTCTGAATCTCAAGTTGGGCTTACCAGGTTGGCTGTTGAAGAGATGGGAAGGACAAAAAGAGGAACATCATTATTTTGTTAGTAAAACTGAACAAAACTGATAAAAAGATTGATGGAAGAACAACTGTGCAATCTGAAAATGACATTGTTACAGTCACTCATCAACATGAACTAGTTCCTCCTTAAAATGTATAAGCCCCCAAAAGCATTCTTCTAAAATGACAGATCCCTATTTCTTGCCATTACTGTTTTTGAGATTAAATAATAATAATTAAAAAAGCCATCAGTAAGTACACTAAGCAGCTTGCCAAATTACACTAGCTTTTAAAATCATATAAACTGCAAAGGCAGCTGCATAATGCTCTGATTCCATTAAGGTAAGAAATTAATTTTACATGTACCTTCGTAGATGCAGCTCATGACAAACATGATGTCACTGCTCAGTAACTCTATGGAAATGTTCTGAGAAGGCTAGAAAATAAATTACCACCAAAATACATCATACCGCATTAAAAATTTCTTCAATTTTTGATTGGGTGTTTCTTAGAGTGTTCCCTGTATCAATTCTCAGTCATGAAAGAGTAAACAGCAAAACCAGTAAAACAGCGCCAGCAGAAAGCTCCCAAAGACACAAACAATTCCTTCAAAAATTGGCTAGACAAAAAAACCCCCACAGAAGATCATAATCATTAAATAAATATGTGACAAAACACCAAAAAAAGTGAAAAAAATACTACAGACTACCAGGAAATGGAGGGTAAAAGAGAAAAATGAATCCAAATAAAACACTGGAAATAAAGACAAAAAGAGATTTCCAAAAGAAATGTTGAAAAATGGGGAATAATCAACAGTCATTACCAAATAAATCTATGGTGATGTAAAACCTCAGCCACAAAAGAAAAAAAAAACAAAAAAAACCCTATCAAAAAAAAACCACCCCACCTTGAAAGCAAACAGGTGTCCTGCTAACTGCCAAAGTCCCTGTAAGTTACCTTTATTGCTGCGGTGCTGCTTACCAGCCAGATAAATAGGTGCTGTCCTAGCAGCCAAATGGGAGCCATCTGCAGAACATCTGCAGTTACATTTACAAGCTGAAAAACTTGTTGTTTCATGTTTCTATTGCAAATACAGAACTGGAGAAAGAAATCTGATTTTAATCAAGCAACTTAATGCTTCAAGGTGTACCATTTACAAAAGAATGAAGAAGTGACTTTCTGTTTTGCTATTTTACTACTATTGTCAAGTCCAACCAGGCTACTGAAATTTTGAGAGAAACAAGCACGTTTTGAGAGAACAAGCACGTTTTTCCTCAGTAGAGAGTATTTTAATAATCTCAATTCTCCTGTGTCATATAGTTCTGATACAGAATCAGATACTGAGTTTCATTTCCCTGAGTGTCAGATTGCCTATTATCTGTACAGGAGTTTGACTCATATGTCAGCTAATTCACTGACACAAAATCACGAAAATATCTGAAGACAGAGAAAACTGGATGGAAGAGCTGAAGATACAGCAGAATTAAACTGTCTTAGCAAATATATAAATTCCAGCTGTTGCGCTCCAGTTCAGAATCGATGGGCCATCTTTTCTGTGTCAGTTACAATCATTTCCCAGTGCTTGTTTCTAGGTTTTATTTTCAGATATGGGGGAATCTTGGCATTGCTCTTGCTGGACGGATTTCTGTGGCATCCTCTCCTTGTCTATAGGAAAGCACATTTGACACAGATCCCCTCTGCTTCACTCTGTGGTACATTCCAGAGATTGCAGATTGCTGTGGGTCAAGGTGGAACCAAGTCACAGTTTGCTCCCTCCTCTTCTGGAGAAAGAATTTCACCCCTATGTTTTCCATACAGACCCTTGATCTAATGGAAGAAAGAAAGGGACATCTTTGACCTAGGAGAACACAAAGGAGCTGGAGAGCTGGCCCTTTTTCTGTTCTTTTTGTTTTCCTAACCTGGAAATCACAGCACTAATAAACAGCTCATTCATTAAATTTAGAAAGATTTTGGCAGGGAAGAATTGGGGCTGAAATACTTAATATAAAAAAATTGACCTGATCTTGATGCATTCTAAATATGGTGTTAACAGTATTTACTCAGTTCAATTTTGAGCAGGGTATGCCATGAGGAGCGTTTAATCAGTTATTTCATGTTGGAAAAACCTTTTTGTATCCATGGACATTCCCACTAAAAGAGTCTAAAATGGCTCTTCCAATATTCACACTGTACTGACATTTTCACACCTTTTTTTTGCTTTCAGAATGATAATAACCCCAGCTTTAGTGTGCTTTGGAGATCATATATCTGAATTTTCAGCAAGATCACCATCACTTCTTAACAGCCTACTTTCAATATATTACTTGCTGGTTTCTGTCTTACAACTGAATAGACTGGTGGTTCAATGCTGTACAAGTCTTTCTGTGGTTCATCTGTTATCAACCACAGGCACAACACAGATATTACCTGTGAATGGAATGGGCAGAAATGAAAAGAATTCTGTGACTGCTGTTCTGGAGTATTGGTGCAGACAAATAAAATTATGTTTCTGATTAGCTTGGACAATATTAGAAAAGATGGGAGATGAGAATACATAGAAAAGGTAGTCCCCTAGAAAGCAATTTTGTACTTGTTTTGATCTTCATTTCTGTTATTGCAGGAATTCTTTTTCTTTCTGTTTGAATCAAAGTGTTTGGTCTAGTGATCTGGCCTTGTTCAGCCAGGATTTAATTTTAAAACATCATCTTCATGGCTTTAAGAGCTTATAAAAAACAGCTTGTGATGTCCACAGTACTTCTGAATAATTTTATGTGATGAATGATTAGAATAGTTATGGTAAGAAACACTTTCTTAATATATCTGCGTTTGCATTTGCAAGTACCAAGACAAAGTACTTGGCCACTTGTTGCTGTATTATCCATCATTTTCTACACATGGGAACAGTAATGTGTGTACTGAACTTGTACTGAGGGAGGAGCAGGATGCAGGATATATCTCAATTTGTGAGTTTTTATTAAAAATACCTACAGAAACCTGATAAAGTTAACTATGAACTGTAAACAATTTTTGAACTAGTGCAGTGTCACAAGTAAAGAAAATTATTTTAGTGTTAATATGCTTCTTTATTCAAGAACAGACAGGTCATGGTCTCTTTTTCTGCTCTTTGCAAATAACTGAACTGGAAATGCTTGGTGCACAGATAATAACAGTAGCAAGATAAGAAACGTAAATATTTACTTTTAAGTGCAGTCTTTCCCATTTAGGATCTTGTTCTTATAATACAATGCCACTAGCAAGAACCATTAACATTTATATGACAAGATGATGTTGAAGTGCTGTACACCAGAATTATGATGTTATAGATAATTATTGTAGTTGTTTAAATCATGCTTGTTAAAGGATTTCACCACACTGTGGGTACCTCTAGGCTGGCTTTAATAACAACTCCGAGTTGGGCCACCACCTCGGTGAGTGGCAACAGCTAACAGAAAGTCCCCTTTCTATAGATGATCTAATATACAATACAGAGAGTCTTTGGTGATTTTCCAGGAATGTTCAGCTCTCAATTCATCATCATTTCAAAAGTCCATTCTATTCCACAGTTTCAGCTAGTTCTTATCGTTCTGGTCTAACTCCTCTTCGGACACCACTGTTCACTGATGCAGCCTTTGGTCATCACGGTTACTTATCTTCTGAACAATCTTCATCATAATTCACTTCTAGACTTCTTGGAAAAGACTCGAAATGTTCTATTTAACATATACTTAATCTATGTCTATCTTTTTCATTACCTAGCCTTTCTAAGTTGCTTAAACTCAGTATTGCTCCTAGACCACCTGTTCTCTATTAATTGAACCTATAAAACAATCTATTTATTAATTATTCCTGCTATTAATAATATCCTAAGCATGTTCCTTTTACATGCTTACCTATATGTATATATGAAAACATGATGAAAAAGGTGCCATCAAGCTATAGGAGCTGGAAAGTTACCAAGTGTATGCACAGTAATGCTAATACATCTAGTATGTAACTATTACCATAATAACATAACATATACTATATATCATGAAATAATATATCTACAGCTGCATATACGTATTTTCTTGGCTCATACAGTGTTTTCAGTTGACTTTTCTCAGGTAATTTCCTGGTGTAATTTCCCCACTCAATGGGGAAAAATACTGGGTTGTCTCCTCTGTTGGTAGATTTGCGTTTCCTATATGTTTTTGCTTCCATGTTATCCTATTTCATAAATAGAACTTACAGGCTCTCAGCAGTGGAGTACATAGGAAATTTTCAGTGAAAGAAAGTCAGCATTTTTGACTGATCCAGACAACTCTAACAAGTAGGATTCACTGTAATTATGGATATCCACTTCGAGCAGAGTTATCTGACTTACACAAGAAATAAGTTAACAAAAGCTTGGCAATATTAAGTTGAAGCTCTAATAGGTTTATATTTAAGATACGTATTTTCAGAGTGCCTGCTTTACTCCATAGAAGAAGGAGAAATCCCGTTATGCAGTTGTGAGGAAATGTGATGAAGATGCAAAGTGATAAATAACAGGATGAAGGTTTTATTAAAATAGTGATGAATAACAACAGAAAAAAACTGTAAAAGCTGTAACAGATTCAGGAATAAGAACCAACCCCAAACAATATTGACAAGTTAGATGAAAGAATAGAATACCCTTGCTGGCACAGAAAAATCTAAACTATATTTTCTTTTACTAGCCCAACAGCTCTCAGTTAATTGTTGCAAGTATTGATCTAGTATGCAAACACCCCCAAGACATCCTTACAATATTCACACAACCTATTTAAATAAACATTTAAGACATATTTACATTAGATTTCTTTAATGGTCTTTACCAGAAAAAGACCAACAGTGCAAAAAGTTCATAGTATTTATAGCAAAATGTGCACATCCATGCTTAACTAAAGTTTTTATATTCACTGTTGACACCAGCATGAATCATCTCTGGATCTTATTGTCACCATCAATTAATGACCTGGTAAAGGGCACAGCATGGTAAGTAATTATTAGAAAATAACTTGGCCAATTACCTTAACTGCTGCTGCTGCTTCTTTTTTCTTTTTTTTTTTTTTTTTCTTAATTTGTGAAGTATCTACAAATCCCTTGTGATTTGCAAATCATTTAAATCATTCTAATTTTCTGTTGTGTAATGATAAAATTAAAATTAGAATGCTAAGACTGCCTCACATCTCATCAAAATCAGCATATTTGACAGCAACACTTGCTTTGGTGGAATTTAGATTTTACCCACTTAAATCATAAAGAATTCAGTCTAGCAGATCAGAAAATTGGGCAATATAAAGAACTGTCAGTTATTTGAGGGTTTAATTCTACTACATCAATTCTACTGAGCTTCCACTAAACATTTCCAGACTTTAAAGGGGAGTCTCTGCCCTGACCTGCAGGTGACAAGAGGAGGACAGCAGCAGAGATCTCCCATTGTCCCTGGAGTGCAGATGTGTAAAGCCAGTCACAGTTTTGCCTCCTACAGGGCAGCTGTCTGGAGGCTGCAAGATGTCTCACCTCCCTTGATGCCAGTACACCCTTGCAGACTGCCTGACATGCCCAACCAGCATCAGATGTCAGGGCTCCATGGCTTACCCATGTTTTCTCATGGGAAATTTTCTGACTTGGTGGAAGAGTCCTTTGGAAGCACACTGAATATAAGGGAATTCACACACACAGGAGCAAGTTTCTCCAGAAAACAGGTCAGGCCTGGGACAGGCTATTTAAGAGCCTCATAGCCTTTACTGTAGAGTGCAGGACTTCCTGAAGGACCACAGAATTTGTGCTCTGCCATATAAGTGATTTTTAAAATTTAAGGCAGGACCCTGGTTAATTTTTTTCTGTATCTGTGGGACACACCACCAGCTCAATCTGCAGTAACAGTATAGTCTGTATGACAAAATGGAAACTGTATGATATGCACCAGAGAATTCCCTCAGGATAAAAAGTCACAGCTAATAATTGACTCAAATCAGACAAAATTAGAACATGCTTTTTCTTGTAAATGAATCATACTTTCTACACAGCTCTTTCTCTTGTTAAATAAAATCACCTTTCATTGCATGTCCTACAAATGGAACTGAAAGTTTGGTTCCCTTTTCCTCCTGGCTTGACCGTCTTCCAGGGAAACCCTGTTTGGGATTGGAGGTCTGGGCTTTGCAGTGCTGTTTTCTGGGACACATAAACATTCTCATTGTATATATCATTTCCACTTATAGCTTCCATGCTGTGCATCTAGTCACAGCTTCAAATTATTTTATCCTATATGTGATTGCATATTCTGACAATATAATTAATATTCTAGAGATATATGATAATTTTTGAATTCAAATCCACTGCTCAGAGTATGCTTTTCCAATTTTCCAACAAAAATCTGAGGGTGGAAGGGAAAGTTTTTCAATATAACATATTTATTTCCAGCATTCATTTTCATCTTAACTGTCCCTGCTCAGTTACACCACCAAACTCTCTAGCATGATAACAACAGATATTCCCAACAGATGTTGAAAATAACCACAAAAGCTCTTTCAGATAGGTCACAATTTAGAAACACCATTTTGTGGAAGAGGAAAAGTAGCTGGAAGGAATATTCCTGTAGGAAGCACTGGTCATCTGGTGAAAATAGATTCTGTGTGGTTCAGAGATGAAAGGAAAACAGGATTCTGTTTGGGGGTTTTTTTGTTGGTTTGGTTTTTTTTTTGTTTGTTTGGGTTTTTTTTAAGACTGCATTGCATCTTGAAAATAAACATGGTAAAGATGTTTGACATGAAATTAAAATGGTAAGAGAAAAACCTGTGCAATGAGTAGTTTTGAAATCCTTGTTTCCTATAGCATGATGCACAAAAAGTATTTGACACAGAAAGTTGGTACCAGAATATAACACAATCTTATTTTAGGTAATACCTGATACCACTCCACCAAGATCCTTTTGCTCTTTTTCCCAGTCCTCACGTATTTTTGCAAGCAGCTCTTCCTGGAAAGTTAGGTATGTAAACAAATATAAATTAAGAATCCTAAGATCCCTTTTAAGTCTTAAAATAATAATAGGACAATTATGCAATGAATGGTCAAAAATATTACTAATTAATTAATCCATCAATCAGTTAATTATAGATTAAGTGTTTAGAATGCTGTGCTGGGTTTGTGTGGTAAGGTTTTTGGTAGGGGGGGGAAGGCTACAGTAGTGACCCCTGTGAGAAACTTCTCGAAGCTTCCCCAGCTCCAAGTCAGACCTGCCTCTGGCCAAGGCTGAGCCAATGATGGCTGCACCTCTGTGATAACGTATTTAAGAAGGTGAACCTGGGAGGAGGAGTTGGAGTTGTGAGGAGGAATTGTGAGGAGGACACCTATGCAAACACCAAGGTCAGTGGAAGAAAAGAGGGGAAAGAAGGGGAGGGGTGCCAAAGCAGAGAGCACCCCTGTATCCTGTGGTGAGACAGCAGGGCTGCCCCCCTCCTGCCACGCATGGAGGTCACCAGTGGAACAGATACCAGTTTGTGGTCTGTGAGGGGCCCCATGCCACACCAGGTGCCTTTGCCTGAAGAAAGCCAGGACCCTATGGGAAGAAGAAGCTCCCACTGTTGTTCAGCACTGGGAGGACTGCAGCATGCAAGGGTGACCCACACTGGGGAAGTATGGAAATGGCTGCATCCTGTGGGAGGGACTCATGTCAGAGAAAGGTTGAGAACTGTCTCTCATGAGAGGGACCCCACACTGGAGCAGGGGAGAATGCAAGGAGTCCTCCCCCTGAGAAGGAAGTAGTGGACTGACCGTAACCCCCATTCTGTGCCCCCTGTGTCCTTGGAGGGGAGGAGATAGAGAGATCATGAGCCTGGGAAGAAGGGAGGTATGAGGGGAAGGTGCTTTTAAGATGTGGTAATGCTTCTCACTGTCCCACTCTGTCTGTTAAGTGATGTTGGTTTTAGGGTTTGAATTAAACTGATTTTCTTTTTAGTTTCCTCAAATGACCCTGTCTTTTGCCTGTGACTGTAATGGGTGAGTCATACCTCTCTGTCCTTATCTCAATTCCTGAGACTGTTGCTTTATTTTTCTTTCCCATTTCTGAGGGGGAATGGGTGAGTGAACGGCTGTGTGGTACTCAGTTGCCCTCTGACCTCAAACCACAACAAATGCAAACTTTGCTAAGTTATTTCAAAACATTATCTGATTTAGATTTTTTTTTTAAACAGCCAATTTCATGATCATAACAATTAAGGATAATAATTTCAGAAAAAGCAGTGTCTCCTCATACCCTTTTAAATCTCGCCACTTGGAAGATTACTTTATGTATTTCAGAAGACCATCAATTTTTGTTTATAAATCACAACGGGCAGTCTGTTAAGATGCCAAGATCTCAAGAGTGTAAGGAAAGGCAAATGGCATCCTGCGCTTACTTGCTAGCCAACGACTAGCAGAGGTGCCTTTGAGCCAGCTTGAGATGCAGGTCTCTTCACTAGTGGAAAGGTATTAACTAAGGATATCAGCCCAGTGATTTCTGCCTGCTCTCTGTAAAACCTGCCAAGGTGAAGTCTGACAGTGCAGAAGTCAGCATCTTCCTTAAAGTAGTTGGTCAGAAATTCCACCAGTGTCTTGCATATTTTCCTTTATCATTTGCCCTAACCTCTATGAGATATGCCTCACAGCTTTCATCTTCACTCCAAGTAGTGCAGGAATGGTAGATGAAAAGGAAAGGTAACAGGAGGCAATGCCAATAAACAGTAACAGACAACTGGAGATTCATCACTTGCTAGAAGGTGAGCTGAATTTTCAATTAATAGAAAAAAGTATTGTTAAAACGTGGGTAGAATTCCAAAAATCATGAATTGGTAATCTCTTCATAAATGATACACTGCATGTGTTTTCTATATGAACAGTCTTATGAAAAATTTATGGCTAATACCTGAGCTTCAGAATTCTTGCTGCATTGACTAGCTATACAAATTGTACCCTTACTACCTTTTTCTCACTGGTGTATGTATTTGTTAGAATAAACAACTGCAGCCCACAGCTCAAACTGGACTCCACTAAGGTAGTCGTTACAGACACAAAAATTGTCAAAGGCTTTACAACCTGTCTATGCAAGATGACATGTCAAAAGGAAAAGAGAGTGCACTAAAATGAAAGCTTTTGCTTAAAATCGCTCATGTTCATTATTAAAATAACATTACAAACTGCCCCATTCTGGCACCCTTTTACTGGAATGTGTTGCCTCTTTATTCTACCAATACTGACGTACTATTAAAATTTTGCTTCCAACTCTTTTTAACTTTTTTTCTATTGAATATTAATTAATATTGCAACAAAAAATTTTCATGCTTTTAAGAACACAGATATGGAGCAATCGAGAATTTGGTTAAATTCAAGCTTCATTAGGACTTGGACAGAATAATCAAAAGTACTTATCATTGATTTTACCAAAGACATATTGTATAGGAAAAATCAAACCTGGAACATCATAATGTTGGTATGTGTCTATTGAAAAGTTGACCCAATGTCCTTAAAGTTGGAATGAGAGGTAAAACTGAGTATGTTAAGGTATAGTGTTAGTATGTCTCTGTGAAAGAACAGTAGCTATGCTCTCTAATGCTCCCCATGGTTCTGTTTTCCAAGCCATCAAAGCTGAAGAGTTCTTAGACCACACAACTTCTGCTCCATCACCCTTCCTTGTTTTCCTCCACAAGAGAATCTGGGCATAGTTGGATCAAAGCCAGTATGTATATCCAAGAGCCAAGTCTGCTCTTCTCAGTGTGTAGCCAGTCTTTGCCTCCAAGTTTGTCTTGAGCAGCTAGTAATATGACTACATGTAAAAACATTACAATTGGACCTTAAATCCTGAAATAATACATGAAGAGTCTATAAGCTTTTCATCTCTTGCTTCCTTCATGTTCATCAAGCATACACCTTCTATCTTTGCTCTTATTTGTAAACAGCTTAAAACAAAGGAAAACCAATAGAGAGAGAATTGTTGGGTATTAGCAACTTTTTCCCAGAATTTACGGTTTCTTTACTTTGTGCTGAATCAAACTGTTCTTAAATTTTTTCTGTAAATTATCAGTTAGGTAGCAATGGCAGATGGTATACCCACCTGCTTCTTGTTCCCTTAGTAACATCAATAATATTATACAACTCTATAAAACAGTTTACACTGAGGGATTGTTGTCATCAGCCATCAATGTTCACAGGGCCAGAATACTAATGAGATCTTACTATGGACAGTAAAACACTCACAGAATGCTTTCAATAATGGAGAAATTCCCACTTAGAAATAAAAACTATAAGCTAAAGGGAGTACTTTACCCAGCTCTAATCTTCAGTGTCCAATAAGTGATACTACAATATGCATGATGTATTCTAGCAGCCAGATCTGTTTCACTTTAATTGCAAACCAGAGACTTTGAACAGTAATGTATTCTCTTTCTGTTTGGCTTTCTTGATAGATTTTCATCTTAAATACTTTCTTGTTTATTTATTCTTATGACCAATACAGATTTATGTACAGGAGTTCTCATGTGGGGATTATGCAATCAGCCAGCTAAACATTAGGAAATCAGTTTAACCATTTTGAAACATTATCTTCCCTGAGTAATTCTGGTTTGGCTCTTGATGAAGTGTCTAGGGTACAGCACAGGTGAGGCCATTATACAGTAACACCCTTCAGGCTTTCTCTGCAGTTAGTTTACAAAACTGAAGTAGATTTTGGGGCTAAGATTTATAACAGGTTCCTTCTGCTGAAGTAGTTGAGTGTCTCTGCCATTGAACACCATTGCCTTGCACCCTAGTCCCTGTCCTCCTGCAAGACAAGACTGTTTCCCCACAGCTCTGTGCCAGTAGCCAGTCTCTGTGGCCCCAATGCCATGACACCATGTACTCCCTGCTGCCACCTCCTCTTTTTCATCTTCTCAGCATGCAGACTGTGGGGTTCCCCTGCAGTGTGCTTTTGCTTCTCAGAGCACCATGTAGGTTTTACAAAATGACAGAGTGGTGAGCTGCAAAACAGCCTTCAGAGTTTACTAGTCTGAATACCGCAAGGCTGTGTGTTTTAGTTAATTGGTGTGACTGCACTTTTGGGGGGGAAATACACGTCTCCTGCAGGAACCCCATTGGACTGTGGTAGCTGAGCAACATCTCAGTTTTTCTCATCTGCAGCAACATTCCTGCTGAAAAGGGGACCTTCCTCTTTCCTTTCAGAGTATTCATTCTGACTCTTCCCGCCTCAACCTGCAGTGTTTAGTTCACAGTCCTTTTGGACTGATAGTAACAATTTGTCTTTTGCAATTTGATGGTAGGGAGAACATACCCTGCACCCCAAAAAGCAGAACCAAAAAACCTCAAACCCCAAACTCTCAGAAATGCAACAAGAAAATCAGAACAGCAATCAGAAAATTGATTGTGCACACTGTACATATTTAATTAGAAGGTCCCCACAATCAGCTGGATGCCTTTGTAGTTCAATACGTACACCACCACCAATGGTTGTCTCTATGTATTTTGTGAATAGAATATTAAACAGACATAACAAAAAAAAAAAAATATGTTTCTTCCCTGTATCTATTTCAAAACTTATGCGGCTACAACAATTACCAGTAAATTAATTATACTATAGCATGGCAAACCATCTGGAATACTATGGTTTTAACAAAACAACCCCCCCACACCCAAACTCTTCCTATGACATTTGACTTCATTACAATTTAGTCCACAATATTTGTTTTACCAGTAGTATTCCAGAACTTCGGGTTTTTATGCAAAAAGAAAGAAATGCAAGAACATGGAGAAAACCATCCACTAAGGAAATTCTTTATAAATAAAACTGTCATCAAATAACTGCTATCTTTTTTTGAGAGGTGTTTGTCAGACTCATTTGCAAATGGCAAAATTTGGGTTTATCAGTTACTCTTCATCACCACTACAAGGATTCTTATGAACCATCAGTGATAAAGGATTTCTCTTGTTACATCAAGAACTGTAAGGTAAGGTTTATATAGCATGTCATCTCATAAGCACATTTATTTTTATTTCTCCAAACGTTATTTGAAGAACAATTTTTTTAAACAAAGTTTTACTCACCAAAAATAACAAAAAAGGCTTTATTACTCAGACATTGCAAGATATTTTCGTAAGGTTAAATGCACTTTTCTTTCATTAATATTTCTACATTTCTGATGGAAGCTTAGTTATCATCAATAAAGATCTGACAAGGCAACAGAGATTATAAGATTTACTGAAAAGATATCTTTTTATCCTCTTGCATCTAACATTTTTCTTGGACAGAATAAGTCATGACAGAGTGACAGGAATAAAGAAATCATAGTAGGATTTGATCTTAATATACATCTTTGCTCACGAAAAGATGATTTGCTTTTTTAATACATATATATATATTTCCTTTAATGAAACTCAGCTGTCAGCTCCTGATCGCAACATCAGTACCACTACCTCTTCATGACAATCTGTCACAATGCATTACAGGCTTACAGTATTTCTATTTTAAATGACATATTGATTACAGCTAGTCAGAATTTTACAACCCTGCAGAAAGTATTAATTTTTGTCCTTTTCCTCTACAAGAAAAAAAAAGTTCAGTTTCTAACATTTAAAAAAAATCCACTTTCATTTAAACTAATTTTTCTTTCAATGTAGCTCATGGCTAAGTGAAGGTGAAGCTGTCTTTGGAACTTTGTTATACAAGCAGCCTGTGTATCATTTGAAAATAAGGCTGACAAACAAAAGTAGATCTGTCTTATTGCAGTGAATGTTACCTATATTCTTTATTTGGTATATTCTGACCATATAAAAGCTTGCCTTTTTGTGTTTCCAGCAACTCACAGTCCATGTGAGCATATTATCATGATGCTAAACTGAACAAATAATGCTTTTACAGGCACATATTCTTGAGCTGAGCTCCTGACTATCTTGACTACAGGGCTTTTAGTTATCTTAGGGCAGAGATAGGACAATCCATATATGCTGAGAATATCTATGAAAAGATCATCACCTCTGTGAGAGAGCAAGGACAGTAAAATCTGTTGAAAAGAGAATTTTTATCAGCTAACATGCTTAAGAATAGAGGAAGCCATGATAGGAATTAAAAAAGTCAGAGATTAAATCTCATATAGCTGAAATATTGACAAAAGCCCTTGATAGCATATAGAGTTGTCATCTACTGCCGACTTCATGAAAAATCTGGTCAGTGGCATAGTGTGGCTCACACGAGATGACCAGAAGAACACCATTTCTCCCCATCACAATTTCAACCTCATAAAAAGACAGCTTTCACATTGAGTTGCATGTTTTGGGAAGAAGAGAACAATGATAAAAATATTCTTAATTTCCTCTTTGTTATTCCATGAGCATAGTAGAAAAGGTCAAATGAAAACCAAATGCTGCAAACTGTTCTCCCTTTTTTTGGACTTAAAACACTATCTACATGTAACTTTTTCCATTAGCCTGAAAAATAAACCTGGAATCTCAAAACCTAATTAGGAAGCTAGTCTGCCATTAATTTTCCATAGAAAATCATTGTCCTGTATTTCAGAAATCCAATGAATAGTTATATTTTGAAGAATCACAAATAAATCTATTTCCTTTTTCATTTTTCACCTTTCCAGTCTATTTAATATAATCAGTATGAGAATGAATTAGGGATGAACATAGGATGAAGGAAAGAATTGTTTAGTCTTCCCATGTCTTGAAACCCATTGAAGTTATTTTTTCTTCCCACAACAGAGTATCCTAAAAGTCCAAAAGACATTGCTGAAACTGTGAACAATTCACCAATGGGTGATGAGGAAAAGGCTGAGGTGCTTAATACCTTCTTCGCCTCAGTCTTTAGTAATAAGACTCGTTGTACTGAGGGAATCAGGCCTCCTCAGCCAGAGGACAGAGACTGGGAGGACGACCCCCCCACAATCCAGGAGGAGATTGTAAGTGACCTACTGCATCGCATAGACACACACAAGTCTATGGAACCGGATGGGATACACCTGAGCGTGCTGAAGGAGCTGGTTGGGGTGCTCGCCAAGCCACTTTCCATCATTTACCAGCAGTCCTGGCTGACTGGGGAGGTCCTGACAGATTGGAAATTGGCCAAAGTGATGCCCATATATAAGAAGGGTCGGAAGGATGATCCAGGAAATTACAGGCCTGTCAGCTTGACGTCAGTGCCCGGGAAGCTGATGGAGCAGCTCATCCTGTGTACCATCACACAGCACATGTGGGACAACCAGATGCTCAGGCCCAGTCAGCAGGGGTTTATGAAAGGCAGGTCCTGCTTGACAAACCTGATCTCCTTCTACGACAGGGCGACCTGCTTATTGGATGAGGGAAAGGCTGTGGATGTAATTTACCTTGACTTCAGTAAGGCCTTTGACACTGTTTCCCACAGCATTCTCCTGGCAAAACTGGTTGCCCGAGGCTTGGATGGGCACACGCTCTGCTGGGTAAAAAACTGGCTGGCTGGCCGGGCCCAAAGAGTTGTGGTGAACAGAATTCAATCCGGTTGGCGACCGGTCACGAGTGGTGTCCCCCAGGGCTCGGTTTTGGGGCCACTCCTGTTTAACATCTTCACTGATGATCTAGACGAGGGGATCAAATGGCCCGTCAGTAAGTTTACAGATGACACCAAGTTGGGTGGGAGTGTTGATCTGCTCGAGGGTAGGGAGGCTCTGCAGAGAGATCTGGACAGGCTGGAGCGATGGGCTGAGGCCAGCTGTAGGAGTTTCAATAAGGCCAAATGCCGGGTGCTGCACTTGGGCCACAACAACCCCCAGCAGCGCTACAGGCTTGGGGAGGAGTGGCTGGAGAGCTGCCAGTCAGAGAGGGACCTGGGAGTGTTGATTGACAGCCAGCTGAACAGGAGCCAGCAGTGTGCCCAGGTGGCCAAGAAGGTCAATGGCATCCTGGCTTGTATAAGAAATAGCGTGGCCAGCAGGGACAGGGAAGGGATCTTACCCCTGTACTCGGCACTGGTGGTCGCACCTCGAATACTGTGTTCAGTTTTGGGTCCCTCACTACAAAAAGGACATTGAATTACTCGAGCGTGTCCAGAGAAAGGCAATGAAGCTGGTGAAGGGTCTGGAGCACATGTCATAAGAGGAGTGGCTGAGGGAACTGGGGGTGTTCAGTTTGGAGAAGAGGAGGCTGAGGGGACAACTCATCGCCCTCTACAACTACCTGAAAGGAGGTTGCAGAGAACTGGGGATGAGCCTCATTAACCAAGTAATAAGTGATAGAACAAGAGGGAATGGCCTCAAATTGCACCAGGGAAGGTTTAGACTGGATATTAGGAAGCATTTCTTTACAGAAGGGGTTTTTAGGTGTTGGAATGGGCTGCCCAGGGAGGTGGTGGAGTCCCCATCCCTGGAGGTGTTTAAGAGTCACGTTGACATGGCACTGAGGGATATGGTGTAGTTGAGAACGGTCAGTGTTAGGTTAATGGTTGGACTAGATGGTCTTTTCCAACCTAGATGATTCAGTGATTCTTTGATTCTCAGAAGTCACCTTCCAGTTTTCATGTAACTAAACTGATGTTGGACAGAATCAAGTTGTCTTTAGAGGAGTGGGGTGGGATGGAAAAGGATATGGGTGTGACAGGCAAGGCAACAGCTTTCACTTTCCCTTTGTTTTCCAAAATAATTAAATATTTCCACTCTTACCTAACTCAGTGTAGTTTCAGATCTTTCCTTCAAACAATATTTTAGTAACTCTTCAGAATGGAAAGTAGGAGCTAAAGGTCAAAGAATAAATTATGCTTGCAATAAAATGACCCAGACTAAATGTTCCCCATGCATCGCCATACATTTCAAAATGTTAAGAAAATGCCATGAGTCATATCTCAAAATCCTTCCAATTAGTTAATTAACAATATTGTTGTGTTGACAGCTCTATAAGCCAATGAACAGCGAGCAGTTTTTCATGTTTCTCAAGTTTAGTGAAGATTATTAAAATGCTAGTGAAAATGAGCTATTTCAGAAAAACTGAGTAATAATTTGGAAGAAAGAATGTATTTAACATAGTTCAGAACATGGCTGATAAACATGCAAAATGGGCTTGCCTGATCCTGTGTCATTTGCTACTACAGCTGAAGAGAAGAAAAAAGATATATATAGGGAAAATAAGCTGGCTAAAGTAAACCATTTCTGTAACACCACAGGGGAAAAAAAAAAAAAAAGCCTTTAACACAGTCTATTAAACAGTCCTTATCCTTTTGCAGCCGTTTTGCTTCTGGCTCCAGTATTCTGACCTTTTCTATTTGATACAGATTTTCATTCTTCATGCCTCACATATCCTAGTCTTAATTCCCTTTTAGCTAACCCCAAGAGTTGTTTGCTAGAAAAGAACAAACATTAGTGTTCTGTTTATTGTGCTATACAGCAACCAGTTCACATCTTCTGTCCCCTCCAGAATATATCGTTATTTCTACAGTATCTTTCTTCCAGCTTTCTTGCCAAGGAACTACAAGTTCCTGAATGACAAAACAACAGAAATTACATGGGATTCTCTTCAGAATCACCCCACCACTCTGGCATAGGAATCCTTTTGTGTAGACGGTGCCAAAGTGACCACCAGCCCATAGTGGTGTGGGGACGTCCTCTCTGCCCTGCTCCTGCGGGAAGAGTTCTGCTCTGTTCCACTAGTTGCTGGGATCTAACAGAGTGTGGTCAACAGCAATTTAAACTGTATTTCTCACTCCATAGTTTCAGAGAAAGGTTGGTATAAATCATCCTGTGTATCTGAGCAGACAATACATAGAAACTTAAAAATCAGCCTTCAGGACCTGACATTTTCATCAGCAGGACTCCCAGACTGGCAATGCTCTAATAAATAAAATGCATCCTTAGAAGAGCCTCCATAGTTGAAGTGGAAATTAACACACAACAGAGAAGAAAAACAATAAGCATCAATTCTTTGGTTTTGATGTGCCTGGAAGTTTCTTTCTATGTTAACTTTATATGATACTTCCCAGAAAAATAAATATATATATATCTAATAAAGAGATATATATCCAGTATTTGGAATTGTTATAATTAGGTATTTTTAAAATTTGGATTCTCTTCTAAGTTCAGACACATTCTATTCATGTTATATCTTTAGGTAACATATTTTCTTCACAAAATACCTGCTGTCCTGGAATCTAAAAAGTCTAGTTGTGTCCCACAACGCTAAAAAAGCAAGACCTACTGATGCTGCCAAGCAACATAACCCTCTTCTTAGACTTTGGCTGTATTGTTGCCCTCCATCTCAGTCTCTGCAGGGACAAGAACACTGTGAAGTACAGTGAAGAATAGGATAAAGGTTTAGCAGTTTGCCATAGTAATCTCTTAGAACATTATTCTAAGCATGTTCTGCTTCACACATTTGGCAGTTTAGACAGCAAGGCTTCTCTGCTGGACCAGATCACAGGACTCGTTGCTTCTGCAATTCATTTAACTGAAGAAATTTCCCGTGACTTAGCATAAGTCACAGTTTACACTGCTCAGTTCCCAGTCTGTCCAGTAAGAACAACATTTCATTGCGTCACAAGATTTTTTTGTCAAAAAATCCACTTCTTATTTGCAAGGGCCTCAGTAGTTACAAAGACAGTTGCTAATCAGGAAATCAGATATCAGAGAATGCTGACTCCACCCACATGCATATGAAATATTGCCTCAGTTTCATACTTAAAATTCTGTTTAAACAACAAATAAGAAATTTCAAGTAAAAAAGTCTGTGGCTTAACTGAACTGCGCTATATAGATTTTTTTGTTGATATTAAGGTCTATCTTATTTCCTTAGTTGAGGTCAGACAAACTGAATTAAGAAAACTACAGCAATATGAACCTTACACTAGTTTTCAAAGAAAAATCAACACAAGCCCAAAACATGCTGGCAGTACTTTACCTGCTTAAACTTCTGTAATAGCAACTTCTAGTCTTTTTCCAACATAAAATGAAGGCAGGATGGATGCAGAATATTATTGGCTAAGTCTGTCTCCAGTACAAAACATCAGAAAGCTTTTGGTAAAATAAATATTCCATTCTCCTGTCTGAAAGATTGGGGTAAAATAGAACAGGATCAGCTATTTGGCCAGCTATACATTTTTTCTTATATAAAATATGACTGCAATAAATGTCAAAATAGAAAGATTGATGGACATACATGTGTACTGAAGACATCATTTACAGAGGAAAGCAAAACTCTTCAGCAACCATAAAAGTACAGAATTGATTGCTATATGGTATCGCATTTTTGTTTCATAAAATTTTTGCAGCATTCACTGCTTGGTCATTGCAATAGACGCAGATGAATGGTTATTTTGAGGGTCTCTGGCAGTGTAAGAAGTGTGTCATGAACTGCATTTTTCAGAAGCAATTTAGAACTTTAAGACAAAACCAGAAAAAGGCACAAGTATATATGTGATTGCTGGCACAAGCTTCAGGAAAAATATTGTGAGGTTTAGAAAGGTAATGGAACAAGATTTCAATATGTTTTCTATGTAGCAGTAACAACTGAGTAAATTTCACCTCAAGTAAAAGGGAGCTTTTTGTGCCAAATATGAATTACTTTTTCCTTTCTTCTCTCCCTGTCCTTCTTTTGAAAATCATAACTATTTTATGTGTCAGTTTTATTCTACAAAGTACTGAAAGCCTCTGCTCCTACTTAACACCAGCAGACAAAAAGTTTATGACAGCCTCGAAAGAGGTATATTGCCATACTCCTCTCATATGCGGCACCTTGTAGTATGAAGCCCAGCATTTCCTTTCTTTCTCAGCATCTCTCAAAAGTAAAATGCTTCTCAAGGTGAAGGTGTTATTTGTTCAGGTTGTGGTTGGGATAGAGGGGACAAAATGCCTGATTTCTGGTGTCCTGACACTGCATGTCAGAAAGAACTTATAGCTCAAATAAATGTTTTAATGATAGAAGGAGAAAGTGGGAGAAAAGAAGAGCAACACATTCACAGTCAGACAAGATATTTTTAGTGATCTGGGAGCAGAAATAGATCTCAGGATTGAATTTAGTTCACAAGTGATTAAACTATGGTCTTAAGCAGTGCATGACATAGACTTCATCCTCTAGGAATAATTAAATGTCTCCAATTACCAGGACTTAATCAGTGGATCAGTCAGACTTGTTTGGGAGTTGTTCATCGCTGGATTTCCTAAAAGCATGTGGACACAAACAACAGGGAAGAAATAGATGTGTAGTCATTCTTAACAATTTGTGCCATAATGACTTTTATCCCAGGTTCCCAGGTGTCTTATGGCATGCACTGCCCGTGCCTACCTGATGAAGCTCTCCTCTCTGATCATCCTAGCAAGATAAATCTGCCAAGGTTAAACAGGCTTGTTAAAAACCCAACGAATGTGCCTCTGTCACACTCAACCATAGATGCAGATGTGCACGAGCTGGCTTTTGAGTGTTCAGGATCTGTTTCCCTATGTCACCAAGGTTCAAACTTGTCTAGGCAGGAGTATAAACTCTTGGAAAGCTCAAAAGAGAGATAGCTCTCTGCATTCTCTGTTCTGAAAGTATTCCTTTATGAAGCTCTTTGAGCGGATAGTACAACTCCTGTAGTGGCTGTCTCTTCCCTGGCTTGATCTCATTGAACCACAGAGCCATTCTGTAGGATTGATGGAAGGAAAGCCAAAGGTTGACCATATTAAATTACAAACAAGTACAGAAAGCATCCCTAGATGGGCAGAAATCCAGCCCATAAACACTGCAGCTACATTTATTTTCGTTACAGGGAAGCTGTCAAAAATAGTTTATTTGTTTGTTGCTTTGTTTTTAATCAAAAGCAGCATAAACAAAGACCATAACAGAAGATATTGATTTTGTCACATTACTTTCAGTAGCAAAGATGTTATATACTCCTGCTATCAAACGCACACCTAAAAGCCAACAAAACAATGTTTTCAGGTGTGATTTAACAAATCAATAAGATCCCTCAGATAGTACTCTCCCTGAAAAGAGATGACATTTTATTCTTATTTATCCCTCTTTGGGAGAATAAAGGTGAACTTATTTAAGAGCTATAATCACAGGAGTGAACAAAACAGGGGTAAGAAAAGAAGAGAAAGGGAGAACATAAAGCAAACTATTTAGCCTGTAGGAATGTTCAGACTCAGCTCTTGACACACTTTTCATGGGGGAAAATTAAGCCCTTGTTTTGCCCTTCAATTGTGGGTAGAAGCTGAAGATCCAGATCTCAATCTAGATTTGTGATTTGCATTCTGTCTGAAATCTACAAATATTTCAGAAAGTACTTCAGATTTACTGTCTTCCTCCTACAAGATAGCAAATTTTTTTTTATTAATCAGCTTTCATGTCTGGAAGTAAGAATTAAATATATTGCCCATAATCGGGCTCTAGGCAGTAAGTGAATTAGTTGTCTAACAAATTAAGAAATAAAAGAATACCACATTAATGATTAGAGTGACATTTGTTATGATGTTTTCCAATTGTTTTTAACTATTAAAAAGTAAAATTCTTGAATCTTAAAGTTTCTTTTCACTGTCTTGCCTTAAAGTTACTGCAGCATTGTATACCACAAAAAGAAATACCTATTAAAACAACAGTGACACAATCCCAACTTCCTATCTCTCCCCTTAGTATGTTCAAGAACTTGAAAGCAAGGGAGGTATTTTATTACCATGTCCCAAAAGCAGATTGAGACTAGGAAGCAGTATTCTGGAATCACACAAGAGTAGCAGTATCACCTAAGCACTTTTTCAGTAATCCTATAAATTCTTTAAAGTTTAATTGTAACAGTCTAGAAGTGGAAAATGTTAGGAAAAGCATGAGATCAGTCAGTAGCTTTTTCTAGAGATTTTTTTCTTACTTTAATGAAGATCATATGTGTAGAGCAAACCAAAAAAAGGAAACAAATAACAAGAAAAAATTTCAAAGGAACATGGAGGGTACCAAAGAACGTTAACATTTGTAGCCACGTCAAACACAGTTTTCCAATTTAAGAATTTATTACAAAAAAAAAAAAAGATCAGCTTGTTTCTGATTAGAAGATATCTTCAATCTTTGTCACAAAAAAATGCACACACATATCTGATAAATAAATGTATATCCATGCATCCACACAGTGCCTGTAACAGATGGGTATAACAGGTATTTACTTCACACAAATAACTGATTTTAGATCTACATGAACTCTAGTAGTCTCAAATAACTTCATCCTACAAAATTACTTCACTAGAAGTTAATATACAGTGTAAGACCAGCAGGCAAATCCTTTTATATGCTACAGCCAGTGCCTGCAAACAGTGCATTGATTCAATGAGTTCTCCTAGATAACCTGTTTTTATCAGGAGCTGATCACCTCTGCTTTCACTGGCTGCCACGAAGACCACACAACAGCATGAGAAAGGGAGAAAACAGCAATTCAAAGACATAAGGGAATCCACAAAGCAGAAGTGATAAAACTGTAGAACTCATTCTGGTCTATTTCAAACTGCAAAATAAGAAGTCACACCACATGTGTATCAAATAGGAACTGTGGATCAAACACAAAAAGGGACAGGAACTCAAAAATTTGAGAAAACCTACTAAGAAAGGCACTAGAAACTAATGGAAACTGTGACTATAGGTGTGTTTTCAGAAATTTGTATGGGAAAACACAGTAACAGTTAACCTTAACAGCATGAAAGCCAGGGAGAAGCAACTAAAACAGCTGAAAAATGGCCTTTTATGGTCCGTAACTAATGTCTTCAAAAACAACGTGACAAGAATATAACAGCCCTGCAAAAGATGGCTTATAGAAATCAGCAGTCAAAGAGCAGGGTGTAAACCAGTTATCTCCACAGCGAATCTAACTCTTTATGAAGGACTATCTTCATCTCTGCTAGCCTTAAGTTAGCAGTGCTTGGGCACATCTGAACATAAGGTGCCCTGCAACACTGAGCTCAGGGACCAAGGGATAGATATTTCAGGCCAGTTGGGATCTAGTCCAACCCACTGCCCAGAGCAGGCTCAGCCATGGGGTCAAACCAGGTTGCTCAGGGCTTCATCCTGTGGGTGCTGGAAACACTCCGAGGAAAGAGATAGAACCACCTTCCTTGTTCTCAGTCCTGTTTCTCAGCCATTTTAGCAGGAGTAAAGCTTTCCCTTAACTGCAACCTCTCTGGCCCTGCTTTTTATTTTATTTTATTTTTCCTGTTTTTTCGTATATTTTGTGTGGATTGAACGTGTCTCAGTTACAACTTCAGCTGTTCTGGTGGATGTCCTGAACTGCAGGAACACTCAGGCTAAGTTTGGCAATCCTGAACACTGCTGATTTTATCAGGATTCATGACTGCTGGGTAAACACAGGAATGATACCTATTGCATGCCATTTGACATCAATTCACTGGTCTTATCAGTGATTCTAAGGTTAAACACAATTCTGAGTTTATACTATGCTTATATTAGCTGCAGAGCATAATGCCTGCCAGTAAAAAGTTGATCCATCAAAACTGTTGGACAAATTTGAATGGACCCATGCTTTGAGTCATGCAGCTGAAGAGCCCTAGATATCATAGTATCAATAAATCACAACTAATTACAGAAACTGTAATCATCTTTGTTTTGACTCTGCTGTAAGTACATGGGGCAAGACACTAGGCAACAGATAGTTGCACTAAGGCAATGGTTTGCGCTACAGCTGCACTTGATGACCGTAGCTCTGTGCTGGAGATCATTACAGATGATACAAGAATGCCTAGGAGGCCATGGCAACACCTTTCTGCATTCTCTTCCCTTGCTACACCCCATTATTTATAACACAACTAGGAATATCATGTGTAGTTCAGATAATTGCCCCAGAGATCATATTTTACCTCTTTTCTCTTTCCCTCAACTTTTACACACATTTCAAGTCCATTAATAGTTCTTTTCAGCCATTTAACTGCAATAGAATAGCAAAATCCATGTCTTAAATTTTTTTGAGAAAAGAGCTGATGGGGAAAGGATTACGTTATCATTAGAAATGTAGCATTTCTGTCTGTCTTTGAATAGATTGAAGCTACTGTAGTCAAATGTTGTTCAAGATCTGCAGCTGTATTATTGTTGTTCTCAAATGCAATGCAGAGAGGTGGTACAGTTAATTATTACCTTATTCACATTTAAAATGCAGTAGACTGTGGTTACAACAGACTGCTGTTTGCAATACACTGGTCTGCCCACAGTCCTCAGCTTCTTTCCACATACAGGATGACTCATGCTCTGGTCTCGCTGATTGATATTCCTTAGGTAAAAACTGATGTTCCACAGATAACTTCATATAGTGTCAATAACTAATTTTATGACATTTTCTTTTTGAAAAACTGAGGAAGTAAGCTCTCATCAAGGATAAACTTCAGGCTTTTAAGCAGATAATGGTTTTGAAAACATAAATTAATACCTGCCTCGTACCATAAAAAAAAAATCAAACTTGTCACTTAGAGTTATACAAACCGTACAGAGAGAATTTGAAGCCTTACTTGTCATGGCATAGAACTCTATACCCAGTTTGCAATTAAAAGCACTCAGTACCTGTGGCCACTGCTGAGCAGTTTCCTACCTCTGAGGAGTAACATTTTTTCTTAGCACACTGAAATTTCATGTAGAGAGGTTACATGGTTATATCACAACCACTGAGTTCTTTTGTAAATTACATAAATGAAACCTAATCAGTATTAGTTCCTATAATTGTAGGTCCTGAAATGAAACATAATTACAATGAATAATTTAACATAATTTAATTGGATCTTGGGAATGCTTTTATATAAAGCAAGTATATATGACTATCTACAAAATTACATTCTGTCACTTGTTATTTACACGAAGTATAATTTGTGCTTTGTCATAATTAAAGGCACAGTAACAGAAACATAACTGTAGGCAAAAATACTCCCAATATCTTTCATATAATGTTAAGGCCCAAATCTGCGTTAGAATATGGATGATCCAGAGAAAAATGAATGAAGCATTGAATTAATAATTTTTTTTTCCCTTGATTTTAATGGAAGAGTCATTTGTTTAGATCTTCTGCTGAAACTCCTTATCATTTATCATGTCCAAGCTAAGTGGGTTTTTTTAAAGGAAGTATTCTTTTGTGATATTTTCTTATTCACATTCTTTTGTGGCACCTTTTTCCTCTCTCTTTCCCCACACTCCGGCCCCATGGGAAAAACAGAATTCCCAGCATGGGAGGAAATATAAAAAAAAAAAAAAATCATGACATTACCTAAAGTAAATGAAACAGCTGCTATCTTTGCTATGATGCTCAGCTTGGGCACAGAGAATCTAGTCTACATTCAGTAAAGTACTATGAGTGGTCTTTTAAATGATACAAGCCTGCACGGAAAATGTTGGGTGAACCTGAAGGTTAGTGAACCAGAATACTGCTCAAAACCCAGCTAAAGGAACCTAAGAATAGACAGCAGTAAAAGCAGAAGAACCAAATTAGAGGGAGGTTACTGGGCAAGTTCCTCAAAAATTAGTTGAGATGTATCTTTTCAGCATTCACATTAATACCCATAGTGTCAATTAGTGAAATATTCTGATTTCACAAGACTGAGATGCATCACCAGCAAAAATAAATAGGACGTCAAAACAATAAACGCAGAATAAAATGAAGTATCTTAAAATGAAAGGTCACTTCCTCAATAAATGTCTTACCAACAGTGTTTTGTTTTTTAAAAAAATTCTCACCACTGTGTTTTATTTTGTTACAAGAGAAGCTAAATGCCATGGAGGAATTAGACTTTAGTCATGGATGGTGAGCAACTAAACTGGCTCTGAGAACAAAGATCACAAAAACCACCATGTATTGTGAGCAAGAGACACAGTGCAGGTCCAGAGCCTGCAATTCATGCTCATTAGGACTGAGAGCAGCATGGCACAGATGGCCCTACCTCAAAGATGGGGAAAGAAGAACTCTATACAAGGACCATAGTAGAGTACAGAATTTGTTGAGCCTCAGATAACTGACTTTACTAAAATGAAACCTCATATAATTGACTTTACTAAAATGAAAGCTAGATACAAGAACAAGCTGCAAGGACTCTGTGTGAAGGTGAAGAGAGGCAAATAAATGTCTATTTCTGTTATGTTTTATTTTTTCACTTTGAGCTTTCTTTATTCAAAAAGGTTAAATGATTATGTTTAATTCCAACAAAGGAGTGATTTGTTTAGTTTAGTTCAAACCCACTTAAACCTTGGGGCAGACCCAAGTGAGGAAAATATTTAGGTTGATCCTCATTAGTCAGCCAAAGCAGTGGTTGACTCAGACCTCTGTCAGCAGGTGAAGGGCAAACTAAAGAGGGAGAGGGAAAAAAACCCACAAAATTTATACAATCAGAAAAAAATATATATTACACAGACAAGCAGGGTGTGTGCCAACTAAAGTATTCTTTCTGAAGGGAACCACCATTCACACTCTGGAATCTGACAAAAGACAATTTAAGGTACTGTAGGACAAATAAACCTTCAGATGTTTTCACACACTATCTATACTCAATGGGTATACACAGTACCGACACTTTAATTTTTTCTTGCACCTACCCAGCCCAAACTGTTGCTTGATATACCTTCAGGTTTTCCTACATTTATATTTATATGCCCTTTGGTAAATACTTTCAGGGAGGGTGGTAAGTATATGTTAATAATTGTATGTATATACAAGTCACAGTAAAATTGGAAACCTTTTCAGTTAGGACTATACTGTGCCTGTGCTCAATGATTTCAGAATTTTTGTAATTTTGAATAAACTAAAAAAAATCCTCATCTTTTCTTTTTGTTCTTTTCCCTGCCCTGGCAAACAGCCACTAAGTTATTCAATGTGCTGTGTTGCACATCACCTGATCTGATAAAAACAGACCCAGATATAATACAATTCTACCTTCCTCCTCAATTTTTCACATCAAGTTCTACTTCAGTGGTGATTACTGCACCTATTTGTTGGCAGAAAAATTACATTTTTGTTTGTTCTCCTGCCTTTTAAATAATAGATTTCACTTTTTAAATATCTTACTGTCAAACATGCCCAAAATGAGAGTAGTTTTCCAGGGATTCTGTTTGTATTCCTGGACTAGCAAAGGCTTCTTTTTAGAAATAGATGAGAAGATATATTAATTTGTTTATTTGATTTGACTTTTCTAATAATTTGAAACACCCAATGCTTTACAATAATTGGTGAAAACCTCTGATTTTATTAGCACTTTCAGATGTGTAAAAACCTGCTCTTTTTTGTGATGTCTGTTAACTTTACTGATTTGCACAATAATTCATTATATAACATAACCAGCCTGTAAACAGGTTTGTGCATACATGATGCTCTAAACACATATTTGCTTGAGTAGGCTGTTGTGACAGATTTCAGATGAAGGAAGGAAGGCAGAACTGACAGCAAGTTGAACATGATATGGCTTCCTCCCCATACTTCCTCCCAGAGAAAATGTTAAAGATATTTCATCATAGCTTCTTAATGATTATTTAAGTACAGCTTTCCAAAACACATTAAAAATAAATATAAACCCTTACTTGGAAATTTTGAAGCCGACGAATACATATTTCTGCCAGCTTAACACAATGTTAATTTGCCTGACAGCAACTTTAAACTAAAATCAAAGTGTATGTGGATCTTAAATTACAGGTCACTATTACAAAAAAACCCTTGGTCTCAGGTCAAACCTTTAAAGAAACGTCTGATAAATGGAAAAAAAGACCTGGAGTGATGTGCCGGTTTTGGCTGGGATAGAGTTAATTTTCTTCACAGTAGCTTGTATGAGGTTATGTTTTGGATTTGTACTGAAAACAGTGTTGACAACACAGGGATGTTTTCATTACTGCTGAGCAGCGCTCACACAGAGTCAAGGCCTTTTCTGCTCCTCACACCACCCCACCAGCAAGCAGGCTTAGGGTGCACAAGAAGTTGGAAGGATATACAGCTGGGACAGCTGACCCTGGCTGACTGGCTGACCAAAGGGACATCCCATACCATATGCTCAGCATATAAAGTTGGGGGAAAAAGAAGTAAGGGGAAACATTTGGAGTGATGGTGTTTGTCTTCCCAGGTTCTGCATGATGGAGCCCTGCTTTCCTGGGGATGGCTGAGCACCTGCCTGCTGATGGGAACTGGTGAATGAATTCCTCATTTTACTTTGCTTGTATGTGCAACTTTTGCTTTACCTGTTGAACTGTCTTTACATCAGCCTAAGAGTTTTCACACTTTTACCCTTCTGACATTGTCCTCCATCCCACTGCAGTGGGTGGCAGTGAGCAAGAAGCTGTGTGGGGATCACTGGATTAAACCACAACATAACATAACCACAAAGGGCATGTAAAAAAAGTCTGAAAAATAAAGCATTAAATACTGAAGCAGGATTTGTTCTTCTGAAACTCAGCTGTCCAGGACCTTGTTTTGAGTCACTGGGCACTCTATGTGTAATAGCATTCCAAGGGCTTTGGGACACATATGGCAAACAGCAAAATAGTTTCATTCTGGCTGTAGCAAAGTTAATGGCTAAACAGTGGGAGAGGTAACTGTTTGTTGCTAACTTTAGATGTTATTAAAATTACATAAAACAAGCTTTGGGAGGTAAACCACAATGACTCACAGAATTATGAAAATTTTTCACAGTATAAATACTTCTGACAAGGTTCTTATTTATAAAACCTGATGTATAATTTGTCCCAGATACATCAAACAGAGACTCTGAATAAAGAGCTTCACCATGTTCTTTCCTACCATTGCATTTGGGATACACATCAGCTTTTTTCACTTGTACTTTTCAAATACAGAAATACACTATTTGGCAAAGGAAACTCTTGCTTAGTCTTCAGTTTTGTCTGGACTGTAGTCTTCAATAACATCAGACAATATCAACAGGGGGAGGCCAAACCCAGTAGCCCAATAGAAGTAAGGTTGCCACAGCTCCATGCCCACAGGTCCAACTAGCCATAAGGCTGAGCATGCCTTTACCAGCAGGCACATGCACACAAATACCTGTATACACCACATATAGAATCACAGAATCATCTAGGTTGGAAGGGACCTTGAAGATCATCTAGTCCAACTGTTAACCTAGCACTGACAGATCCTCGTACGACATGTGCTCCAGACCCTTCACCAGCTTCGTTGCCCTTTGGGCACAGTGCTGGCTCATGTTCAGCCGGCTGTCAATCAACACTCCCAGGTCCCTCTCTGACTGGCAGCTCTCCAGCCACTCCTCCCCAAGCCTGTAGCGCTGCTGGGGGTTGTTGTGGCCCAAGTGCAGCACCCGGCATTTGGCCTTATTGAAACTCCTACAGCTGGCCTTAGCCCATCGCTCCAGCCTGTCCAGGTCTCTCTGCAGAGCCTCCCTACCCTCGAGCAGATCAACACTCCCACCCAACTTGGTGTCATCTGCAAACTTACTGAGGGTGCACTCGATCCCCTCGTCTAGATCATCAATGAAGATGTTAAACAGGAGTGGCCCCAAAACCGAGCCCTGGGGGACACCACTTGTGACCGGCCGCCAACTGAATTTAACTCCGTTCACCACAACTCTTTGGGCCTGGCCATCCAGCCAGTTTTTTACCCAGCAGAGCGTGTGCCCATCCAAGCCATGAGCAGCCGGTTTCGCCAGGAGAATGCTGTGGGAAACGGTGTCAAAAGCCTTACTGAAGTCAAGGTAAACTACATCCACAGCCTTTCCCTCATCCAATAAGCAGGTCACCCTGTTGTAGAAGGAGATCAGGTTTGTCAAGCAGGACCTGCCTTTCATAAACCCCTGCTGACTGGGCCTGATCGTCTGGTTGTCCCACATGTGTTGTGTGATGGTACTCAGGATGAGCTGCTCCATCAGCTTCCTGGGTACCAAAGTCAAGCTGACAGGCCTGTAATTTCCTGGATCATCCTTCCGACCCTTCTTATAGATGGGCGTCACATTGGCCATATATACATATATACACAGAATCACAGAATCATCTAGGTTGGAAAAGACCTTGAAGATCATCTAGTCCAACTGTTAACCTAGCACTGACAGTTCCCAACTACACCATATCCCTTAGCGCTATGTCACCCACCTCTTGAACACCTCCAGGGATGGGGACTCCACCACCTCCCTGGGCAGCCCATTCCAACGCCTAACAACCCCTTCTGTAAAGAAATACTTCCTAATATCTGGTCTAAACCTTCCCTGGCGCAACTTGAGGCCATTCCCTCTTGTCCTATCACTCATTACTTGGTTAAAGAGACTCATCCCCAGTTCTCTGCAACCTCCTTTCAGGTAGTTGTAGAGGGCGATGAGGTCTCCCCTCAGCCTCCTCTTCTCCAGACTAAACACCCCCAGTTCCCTCAGCCGCTCCTCGTACGACATGTGCTCCAGACCCTGCACCAGCTTCGTTGCCCTTCTCTGGACACGCTCGAGTCATTCAATGTCCTTTTTGTAGTGAGGGGCCCAAAACTGAACACAGGAATCAAGGTGCAGCCTCACCAGTGCTGAGTACAGGGGCAAGATCACTTCCCTGTCCCTGCTGGCCACGCTATTTCTGATACAAGCCAGGATGCCATTGGCCTTCTTGGCCACCTGGGCACACTGCTGGCTCCTGTTCAGCTGGCTGTCAATCAACACCCCCAGGTATACATTCACATATATACATTGCTGGCCACACAATTCAGCACAAGCCAACACACAGAGTGCTCACATGAATGTAAACCACCAGTAGCCTCATCCCGCTTCTCTCTCTGGCTGAGCAGGATGGAGGTCTGTAGTGGGGAAAATATATGTGTGCGTGTGTGTGTGTGTATATGTATATATATATATATATATACACACACTGACCAGCTCTGTCCATACACAACCTGACCATCTGATCCCTTTCTCCTCTCTATTTACTCATGTTTCTATTTTCCCAAACAATGCAGATCCCTCTCTGTTCCCACTTCTGGTTCATCCCTAAACTGTCCCATAACCAGGCTTGTACAATCGTGAAATGCTCTTCCCCTGCATCCCACAACGTGACTCTGACCCAGGCAGTGGCCACCTGGAGGTGCCTTGGAGAGTCACTGTCAGTGATCAGCCTGGCATACCTGTCCCCCTGACCATGGGTCTGGGGCAAGCCTAGGACAGTCTAGGGAGGCTGGGACAGGAGTTCATTCCTCTAGCTGGGTTATTGAGGTGCCCTCTCCTCCTGTGGTGCCTCTGGGCTCATTTATGGGTGTGGAGATGGAACTTTGTTGGGCTGATGGCTCCTGTGATGCCTGAGAGCAGCCAGAGAGAGTGTTATTTCAGCTCCTACACATGCCATTGTCTCACTGTCCTCCTCCATGGGGTGCAGATGGGATTTTTATCACAGAATTTAAAATGCATTAGTGGGATACAGGCAGAATTACAAAGCATGCAGCCTTATGGCTAGAATTTGGTGGTTGGGTACTGTGAGAAAAAACTTGTAAAAACAGGTCCTGAAAGAAACAGACCTGTGAGAAACAAGGACTGAGAAAAACAGCCTGAGAAAGAGATAAAGTATAGCAGGGGGAGTGGAGGCTTTCTGAGCTAAGGAATGTCACAAACACTCGCAAGTAATGAAACTATAGTCATAGGGTGGATAGTGTGGAGGTTGAAGCTGATAAGGCTGCCCAAATAACACAGGATGCAGTTGGAGGAGGGAGCCCTGTGGAGACAGGACGGCTCTGCTCTGGTGCATCTTGTAAAGTTTCAAGGGCCATCTGTCCGGTGAATGACCTTTGCTTCATTATCCACAAAATGCATATTAAAGTTAACATCCCTGAATATGCTAACGAAGACTAGGAAGATCATGCTAATTACATCACCCCATGCAGCACCTTACCCCTCCCCATACATGGATACGTAGGTATGTGGGTCTACCTAGGGGATGGACCCAAGGAAAGTGGGTATAAATTGAGGTGGGGCAAGGGTGGGGGGAGGTCCAGAGAGTGCAGTGAAGTGAAGAAGACAGATGCCTCCTTGAACTCTTGCTGGCAGGATCGACACAGGAACCCAGGGTGGTGATCTCTATTTCTCTGTTCTATCTCCCTCCTTTCCTTTTTCTCCTTTTCCTTCACTACCATTAAGTAACACAAGGCATACTGTATTGCTTGCCACAACTTGTTATATACTTAGCGAATTATTGTGTATCCAATTAGTACATTGTGGGAAGTTAATAAATGTCTGGACTTTGAGACTTGTCTCAGCATTGTCCACTTCATTAGGGATTTAGAGATATGAGTCACTTTTCTCCCTCATCTGAGCAGGACGTGACAGGTACCAGTTTGGTGCTGTCTGGAATACAAACAAGCAGAACAGTTCTACTGAGCTACTTGAAGGATGTTTTATTCTGAATTTCAACAAGTAAGTGATAACAAGAACACCTATATCAAGTCAAATAAAAGTAGTTCTAAAAGCTTTCAATGAAGCAAAATATTTCTTCGATATTTCTTGCTTTTTATGATTTTTTTTTTGAATGATATGCCAATTGTAAGATACACATAATTTTGTAAAGCATATGCTAACCTAGGAATGTCTTCATGCTTCAGCCACAAGTAGTCTCCTAAAAAATTTCATTTTGGGGTTTAGTCCATTTACCTTGACTTCTGGGTAACCTCAAAAATCCACACCTTGCAAAACAACGGTTTTCATAAATAAACATACAACATTTCACAGTACTATATTTAAATTATGTTTTCTCAACATACCACCTCACTGCTGATTGAGCTTTCACAGTGATCAAAATCAAGGCCACAGTCAACCTGACTAGCAACCATTTTAGGAAACTGATTATTGATCTCTCTTATTAGTCAGATTATTTCATGAATAAATGTAGAATGTTATTCACTACAACAAACTATAAGTAAGCAAAATTCAATCCAGGTCTTATGAAAAGCTCATTGATGACAGCTAAAAGATTTGCTTGGACATTGTGGACTGCATATTTTAACTGAAAGTCCCATCAACATAAAAACCTACCAGCAGGAAAAATGCATCCATCCTGATGCCTACATAAATTGACAGAACTAGTAACAAGAGTCTGCATTAACAGATTACTGTGAAAGTTCATTATCTGTGGAGCTCTCACTTGGCTTCTTGAAAGCTCCTTTCTTTCTTTTCAAACCAGTATCTATCAAGCAGGCTTTGCTGAATCTTAAGGCCAAGCATCTCCTCACTGCAACCTCTGCAGTGATTACTATGGAAGCGTCTGGAAGGGCAGCTGCACTTGCAAGCGCTGAACAGATTGCTATGGTTCAAGTGCTTATAAGTATTTACATTGCTTCAGTTCCACAGTGTTTACTCATAGCAGGAGCCTCTCCTTAAGTGTCTGCAAGGTGTTTTATTTGTTCTATTACTTCAATAGAAATATATCCTCTATCTTTAAAAATAGAGACAATATGTGGAAAGACAATATAACTACTTCCATGTTCTGAAAATCAGATTACTCATTTGTACTGAAGTACATTAAGCTTTGCCAGAACTGTATATTAGGTGTACTTGGAACTCACTCCAGAAATAAGTACTAATGACATGACATGATTATTATTGAAAATTATATTTCATTCTGTAGACATCGTACTGGAATTTTTTTTTTTTAAATTTTTTTTACCTCTTCCAGGATTCATAAAGATTTGATTCCTTTATAAGCAGAATGTAGTCCTCTCCAACACAAGATTACAGAGCATGCTGTACTTCATAAACTAATCAAAGTCTCAGTGTCATTCACCCTGTCCTCTCCTTTTTACCTGAGGGTTTAATTCAGAGGAATTAAATCTGCTTTAGCATTACTGTTGAAATAAATGGGAGCTTACAAAACTGTAACATAAAAAAAAAAAAAAGGTGCCTCCAGTGTGCATGCAAACTCGCAGTTATACTCCTTACACAAATGCACTAAACAGAAACTACTGTTGCAGACAAAGTCTTTCCAAGTATATGTCCTACAGAAAGTCATCACTTTGCTTAGCTTAGAATGAGAACTATTCAGTAAGGCTAACATAAGTCTACTTTGGCTCTTGTCGTACAGCATTTGCTTCTTCATATCTATTCCTATGAGCTGCGCTTCAAAGAAGATACCACAGATCACTACCTACTTCAGGGAGGAGGCTACTCCATAATGAATAAAAGTCTGTATTTTTTTGCAGCTGTGGGTGTAGTGTTCCTGTTGTGACTCCATAAATTTCTGGAAAGGAAATTAGCTACTTTAGGAACTGACAGGAACAAAGAAACAAATGTTGGAATGGGTTGTGATAAGTCCTTGGGGTTCTACTAAGTGAAATATGGAAGTTTTCCATGTTATAATTTGTTGTAATAGAGACAATGTCAGCTAGAGATTTATGGTTATGAGCCTATGCTTCCTCCTTACAGCAAGCTCTCCAAAAATATCTGAAGAGATTTGTGACATAATAACAGTATTAAAATACTGGGTTCATTAAAAATATGCAGTTGAATCCTTAACTTTTTAAACAGGTAAAATTCAAAATGCCTATTTCAAGCAAAAGAAGTAAAATTATTTACAGAAGACAATTTTTTTCCTCATCACCTATAATGTGAAGCTGTCTGCTGTTATCTCACTAGATTCCACTCTTTCTACTTGAGCTGCAAGCTCCCATATATTTGGTACATTTCTCTTCACTATCTTCCATCTGTCCTCTGTGGTGTCTGGGTCTTCTCTTCCCCCAGTAAGCTCAGATGCATCCCACAAAATCACAGTTCCTCCATTCCTTCTGACACTGGAAATACATCTGTGTGCTTCGAAATGGAAAAGGGCCTCACTTTAGGAGTAAGAGTTCACTTTATCCATCACTGTAATAGCTTAACAATCCAAGTCAGCTATCTTTCAAGAACTACAACTATGTGGATCTTTCAGAAGAATACCAAATCACCCAGATGATTTCCACAGCTCAAGGGTTAAGGTACCCTTGTGGAATATCAGACTAATTGTAAATACAGCAAATTACATGATGTTTCAGGCTTTCCTCACCAATATTTGACTGAAAGCCCACTTTTACTGTGAAGGAACCTCCCCTGGTTAGCAATGTAATTTCTATTAATATCTTTCTTGTTTGCTTTTGTGATGAAGGTATCAATCTATTAAAAAGACTTTTCTCCAGGTAAGGATTTACTGCTCATGCATTAAACAGCAAAAACAGTCTTGTTCCTATTAAACCAAACCAGATCTATATTAGTAAGATTCATATGTGATCACTAGACATCCAAACCACTTTATTTCTCTCAGTAAAAATGAAAACATCTTTATTTACAAAATATGAAAATGATTATAAAAATGTGTGATGGGTTGACCCTGGCTGGATGCCAGGTGTCTACCAAGCCACTCTATCTCTCCACCTCCTCATTAAAGCAGGGGAGAGAAAATATAACAAAAGGCTTGTGGGTCGGGATAAGGACAGGGAGAGATCACTCACCCATTAAAGGGTAAAACAGACTTGTCTTGGGGGTATTAATTTAGTTTATTGCCAATCAAATCAGAGTAGGGTAATGAGAAATAAAACCAAATCTTAAAACACCTTTCCCTCACCCCTCCCTTCTTCCCAGGCTCAACTTCACTCCTGATTTCTCTACCTCCTCCCACTGAGAGGCACAGCTGGATGGGGAATGGAGGATGAACTAGTTGCAGTTAGTTCATCACACCTTGTCTGTGCTGCTCCTTCCTCCTCAGGGGGAGGATTCCTCACACTCTTCCCCTGCTCCAGCATGGGGTCCCTCCCACAGGACAGTCCTCCATGAACTTCTCTAATGTGGGTCATTCCCACGGGCTGCAGTTCTTCATGAACTGCCCCAGCGTGGGTCCCTTCCCCAGGGTGCAGTCCCTCAGGAACAGACTGCTCCAGCGTGGATCCCCCCACGGGGTCACAAGTCCTGCCAGCAAACCTGCTCCAGCGTGGGCTCCTCTCTCCATGGGGCCACAGGTCCTGCCAGGAGCCTGCTCCAGCACGGGCTTCCCGCGGGGTCACAGCCTCCTTCGGGCACATCCCCCTGCTCCGGGCTGGGCTCCTCCCCGGGCTGCAGGTGGAGATCTGCTCCACCATGGACCTCCATGGGTTCAGGGCACAGCTGCCTCACCATGGGCTGCACCACGGGCTGTGGGGGACTCTCTGCTCCTGGAGCACCTCCTCCCCCTCCTTCTGCACTGACCTTGGTGTCTGCAGAGTTGTTTCTGTCATGCATTCTCACTTCTCTCTCCAGCTGCTGTTCTGCCGCAGTTTTCTTAAATATGTTATCCCAGAGGTGCTACCACCATCTCTGATGGGCTTGGCCTTGGCCAGCAGCAGGTCTGTCTTGGACCTGGTTGGCATTGGTTCTAGCAGCTTCTCACAGAAGCCACCATTGTGGCCCCCCCCGTTACCAAAATCTGGCCACGCAAACCCAATACAAAATTATATGGGGAAAATGCCATCAGTATATGGAGAATTCACTTAATTCTACAGACCCTAATTTTGCAAGATTTAGGCTCTTGAAATCCCAGTCTGAGAATAAAAGAAACTTAATTGTTTCTAGAAGAACAGAGTTCCAACTAAGAGAAAGGTGGTTAATAGAAGGAAAGATCTATAAGATATGTATGATGTTTTCTTAAACGTGTCTTGTAATACTTCAAGAGGATTTCTTTGTGCATTTATATTACTGCTATAAGTCCTCAACTGCACAGCCACAGAGACATAATGCAAAAGATTCACTCCACTTCATATCACCTGAGAATATGGTCTATTTTTCTCTAGGGGAAGTAGGAACGCTTGTAGACAAAGAAAAAACTTTTACAGAAATAAAAAAATTGTATGCACCGGTTTCAATCCACTGCATTATAACTCACATAGTGAATTTAGATTATTTAGATGGATTCGTACATTTAGGAAGGATAAATCATTAGGTGCATTTTTAGGTCCCAAATCTGACCACACTACCTATGTGTCATGATTTGAACTCAGCTGACAACCAAACACCATGTAGCCAGTCACTCACCCTCCCACTGCCCAGGAAATAGAGGAGGGACAAAAGAAGACTCATAGGTTGTGATAAAAAAGAGTTTAGTGATGGTAATAACATTAATAGGAAGTACAAGCGGGTAATGCACAATAAGATTGCTCACGACCAATACCCAGCCTGCTCCAGGCCAGTGACCCCGAAAGAACAAAGATCCCGCCGTCAAAAACCCAGAAGCGAGCAAGAACCTGCCTCCTTTATATACTGAGCATAACATCACATGCTATGGAATACTTCATTAGCCAATCTGGGTATGGCAATCTGGCTGTGCACCCTCCCAACTAAAGAAAAATTAATTCTATCTGAGATGAAACCAGGATACTGTCAAATCCTGAGTAAATCCCCTTTCAAGATATCATTAAATACTGCTTCCCAGTACTTCTGCTCCAGGTTATTAGAAATGAATGCATAAATTGACAAAGCAAACTTGTTACTCAGTAAACAGTTAAGAGCATGTTGGCAGGTGTTTGACTGAAGCCTTTAAATACAGAGTCTTAGCCCTCAAGTTAACCATCCTTGATGAAAAATATCTCAGGAGATAAGACCTCAAACATGACTTTTTATATTACTGTAACAATAGGAGCCTTGAGGGAAGGGAAGGGAAGGGAAGGGAAGGGAAGGGAAGGGAAGGGAAGGGAAGGGAAGGGAAGGGAAGGGAAGGGAAGGGAAGGGAAGGGAAGGGAAGGGAAGGGAAGGAAGGGAAGGGAAGGGAAGGGAAGGGAAGGGAAGGAAGGGAAGGGAAGGGAAGGGAAGGGAAGGAAGGGAAGGGAAGGGAAGGGAAGGGGAAGGGAAGGGAAGGAAGGGGAAGGGGAGGGGAGGGGAGGGGAGGGGAGGGGAGGGGGAGGGGAGGGAGGGGAGGGGAGGGGGAGGGGAGGGAGGAAAGGAAAGGAAAGGAAAGGAAAGGAAAGGAAAGGAAAGGAAAGGAAAGGAAAGGAAAGGAAAGAAAGGAAAGGAAAGGAAAGGAAAGGAAAGGAAAGGAAAGGAAAGGAAAGGAAAGGAAAGGAAAGGAAAGGAAAGGGGAGGGGAGGGGAGGGGAGGGGAGGGGAGGGGAGGGGAGGGGAGGGGGAGGAAAGGAAAGGAAAGGAAAGGAAAGGAAAGGAAAGGAAAGGAAAGGAAAGGAAAGGAAAGGAAAGGAAAGGAAAGGAAAGGAAAGGAAAGGAAAGGAAAGGAAAGGAAAGGAAAGGAAAGGAAAGAAAGGAAAGGAAAGGAAAGGAAAGGAAAGGAAAGGAGGGAATGGAAAGGAAAGGAAAGGAAAGGAAAGGAAAGGAAAGGAAAGGAAAGGAAAGGAAAGGGGGAGGGAGGGAGGGAGGGAGGGAGGGGAGGGAGGGAGGGAAGGAGGAGGAAGGAAGGAAGGAAGGAAGGAAGGAAGGAAGGAAGGAAGGAAGGAAGAAGGAAGGAAGGAAGGAAGGAAGGAAGGAGGAAGGAAGGAAGGAAGGAAGGAAGGAAGGGAGGAAGGAAGGAAGGGAGGAAGGAACTCAGAAAAAATCTGTCAGCATTTTATGCATCAAAAATCTCTGATGTAATTCCAACAGAGGTCATGGAAGATTTTTTTCACTAATATCAGGAGAATAAAGTGAGTGCTAATTACAAATTATAAGGTAACATCTGAATCCATCTAATGATTATTTTGGAGCAAAGGAACACTTTTTCAAGGGCAAAGGTATATTATGAAATAGACATTTTATGCGAAGATCCATTTTTTAATGTTACTAGTAGTTTGAAAATGTTTGAATCTGTTCAGTCCAGATAGTATGGATACAAATGTTCAATGAAAATGCAAATAAGAATATGACTAAATGGTAGACATTACCTTTCAAATTGAAAACTGGGAATTGAACAGGTGTAAAGAATGATTACATGAATTAAAAAATATTCATGTAGGGTCATCAGCATACCATAGAATTCATGTTTGTATTTTTTTCCAGTCACTCACTTATGTTCTATGTTCTTGAGATTAAGCGCAAAAAGTAGAAGAGATTTTTGGCAATAGAATTCCATTATTTATGGGTTATAAGAATGATACATTTTCTGTTCTCCACTTTTCTTCCCCACATAACAGTCCAGCCCTGGACAGAGCCAAGACTCTGCTCAAGCTGTAGTAGCATGTGATTTCAGTCACTGAAATGAGCTGATTTGGTCTCTAATTTACCAGTTAAAATGCCTGCCTTCTTTCCTGTAGAAATTGCTCCATCCTAGATTTTGCTTTTTTTTTTTCCATTCTTTTTTCTCTTTCCTGAAGGATGCATTGTTGTTGTTGTTAAAAAAAAAAAAAAAAAAAAAAAAAAAGAATAGTACTATCAATGAGAAACATGGAGCAAAAGCAAAAACTAAATTAGATGTGAAAGTTCTTGCTTTTGTCATTGCTGATCCATGCATATGAAGAATTTATAAAGTTAGTGAGTGCAACGTTCTTTTCTACTAGTTCCAATAAATTTCTAGAAATATAAAAATATCAGAAGTGTCATGTATATCCAGAAAGAGAGAGAACAAAACAGGAAGAAACATTGCCTTTGGAATCAAATGAGTACCAAGAAGTTTCAGACAGAAGAATAAGTTCCACCTCCTTAGAAAAGTTGCAACAAACTTTACAGAGAGAAATAAAAAAAAAAAAAGCAGCACAAAAAACTCCAACTGAAATGTCTTGAGCTTCTCTAGAAGCTGGATCTTTTGCTTTTCCTTCACTGAAATATTTGTATATGTTTTTGAGAGCAGTGGTGAGTTCTTGTTTTTCACAACTGGTGTGTATACTTTCCAAGCTGTATGGCATTTTTTTCATAAAACAGAGTTCCTTAACAATGATCTTCTGTTTACCATCTTCTGTCTTTGGAAGAAATTCATCTGAGCATGGAAGAAGTTCACAAACACTGCTGTAGTATGCACATTCTAGTATAGCCTCTGTAAAGAATGCCAGTGGAGTCCAACACCAGTAAAATAATCTATGCAGCAACTCCATATGCTGCAATTTCACACAGGAAGAGAAAAACTGAGAAGGTGCAGGCCACTGGATTTCAGTGAGTGCTTGCCTGTTGCTGGGAAAGACCCAGTCTGCAAGGGCAGAACAGCCCCTTTGAACCAGCACAGCAAACACCAACCTAGACCCAGTCACACAGCCTTTATAAAGATTGAAGGCACTAAAGGCACTTTCAGGTACACTGAAAGTTTCAGCTTTTCTCAGGAAGTGGAGCTAGTTCTTCTGTCTGAAAATTTCTAATACTCCTTTGATCCAAAAGACATTATTTCTTTTTGTTTTGTTCTCTCTGAATGTACAAAATGGTTAATATACAAGGAAACTTACCTGCAGAATTAAGACATTCAGTGAACATACTGATACACTGGAAGTTTGCACTGCAGAAACATAATCAGAAATCTACGCAATCTACAAAATATCTAGAATTATACAAATACTAAAAATGTAAATAAGATGCAAGCATTAAGAATAAGGTTGCAAAGACAAAGACCAACAGAGTACCTTAAAGAAAGGCCAAACAGTTTTCCAGTAGAGACTTTATACTACTGTATCACAGATAGTACTCCATGGTGAGGAGACAAAGAGAATTGAAGCAAGTAATTGTCTTCCCTCTATCCTCTTCTGATTCTTTCACTGCAGCAGATAAATTTTGGGGTATTTTTATAATGCAATTTTTGTCAATGTAGAAGTAGATTAACATTTGGTGTTACTAACTATGAAGCTCTACATTCCATTTATAGTTTTAACAACTTCACTGGAGCTATGCAAGCAAATAATCTGGTTTAAATCTTTTTTATCCAATTTGATCAAGGAATTACCATAAAAGGATGAAATGGAATATTATCGCATATCCAGCTTGCAAGTCTCATTAAAGCAGTGCACATCTGTGCCTACTTCTGGTTCTAAACAAAATAACTGAGTGATACATAGCCAAGAATTTGAATGGGATTTACTTTCCAAAAGATAAAAGACACTTTTAAAAAATCCCACTCAACACACTCATGTGTACCCTCATGAGTAGTGATGGTCAATAAGCAAAAAGCGGTACTCACCTAACTTCTGGCCTCCTAAGACCTCTTAAAAATGTGGCTATTAACATTTGGTTCCAACAATATTGACTTATGACTTCATCATCACTACATATTTATTTTTCCCCAGCTTCAAGAAGACAGCGGTCCATTTCTGATTTAAAGTTTATAGCTGAACTATTACCCATCCTACTGGACACTCTTCACCATGAGTGACCATGCTACTTCCATCCTATATATTATAAAGATACCTATATCATCCAAAGATTTTAAATCTTTCTGTACATCAAAACATAAAATACTCAGAAAGGGGCTCCAAAACCAAATTTTGAAAAATCCACAATTTTGCACCCTTAGTTAAAACAAATGTTCCCATTGTTTCAATGGGAAATTGATCTTAGTAGACACAGAAATCAAAGTTTCTAAGTAGAAGACAAGTATAGCAGTGTTTTCCCAACCAGTAGATTCAAAGTATGTAATTAATTTTGTTCCCTGATCTCATTTGACTAAATGCTAGTCAATAATTTATGCAGGATTGTGATCTCCATCTGTGGAACATCAGAAGGCAGCAATCAACCACAAAAAAGAAGAAAAAAAATAGTGCCATAATTCTTTCCTTAAGTTTCTTGAAGCTTGGATTATAATGGAAAAAAAAACCTAAGAAATAATCCACAGAAAACCAATCCTTTTTTTTATAGCATTTAATAGATTACTGGATTTGATTAATACCTATATGTGTGTTATTTTAAAGGGATTTCTAGAACACGTTTTACAGCTATGCAGTTGTAACTTATATTTTAGATAAATATGGACTATAAATTAGAATTCTCTGTTACTTTTATTTGAATTGTATAGTACTTGATTTTTCCTGTTACATGATGGTTGCTTGTAGTCCCGCTATAGATGCTTAAAGATAGAACATTTTTCTAAAGAAATTAAGTTCTTATATTGGTTTAAAATATAGTCAGTATTTCTGTACTATCCCACAGCAGTATTAATGCTTTTCACTGACCTTGACTACTAGTTTCAACAATATACAGTGTCATAAATAACCTTTCTATATACTTAATCATTCTTGTTTTCGTTGGTGAAATGTAGGTAACAGATTTTGTATATGCAATTCAGTTTGTAGGAAACTGCAGTGTCTCAGTGGTCTTTTGTTGTTTTTTCTTAATATTTAAAAAATTATTATTTTCATCCACAGACTAGAAAAACATGTCATTTGTCTCCAAAATCCATTTTCACCAGAAAACCTTGAAGAATACGTGGAGCAACTTTAGCTGTGGAACACCAGTCTTTGAAACACTCATAAAAACAAGAAACACGCAACAAAAAAAAATGCAATTTTTCTTAAATGTAATCATTTGTCCAATTCTGGTACAGTCCAATGCATGATATCTGACACATTAGGAGTACATCTGGATTGAAGAGCTTATTATCTATTCTCATGTATAATTAATAATGTGCTCTTATTGCTACAGCTTTATGTTGCTCAGCACAGTATCTCATAAGATATAATTGTTTGGTAATCAGAGCTAATGAGTATAAAAATTCAATATTTTCATGTCACTGTGTACTACGTTTTTCCTTTCATTGCCAATATTTCTCAGCTAATTATCTTCTCCAAACATTCTGGAGGAAAATATCTTTAGGCAGTTTTAAAGCATATAAGTGTACAGATAAAATGCATTTTGCACATGTAGAAGAAGAAACCTTGTAGAACTAATGTTTACTTGTAGGCAGGTGTAATTAGCAGTTTACCTTGGAGGATATTTCCATGCTAAGATGAGGCACAGCTATGCTCATGTTTTACTATTTCATCTTGGCCTAAGACCCATACCTTTTCTAATGTGGCCAACATAGTACATATGACACTGCCACAATGTTGAAAATATTTTTCTGCTGATCTAAAATTTACTATGCTTATCACATGAGTCAAAGGAAGCAAGGTAAAACCATTACATGAATAAAATCGCTAAGACAGTTAATTACAACTCAAAAGCCACAAATATATACAAAACCAGAAAGTAACACTCTGGTAGTGGTAAATACAATGAATGAATGGCTACTATTACTTTTGGCCACTGAGGCCTCAAGAAGAAGCAAAAATTCACTACAGAAAGTTTTGATAAACAGGAAATGCAGGCAAAATGGATGTTACATAATTTCAATATAGCAGTATTCCTATTAGCAAACAATGAATTAGTGGGATCTGCACTACATTAGGGAAGATATCTCCTTTCCAGAACTTGCAAACAAATATTTTTAAAGAAGAAAGTTCAGAAAACTAAAGTTTTGGTTTTGTATTTAGATGTACTTGAAAGGCTGTGACTGAAATTTAAAAAAAAAAAAAACAAACCATAAAGAGAAGAGTGATCTAGGGCAGAAATACCAAAAAAGAAATTCAACAGTAATTACAAAAGTACACTAGTGAAGGAGTCCCTGTGAAAAAGGACAGTTTAAAACTACCCATTTCATATTCTATTTTGGTCAATAAGAAATACAAGAATTTTAAATTATCAATATAAGAAGCAAATACTTTTTTTATCCAGCTACACTAATTGTTATTGTCATAAAAGCACTGGGTTTGGAAATCTTTACAAACTACCTTTATTGTCTCTTTTTAAATTAATAGTATTAAATTTGATGCTTTTTTTTCCCTCTTCATATTAACCATATCTTCAAAACAATACAGCCACTCATCAGTGTTATTTGATTTTAGCTTCAATTAATAGCTTTTATCTTTATTAATAGTTTTTGCATGAGAAATAGAGATGTTCAGTTGCCATATGAGAGATAAGGAAATGCAAGACAATGAAGATTTTATGGGTTGTCATTCACTGTAAACAAAATCTATTGCTTGGTGAGAAATTCTTCCTTGCCTTATTGTGGGGAATAACTCTTAATCACCTTTATTCAGGTGTCCAGTCTCCTGAAACTGTTGAAGATTAAAGAGTTGGACTTCCCTGAGAAGACATGCAAGATCATCTCAAAGCGATGAGAGAAAACTCAACATATCATGTTTTGTCTGGGCCATTGTGCTGATTTTTTTCTAAAAAACAATTTACTCTTCATATTAGACATATCTCTTCAACTGATCCAATTTATAAGCAAAAGACTGTACTAGGACTTAATCTTAAACTTTATTTACATAGCCACATCATTCTATAGAAAGAATTCCTTCTTTTATCAAGAATGAACCATTTTAAGAAGCTGAATAAATAATCTGCAGGTAATTACTGCAAAATTTGTCATGGCTAGTTCTCAGGACAGCACTCTCAGAGCTACATAAACAGACAGTACTCTGTTCACAATTATATTTATCTAACCTGAGAATTTCCACAGTTAATCTATGGAAGTAGACGTGTGTGGTCACATTGCCTAAGTATTTCACAACATTTAAAGTGTTTCTCCCATGAACATTCTTGCAGTTTAATGAACTGTGGCACGTGAAGGGCTAAGGCACTCTTCTTTCTTCTGAACTTATTCAGTCTTCTAAAATTTGTAAGTTTTATTTAGCTTTTTTGTGGAAACATACAAGTGTTAAATAACAATATTTATGCCTCTGCATTCTAAATCGAGCCTTAGTGTGAGAGTGTTTTGCTCAAGGTTCTCTCAAGTCACAGATTCTTCAGCTCTATAGCCCCAAAAAATAAAAATTTGTTCCTTTCAGAATAAGCCATATTAAAAATTATATTACTCAATATAGGAGTAAGAATTTAAAAAATTAAATATTTTTCTACTGATGGCTGTTTTGTGTTAAGAAGTTGGGATATGGTAAGAAGACATTAGACCCTTCTCAGAGAGGTATTCTGAACCATATTCTTTTAGAAAACAATTTTATTTTGCAAAGGAATAAAGATTTCATTCACATGCTGTATCAGGCAACTATCTTCTTGAATAAGCATCTCACATCAGAACAGCAATTACAAGAGATGATTTAGAACTGGTTTGTGAAGTAACTATTCAAATTACACAGAAGTTGAATTATTCCCTGGATTTGTTGGAGTACAACAGGATGAGTAATTGTGTGAATAATTCTAAGCAGGTATGGCTGCTGTTTCATGCTTATCTCGTGATTCCTCTGATTGGTTTAAAAGTATTCTTATGAGAAAAAAAAAAAAATCAAACAACACATAGCTATATAAAATACGTCACTTCAGGATTAACATGTAAATTCTGAATTAGAAATTTTTCTGCTTATTCTTTCCACATCTGGTCTAATGGCCAAAGACTGATATTTATTCAATACTTTTTAAACAGACAATGTAGAAACATTGAGACAGATATTGAGCATGTGTAATTAAGGATAACTCCATTGATTTACTCCCCACTGAGTCACACTTGCTTAGACAAAAACTAAATCTGATCAACCTAATTTAAGATTTCATAGTTTGGGGCTCGATGTGTCATCTTGGTTATTCATGCACTAGCCTGTACAGATTCAAAACTCACATTAACTGTTATCAAAATATTTTTTGAACCCTTTATCAATCTCATTTTTTAAGTACAATCCAAACCATTTTGAATAGCATGGCAGTAAGATAAGCAGAAAACAGCTCACTAAACCATGGTTAATTTTAAGAGGAAATTTTGAAAGTTATATAAGGTAAATTTCAAATTAAAAAATGTTCTATTTTTCTCCTATCAGTCTTAATCTAAATGTAGTGGTTTAACTTTATTGTCATACATGCCACTCTAATTTGTGTTCTTTTTCTTGCAGAGGGCTGTTCTTATTATATACGTCATAAAAAAATCACACTTAATGATGGTGCTGGTTAAGGTGGCACAGTTAAATAGTTAATTATGCATTTCTTAAGATGTAAAAGAACTCTTTTATGTGCAGAAAGTGCAGTGTGAATAATAAATGTCCAGCAAATTAATTTGAAGACAATGTGAAAGCAGAAATATTGTTTAGTTTATGAGTTACGATGTATAAATTGGGCATTTTCAAAGGGGGGGAACAGGATCTCTGAAATTGTCCATACAAACAAACCCACTAAATCTTTCTTGTACACAGATTTGGACCACAAATTAAATTATTAACAACCATTTGTTTGACTTTTTCTTTGGGAATCTTCTGGGCATGGAAACAGACATGACAACTATTGTATCATCTGTGTCTAGGATGTAGATGAAACCAGCCAGGCAACAAGGACCCTCCTTGAGCATCAGAAATCTCCCAGCTAGGAAGGCAAAAAAACTTTACTCCAAAGATGTCTGAAGTGAAGAAAATACTTTCAGTCCCTGTATTCAACCTGATTGTTCATCAGTTTTAGAAGATGGGTTTTTTTTCCCCTTCAACCTGACTGGAGTGCACCTTTTTCAACTTCAGTGAGACATCTAAAGGCTTAGCAAAAACCTCCTGTATGAACAGTAACAAGAATTTTTCCTCATCAAAGACAGTAACATTTTCAGTCACCATAGGTGCAGTCTAAAGGATTTATTTGTTTACATACTTATTTTTGAGCTAGTGGAACATAAGATATAGTTTGCAGTAGAGAGAGTTCCCTTGATAGCTTTCTACCATATGATACACTCCGGTCACTCTGACTTTGCATTTGACACTGCTAGTTCCTTAGGGCTGCTACCCAGGCTATGTGCCAGCCCATCCTTGTACTCTGCAACTGCAATAAATAACCCTTCCATGGAAAGGTGTCAGCTCATGGACCACACACCTGGTTGTAGATGCTTATAACCACATGGAAAGAGAAGACTGTCATGAAAGTGACTGGTTCAGCCTGTCACAGCTCCACAAACAACGTGGAATTGGTCCCTTTCAATACTTAACTCTCACATGCTGAATTAGAGATGCTCCCACAAGATTAGGGCAGAAGCAGAGTTTAGTATCCCAGACCTTATGCCTTATGCCTTATATGAACACTCCCCTTGGAGATGCAACACAGCCAGATCTTTTAATTGGGATCAATACATCAAACCAGGGAGTAGCACCACTAATTAAATATGGGTTTAAGCCATAGAATTTGAATACAGGTTTTGAATATCTTAAATACCAAGGTTGTTTTAATTGGAAAATAATTGTCAGTTCAGACACACTTGGGCTTTTACACATTTCCTCAAGCATGGGCAACACTAAACTTGCTAGCCTCTAGGATAGAGACCAACTTTCCTTTCTCATGTCTTTGTGTATATGTAGGCCAACACAGAGAAGAAAATAACTTTAGTTCTTCTAATAATAGTTATCAAAAATAAGCACTGTGCCTGAACTTGAATGCATTAAAAGTAGGCTTATATTGCTTTGATTATAAAATAAGTAGTAAACTGAGAGAACAAAATCTTCAATAGCTGTGTTCTGCCTCACAATATAAAATACAAAATAGATATACAGTGTAAGTATAATTAATTTTGGTCAACACAGGAGTTTTTGTGGTCTGCACTCTATCAAGCAAAGCACTGATAGTGGTGAGAGCAGTGGGACTTGTTTTTAAAAATGGAGGTTCCTAACAGACATTTGGGGTTCGTTGGGCTGGTACTGTACAGAAAAAGATTACATACTGCCTCTATCCAGTAAGTTTCCATTTCCATACATCTAGATGGATATATCAAGCCAAAGGATGGAAATCAAGTTAACAGAAATCACATGTCTGATGAAACTCATTCATGGCCAACAGCCATGGTAGTCATATCCAGTTAATATCTTAGCTAATGACAAGTAATGACAAATAGACATCATGTTTTTAATTAGCATAAGAACAGAAAAGGAAAAGATCCCTCCAAGACCAGAAAGATCAATGTTCATCACAAGCAGAAACACTGTATAATCCTTTCGCACAAAACTATTCTAGACCCACAACAGAAATAGCCACATTTCTTGGCTCAAGTTGTCTTATCCTGTGTTAGACAACCATAGACATATAAATTAAAATTTTCCATTCCTTTTAAGTGAATGTTCAATTTTCATCTCAGATTGCTTTCCTACATTATATCTCCTTGTCTAAAATACTCTTCAGCCAAAACTTTGCTTCAGTGTCCATACTGACAGGTCTTACCTGTGGTCATAGCCACAACAGCTTAGTATTAGACAAATCTAACCTGCATTTTAGAAACTAAAAAACTACACTCGAAAGCCAAAAGGCTTTGATATGCCATTATTGGCACCCTTTGAGCATCTGTTGGATTACCATGCCTACCAATGTCTTTATACAGAGAAAAAAATAATAATTGTTTTCTATACCACTCTATTTTTTGTCTCTTTCAATTGCAGACAAACATTCACACATCTAGTTATATTTTATGGAGATGTGAATCTCAAATTAAAAGATTTATCTGGTAAGTGGGCTAATTCAAGAGCTCCCCTAAACTCAATGTTGCTTTGCTATGGCTTTCACTGTTTGGTATCCCTTCACACAACATTTCACAAGCAAGCCCAAAGCTCTCCCAGTTTTGAGGCACTCTCACCTGCAGCTACTCTTGTCATCCAGAGATGTCAGGACAGAGGGAACTTGCCAGTTTTAAAACTGCCCTGTGGCTGGAGCATCTGGAAAGGGAACTGCCTTCTGTTTTGCTTTGGGAATTAATTTTAATTGGAAAAATGCAAAACAATTTAATTTGGAAGATGTGGGTTGTTACAGCGTGGCACAGTATAGGGAAATGGGGAAGGGTGGTGTGTACTGCCAACCTACTTTAATTCACATCAATTAACATGTTTCTATGTAGGGTTTAGTACAATATTATGCTACACTAGGTTCTAAGCAGCTCCTAATAGCACTTTAATTAACATACCCTAGCTAACACTTTTTCCTAACGTTCTAATGTAACTAGTCTTAAGACAGAGCCTAATAAATTAATTGTCTTTTCAGCTGTTGAATCTTACACTTTTTCTGGTCCATCTGTAAAAGTGAAACCCCATGAACTTTCTATTAAAGCTGGAAAAAGTAAAAACTTCCATAAATTGCATGCATTTCTAAGTGGCAGAAGTGGTCTGGTTGCAGCAAAGCAACTCTTTCATAAGAAAGACTGTGGATAATGGCTTTATTCTGACATGATACATAAACTACATATTGTATTAGCATAACTACAGTGTTAAAAACTATAGTCACAAACCAACAGATGAACAAAGTACAACAATCCTTGGATCACAAAAAAACACATTGCACAGCTCTGAAAAGATTAACATAGGTTTCTTCACATGATTTCTGCTGCTGCTGTGCACAATCCCAAGCATTCATGCACTAAGATTAATGCATTGGAAGGAATTTGGGATCATCTGCAGTTGATGTGGATATATTCATAGCTGCTAGTAGGTTCTACCTTGACACTGGTTGATGTTATGATCCCTGAAACTTGTCACAGCAGCCTCCAAATTTATATCTCTGATAATATGAACCGTAAGATCTTACCAAATATATGCAATTCAAAAAGTAATAAAACACCTGAAAAAAATGCTATGGTTCTTTCCTTAAAGACGGGATAGGTCACCTTTAGTTTAAGTGTATATTGGCTTTAGGGAGTTCAGAGACTCAGAACTTTCTCTCGGAGTGTTTGCTTATTCCTAATTCTGAAGAAGCCTAAAATACTTATCCCCAAACTCTTGCACCAGTGTACTCAGGGGCATATTGTTGTATTTCTGAATTGGGACAGCATTTGTTAAAAAGGTAGATTCCTTTTCCAAGTGGAATTCCACTTTTCCAGATTTTAAAAGGTGAGACATATGAGGGTCTATAGACTAAATTACCTTTCTTTGGATTGAATATGATGTAGATTCTGCTTACATTTTAGGGTTTCTTAGAAAGAAGGAAACACTTATTCTTCATGGATGATGCAGAGGAAGAAAAATGTTAAAGTTGCCACAAAGATGATCAAATATGTTAACACTGTTAAAAGCCTATGAGTCTAACCCACAAAAAAAAAATTGAAAGGATGAAAGTTATTGAAAACAAATGAAAAAGCACTGCATAGAGAAAAGTGCTTTCTTTGTGGCTTGTTGCAAAGTTTTCTAGATTTGTACACATAAGACATTTTTGTTAACAACCTCACTTTCATTCTATTGACCAGCAGGTTAAGCTTCCTCTGGCTACTGAAATCATTATGTTAACCCCGTCCTTCATCTTACCACAAAGGGATGATTACTTTTGTTTTTAAAAATAGAGAGCCTCCTAACAGACATTTGAGGTTCATTGGGCTGGCGCTGTACAGAAAAAGATTACATACTGCCTCTATCCAGTAAGTTTCCATTTCCATACATCTAGATGGACATGTCAAGCCAAAGGATGGAAATCAAGTTAACAGAAATCACATGTCTGATGAAATTTATTCATGGCCAACAGCCATGGTAGTCATATCCAGTTAATATCTTAGCTAATGACGAAGAACATCATGTTTTTAATTGGCATCTTTATGCAGACACTAGTGACATTTCTGAGCTAGTACCAGCTGTGCAATTTCTATCGGAACTTATCATTTCTCCCAAAAAGTTTTGCAATGTCCTCTAGAAGCCAAACACTCTGTGACAAGATCAGTATATATATGCTAGTAATATAATGTACTGGAATTTATAACATTCAGTTTATCAAAGCTATCTCTATGGGGCAAGAATCCATTGGGGGGGGGGGGAAGGCTTCTAAGCAAACTTTTGCAGTAATTTTTGGTGCCACTATTCACATTTTCCATTTGTTCCTGCTCTAGAAGAGGAGCTGCTCCCCAGTTCACAGAATGTTTTATGTTGGAAGTGACCACATCTTGTCCAACTGCCTTGCTTAGGAAGGACTATGTTCAGATGGCTTTTGGATATCTACAAGGAGGGAGACTCCGTAAGCTTTCTGGGCAACCTGTGCCAGTGGGGTGACATTCTGAGGACAGATTAAACTTTATTTTCTCCTCAAATGTTCCTTGTACATATTCTTTAATTTGAAGAAATAGTTCAGAAAGATCAATCAATAATTTTTACTTTATAAACAAATTTTGACCAAAAAAAAAAAAATTAAATCTTTTATGGATGAAGAATTACATCAATACAGATCTCTGTTAAAATATTGTAGTCCCACCCATATTAACTGACTTATACTGATTATAAGTCTTCAGTGTGGGGGGGATTTTTTTCTAATATGGCAAACAAATTAATTATCAAATTACTTCTTCCTCTTATTTTAGTTATCTGTATCCTTTTGATCCTTTCCTGTACCACTTGTGATTAGAGATTAAAAGGTACAAACAACTTGCAGAGTACCTATGCAGCATGAGTTCAGGAAGGACTGAACTGAGAGCTGCTACTGATTTATGGTGTAAACTGAATTTGCAGTTTGAGCAGAAAACACAATGGTACAAGTTGAAATGAGAGTGTCTCCACATATTGAAATTTTCTAATTCAGAAATGCATAATAAGGAAGAGCTCTAAAACCATTCAGAAAGTTATTAATAGGTTGCCTAAGGCCTACAGAAGCAGGATCCTATCTGTGTGTATTCTACCCCACTGTCTCATATCTACTCAGAGAAAATCATTAACTACTAACTAAATGAAGAGAGCACAGATTTATATAGGCATCAAATTTTTAGTACAAGGTGCAGCATATAATGTGAATATATATCATATAAGGTTTAACTGTTTTAAAATGCCTTTTGTTAATTCTTGGTGAAAATTTCAGTTTAAAGAAAAATACTATAAAATTATGGTACAGTCTCAAGAGAAAGAAGATGCATAAAGAGATAAAACACTTAAGTTTTATACATTTGGATGGTTACAGTGAAGCCAGGGTATGACTTGGACCTTTTCTTCAAAACTGAGTTTTGCATTGATGTGATAGTTCTATGGAAATGTGTTATGAACCACTAAGTAAAGGCTTGGTGAAAACTGTGTGTAGAAACTCAAGTTCTGAGAAGAATGATCAACCGAAAACAAGGAAAAAGCTTTTGACTGTCCTCCTTGGAGATACACATAACATTAAGTGACAACACAGCTCTCTGTGTTTTCTCAGAGTATGAATACACGAACCTCTTCATAGACTCATTTAGAACAATTAATGTTAGATTTAGTGAGGATCATCCATCATATTACTTTATGTATTTTCCACCCTTCCACTTGGACTTTTTAGCCCCTAATTAGCCTTTTCCCTGCCTGTACAATGTAGGGATATGTTCAGAATCTAATAAGCTCTCACTATGTCTTATTCTTGTACATCTTAACTGGTGCTTTTTCCTTACTCCTAGGGCCATCAAAAGTAAATTGATCTAAAGATCTCAACCCTACTCTGATATAGATTTTTAAGTAGCTATTACTGATTTTGACACGAGCTCATATTTAAATATGAATTATGACAGAAAGTACCTAAAATAGTAAAAAATAGTAAACAGAATTGCCTTTTTTTTTCCTGAGAAACTTGAGCCGCATGTTGTCCAGCTAAGTCTTTTCCCTGTCATTGTCACTTCTATTACAAAAATAGCATTAGAAGTAGGGATTTTATTGATCTGGAATTCTGCTTCAGGTGAGAAAAAATAGAAATCCCAGGCAACTTAAACTGTTAATTATGATTTCATTATGAGCCACATATCTGCAGAGCAACTGTTTCAGCAACTCTATAAAATTAACAGTTATCACACTGTCACAGAATGGCTGAGACTGGAAGACACATCTCAAGATCATCTAGTCCAACCCTCCTGCCTAGGACAAAATCACCCAGAGGACATTGCCCAGGACAGTGTTCAATCAGGTTTTGAATATTTCCAGGGATGGAGACTCCACAACCTCTCTCAGCAAACTGTGACAGTGTTTGATCACTCAGTAAAAAATTTCCGCCATTTCAGCTTCTCTCCATTGCCTCTTGTCCTGTCACTGGGCAGCACTGAGAAGAGTCTGGCTCCATCTACTTTACTTCCCTCACCAGGTATTTATACACATGGATAAAATTCCTCCGAGCCTTCTCTTCTGCAGGCTGAACAATCCCAGCTCTCTCAGCCTCTCCTCATTTGTCTATATGTTCCCTGCCCTTTAAATATTCCTCCACCAAGTTCTTCCTTGCTTCAAATTTCCCCTCTAGTCTTAGGGCACTGGGACAGTTAAAAGCCAGTCTTATGGCCAGTCTTATCAACGAAGACTGGGGCAAAGAAAGCGTTAAATTTATTCTGCTCCAGAAATTCATGTTTTGAAGTAAAGCTGTGTTTCCTTTGGTGGAGAAATTTGTTTTCGATATGCTGCTTCCTCTCTTCTTCCCCATCTATTGATTATTCATATTCTAGGAATAATTTACGATATTATAAAATTAAAGAAATTGTGCATTTAACTAGTTAATATTAAAGGGAATGGTATATTTTTGTCAGTTCAGTGTTCATTGTGGGTAGCAAAGATAAAAAAGGAACAGAAATATAAAATCAAGGAGGCTTCTTGCTGTTTAAATTAGATATCCTTGATTTATAAAGAGATTTTTATTTTTTTGCCTGGGAAAATTATATTTCTTGAACCACAGAAAACAGTAGTTGAACATTCAGATCATACCTATGATTTGAGAATGTTCATGATCAGGCTGTCCATGCAATTCATGTTTACATGGGTGCTGGTAAATGCGTTGTTCTCCATTTGTACTGATTTGTTTGGCTGTCCATGTGTGTAGTTTTTATATGTGTAGGTCCGCCTATTGGGAACTGGCGTCATTACTGCCTCACTGGGGACAGGGAACTGCAGCAGCCCCATATATATCAGTCCAGAACAACAGGAATCTACCTGGATCCTGAAGTCCAACATGCATGGGTTATTTATTTCCACTATTCAAATGAAACTTTAATGATTTCAACAGCCTTTAGGATTCACACTGAAGACAAAAGTAACCCTGGTGATTTTAATGTTTGTTTTAAACCAGAACATGATGGTAGAAGCAACGAGAAATATGCCTGCTCTGCCTTCAGCATTCCTACACAGTGAATCTTAAGATGAGACTGAGGATGTTAGTTTGGTTGTGAAAACTTTGTTTCTCAGTTTACTGAGACTCCTATTTCCTTCCCATTCAAATCACCTACACATCTGACACCTAGGATATATTTGTTTTTTCAACCAGAATGCACAGGATCTGTGTGCTCCATATCCCACAAAATACTACAGGTGTGTAGTTCAGGATGTAGTTCTGTCTTTGAGCCTGGCTGGGTACCCCATCCTCTCCAGTGCACTGTCTCAGGCCCTATGCATGCTGTGATCTCATCTGTAACTCTTTCCCCATCAGATCCCATGATCTCTGGAACATTTTCTCCCATCTAGTATTCATGGCTTCCCCAGGGCAGGAGCAATCTTTCTGCCACTTTGAGGAGATACATGTGACATAGTCCTCTTAAAACACTTTACCAACCGTAAACATACCATGCTGGAGGCCTTGCTAAAGTCAAGGTATATGACATCTACTGTTCCCCCTATATCCATACAGTCAGTCCTCTCATCACAGGGAACAATCAGGTTGGTCAAGCAAGATTCACCCCTGATGAAGCCAGGCTGCTGTTCCAAGTTTTCTTCATATAGTTGGAAATGGCTTTCCATTCCCTCCCTGGGTGCTGAGGAGAGGCTGACACACTTGTAGTTATCAGGATTCTCCTTTTTGCCCATCTTGAGGATGAGTGCAATGGTTGTCTTTTTCCAGTGAACAGGAAACTTCCACAATTTTCACTACATTTCAAAGGCACTCCCACAGTGACAACAGACAACTTGCCCAGAACCCTCAGGTGCATCCTGTGTGGTCTCATGGACTAGTGTGTGTCCTAGTGGGTGAAGTGCTCTCTACTTCAATCCCCCTTTCCTGTGGGTACTGCCTCACTCCCACAGACTCTGCTAGGAGGCTCAGAGATCTGGGTGGCCTCACGGCAGCTCTTTGTCAGTGAAAAAGGCATTGAGTACCTCAGCCTCCTCCAAGTCCCTTGTCAGTAGGGCCTCTGTCTCAGTGAGCATTTTCCTCAGCCTTATCTTTGCTACTTACAGAAACCGGTCTTGTTGACCTCACTTGCCAGTTTCAGCTCCAGCTGAGCTTTGGATTTTTGGCACTGGGGTATGCACAAGACATTGCTTTCTTAGGCCACTCAAAGGAATATAGAGACATTTCCTATCTTCACTTCCACCTCTGTACTTGTTTTATTGTCTGAGTCCACGGCATTCTTGCACTTTTTACTGATTTTTCTGCCCACTGGAATAGATTGTCCTTATGATATGATGATTGTCCTCCTCTTCCTGCCATGACAGTTTCTGTGGGATCCTGTCAAACAGATTCCCAAATGAGATGAAGCCTTCTGTCCTTTGTCACATACCTCTCCTCCTACTCCAAACTTCTTGCTATTTGGTGCAATTCCTACTGCAGAGGTAAGGGATTTCAGGGCTGTTAGTAGAAGAAATCTGCAAGGTGAATTAATAATAACACCATCACATTTTTACTTTAAACTATAAATCTTCAAAACTCTAAATCCACCTGTATTTTTTGCTTCTAACTTCAGACTCACGTACTTGTAGAAAATTTAACCAGATAAGAAAGCCTGTGGTTAGTGAAAATTACTCCTGATGCAGCTGACAAAAGTGAGCACTTATTGCTGGAAATAACACTCCACTATTTTCTAAAAATGTAAATTATGTGGATGTTTCACTTCAGATTTTAGAAATAACAAAAGATATCATAAGAATGATTTTCAAACATTAGTTGTTCAAAAGGGCAGTTCCAACTCCAAGGCCAATCTCATTAGTTACAAACCAAATGAACAATAAGATGAAGGTTCATCCCTGCAATTTTAATAAGAGGTCAATGGAGGGCCAACTTAATTTCCTACAGCCTCTGCTCAATGTCATTCGTTAGTGAAATCAGCCCTCGTTTAAGCTTGAATTCAGTTATTTCAAGCAGTAATGTTTTTCTGACATCAGTGTGCAAATCCATCAAAGACATTCTAATTTCACTAAGATAATTTTATAACTCAGAGATCTACCAAATTTCCAAGTTACATGGCTCCAAATTCACAGTATCTGAATTGATACTGAAATATTAGCTTTCCCATTTTCAACCTTGAACAGTGTAAAAGAATAAAATTTTCCGACAATTTTTATGGTTGTCTGTACATGACAAATAATATGGACTGGTCCTTGTGGTGGTTTGACCTTGGCTAAATGCCAGGTACCCACCAAGTCGCTCTATCACTTCCCCCCCCGCTTCCCCTTTTTTTCTCAATAGGGCAAAGAAGGGAAAGAAAATAAGATAGGAAAACAAAACAACCCTTGTGGGTAAAACAACAGCAGTTTTAATATAAGCAAAGCGAAGCAAAGGTCCGCGCGCGGAAGCAAAAAAAGAAAACAGATTTATTCTCTACTTCCCATGAACAGACGATGTCGGGCCTTCTCAGGAAGCAGGGCTCTGATATGCGTAGCGGTTGCCTCGGAGGACCAAGGGTGACCCCACCCCCTTCCTCCTTTCTCCCAGCTTTATACTGAGCAGACGTCATATGGTATGGAATATCTCTTTGGTCAGTTCGGGTCAGCTGTCCTGGTTGTGTCCCCTCCCAAGATCTTGCCCACCCCGTCCCACTGTGGGGGGGGAAATGTCAGAAAGGGCCTTGGTGCTGTGTAAGCACTACTCAGCAGTAGCCACAACACCAGTGTGCTATCAACACCCTGCCAGCTCCCAGCATAAAACACAGCACCATGAGGGCTGCTACAGGGGAAAACCAATTCTGGCTCAGCCAGACCCGATACAGTCTCCACCCCTTATTCCATACCATTTACGTCATGCCCAGGTCCCACATAACACTCATTTATTCATTCCGTAAGCTTTCTTCACTCCTCTAGATGTTCAGTGACTTGGCTGCTATCTGTCAAGGTGGATGTTCAGGACAGGAGCAGTATGTTTGACTGTTGGACTCCAGCACCGGCTAGGTTTGGGTCATCATCGCATGTATCTGGTTCACTCTTCGTCGTTCCTACTTCCTCCATCACTTCCTGCAACATACAACTCAGCTCACAGATTATTTCCCCCCCAAGGTTAAATCTCCTTGAGGCACACACTGAGTAGCCCCATTCTCCCGCATTACCCACCAAGTACATCCAGGTCCCTGAGCAAAAACAATCCCACGAGTGGGCTTGCCTTTTCCCAAGGGAGGAGCAATCCATACTGCCTTCCCCAGCCATTTCCCTGTGTGTACTACAGGGACCTTATCTCCTCCCACAGTATGAAGGGGTTTTGTTTGGGCAGGACCAGGACGGTTAACAGATCCTCTGGTATTAATTAGCCAAGTGGCTTCTGCTAAATTTATATCCCAGTGTTTCCATCCCCCATTGTCCAATGCTCTCAACATAGTCTTCAACAGTCCATTGTATCTTTCAATCTTTCCAGACGCTTGTGGGTAATAAGGGATGTGATACACCCACTCAATGCCATGTTTCTTTGCCCAGGAGTTTATGAGATTATTTCGAAAATGGGTTCCATTGTCTGATTCGATTCTTTCAGGAGTACCATGTCGCCATAAAATTTGCCTTTCATCTTCTGGTAATTCGTTATATGGTGGTGCTTCTTGGGCACGAGCCACCTCCTCAGGCAGTGCTCCAAAATCTCTACCTTCTGGCCAGTCCATGATCTCTTCCAGGATTCCTGGACGGTTGGGTTTTCCCAGTCGAGCTCGTTGCGTGATTAACGCTACCCATTTACTCCAGGTAGCACTGGTTGCATGGTGTGTAGAAGGGATGTTTCCTTTGAACATCCAATGTAGTACAGGCAATCGCGGTGCCAAGAGGAGCTGTGCTTCTGTACCAACAACTTCGGAAGCGGCTCGAATCCCCTCATATGCTGCCAGAATCTCCTTTTCAGTTGGAGTGTAGTGGGCTTCTGATCCTCGATATCCCCGGCTCCAAAATCCTAATGGTCGACCCCGAGTTTCACCTGCTACCTTCTGCCAGAGGCTCCATGTGAGGCCATGCTCCCCAGTTGATGTGTAAAGTACATTTTGCACAGCTGGTCCTGTCCGAACAGGCCCAAGAGCTACCGCCCGAGCTATCTCCTGTTTGATGTGCTCAAAGGCTTGTTGTTGCTCAAGACCCCATTCAAAATTGTTCTTCTTTCGGGTTACTTGATAGAGAGGGCTCACCAGCTGACTGTAACCTGGAATGTGCATCCTCCAAAATCCCACAAGTCCTAAGAAAGCTTGTGTTTCCTTCTTGTTGGTCAGTGGAGACATAGCTGCTATCTTGTTGACAACCTCCATAGGCACATGGCGGCGTCCATCTTGCCATTTTATTCCCAAGAACTGAATCTCCTGTGCTGGTCCCTTGACCTTGCTTTTCTTTATGGCAAACCCAGCTCTCAGAAGAATCTCAATTACTTTTTGTCCTTTCTTGAACACTTCTTCTGCCTTGTTGCCCCACACAATGATGTCATCGATGTACTGTAGATGTTCAGGGGCATCACCCTTTTCCAGTGCAGTTTGAATTAGTCCATGACAAATAGTGGGGCTGTGCTTCCACCCCTGGGGTAGTCGATTCCAGGTATATTGGACACCCCTCCACGTGAAAGCAAACTGTGGCCTGCACTCTTCTGCCAAAGGAATTGAAAAGAATGCATTGGCGATGTCGATTGTGGCGTACCACTTGGCTGCCTTTGACTCTAGCTCATACTGGAGCTCTAACATATCTGGTACAGCAGCACTCAGTGGTGGCGTCACTTCGTTCAGGCCACGATAGTCTACTGTCAACCTCCACCCTCCGTCAGACTTTCGCACTGGCCATATTGGGCTATTAAAAGGCGAATGTGTCTTACTGATGACACCTTGGGTCTCCAGTTGACGGATCAGTTCTTGGATGGGAGCCAGAGAGTCTCGGTTCGTGCGATACTGCCGTCGGTGCACGGTCCTCATGGCAATTGGCACCTGTTGTTCTTTAACTCGCAACAGTCCTACAACAAAAGGATCTCCTGAGAGGCCAGGCAGATTAGACAACTGTTTGACCTTCTCTGTGTTCACACTGGCCACACCAAAAGCCCATCGGTATCCTTTTGGGTCTTTGAAATACCCCCTCTTGAGGTAGTCAATGCCCAAGATACAAGGGGCTTCTGGGCCAGTTACAATGGGATGTTTTTCCCACTTATCCCCGGTCAAGCTAACCTCGGCCTCCAGTACTGACAGTTCTTGACATCCGCCTGTCACTCCTGAGATCCAGATAGGTTCTGCCCCTCTATAACTTGATGGCATTAATGTACACTGTGCCCCGGTATCGATTAAAGCCTGGTACTTCTGTGGATTTGATGTGCCAGGCCATCGAATCCACACTGTCCAATACACCCGATCATCCCTTTCCTCCTCCTGGCTGGAGGCAGGGGCCCTCTATTCCTGTTCTTGGTCAGAGTATTCACTGTCTGACCCTTGCTGTGCCAGGCCGGAAACTCCTTCATCAGGGCCAAGGGAGGTGATCTCATTCTTCCTGTATCTGGGAGATCGCTGATTACTTTCTTGCGGTTTCACGCCAGCTACATTAACAACCTTCTTGGATGTTGTCTTCTTGGCAGGGGTCTTTCCTCGCAATTCATGTACACGAGCTTCCAATTTGAAGGTGGGTTGACCATCCCACTTCCTCATGTCCTCCCCCTGGTCACGCAGGAAGAACCAAAGTTCGCCACGTGTCATGCGCCTAGGTTTCCCTTTCCCTCTGACTGGGGTGGAAGAGAACCGATTTCTTGGGGTGCTCCTGACATCTAAGGCACTCGCCCGTAGAGATGAGGAGGTTCCAAGACTCTCTTCAAAGTTCTGAAGCCAGGAAGAGACTGCCTCCACAGTTGGCGTACATCTTAGTCCTTCTCCCATATCCATTTCTGGATAGTACATCGCAGCCAAGCCCGCAGAATACGAGGATGGTGCACCTTTAATCACCTTCCTCCACATGGCCCGTGTGCACAGGACATCCTCTGGATTTTTAGGGGCTTCATCATTATTTGGATCACTATAGATGACTTCCAGCACTGCTAGTTCTCTCAGGTACTGGACACCTTCATCCGCAGTAGCCCACTTCCCTGGGGAGTTATCCGTAAGATCTTCCTTGAAAGGATATCTTGCTTTAACACTTGAAAGGAGCCGTCTCCACAGACTGCAAATTCCTGTTTCTTTTCCAATTCCCCTTTCAATTCCTCGATCTCTAGCAAGGGAACCCAGCTGTTGGGCTTCCTTACCTTCCAGCTGCTGAGCATCAGCCCCATTATCCCAGCATCGAAGCAGCCAGGCAGCAATCCGCTCACCCGGCTGGCGGCTATAGTCTTTCCGCAGATCTCGCAGTTCTGATGATGTCAGGGACCGGGTAGTTTCTGCCTCCTGTTTGAGTTCTGTTATTCCCTCTTCTGACCCCTTTGCTGAAGGACCCGCTTCTTCCTCCTCTTTTTCGTCCCTTATTAATCGAGGGTATGGACCTGTTGTTCTCCTTGTCCACTGTTTCTTTTTTACTACTGGGGCAATCTCTGCTGTTATTGTTTTTGTTTGAGTTCCCGTTTCCACCACAGTCCTTTGAGAGCACTGAACTGCAGCTCGATAAGCATAGGCCAGGCCCCAGTACAGCGCTAGGAGTTGCTGATTTTCATCGGGATAGACAAGGCACCCTTCTATCAGGTGTTGTGTCAGTTTTGCGGGGTTGCTTGCCTGTTCAGGGGTAAGATCCCAGGCTACAGGAGGTGATAACCGTCCTAGGAATCTGCCCAAATCCTTCCACTCCCCCTGCCACCCAGGGACAGGCCGCCTCAGGGCACATTTTGGTATTCTCTCACCCAAAATTTGCTTTCTCTTACACCAAAAACCTAACGAGCTCCACACAGCCCACAATAGGCGAATAGCATTAATGAACAGTATCAAAGAGCTAACATAAGGATTAATAAGTACTTCGGGAGCTTGCAGAATAAAACCACTCATGATGTTCCCAATTTCTTCCAGCATGTTCCCGAGCTTAGCAAAATAAAGATAAGCAGAGCAATAAACAAACCCGTGACCAGCACAAGAGCTTGTCGCTTACTAACTGCTATAGCTATAGCACAATTAATATAAAACTGCCGTTGTCCCGCCCCACGTTGGGCGCCAAAATAGACTGTGGTGGTTTGACCTTGGCTAAACGCCAGGTACCCACCAAGTCGCTCTATCACTTCTCCCCCCGCTTCCCCTTTTTTTCTCAATAGGGCAAAGAAGGGAAAGAAAATAAGATAGGAAAACAAAACAACCCTTGTGGGTAAAACAACAGCAGTTTTAATATAAGCAAAGCGAAGCAAAGGTCCGCGCGCGGAAGCAAAAAAAAGAAAACAGATTTATTCTCTACTTCCCATTAACAGGCGATGTCGGGCCTTCTCAGGAAGCAGGGCTCTGATATGCGTAGCGGTTGCCTCGGAGGACCAAGGGTGACCCCACCCCCTTCCTCCTTTCTCCCAGCTTTATACTGAGCAGACGTCATATGGTATGGAATATCTCTTTGGTCAGTTCGGGTCAGCTGTCCTGGTTGTGTCCCCTCCCAAGATCTTGCCCACCCCGTCCCACTGTGGGGGGGGAAATGTCAGAAAGAGCCTTGGTGCTGTGTAAGCACTACTCAGCAGTAGCCACAACACCAGTGTGCTATCAACACCCTGCCAGCTCCCAGCATAAAACACAGCACCATGAGGGCTGCTACAGGGGAAAACCAATTCTGGCTCAGCCAGACCCGATACAGTCCTTAAAAAGTTTTAAGTGACCAACAGTGAAATGTAGCTCTGGGAATTAAGATATATCAATCCCAGTCATTTAGTATATATTTCAAGACTGAACCCAAACCAAAGGATCTGTTTCTTTACATTGTTAGCAACATTTATTCCATTAACATTCCTCAAGTCAGATAATGAATATCTGTGCCCCCTGAGAGTCAGTTTCTATAGATATTACTTTGCCTGAAGAAGTCAAAACTGGCAATGAACTCCCCACCTTCACTTTTTAGACAATGGCCTTCTAACTTGCCTAATCAAAGGTGTCAAGACACCAAAAACAAAGTGCTGAAGGAGACTCTCAACTTACTGCCTGTCTACTAACACATGGCCTTTAATCTTTCTCAGGAGGAGTGTGTTTTGAGCTGCCTCACACCGTAGATTTGACAAGGCCAAAACTGTGTTTTGGTCCCTGATCTGCAGTCTACAAAGCATTAACAATTCTATTTGTAAATGATTTTATACTGCATTCCCATACTTAAAGAAATACATGCATACAGTTTCTTTCTACCTCAAAAAGTGTAGGGAAACCTGACATTAAAATACATGGTTTTCAAATCTTGTCAGAGAAGTTGGAAGAACTGAAAAGGAGATCTGTCTCTATGTTCACCTGATTGAGTTTTTCAAAGCCACTGTTTTTATGACAAATTACATGGCAAGTAACCAGACAGCAAGATATTTGTATAGAAGGACAAGAGGAGAGACAAGTGAATAAGAAGGGATATTTTAAGAAAATACAACAGCTGCACAGATAAAAGAAAGACTTCAGCTAAGAAGACAAAAATGGTAAAAGGGACAAGAAATAGAAGCAAGATGTGAAACAAAGGAGAAATGAAAAAAGAGAGAGAACAGATAAACATCACTTGTTATTACCTGGCACTGAACACAAAAAATGCTATCTTTGTAACAGAAGAAGAGCAAAAGAAGAATATGATAGTAAGGAAATAAGCCAGAGAGACTGTGCTAATAAAGAGAACCACTAAATGCAAGTAGAATAAGCCACACTAGCATAATTTCTAGTTAAAGCCAACATTTCTGTGAATAACAAATTCATTTTTCATAAAGCATTCATAATGTAATTCTCCTCCGTTACTTTACTAGTAGGCAAAATTCCGGGCCCACCAAAATGTCAGCTAGAAGAAGAAAAGACACCTGCAGTAAAACAGCTAAAGCCCTTTAACACACAAATGAAACCTGCAACTCTTGAACCACAGAGGGCTTATAATGGTACCTCAAAGGATTTTGTAGTTTTCTCCACTTATGAATGTTTCCATTGGCACTGATTTTACAGTTACTAGAGTGTCAAAAAACCAGGGTGAAGCAAAGAGAGACACAAAACAGTTCACTTCTCTTTGTCTGCCCAGGAGCACTGCTGGACAAAGGTAAAAGGCCATGTTTTCCTAGAGGCAACATGAAACTGACACCAGTGAATGATGGGTGGCACTGGGTCTTGGAAGAACACCTCTGAGGTATATGATACCTTTCTAATAAGTTTCAAATAGTGCTGTCCTCAAGGTTCAAAATAAAGCAGTGTTTCTTTGATTGCATTTGTATTAATGTGGTTAGCCTGAAATTCCAGAAGCCTGAGTTTGGTTGCTCTGAATCATCATAAATGATTTACTTAAACTTTCTGATCTTCAATTCCTAATCTGTAAAATGACACTTGTTTTTCTCCTTCCTTCCTTCCTTCCTTCCTTCCTTCCTTCCTTCCTTCCTTCCTTCCTTCCTTCCTTCCTTCCTTCCTTCCTTCCTTCCTCTCTTTCTTTCTTTCTTTCTTTCTTTCTTTCTTTCTTTCTTTCTTTCTTCCTTCCTTCCTTCCTTCCTTCCTTCCTTCCTTCCTTCCTTCCTTTCTTCCTTTCTTCCTTTCTTCCTTTCTTCCTTTCTTCCTTTCTTCCTTTCTTCCTTCCTTTCTTCCTTCCTTCCTTCCTTCCTTCCTTCCTTCCTTCCTTCCTTCCTTCCTTCCTTCCTTCCTTCCTTCCTTCCTTCCTTCCTTCCTTCCTTTCTTCCTTTCTTCCTTTCTTCCTTTCTTCCTTTCTTCCTTTCTTCCTTTCTTCCTTCCTTTCTTCCTTCCTTCCTTCCTTCCTTCCTTCCTTCCTTCCTTCCTTCCTTCCTTCCTTCCTTCCTTCCTTCCTTCCTTCCTTCCTTCCTTCCTTCCTTCCTTCCTTCCTTCCTTTCTTCCTTTCTTCCTTTCTTCCTTTCTTCCTTTCTTCCTTTCTTTCTCCCCTCCCCCTTACCCTTTCTTAACCTTTGGTGCTTCCTTTTCTGAATCTAAGGTTTCTGTGGCTTTATCACCCGAGCAGAGGCCTCAACTGTGTAACTGGACAAATAATAAAAATTACATGGGGCCATTTCCCTTGCTATCTGAAAATAAATGGTGGCAGATGCATCTGCCTGCCTTAAAGTGTTCCTTCTCTGAGCTGCAAGGGTCAAAGCTTTATCAACTTGGGGTCATCAGCCCATTATAACTGATTAATGGAGCACTCACCAGAACAAGGACATTGTGAATGCTGTGTTACACAGTAGTGATATTAACTTTCTGAAAGCCATCCAAGCTGTGCATTAAAAGTTGAATAATAAGAATTACAAACTTACAGGAAAAACACCTTTTCTCCATTAGGCAAAAATGAAGAGCTATCTAAAAGAAAGAAGAAAGAAAAAATATACTACCTTATTGTACCTTTCAGAACATATCAATTTCACAGTGCCTGAGCCTGGCAAACAGCTGAGACAGATGGTCAAAATCATAAGGGGAAGCAAGAGGGAAGATTCTTGCAATGCCTTTCCTTAATCCACTTCTTTCAATCAAGGCCCAAGGAGAATTTAAAGGAAACTGAGGAAAAGATGAAACAGGAAGAAGAACAACATGTTGAGAGATGCTATCCAGACTTGCCATCGCTCTGATTCACACAGACAGCAAAGAGAAGTAACTGGGTTTTGTTGCCTCTGGGGTATACCATCATTTTAGCCTTGGCTCTGAAAAGAAAGCAAAACAAGGGTGTGCACTCCAAGAGAAACTGTAAGCAATGCCACAGGAGTATGTGTTTTTCTAGTGGTAGCCGTGCTCAGTTAGGAGACTACTGTCCTTTGACCACATCCTCCCATCACCGCTTTGTCAACACAACTACCATAATCCTTTTCACTGTCTTGCTTTTGCAAGACTGATTGAGGCTGCCTGAATTTGGGAAGAGCTGCACGTGTGGCTGCACCAGCAGGTCTGGGAAGGCAGAAACTTGTCACCTGTGTTAAACTCTTTCTCAACTCAGGACCACTGGCATGGTTCCTGAATCACAGTCAGAAAGACAAATACAAGTTTAAAATACTGAAAGCCACAAAGAAGACCACTCTCCTAATATGCTCAGTTAAATTAGCCAGCAAGCAGGGAGATGGTTATCACAGAATCATTCAGGTTGGAAAAGACCCTTGGGATCATAGAGTCCAACCATCAGCCCTACTCTACAAAGTTCTCGCCTACAGCATATCCCCCAACATGATGAGGCAAAGCTTCTCTCCCTGCATTACTTTGTGTAAAGCTTAAAGGCTGAGAATAAATTTGCTCTAGCTTTAACCTCTAAGTATCCTAAATGTCAAAGTAGAAGGTGTATTATTTTGTTTAAAAATTCACAGGCAGACACAATATAAAAGTAATAATGGATTCCCAGCCCTTAAGTTGATATCACTTGATATTGATTTCACCTGCACTTTCCTTCAGGAAATTCCTTTGGTGCTATTCTCTGAAAAACAGAAGAGGGCATGTTTTTCATGTCTGTAATCTGTCATAGTACAGAGTGATCTTGATGCCCTGTTCCTACTTTTACCAACATGTAAGATGAAGTCTTCATAATGCCTGTTTTAGAACCTCTTAGCATTTTGCATCCAGTAGAACTCATTAGAACAAATAAAATAGTAAATTAAATAATTTAAAAAAAAAAAAAAAAGAGAGGTCCTTGGTACTTTCAGTTAATGCCTTTGACAATGTTCACTGATAGTTCATATCAACAGTCTGGGATCTGGGTCTGTGAAATCAGTTCAAAACCCACAGCAAACTACATATGAGCATTAACTTCCAGATATCCCAAAGCAGATCAAGATTCCAAGCACTGACCTTGCCTGCACCTTTGTAGCTTTACAATGATAGGTGAGAAATTGGTGATACACGGTTCTGCAGAGCTGTGCAAAATAAGGAGCTGCTATTAAGTGCACGCAATACCAAACTGGGAAGAACATTGTCTGAGCTTGGTAATTCGAACCTGAGCTTATCTTGATTAAATGTCTAAATGGATGGTATGTGAGCAGAATCAAGATTTTCCTGTTATCATCCTTCCTTGTTGATTTTAAGGATGATAGTGCCATCTTCCCTACTTTGAAAAACATTTGTAGGTCTGTGTAGTGGATTTGAATAGAACTGAAAAAAATATCCTGCAGCCACACATATGTCAGAGCACTAGGGAAATTCAGAGAGGTTATTCTATCCTTTGTCACATGCATGTGATTTTTTATCTCTCTTAGAATTCATTAAATATCAAATACTGTCTTTTTCAATTTGCTACTCACTAATGACAGAGGACTATGTAGCTCTGGGTTTTTGTACTATGCAATTTTTTCCTTGTTCATTTTATTTTAAAAGCATCTATGATTTTCAGGAAGTTGATAAAAAAAAAGAAAATAATGTCAATGCCATATTGTACTTGTTTCGTTCTTTTTTGTCCTGATCCAGAGATAGAAGAGAAAAAAGTTGGTTTGACCAGTCAACTGATTTGATGTCATCTTTAATTACATAAACTATAATGGTCATTCATTGCACAGTAGTAATTTCTGTGGCAGATATATATTGTAATTTCCCTTAAGGTCATCCCATCACAAAAAGAGTTCAACTTCTTTTTCAAAAGAATACAAAATGGACTAGTCATATTCATTCTTCTCCTTACAATACACACTGATTATCTCTCTGGAGGTCACTCCAAGGTGTCTTACAACTTACCTGTCACAGACTGCCTGAAACACCCTTACAACTACAGAGCAACAAGGAGCATTGCTAATAAAACTCATGAGCTCTTAATTCCAGCAAAAATCTACTGATGCTCAGATAAGATATGAGAGATGCACAAACCCATCAAGTTTTTAGAAAGAACAGAGACTGGTATGATAAAAAGACAATCTTTTAGGTGGTAATGAATAGATCTTTCATTTTATTCATATGTTTTGACCATCTGTATCTCATAGTACATTCCTAATTCCATTAAAACCCCTCAAAAACTCAAAAGGTTTGCTTACCATAGGATGTAAGCAGAAGGAAATTTGATCCAAATGTTATACTTGTCTCCTAATAAAAAGAGGAAATACTAGGAAAAAGTTATAGAAAGAGAGAATAGCTCTATAGGAGATTTCATTCCTTAGAAATCCTTAGTTACTTCTTAAGATATACTATCTGTGGGGATGGAAAGTTATCAATGGATAATAACCTCCTTTAAAAATGTTAAATGTCTTAGCATTTAAAAACTTTCTGTATCAATGCAACATGCTAAAGAGAACTTGTGGAACAAGTTCTGTTGCAATTTCTCTCTAAAATTAGTTCATTTTTACTGCTTTCCTCAGAAACAAATTGACTCTATCTGTTGAGATTTACTCTAAGAATATGTAGTCCTCGCTCCTTGTTTATCCAAATGCCCTATGCCATCTCAAATATAATACAGTGTGAAAGATATTAATCAGCAATGAGCAAAGCTAGAGGATTAAAACCAACCTTTCAAGAACTGGTCAGGAAAAAAGAGAGAGTGGAGAAATCCTGTTAACATCTTGGTAAACAAACAAGGATTGTATTACTATGTGAAAAAATACCTTGTGGAACTCATTCCTCTAGGATATTATGAATACCAAAATAAAATTTTTCTGTAGTCAGTGCAACACTACACCAACTGCTGCTTGGATGAAAGTATCTTATAGCAGTGTGAACTGGTTTTGATGGCTGAGGGGTAAGTAGGAACTCTGATTTTTGACATAATAAATTTTATTTCAAGAAGCTTTCTTTTCTATTAAGAAAAGTTCTTATTCGCTCTATGAAACAGAAGGTAAAATATTGCTTACAGAATTAATTACTGAAGTCCTGATTTATCAATATATTCCAGATAAAGTAATGTTCTCCTTCTTATCACAGCATGAGCTGTTACCCATGTTCTTCTAGGATTTCTGTTCTGGTCCTTTGCACCAGTTTCTTGTTCACTGTTTGTTCTTCGTATTTATCACTATCTTCAAAGTAGGTTGATGGTAACACAATATTTTCTTGCTGTTTACCTGTAATTTCTTCATACTTGAGGCTTCTTTGAACCAACGTGCTAGAACATATTATTTGGTCTTCTGAGAGCCTTTTTTGTTCCGCTTGTATATTTTGAACTTCAGATGCCATTCAACCTATTAGTTTGTCTTCTCTCCTGTGAACAGTTGAAAGTTTGCTAGTCAATGTTCTTGTGTCTTAGCTTCCTGGAAGACAATTTAACTTGAAGTTTAAGAACTTTTTGAATACTTGTATAACAAAAATATGAATGTACATATACATTCACCTAACATTTCAGTAACTGAAATGCTGTCAAATTCTGCTGTCTTGTTTACATGGAAATTCCATATTTTAAAAATGTATAGAATGAACACTATAGGCTACAACGTAGGTCCTCACTTAGTTTCACGCAGCAACTACATGCTCAAAGTAGCTGTAGATACTTTATCTGATGTGCATTTTGTGTTACAATAGCATTTGCTCACTGTACCATTATCACTTTTGCTGCTCTTTGAATAAATAAAGAATAAGTTTTCCAAGTAACACCTAAGTGGTTTAGAACCAGCTAGAGATAAATAACTTGGAATGAGTAACTTATCTTTAGAAATGTCAGTTCTCTTTCCAAAATTTTCTTTGCATGTCAGCTACTGCTCTCAAATGTTCATTATGCAAAATTCTTCACTAAATCATTTTGGCTAATGACTCTGAATCTGCAACTTTTCATAGAAAAATTATTTGAAAAATCTGTAAAATATTGAATGTGTTGCCTAGTTCTGATTGGACAGAGAATATGCAGGATTATATATATTAGTTGAAATGTAGGTAAATTTTAAATATAGAACTTGGCATAGAGTTCTATATTTTAAATATAGAACTTTTGCACTGAAAACTCTTATCTGTCAACTCTGCCACTTGCATGACCTGCCAATAACCCACCTCTTTTCCAGTTTTATTGCTGACTTCTAACTGATATCAAAAGTACTCAGGTGAATTCCTCTCAAACTTTTGCTGATCAGGCTGATTCAAAGACATGTGAGCTGGGAGGACAGAAAATAACGAGCAAACTCTTCTGTGCAGGGGGTCCCTGTGCAGTGGGAGGTACAGCTCCTCATGCAGCTGGTGGCCACAACATTGGTATATAATTATAGAGGACAGGATCACAGTCCAGAGTACACAGCCTCACAGCCAGCACTCTGCCCCTTTTGAGCACCCTTACCATCAGCTGTATTGCCCTTTGCACTCAAGTTCTGTCAACAAGGCAGGGACATCCAGCACCTCGGCAGGACTATGAGTCACCATACAGTGCAACTGGTGAGCCATGTCCTCTGCAAAAGAGACAGCTGAATTACAGCCTCTGTGGCAGTTTTTCTTTGCACTGCAGAGCTGGACTCCTAGTAAGTCTGTTAAGATAGATACAGTCCAGTAAAGAGCGACAGTCTCCCAGGAACAAAGTGGTCTTTGGCTGTTCTCCCTGCTAGGAGTCAACCTTTAGTTCTACAAGTTGATAAGACTTGAAGGCTGGCCTGTCCAGGAATGAACATACAAGGAATCATGGGCTCAAGAGAAGATCTGGGATGTAACTCAAACCTCAACTCACGTTTGGATATTTGGACTGCTGTTAGGACAAAATGGGAGTAATGGGTTTGCTAGATTTTGTTTATTACTTAATACATCTTTTTATGGTACCAGGAAAAATGGTCCTTCACTGCAGGACAGACAGACATGTCAGCTTACTGCTAGTTCCATCAGAGTAAGCGTCACATACTACTGATCCACACACTCAGACTTTTCTATTTGAATGAGTTGGAAATAAAATTAAAAAATTCTTCACCACGAACAACTTTAGTAGACCAATTTTAGAAAGTTCTCATGTTAGTAAATCCCTTTTATCGTTCAGAAAGAACATGTAAACCTTAATAAAATCTGAATTACTATTTGCTAAAAGTTGTTTCTCTTAACGTACCTCAAGGTTAGTTTTGTTCCAACAAACAAAATATTAGGCTTTGTTTTGTTTATACCCAAATTAACAAAAATTCTCAGTTGTACTAATTCTGTGGTATCCAGAGTTGTTCCATACATACCTATTAACCAAACCAATCTACCAAACATAGCTTTGAATAAATCATACCAGCTTTTTACTGCTGGGTCTTTTAGATATTCCCGGACAGAACATGGAATCTGTGTTTATCTACCAACATTGAGAGAAAAATAAGTGCTCAACTTGATCTATGAAACATCTCAGCTTGAATTTACCTCTTAGCTAGAATGTGTCATCTTCTAGCTCATCTGGGAGGCTTTACTGAATTCTTGACTGTGAGGCTACACTTCACATATTGTCCAGCCGAGTTTTTTCCACAATAGTTCAGGGACTCACCCACTTGCTACAGACCTTGTCACTTTAAGCTGGTGAGTTGCACAATTCTCTGCTTAACATGGCACAGAGAATGAATTTTCTTTAGGGTTTAGTTTAGATGGGGAAAGGTGGTTTGTTTAACCAGGCTTGGGTGAAAACAACTGGCTGTCAATTGCTTCATCTGTAAAAACAATATTGTTCCTGTCATTGCTCCAAAATTGCTTCAATAATAGTAGAGAGGAAGGAATAAATTGCATAGCCGCTAGAAATAAACAAGCAAACAAAAGCTGTAATTCCTTCCATGGAGTCAGGGAGGACATGATGAACTAGATAAGTCTAGTCTCACAATGAATGGAGGGCTGATGTACCAAGAGAGGGCAAAACACTCAAACTAGAACACATATCAGGGTTCTGGAAATAAGGAGAGCTGTCAAACCAGCCGAGTTTCAGAAGTAAAACTACACCCAGGATACAAGACAAAGAGTGAACACCCAAACAAGAAGCACAATTTGACACAAGCTATTTGCCACAGTCAATAACTATTCAAAGAGCACTTGTAAGTTAAGTTAGACTTGCTGATGATCCCAGTGAACAGTTAGCCTGAGCACTAGCAAGTGTGGTTACTGCAGCTCAGACAAACATTTACGAAAAGTAACTCATAGCAAGATTTAACTGAAGGGCACTTAAGGACAATCCCACAAGTTTTGTCTCGTCCAAGTTCAAGCCATTTCAGTATAGTGGTATGGGTCTGAGAGAGGCAGAGCTGTTTATTGGACAGGTAGACTCAATTTCATCACAGATAATTAAGGAAATATCAGGGAAGATGTCAGAGAGAGGCTGAGATAAAATACTAAGCTAAAGTACCGAATGATATTGACTAATACAAATGACATGTTTGTGGTTTTAACTGCAAAAGCTTACAAAATGAAATTATTCCAGATAACGATGATTCCCAGCCTGATGAATAATGTCAGTATGATCTTGTTGTTTTACAGAACTGTTTGAAGAATAATATCAATTCTAATAAGTAACTGGGTAGGAAAAAGAATTTAGGAAGTTACAGAATCTCTATTTCAGCATCATTAAGAAAAAGCGACTCTCAGGACAGAAGAGTGGACTAGTCATGTCACTGAAATCTTCTTTGAAGTCTCTGATTCTGTGAAATAGGGAGTGGAGAGGACTCAAAAAATTAAAAACTGTTAAAAAGTTAAAAAGCTAAAAAAGTTCACTCAAAGGAGCTGAAAATAAACCTAGAATCTGGAAGTTTCCTATTCCAGTCCTATTTATTGATCTGTAAGCAAGAAGGAAGATCTTCAATAAAAAAAAATCCCTTGTAGTGAGAAGGCAAGAACAATATATCACCTGGCATTTTATAGAAGAATATGAGTGAAACATATAACAACTAAGTACACATTAAGGGAAAAAAAAAGCTGAAGCTCACATTACCATGAGAAAAATGAGACATCTAAATAATTGCAGGGGTTTAGGAGAACAAAAATAAAGGTGCAGTAGTCATAAATAGTTCCTGTGAAAAGAAACCACTGTGGGCAAAAACTGTGAAAACTAGGGAAAAAAAAAAAAAAAGAGCATACTAAAAATTAGCAGAAATTATTAAGGTTCTCTCACTCACCATCTCCCAAGTTCAACATTTATTTCAAGGGAAATATATCTAAAAAAGCTTTTATATTGTGTGGTCAAAACTTAATGACAGTAAAATTTAAGCAATTGATTTTAAGATAACTCTTGAGGAGTAAATAATGGGACAGAAAATACAAGTAAAATGAGTTGCCACAATACCCTGTTTAGAAGAAGTTTTACAATGTGGGGTTTTTTTCATTTTAAGTAAAAGTAATTGAAGGTCTGAATACATACACATTTTTTACAAAGGACATGTCATGAGTTTGGTTTTAGTATACAATTTTTTTCCCCTCTAATTCTTTTCCCATCCCCCAAGGCAGCTCAAATAGTAATTAATCTTTAGCTTTACAAGAAGCAGGAAAGATGGGAAAAAAGGAATAAGACTGCTTACATGTTTTGTAATTTGATATGTAACTGCCCAGAGGGGCTTTTATTACAATGCATGCAATAGATAAAATTAATCCCTACAAGTACACCATGTTATTTGTTCAAGTTAGGAAAATTGAGCTCAGCCCTCTGGAGGCAAACCAGAATTAGTGTAGTGAAAGCTCATTGTGCAGCGAAGATATCCTGACAATACTCTTCTCCCTTTCTGTTACTTGTGCCTCTGGTTACAGGGCTCTTCATCAGTCTTTGCTGCTTTCTTACAAGTTCTGGTTATAACTGCATTGCGAACTGCTCACGTGCCTCCTCACACTGCTTCTCTCTCTTCACCTGGTGGGATGAGAAGACTTCAGTGGTTTGCAAATTGTGCCTGTACACAACTCCCTGTTAATTTTACTCAGTGATCTTATTCTCAGCTCCTTCATAACTGCTTTATACCTTCCTCTTCCACAGCAGCACAGGAGCCCTCTTCTATGGATCTATAAGGGCGGAGACGCCAAGTTGAAGAAAGCAGGGATTCAATGTAATTTACCACACTCATTCTCTGAAGCTTTTATATCTGAGCACATGAACTGTCCTGACAAAGCCTACATTGCTCACGGTGTGTTTATAGGGATATTTATCCGATATAAGACTGAATAAATGCTGGGTAATATTTTTACATGGTTCTCTGAACTAGGGCCTCACTCTGAAAACATAAACTACTTATGTCAGTATGCATCAGTAAAGATAAAATTTAGTTTCCTGGTATCATTTTACAAGACTGATTTTACTTGTATGTGAAAACTGTGTCCAAGCACAGGCTTTCAAAAACTTAAGAAAACGTTAAAACACTTCTCAATGGGTGAAGGAGAGCAACCTAAAAACTAAGATTTCCTGGCACAGATTCCATCAAATATACCAGACAGCAGGGTCAAAGCAGGCATCTGGATTTGCACCACACCTCGAACTGCTAGTGTCAAAAGCACAATATTAATTTTGCTACTGCTCTTTTGCAATTAAACTTGGTATATTAGCCATAGAAGTATCACAATTAACTATTGCCGCCCTCTAATGTCAGATTCAGCTTCTCTTGAGCACCTTGTGTCTTCTTTGAGCTCACATCCAAGCATAAAAATAAATGAGCTTTGTAAATATAAACAAATTTGAAAAATTTGTAAATAAGAGCTAATATGACAAGTCTTCAATTTTAATGTGCATCATTTGTGTCAGTCACTGACATTAACTGTTAAGGACCTCATGTTCTCCTCCGTATTCATGGAAGTGTGTGTTTCCCACTCAACATTTCCTGTGCCTTTGAAGGAGGCTCCATGTAATTTACCAGTAATTGAGAGGAGGGAGCTGGAAGCTGTTGACTGTTGGTCTTCCTTCCATACTGCATTCAAGAGAGGTAGAACAGCAGCTTCACACAATACCACAATTTTAAATAATATAATGTCAAGAATTCAATGCAGCCTCAGAATTCAGGACATCCAAATGCTAAGGAAAAAGTGAAAACAGCAATTCAGTTTTATTCCTATGTCACCTTCCTATGTCACCTACCCCCATTTAAGCTCTAAAAGGCATTTATACCAATCTGAATAAGTGAAACCTGCCTGCCTCTCTCCTGCAGAAAAAATACTGCTGTAAGGGAGGGTAGGTCCCCAGATTACAGAAAGATAGCCTGGCAATTATACTGAAAGGAGCAGAAATTATTTTGTGTCATTAGCATCTTTTTATAGTGTTCTATTAACTCCAAATTGTTTCATTATCTCTGTGTCATTTTTTAAATCTCTGAACATTATGGTATTGTTTAAGTTAGTTTCCTGGCAATCAGATGAAATCTCAATCTTTTGTTTTCAATATTTATTGGTCTAGGTGTGCTGTAAAGTTCTCCCTTAAATGCTATCTGTCCCTGATATTATGCATTTCAAGACTGCAAATAAAGGACCGGGAGCTCATCAGTCTTCTGTGTATACGCTGAAAGAAATGATTGAATTCATCTTGGAGAGATCTTGCCAAACACATGCTTATCAGTAGCGTGTTATAAGTGCCTCATCTACCTTATTAGAGCAAACAGAAGTCAGGTATTTATCATCATAAATATCAATGCATGATGTGGATTTAATTTTAGAGTAAATCTATCATTTATGAAAATCAATCCTGCATTTCTCTTCCTTATCAGCACCATTGTACAAAAAGAAGTTATAAAACTAGAGGTGAATAAGATCTTTTCCTCTTTTAATATATTCATTTGTAAATGCAGGACCACCGAGGTTTTTCAAGTTTTTTAAAAGTGATACAGTAATTTAGGAGATATGTCCTATTGAGTATTTCATAGAAACATACTATTCAATTGTGGAGGTGCATTTGAATATTTCTTATCTTTACCCATCTTTAAAAGCTTATTTTTGTGTAGGTCACAAAACACCAACACTCCAAGGAGGAACCAAGTATAACTGACACATAAATAATTATCTGTTGTCATGAATTCCCTCAGTTTAAACACAGAAAAAGCAGCTTCTTTAAATCTTCCTTTGCTTTTTTCCATATAGAGATACATTCATCACAGACCCATTTGACCATCAATAATCTCCATATTGAAATGTAGTTTGCTTTTATAAACATATTTGAAAATTCTTATAGCAAGGATGTTTCTTTGATCAATGCACTAAATAAATGTATGCAGCTGTAAATAATGAAGCAGCTGTAAAAGTAAAGATGCAGAAGAAACAAATGTTTTCTGGTAATGAACACTGCTTTAAACTTCCTTAAAAGACATTGATAAGAGAAATCTTTACCAACCTGACCAAATTTGAAAGTACTTCATACAGCTTAGTTACGTGTCTAATAGATTTCAGTACAGTAATCTTTATGTTTATGCTTTAAAGTTTATATAACTAGGCAACATTATGTCAGCCCACACATGCTTCTTGGACAACAAGCTTGGTGCACACTTCAAGTTATCATATATGACTTCAGAATGTCTTAAAAAATATTTAAGCTTACATTTGCACAAGGTTGAATCAAATATATAGCATTTACTATACTTCACCATTGTACACTACCTGTGATAATTCAGTCACTTGCAATCATGTAAAAATACCAGTGGCTATGGAAATATGATTGGATACAGACAATATGAGCATTTGAAGAAACGAAAAATAAGGAATGAAACAATTCCTGTCTATAAGTAGAACAGATAACAATGACTCTGTATCCTCTCTAAAATACTGTATGTATAAAAAAATCACCCCAGAAAGACTCTCTGTTTCCTATTAAGAAATTCTTCATGTCATATGGAATAAAATCCTAATGGAATATACTGGGAAGGGCATAGAAATGACCATTTTTATATTTATAGTCACACTTGCAAGCAGACTTCAATACAGGCTCTTCATTAAGTACCAGATTTTAAATAATGAATAATGCAGCAGCTAGATTATGCCTGATACACACTGACATTTTAGTTGATCTTTCACAGACTATAAAATAATAAGGAACAACATTCTAAAGAAACCAAAGGCTCACACAAATGATTTAGTTCTCACTTAAACCTTGAAAATTTCCCAGGAGAAAAGCAATATCTAGTGGAAGACTTTACACTTTTTCTTGATATTTGATAACCAATGGTCAACAGTGAAATGAACAGAATAATACAGAGAAGAATTTCATTTGAGAACCATGTTTATATAATTGTATATATTTTCCAAGTCTTCAGGAAATTTTGAAAAAATAATATGTTAAAAAAATGCAAATCTACTGTGTGTTGTTTCTGTGTGTATTGCTCTTCATATTGCTTTCAGTCCTGAAATTTCATAAATTAAAGTTCTGTATTTATTTCACAGCTAAATATTTACAGGCCTAATTTGAACTTCATTATGTTCCTTAAATATAATTGATTTTATGCTTCTGAGCTTTTTAGTATGACTGCACATGATACTCTGTATCACTGAGCTACAGGTTCCAGAAAACTAGACAAAGCAACTAAGGTAATTGTCATATTGATCAACTAACATCAGTAAAGGAAGCAAAAATTTAAAGTTCCACATTTCATCTTCTGCAGAACCCCAGGATACTTAAAAAAAATAAATGAATGCAAAAGAGTGTCCTTATTCTGTTTCTCCAAGACCAACTACCTTTCCTAGGTAAGAAATCAATTGCATTTTCACTTTCAAAATTTGCTAAAAGGGCATTTTGGATATGACACCTCAAATACAGATGTATTTGTATTGTCACTGATGAAATTAACACTTCCTAGCATTAATTCTAAGAGGAAAGCTGCAACTGTGGTTAAGTATTTACAGGGTTTAGGCAATATTTTTTTGTACACCACAAAAAGATATACATTTCCAAGTGCTAATTGCCCCTGTTATAAAGACAGCTTTAAACACGCATAAACACAGTAAAATACACTATTAAATGCCTTTATAGAAACTATTTTTCTGAAGACTGTTGCTGCTTTCAGATATAAAACATATTTTGACCACCCCCAAGTTTCTAACATCAGTTTGTTTCTAACAGTTCATGGAATACATTTTACTTCCACAATAATTTCTTTGGGGTATGTTGGAAGGAACAAGGACACTGTAACTTTGTTTCTAAGTTAGTATTCCATATATCACAATGAGCTATAAATGACAGACATCGTTTGTGAAAGAAATGAAAGTTTTCTGTTTGTGGACTTGATATTAATTCTTATAAATAACAGGTCTGTCATCTCCAGTTGTCAGCAGTGGATTAACTGTGCTGTAAACGCACGTTTAGCACAGGTTCAGCTAGATTTATTAGCAGAAATACACCTGAACTACCTCAGGGTCATTTTATGCCAGCTGTTTCTGTGTAGTATGCTGCTTGAGGGAATTATGAGCTTGATACCTGTGGAGATGCAGCTTCCAGTGGGTGTGTCACATCCCCTCCATGGGCTGACTGTTTTTTGGAGTCAGCTCCAGTTTGGCATGGCCACAGTTAAATGTGGGACAGGAAATCCTGCTTCACCTGACCTGTCTTATGCAGATTTCTTGGGGTGTGTTGGCACTGTGCTCACCCAAGGTCTGGGTTCAGTCACAGCCACAAACCAAAACTGACTCCTGGTACATACAGTCAAGAAAGCGAATGAGCTCTCCTAGAAGGAGAATACCGCTTTAGTATTCCCATCTGCCTTCTTACAGATATACTGAGATTATTGTACTTCAGTTTTTAGCACCCACAGTGGCTGGAATACTTTTGCACCCCGAAGTATTTTGAATAATAGAAAGGAAAAAATAGTATCAATTTTATTTAAAGGATTCTTGTTTATACCCTACATTATATTCTGTTATATTTTAGCTACATTTAAAATATGAATTTTATACACACACACGCACACATATATATATATATGTATATAAATTGACCAGATTTTTGAAATTTCATTTGACATAACTTGTTGGGACTTCATAAAGAAAGAGCTGATGGATTTCAAAATGACTAAAAACACTGGAGGAAAAAAAAAGGAAGACAACAACAGTAACATATAGCAAAACTGTATGCAGCTAGAGGCGTGCTGGTTTACTACAAATGGCATGTTTCAGATTTAATGAGAAAACACTTTTTTAAACTGTACTGCTCCATGCTTCTCTGGAGGATATTAATGATGTCAATGTAAGGACAACTTTCTGATTATGAAGGTTAAACAAAGATAAAATGTGATCACAGTTAACATTGCATGTACTTCAGTGGGCCTCAGTTTGGCCTCTTTGAGGGTAACTGAAGGTTGGTTTTGATCACATTACAAAAGCGACTGAGACAGATATCTGAGCAGGAAATAGGAAGAGTCAGCAAAAGATAAACAGAGGGAAGAAATCCATCTAGTATGGACAAGAAAGGGCTATATTCTTATTATAAAGTGTTAGAATTGAAATATAATCTTGTTGCCTTAACACTCTTCAAATTATTTTCTATGTCAGTAAATCTATTATTAAACTTTTTTTTCGGTAGAAAATTGTCTGTTTCTTAGCTTGTTTAGGGAAAAACAAAATGCATCTTAGAATTAATTGTATTAAATTTTAATTCCTTTCCGACAAAAAAGTACAACCTTTATATAAAGAAAATATATCCTTTTTCCACACAGCTATACAAAGACTTCTGTCTTCCTCCTACTTTAGCTTCTTATCCTCCACTTGCAGGGGAAGAATAGAACAAAGACTTCCCATTTTCTGCTTTTAACTTTTAAATACAGTTAATAATTTATGGTACAGATTTTTTTTGCTCCCTTGTTTGATTACTTCCTAAATTACAGCACGACAACATAAATCTTCAGACTTACAATAAAACAAACCACAAAGCCGACAACTTTATCATGTCCGAGCACATTTAGAAATAACAATACAGTAACAGCAGGGCAGGCTCTACTTCCAATAACAGGTTACTAGTAGAGTTCTGGAGTGAGGTGTTCCCCTATAGTGCTAAGGATTTGCTGTATTTTAAATAATTTTATGTCACTGTGGAAATCATTTTGTATGCGTTTTCTTCATAACAGTACTACTTTATGGAGGCAACCCTCTCCCCGGTAGTCTGGATGGCCCATTCCCTAGTTGTGTGTGAATCAGATGAGGGACTGAGTCTGAGTTTTAAAAACAAGGGCAATAACAGAATCAAAACACCTTCTAGGTTTTTGCAGGGTCTCCCCAGACCCAAGTGCTGTTTCAGAATGCAGGGATTCACTTCGTTCCTCCTACAGGGTCTAAAAACTTTCTTTCTCCCTTCATGGCAGAGGTTTCTGCATGATTTTTCTCAGTTTCAGGGAATATTTTGATAAATCACACCACACCTAGACTGAGCTAGTTTGTGGCAAGACTATATATATCACGTGAAGGTTATACAAATGTGCCAAAGATGTTCTTGTAGTTATTGTGGTATCTGCTGAGGAGGTTTTGTGCTGCCTCTTTCAGTGCCTCCTCTGACAGACATCCATCCCTTCTTGGACATGAAGCAGAAGACAGTATGACAGCATTTGTATTAAGCAGCATTCCTTATACTGACCCTTTGTTTTCATCCCCAGTCAGTCTGAGTCAGCCACATGCGTACCTATCCTCTCATTACAACTTCTTTGTGAAAACCTGTTCTTGTCAACCCTATTCATCATGATCGCTTCTTACTCATATGGAAATGAATCATGAAAAAAGAAACACTGATTGTCATAGCATGCTCAGTGTATTCCTATTTCTTTTTGGTTTTATATGATGCTTAGGAAATATTGCCATTAGTTCACTATCCTCAAAAGACTGGAGTGAAGAATAGAAACCACTCAGAAGTACCTTGGTGCATGTCAGTGAGTGACAATGAATGCAATGCAATAAATTTAAATGGTGTATCTTTCTAAACCTTAGGCCAGAGTTGGTGAGAATTTGTCCTTTTAAGGTTGAACAAGGATAGAATTCAGGTTTGATAGGCTAAGTACTCAAATCTAGTTTGTATAATAAAATCTTTGTTCATCAACATCCTTCATAGGTTGTTCTCCTAAGATTCATCTACAATTGAAATGGTGGCCTTCTGGTTTATACACAGACATATACTTGTCTATGTGGATTCTGGAGCAGCAGTGGAAGTGAAGCATACCTATCTCAATCTGTATCTTTGCCCTTTTTAAAGTCCATTTTAAAATAAACATTCCATCTCATCCCTACACAAATAAAACAAAAAAACCCCCATACATTGTTCTTTAAAAACCATTCTCAAAAGGTCAGTGTTCTGTCAAATCTTGTTTAGCTCTTGTTAAGATAGATGATATTTTTTTGCTTTTCTTCATTTTATCACAGAATGATATGCAGAGTTTGCTATAAAAGTTGAGTCAAAAAAACTATTACTGTCATTTTCTCTGATCCAACATATTAACTATAAGATTCAGAAAATCTGTTGCAATTGAATTGTCATAACATTTATTATTTTTAGTTTCTACTGCAAGCTGCCCTTCTGATACAAGTACATTCATCACAAGAAATTGTTTACTAGAATAAATGTTTCATGTGAAGATGAATCAAATTGGTTTGACCCAAAGCACATATTACTAACATAGAAACACATATCCCCTGAGCTTTGCAGACTGTGTTCTGAGAACAGGAAAGAAACAATAAAATGTGTTAGCTTTTTTCACAGACAAAATAGGCTCTATAAATACTGTTCTCTTTTAAAAAATCTTTTCAGATTTCATTTCATAATCTGTTTTGGAAAATTAAAGTAGTAGTCTAACTCAGCTTTGTTTTGTTTTGTTTTGTTTTTTTCCTGCATACTGTATGAACTGGCAAGTTTTTCACTAAGATTGTCCCAAAAGTGGAAATTTGCTAGACAAATATACATAAACTTTGCTTCAAATTTTTATTCAGTTTATTAAATTACATTCTTTATTTGGAGGAAGGTTTTCTAATACAAAATATTCTCTTTATCCATTTGGTTTTTATGTACTTTTATCCCTGTTTAGATTATTATTTGGAGGCAATAATACTGTATAGTGTTATCTGCCTCCAAGAATACCCTGAAAACAACTATACTAACAGTCTTATATTTCCTAAAATCCCCTTTAGAGCAATATTTTAAAAGTTTTCATCTAATTGAATGGCATACCAGAGCAAATTTAATAGAGCTGTTCTTGTAAATGTTTCAGTGGTGTCCTGATCCAATGTCAGGGGAGGTTTTGATATGATCCCAAGAGCGAGATTAAGACACAAACGAGGTCAAATGCCATACACCCAAACAGTTTTTATTATTAAAAGTGAAGATGGGTGGTGATCGGAGAGAATGGAAGGAAAAGACAGAAATCAAGCAAGCATCCGGGATAGAGTTACAAGAATAGTCACCACCATGGATCCAGCAGCATTCCATTGGTCCTCAATCTTCAACTCTTTGATGGTGAGTGTGCACACAGCAAAGTTTTCTGTCGCCTTTTAAGCTCATCTTATCAACTCATTAGCATAGCTTTCCACCTTTAGTTTTTCCAATGTTCCCATTGAATTTTGCTGACTTCATGCTTCTTGGACAATCATCTGCCTTCTGGGTCAGAAACTCTTGCCTCTTATCAGTTCAATGGTGAAGGTGTGAAATCATTAACAATGCATGCATGGTGTCTGTCGTACACAACAGAGCCACAAAGTATTGGGCTTACACGATGGAGCCAGTGATAAAGATTTGGTTTCACTCAGTCCATGTCTCCCCCTTTGAGGCTTATCTAAGGAGTTTGACAACGCAACTACAAGGGAGTGGGGGGTGCATCCTTCGATACAGTCCTGCTTCCTCGGGTGACATTCCTTAGACTAATCCAAAGGCCGCAGCTTGTCCTTGGGGTTTGCACATACACAAGCAAGCTTTGAGACAGTCATTTGACATTTCAGTCTCTCACAAGTGGGTACATGGGAAACAAACAAGGCATCCAGGAATGCTACTGGAAAAGTTCTCCAGACTAGGAAGTCTTTTGCAAAATGTTTTTGATTGCCAAGGAGCACATCCATAATCATTTAGTGGATGGCTCTAAAAAGAACAAATCCATTGACCAGTAGGAACCAGGGCTGGCAGAAAGATATTTCAAAGTGATTTTTTTCTCACTTGATATATCTTCCAATCCTGCCTCCCACTTCCCTTGGTGCATTAAATTTGGGCAATCTTTCATTAACCTTAAATCTGTAGTCCGCTGTTTATATGAGAACTTCCAAGAACTTACCACAAAGGAATCTCTTTTCAGCACCTTTCCTTGCCAGGGTGCTCATGTATATTTTACGCTCATCATCTCCTGCTTCTCCCTTAACCTTGTCTTTGTTATCTTCAGGAATGACATAAATAGTGGCTGGAACACCGGTAATCAGTGAAATAAACCAGTTCACTATGTACACTATTTTCATGTGACCATCTTGCTTTAGGCACTCACATAGCCCACTGAGTGCTTCTAGACCATATTTTGTTATATGCAAGCGTATTTGAATTAGAATGCACCATTTCTAGCATAATTTTGGGTACTGCTGCACTGCCTGCAGTCTGTGCAAACAATACAAGCCAGTTACTTCTTGCCTCAGGATACTGGTAGCATAGCAGCAAGGTGATCCACACAGATAACACCCACATTCAGATTTTGCAGTACATTCTGAGCCCTGTATTATCACAGCTATAGTACTATCCTATAAGCCTGCTTCTTCAAAGATAATTTCATCATGTCTTGACAAGAAATAGTCAATGACTGCAATGTAAGCTTCACCATCAATAATGAAGACACCACAACTAGGGATTTGTGTTGAGGTGCATAGAGATTTAGGCATATCAGAGAGAATAACTGATATCAGAGAGAACAGCTGCTCCTACAGGCCAAGAGAGGTGCAGAGTGGAATTTTAAAAAATGCTGCTATGAAATAAATATTGGAAAAATAACAATAAAAATATGTTCTTTCATTCTTTTGACACCAGAGTCACATTCCTGGAGTTTGAAGGTCTTTAACAGGCAAATGACTAACCAGAAGAGTATTTAAATACAGAAAATGATACTTTATATATTTATCTTATTTTGGGAGTTGGTGCTGTACTCTTTTCCATTCAACTCCACCTCTGAGCGTTTTAGGACTTTCAAGAGAAAGAAGTAGTTGAAAGAAGAGAGCAGAGAGTGGCTTTATGGTCTCTTAAAGTATATTTTCTCATTGCAATGTCTAGGAAAAGGAAAAAAAAGAGAGGAGGAGGACCTCAACTCTGATGAAAATGTGAGCATTAATACGATATTATCTAGATTGGAAAATACGCTTCTGACTCCTCTACCCTTATTTTAGCCCTATAGGTAGGTTAATATCCTGGAAATTTAATGAAATTTCACACAAAATCATGTAAGTTATTCCTCATGCAGAAATTAAATGTGAGAAATAACAATTTAAGCTCAAGTCTTTGCATGCTGGAGTGTAGCAATCAAAGTATTTATTAGATCACACAGATACAAACTATCCTCACCTATCATTTGCTGCACTAGCTGTTCTTTTATTGGTATTGCATTAATCTTTAGACGCTCATTAAAGGTTTAAGAGATTAGCTACAAATTACTTACCTGTTCCATATCTCATTCTCCCAGACACTTGTAAAATTCAGTTGTCAAAAACATAGTAAATCCTGAAAATCTGGGGCAATCCCCAATCTTTGTTCCTGAGCAGTTTTCAGAAATCAAAGGGGAATTATTTTTTTTCCTGTTCTTTCTCTTCTCATGGACTTATCTGTCTCTATAGCATGATTGATGCTCTCTGAAAAAAAAAAAAAAAAAAAAAAACAAAAAAAACCCCACCCAAATTAGCTTTTGATGAAACACTGAGAGCAATTGTAACACTTTATTAGAAGTGCCAAGGATTTGTGTTATTCCTGTGCCTTTCATTTCTGAGTCTTCTAGAGTTTTATTTTGTCTCCTTCCCAAATTCTCACAAAATTAAATATGTCTGGAATTATTTCTTTTCCCTTGTGACCTGGGCTTAACATGCTGATGAGACCACATTGCCTGTGAGAGCTTGTACTCGGTAAATCTTTTACTAAATTATTCTTATTTCACTAACAGAAATGCAGAAAAGCAGTTTATAGATATGCCATCAGATTAGAAAAGAGCTGAGAGACAGCATCTCTCTCAAATGTTTTAAAAAATTAAGCTCATTCTTGATGGCTTTGAAAACAAACACCTCAGTGACTAAACACAAGGTATTACTTTATTCCCCTTCTTTTCACTCCTCAAGAAAACCTCTGTTTTTCTTGATGACTAGAGGTCCCAGCTCATCACAAAACCAGTATGATTCCTCCATCCTTGGATTTCCTGATTTCTGAAATTCAGTGTAATCATTTTACATTGAATCAAAATCAGAAGTGAGGAAAAAATATCTGGAGAGGTGGGATAACATCACTTCTCCTGCAAGAAGCAGACAGGGCTCCACAACAGTCAGGTAGTACATGGCCTCCATCAGCAGAACTACAAGTCCAGGACACTGCTCAGGAGAGAGAAAGACATTAGTGAATGTTTCCGGACATGAAGTTGCAGCACAGTGTCTATGAGGACCTCATTACCTCCCCGTCTGTGTGGTTTACAAGTTTTAATGGATTTATCTGGGGTATGGACTAACTGCTCTTTGTCTTTTATAAATAAGAAACATAAAGGCTAAGGGATTAGCTACATTATTTGATAGCAAGGCACAACATCATCAAGCCTGTGCAGGAAATCAGATGATGGTGATGAACTGCTGCTACTTCATATGAGTTTGGGGTGATGTGATTAATTTCAAATTTATCTCAGGGGCTGAATATCCCAATATTGGCTCGTGCACAGCATGTACTTCTACCATGAGTTTTAGTTTTATCAAGAGTAAATCCTGTTTGTGTGCTCCACATCACTCTATTACAGAAATCATATCTCACTGAATTGGGAAGATCAGAATGTTTACTTCCAAACTGTCCTCCTCATCCAAACTTAAAAGCTATTGTAGCCACTTCTCTTTACCCAGGACAGTCCATTAAGATCCCTTTCATCATTATATCTCTCATTCCACTATGTAGGGAGAACAGTTAAACTGGTTTAAATAGAATATAACCATATTGAATTACACCTGAATTTGCAAAACTCTGTAATATTCAGATGCTTATCTTAGAAAAGCCTATTGAAAAACCTCAGGAATGTTTCTAGAGAGATTTTCAGCTCCATCTTAAGAACTGCAGTCAGTAGAAAAACTCCATCAGTTTAAAAAAAAGTTGAAGTATAATAAGATGTGCTTCTTGTTAAAAAACTACTTGAACTTCAGCCATTTTTCTTATACAAAACCAAAGAGCAACTTTTCCAAGTTTACACATTACTGCTAAAATTACATTACATTATAATTATAGATCTCTGGATTTAAATGCAAAAGAAAGCACTAAGTGGAACTTTTAAATCTAACTTTAATCAGTGTAAATTATTTTAAGCACACCCTCAGCAAAATTATGTATTCTTTATAATTCCACTTAGGATAACATCAAATCAAATTGCATTGTAAATAGATTTAAGTTCTCCAGCAAATGATGATGGCAACATTGCAATTATGTGGTAAAATTGTATTCTTTGGAACCTGGTGTTACCTACAGTGCACACAGAAGGACTTCCAGTCTTGGTGCGGATTTCTTTTTAATCCTACACAAAAGAAGTTTTACCACCGACAGAGACTTTATTTTCTGCACAGATTGCTGTAGACCTACTACCAAACTTTGTTAACTTTGACCTTGGGGCTGTTATAGAGGCTAACAAGAGATGAAACATTTTCCAATACCTAAGAAAATGTACTCTTCTTCATACAAAGTAAGAAGAATGAAGGAATACTGCACATCTTCACTGTAACTCTGAAGAAAATGTTACTCAGAAAGAGGGTTCAATATGTATCCAGTACTAAGACCTTTTTCTTTGTCTCTTACAGTGAGTTGGGGAAAAGATCAGGGCTAAGAAGAAACCCAGCACATTGAATTCCTCATTATTTCTTTTTTCCCTCAGTCAAGATGCATACCATATGCTTCCTCTGGGGCAGTACACAGGATGAATGAGACATGCATCCTTTGCCATCATTCATGACATCTGATGATGGTCAACAGCCTATTCTGCAGGAAGGCAGATGCTATTTACTTAAAGGAGGAAACTTCTGAATTACAGAATCAATGCTGGTAATCAGGCTGCTGTATTCAGGACAAATCACTGAAGAACAGATACACAGGCATATCCATACTGAGATCTAGGAATCCAGTTTTAATGGATTGAACTACCTTTCAGGCACCTCCACTGAATTAAGTTTAATAAAACACAGCAACACAAGAATCAAATTCACAGAAGACATAGTCAATTTAAGGCCCATGGGAATCAAAGGAAATGAATCTGTTTTGGCCAACAGTGAACAAGTACAGAAAATTCTGTACGGTAACCTATTGAGCAAGGCAAAGCTCAAAAGCCATTTTGAAATCTAACTCTTACCTACAGTAGAAAGGAGAGTTACTGGGCAAATGTTAAGGATTACAATTAAAAGTTTTGATACTCTGCTGTGTGCAGACTTAGGCCTACTAGCCCCATTGTAACATAGCCACAAGAAGATTGTCCGTTAAGTAGAGTGAATTATTTACATGTAGTCCTGAGAAATAATTTTACATATAGGAACAAAAAGTGGACTTATATAAAATATGTGGGACGATTAATGAGAATTTTCCCTTAAATTTTGAGTTAAAAACTAAATAATATATGTCCTTCTATGTAAGTTTATGTCAGTCCAAAGTATTTCAAACACCACCAACATAGATGTTTTTAGGGTGGGGGGAAGCTGTAGTTTGATTTGGGTTTATTTTACATGGTGCAACAAGTTCCACTGATCCACTGACTGTGATCTTCAATAACTTTTTGATCAGGTAGAGAATTCATGTCCACTATACAGAAAGTAAGCAGCACATTATAAAGCAAACAGTTACTATAGTAGAAACAGTAACATACATAATTTATAACTAATCAATACCAAAGAAATCTTCTGCAACACTGTCTGGAAGCTGCCAGTGATGTGAAAAAAACTATGAATAATCTGAATTTCTTTCTCAATGTTCTGTAGATCCTGAGTTATCTCTCCCCAGTTAGTGACTTCCCTCATTTAGAAGGGGAGCCAAAGTGTCCTGCCTAGAAGTTGCAGTCTCCATCTATTCCCACTTTAGAGCATCGCTAAATCCACTTTCAACTTTTGAGATTTGGAGTAATAAACTGGCCTAAGGTTACCTTAAGTGTTAATGCTGACCACCCAGCAATCATGACAGAAGCAAGTTCTTGTTACGGTTACCAAATTCTGAGTATCAAGAGTGAAAGGTTCCAATTATTATTCTCTACCTTCTAAAGCAACCAGTTCATTACCAACTTATTTACAACTCCAGCACTTGCTTTGAATATTACTTTCATTCTGTATACAAATTCAGTCTGTTTTTTCACATAGGAGCTTTAGCAAAAGTATTTCTTGACACAGTTTTCTTACGTTAAGATCTGACTTGCTGCAACCAGCTGTACCACTTTCAACCCTTCTTTGCTACTGTGTGGATCCATGGGAGCTCAAGATCACAAACCAATGAAAAAGACTCCATGACTGTTTGTGATATTTTCATTAAGTCTTGATTTTCTAATAAACAAACTTATACAGAGGTAAAGTTTATCTAGCTTCTGGGTAAAGGAATTTATAGCACTGTGTGAAAAGAATAAGATATATTTGCAGTAAGCAAACACAGACCCTGTCCAATGCTACCTGGGACATGGTCAACATTCATCTGCTTCTTTGTTAACTGCTGAGACAAGGTAACAGGATATGGCCAGACAAGAGCAAGAAATGTGTGAAACATTTCTTTTTCCATTTACACTAGATATACCTGCTAATTCAAATGGGGAATTACTTGAGAAATTTGATGAAAATGAGGAGAAGTAAGATTTCTTGGAAACAAAGCCTGAAGGAAGGATTATGCAAGATAAAGTCAGGAGCAAGTTTGTGTCCCAGAGCAAAAGTTGTTAAAGCAAGTAAGTCAGGCATCTTTAGTCTGAAGGAAGAAAAACTTTCAGGAAGAAGAAAAAAAAAACTGTAAGAGAAAAATCGTAGTACTATTCTTATGAAAAAAAATGGTAAAAAAGTTTAAGAGAAAACCGCTTCTCACAAGTCAACAAAAGAAATGATGAGTGAATATTGGAAATTTCAAGAAAGGTGATAAAATATAGGGAATGAGGAAAACCAGTTATTAAAGAGTGATAATTGATGGCTCAGAGCTGAAAGGTAATATCTGACAGTGTTAATCAGTGCTGTTTCAAATAAAAGATATGGAGAAAAAGAAGCTTAAGATTCAGACGTATCCAGAAACACAAAAAATAAAAAGCTGGTTGGCCATAGTGATCAAGAATGGGTAGGTAGCAACAAGTGAAATAAGAATAGAGTCCAAACATATTCATATGAAATATTTTAAAAACTATGAAAGAAATAACTAGAAAAAGCAAATGAAAAATATAAAGTTACAAAGAAACCAAAGGCTCACTGAAAGATGAAAGACAGCTTGACCTAAATTAAAGGGAGAAGGGGAAAGAAGTTTTATGGTAAACCAGGACACTGTAGAATAGAGAAAAATGGAAAAATAAGAGGCTGAAAAATAAGACGTTAAAACTATGGACTCGAAAAAGCTGCTTCTGTGAAAAATCAGCTCTTCATCTTCTATACAAGGTTCTTGACACTCCCAACAGTCCGTGCATCAAGAGCTGTTGAGGACACTGCAAGTCATGGTGGAGGATAGTTAGTGTGGTCTGGATATTATTTCATCCTGACTCCAAATTCTCGCTGAATGTCTCAGTATTATTTTGAGGTACATACATTGGAGCTACCTTCTCTGAAGTTTTGAGAAACAGAATTTACTGTCCAATCTGATAAAAAATACACCTCCTGCATCTGTGCTATTATTTACCTGTACTATGCTTTGGTATTACTATCAGCAGCCATACCAACAATATTTAAGTTGACAGTGCAGTGAAGTAATGCATATAAACCAGCGAATTCTCTGGTTTTCCTGCTAACTTTCTTCTAAGTTTTAAGTTATTCTTTTTGAGTTTTCCCTCTCTTAAATTACATTACATTTCCATCTCATATAAGCAGTTTCACAAGTCATGACAACTCTTTCATTCTTCTGTTCTTAAACAAGAAGGCACAGGAGTCCTCACCACTTTCAGTGGAATAGAGGTATAACAGGTAGTTAAAAATAGAACCAGTGGAAAACCTTGTAAAGGTTCTTTTTTTTTTTTAAAAAAAATAAACAAAACAACCACCAACTGTAGATTTTGATAAGAGAGTATGGAACCATTTTGGTTTGGATAAACATTTAGTATTTTATATTTTTATATAATTTTTAAGTATAATCTTTATTATTTTAACAACATGCTATGTTAAAAATGCCAGAACAGAAAAAACAATGTCATTATAAAATGTATTTTTAGTCTATGCTCAGAATTTTGTATTTTCAATGCAATTAACATGTTTTCAAATTTTAGTGGTTTTGCCAAATGGAAAAACCACTTCTGTGTTCATACAGAGTTGAGAACCTTTCTACTAGGTAAATACTTTTTAGCAGATGTATATTAGATGGGAAATTGAGCATTATGTCTGTTGCTGCTTCTTGCTAGTTCTGCAGAAAATTTGCCTTACTCTCTGAATCATACAGCAACTGATGTTTTGCATTTTTCATCTTATTGAAAAAGATTAAGAACTTATAAACTTGCTTGAGTATGAAGTTGTCCAGAACACACAAGGTTAGTATTTGTTTTGTAAACCAAAACTTAAAGCAAACAACTCATAATTCTGCAAACCCATACTACCAAGTTTCAAGTACATTTTTTGTTCCTATGCATTAAGGGGGCGACTACAACCAACTGCAGACTCCACATCGTTCAGAGTTGTTTTGCTTGTTCATGTCTACTTCACAAGTGGATCCTTCAGGATAAAAATTTCACAGGTTTATTTTTTATTATTTTGTGGGCAATTTTTTTACTCCAGGGAGAAAGAAACATCTGCATGATGTTTTAATTGTCAAGAAAGAATAAAAAATAAATGAACCTCTAAAGGTTCTAAACCAAAACCTCTAAACCGAAATGTAGCTCCAACTGAAAAATACAGCTAAAGAAATCAATACTTTCCTAAGAATATACTGTCCTCTATGTTCCCTAGAGAACTAATGAATTAGAAAGTGTTTGTTAATAACATTTTTACCACTGAGGTCCAAACATAAACATTTCCCAAAACTTCCCGATACGCAAAAATTGAAGTGTGAACAGTCATCCTTGTAGGGGAGTGTATAATTAAGTCACTACTGATAGCAATATTCAGACAAGAAAACTAATGGAATTTAATACTTCATTTCTCTATTTGTGGTTTTGAAGTGAGTGTGTAAGTCACTTGCTTTTGTAAGAACAGAGTGAAGTCAAGGGCTCCTGTCATGAGCTGAACGGTCTAACTGGTCCCTGTCTAATTTTCTTCTCCTGCCCTCATTTACTGCTAGCCTGCTCTATTCTGTACTCACTCCCAGTGGGCCCACAGGTCACTGGTGGTGCATAAAGAATGGTTTGATAACAAATTATATAAGCAAGTGGTCTGCACACTGTTGTTTTATCTCTAACAGAGGGACAGCATGCAGTTGCAGAGGACTTTCAACATTCTGCCAGAAGGCGAGGAATGGCATCAAAACCAAGAGCTAACTTTTGACTCTCCCTTTCCTATCTACCAACGCTATCTTCCACAGGGACCAGCCCATCATACACAAACATTCTTCTACCAGAAAGTCACTTATTGTACACCTTAACATTTATGTGGCACTCAGGCAAATAGTACTATTCAGGGAATGATTCCATATCTAAAGTATCATGTGCACTTCTCACACAGCTGAATTTCATTAAGACAAAGATGACTTTTATAAAACAAAAAAGTTTGCATAGGCCAGCAAAGGACTTTTACAGCATCCTAACTTCATGTGTTGCATTAAGTTATTGTTCAGTGTACACTTCCATCCTCTTCTGCTGCATTGGCTTCATATGTTTCAATCTTTATGAAGAGAATGCTAAGGACATGATTATTATAATTCATCAGTGAACTGTGATGTATCTGTCTGCAGTCACTTTTAAACTGCAGCTCTGGAAGGTATAAACTGTCCTATCCATATCAGTAGCTACAACTGTATTTAGAATATGACTGTTTTAATTACAGTATTGTTAACTGTTCCACTGCTGACTACTACAAATCCTTTGTCCAGTCTCTTCCCCGAGTGAAAAGAATGTAGCTGCCTTTATCAAGCTGCCAAATCCTTTGAGCTGTATTAATACAAAGGCAGGTGTGTGTTCAAAATTTACTTTTTACAAATGCTTACTGGAAAGAGGTTATCCTTTCAAAAAGGAAGAGAAACTATACAAATAAATTCTAGATCAGAATAATTCAGTTGGATAATTCAAGATGACACTGACCTACTTTCAGACTTCCAATGAAGTCTGAAGAAGGGCAAATTTAGTTTAGTATAATAATTTGTATTATTTTTTTCTGTCACCAAGGAGCCTAAACAGTATTGGAATCTAGTTTTGCTACTTGTCCACACATACAAATGCTAAAGCAACAAACCTCCAAAGAGCTTTGCTCTACTAGAAACATGAATAGCACAAGTGGCATTTTCTATTCTATCAGGGTCTGGTGTTGAAAAAGGAAACTAGGTTATTGTTAAATATGATTTTTGTGAGTGGAAGATAAAAGGGGTAGGAGAGAATGAAATGCCTTTTGCTGCTGTGGGATAAAACACATTTGATTGGTTTGTTTCTGCTGTGTTAACAAGGCATACAGTATCTGAGGCTCTTTATGAAGCAGTGATAAATGTTCCTAGAAGAGTTAACACACCCTCCATGGAAAAAAAAAAAAAAAAAAAAATAATTCTGTCTCTTCCATGTCAGCACTATTGCTCCTTTGTGTTGCAGCACACAATGTAGCTAGTGGTTACTGAAGGTCCCAAATGAGATACATTTTAGTAACTATTCAGTGTAACAAGTAGCTTTAACTACAGATACCGGTTTTGTTTTCCTTTTTCTTTCTTTCAAAAGTATTATCAGTCTATTTCATATGACTTTCTTTTATTGCCCAAAAATGAAAAGTGAATCAAATATTTACCTAACAATATATTTTTCATAGCCAGTCAAATAATTTTCACAGGTTTTCAAAAAAAATTAACATGTATGTAAATATAAATACAGAAGTAATTTAAGGAAAAATAAATTTAAAAAAAATCTACAAGCCAATGTTATTTGCCTAAGTATTGATGAGTTTCAAAATTATGTAATTATGTCTGCATATATTTATGTTTATTTACTGAAAGTATTAATAATAATGGAATTGAATGGAATTGTCAAAAGAAAGCTAGAAGTATCTACACTGAAGGATTTTCTTACCTGGTCCACCTTTTCTAGAGGCTGAAGGAACTGTTTCTATATTCTCATTTTCTTTCTTTCTCAATGACATTTATTCCTGCTCTTTTTCTTTTTTGCATGCTCAATTCCTGTCCTCACAGTCCTTTCCGTAAAAAACATGCAAGACTCAAGAACCAATTTTGACTAAATTTCACTGCCAGAATAATCACAATATTGCAATATTCAAGCTGGTCATGGTAATTAAATTGCATTTCTTTAAGCCATTCCCTTTTCCTGTTCTTTCCCTGTTACTGGTTTCAGTCCTCCTTCATTATTCAGTCTTATCACTATTTTAAGTTTGGTTTTTTCTTGTCCTTTCTTCCCTTCTTCAATTGTTAAGTATGAGTCTATTTATTAAAATATGTCATCCATGCCTAAGTTTTATTTTTGCATTCCTCTTCCAACTTGTCATGTTTTTTTAATCTTTTACACCAATAAAAAGTCATTAAAGTATTTGAGATGTGAATCAAATATGAAGTGACTCCCAAGGTCTTAACTACTCTCAGTCAGATGCAAGAGACATACACTAGATCAGAGAAAATAACAGTTTGAACAACACCCCATAGTTGCACCATGTTGTTGGATCCATTTTTGCAGATACTCTTCTTGTCTACAATAGTTTCTTTGCCATCATGATGATATTCGGTCTCTTATTTAATGTTTATAGGCTTAGTGGTACAATGACCATTTTAAGAGAGAAAGTATTTAACATTTGCACTTCATAGGATAAAACACACGGTTCTTATAATCTATCTTGTCATTGTTTGGGAAATACAAATGAAAAGTTCCTAAAAACTATTTGTTTATCGTGGCTTGACAGGTATATACATCATACAGATTGCCATTTTGTCTGATTCCTCTGCCCCTGTCTGCAAAGGCAAAAACTTTTCATAGATTCAACCAACTTCTCAGAGTACTCTCTCATGAACATAGGAATCTTCTCATTGCTCTTAGACTTCAAACTTGAATTTCATTATTAAGTCTGGGTATTGTTGTTTCACTCTTTTTCATTTTATTAAGCCTCTTTTCAATTTATACTTCCCTTCATGGTCTTGAAGGACAAGTTTTGCTTTTGTGTAGCCCATGTTTATAATGACATAGTGTAAGTTACTTTAAATCAGCTTTCTTCAGATTTGCACCTAAATACAGAAATTAACAGCAAACTGATATCCATTTCTTTTTTTACAGACAAAGTACCAATTTTTTTGTAACCCTAGTTGGACCATATTGACCTTCTGTCTTGTTAGATGCTGTATAGTGCCCAGAAGCTTTCAGAGAGGGGACTGTTTTTTGAAGTTATTAAGCACCAGATATCTCTCTTCCTGGACATTATCTGAAGTTATAAAAAAGTTATAAAACCCACATGGTCAAATTCCTGGTACATCTGTCTGAAGGAATGCAAGTTTATGGTGATTCCTTCTTTTGGCACGTATATTTTGCATGCAACTTTCTATCAGTTTAGTGGCACAATATTTCTATCTAAATAAAAAGCTGTTGTCAGTGTAGTACCTGAGATTTGCCTATACATTTCACTGGTTTGTAGCAACATTAGACATCTGTAAAGTTTTCTCTGAGAACAAGAAAACTGTTGTAAGAGACATATATATGTATGTTGCAACTCATTAGAGAAAAAAGGTTGCATACATGGAGATGTCAACTAAATGCAAAATGAGCCATATTATTATTAAGAAGAACAAGGGAGAAAGAAGGAATTGCCTCTACTCATTTGAATTTTTAGTATAAATGTCTGAAGTGCTATTTTTACAGCCTTCCACTGGTGCTTACAGAAGTATGTATAGAAAACAATTAATTAGATGACTGCACTTTAGCAGGTTTGAGGGTGGGACTGTTAAAGAGATACAATGTAAGTTATTAGAAACTGGACTTCTAACTCTCAGTTAAAATTAGTATTAGATTCCCTTAGGCATTTTTGAAAGCCACATCTTAATTTACAACTGTGCATCAATTACTTCATTTGCTCTATTGGGTTTCTCATCTAAAGGATTTTTATCCTTTGTCTTGCTTCTTAGCTCTGTTTCTATAACATTTTCATTACCAGTTATTATCACTCCCTGTAATTCACATGGCATTATTTCCATCCTCTAACAGGATAAATGATGCCATGCAGGGAAGGAAAATGATGTGATGAAGCCCTATGAAGCAGGGATAGTTGTATGAAGTGTACATTGCCCACTCCACAGATACTGTTCCTTCTTGACAAAATCTAAAAAAAAAAAAAAAAAACCAAACCAAAAACAAACCAAAAAACCCACACGTAAAAATTCCAGACAAAACAAGTCAATTTTAGCTAGATTTTACTGCTACAGTAACCATTATCATTAAAATGCTGCAGCCCACCATCACAATTTAAATACATTTCTTTAATCTTCCAAGATACCTACACATGGTGCATAATATTTCCCATGTCATGATAAATAACACAGAAAAAAATATAAACTGGTAATGATAAATGCATACACAGGACCATGAAGTGTCTTCTTAAACATTCCTGTAAAGATTTCCTTTAGCTCATAAAAGGAATCAATTAAACTCTAAAATCTATAATTCCAATTCCCTCAATGACACTATGAACAGATATTTATAATACTTCAAATCTAGTAAAGCTGTAGGAAATATGTATTGACTTGGCATTAAATAATAGCATTTGCATCAGTGTGGAGTTTTCTGTTCCACAGTGGGCCAATGCTCATGAACGCTCAGTTTATGAATGCAGAAATAGCAAAATTAAGTGCTGGATTCAGATGCACTTTTCTGTCTGCATATACATAGTCACAAAGATTCACCTACTTCTACTGCCGGATTGATCATATAGACTTTTCTGTGAGACCTACCTCATACACAGTATTTTTCTTCAAAAATAGTACCATATAATTACTTTCATTATGAGAATAAAAAACTGAAGAACAGAGAGCTCGTGAGACAGACCGATTCTTACTTCTCAGATAGGTCTATTAAAAAGTGAAGACTGTAGAACCATAGGATTGTTTAGGTTTTAAACAATCTTCAAGATAATCAAGTCCAACCGTTAACCTAACACCACCAAGTCCACCAGTAAACCATGTCTCTAAACAGCACATCTGCACATCTTTTAAATACCTCCAGGGATGGTGATGCAACCACTTACTTCCCTGGGCTGCCTGTTACAATGCTTGACAAACCTTTTGGTGAAGAAGTTTTTTCCTAATATCCAATCTAAACCTCTCCTGGGACAACTTGAGGTCATTTCCTCTCCTCCTATTGCTTGTTACCTGGGAAAAGAGACCAACACCCACCTGGGTACAAGCTCCTTTCCGGTAGTTGTAGAGAGCAATAAGGTCTCCCCGGAGCCTCCTTTTCTCCAGACTAAACAACCCCAGTTCCTTCAGTGCTCTTCATGAGACTTGTGCTCTAGACCCTTCACCAGCTTTGTTGCCCTTCTTTGGACATGCTCCAGCACCTCAATGTCCTTCTTGTAGCGAGGGCCCAAAACTGAACACAGTATTTGAGGTGCAGCCTCACCAGTGTTGAGTACAGGGGGACGATTGCTTCCCTAGTCCTGCTGGCCACGCTATTTCTGATACAAGCCAGGATGCTCTTGGCCTTCTTGGCTGCCTGGGCACACTGCTGTCTCATATTCAGCCAGCTGTTGAACAACACTTCCGTGTCCTTTTCTGCCAGGTAGCTTTCCAACCACTCCTTGCATGGGGTTGTTGTGACCCAAGTGCAAGACCCAGCACTTAGCCTTGTTGAACTTTATGCAATTGGCTTCGACCCCTCAATCCAGCCTGTCCAGATCCCTCTGTGGAGCATTTCTACCCTCAAACAGATCAACACTCCCACCCATGCTAAAGTACAGAACTGAAGAATGCAAGAAATTATGTGTAAATGAAGCAAAGACTTAACTTAGGTCTGCTGCACAGAAGTGAGATTTTGCAGGTATAAAGAATTGATAAAAAAAAAAAAAAAAAAAACCAACAAAAATTGTAGTCCCTAGAAGAATTACTGGTGTCTTTGCACCACCCTTTACATACTTGCTTTTCTACTTTGTGTTTTCCAATGTTATCTCAGTCATAATCCACAAAGCAAATGATATCTCCTCTTTACAGTATTTTCTGTCTTTTCTTCCTCCTTTGGAAATACTGACATTGCAACACCTTCATAAAATGAGGACATATTCAACTCTGTGTTCTCTCTCTGTAATTCCGATTAACATCTATTCCTTTTAAGTAATTTCCTAAATTTCAAGAAAACTTCTCACACACATGCATTTACACATTAAAGCTGCCCAAATACACCTTGATTTCTTTTCAAAAGATTGTAACACATTACAAAGCAATCTGTCACGCAAATTGTTAAATCTGCCTGATAACACTAGGGCTACTGCAGAAGGAATTTCAGAATCATCTTGCCAGTAACAGTTTTGTGTAAATATGTCTTGTATGTCTGGTCATTCCATGATTCAAGATAACCATTCTGTCTCTCAATGGCTTGATGAGCTGTTCTAGGAACCAGATATGAGTGTGCTATTTGTATTGATTTAATGACTTCACAGTAAAATCCTGTGGTATTATGAAACTGTTTCAGGTAGTTTGGGAAGATCATAGATGAATTCAGGCCATTTAATTATTGACTTAGTCACCACATTTGTCATGGGTTTCTGTGTTCAGGTAATTCACTTCCATTAAAATGATCGTCTAATAAAGTTATGATCAGAGTAATCTCTGTGATCTTACATCTGAATACACATGAGCTATTGGAAACTGAACTCAGGATCATGGTGAAAAAATCAACTCTGTATTGCAATGACCATGAGGAAAACAACCTTAATATTTAGCTTTTTAAGAGAGAAACAGTTTCACAATCTGCTAAAAAAAAAAAAAAAAAAAAAAAAAAAGAGAAAAATAGATATTATTTTATTCATCTATAATCCTATTAAATTCTGTAGGAGTATTACAAAAAGAGTAGGTCAAAAGGCAAAAAGAAATGGGGTCACCAGTATAAAAGGCAAATTTTTTTTTGGAAATAACTTAAAGGAAGAACCGAGGAGCTTGTTTCAAGCCTGGCTAAGTTATTTCTCAATAATAACATGATCTTCTACATGTAATAGAGGTCAAAGGTCCTTACTTCTGTCCCAGATGAAACTATAATGTCCATAGGACATAAAATGTGAGGCCACCATTCACCAGCAAACAGCAGAGACCAGAGAGCCACAGAGACTTTTAAGCACATTAGTAAACACTTGACCAACAGTGAATTCATATCTGCTTGTTTTTTGAAACATGGTTTTGGTCTAAAAGCAAAATGAAATTCCTGTAGGAATAATTTAATCAATGTGCACAGTATTTCTTTTTGTGTTATTCACCCAGAGCTAATAAAGGTATGACATGAACCCTTCATTTTGCAAAAGCAGATGTGCAGGATGACTTCTATGACTTCTATTTCTAAGAGTCAACAGAAATCCACCTGCAACTATCTTATATCTGAGAAGATATACGGAGTGTAGAATGAAGAATAACAGTGAGGGATTACTGTAACAGAAGTTTCCCCACATGATGAGGTAGGTGAATTTTCATTACAAACAGAAAGGTTCAATATAAGAAAATCAAAATGAGTTCATTCTTTTTCTGTTAGCATGATCATCATACTGATTATTTTATTTATTAGCATAATTGCATTTTGTAAAAAAAATCTTGGATCCTTGAAATATAGTTTGTAATCAGATTTGAATATACATTGAAATAATTACATGCTTGATATACCATAAATAATTATGAATCCTGACCTTAACAATGCTACAAATTAAGAATTCTGCTTGATGTTGCTACTAGTAACCATTTAAATGCATCTGTGCCATAGCAAATTAACATTTGCTACATGCTGGGACCTTGATTAGATATAGTTTCTCTTAGTCTCTCTTGGTGGAGTTATTCTACCTTGTACAGATAATTAAAACATTCATTAGAGCAAGAACCAAACCTTGGACACCCAGACATTAGGTGATGTTTGTCTGCTAGCCCCCAAGATAGTCCCTATTTTTGCTCTTTGATCCAATAAATAAACAGTTGTCTTTCTGTTTGAAGCCAGACAGAGAAATTTACCCCCAAACTGTAATCTTGTGCTTTGGAGTATTCATTTTCCATGTGAGGTATATTGGATGGAGGGACTTCAGTATAGGATTTCCATATCTGAGGTAAGTATTCTGCTGTTAAGAGAGTATGCTCAGAGATATTTCACATTTTCTATATGTTGACTAGAATTCCCTTAAAATACCAGAAATCTTTTGCTGATGAAAGCTATGTCAAAATTGTCAGAACCAGGGAGGTGAACACTGATCTTGACACATATGGATTTCTCAGGAATTTTTTTTTTTCTGATACTTCATTTACTGTTGAACAACACAAAAAGTTAAAGAATACAACTGAAAATGTCCAGAAGGACACAAGTCTCACAGGAAAAAATGAGAAAAGTATCCTCATTGTAAAAACGTATTTCTGCATTAGTATCACAAATTGAAATTCAACCAGACTAGGTACTCAGTAACCAAAGAGTGAACTGTTCTTGGTAGCTTGCAAAGTGTCTTTTAGATATATTGGAGCATCTACTGCTTATGAAGAATGTCAACATGAAAAAAAAAGTAAAATGTCACCTTAGAAATCTGACCATAATCTGCATATGATCATATTCATGAAAGTCCATGTTTCAGGTCACTGCTTTAACCTGGCAGCAGGGGTGAGGACACGTTACAGGAGTGAATGTTTGCAGACTAAATCTCCATAATATCTGCATCACTGCAACCTATTTGGTAACATTCAAAAAATTCCTGGGCCTTACCACAGGCCCCAAATTTCTATGAGCTAATGTAGACTCTTCATGCCTCAGATGCTAGAATTATATGCTTTTGAAACAAAACATATATCCTTCTTAAATCAATGTGAAATTCCTAATGAAAGAATATGCATAATATGGCAAACACTGATCATGATTTTCAAAGTTTCTTTGGGGAAAAAGGGCAGTTTGGTGGAGACACTCTATATATACTTGTTAAAAGTACACATAAAGAAACATAACAACTTTTGTGGAACATAGGATCTCTGACTAAACAAGACCTCAGTTTTGTAACAGATTGTTGTTGTTTATTACTTGATTGATAGCATCTTGAAAGCTTCACAGCTATGTTGCATATTTTTTTTATATGACACTCATTTGTTCAAAACAATTAGTTTTGTATATTCTAAAATTTAGATACTAAGAGAGCAAGACATCTAATTCATTTTCAAAGACAGAAAAACTGTTTATAATGGACTCAGAAGCTCTAAATTGCATCCTTTATGAATACTAAGTCACAACATAAAAAAACAAAAGAGAAGGAAAACCTCTCAGTTGAGCACAGCCATTTACTTCCAGATTTCGACTGAAAATTCCAGTTATTCTTCACTGTAAAATTTCTGAAATGCCTTGACTTCCAAAGGAGATAGGTAAAACCATTTAGGCTTCATAACTCAATTGTTGCATAGCATTTGAAGATTGAAGGATCAAACTGAAGAAGATCTGCCTATCAACTTCCAGATAGATTCCCCTGAAGATACACACCCTAAAGTAAATGAAAGCGAACATTTAGTACAACCACAAAATAACACAGAATTTAATAAATGACAGAGATTTTGATTAGCTAGCTTCCTTCTACACGAAGTGGGACATATCTAAATAACCTTGATACTAAAGGGATCAATGAAACCAAGATGAAACAGAGAATTTTTTTTTTCAACTGTTAATGCACGTTCAGAGTGGTCCCTAGTTCAAAAATCAAAACTCAAGCCATCTAAAACCATTAGTGAGTTGAGGAAATGCAGATGTGTAGAAAACTCAGTGGATAGCCTTAATTTCTGACAGCCTCATTTAGAAAAAGGCCAGCACGGAGCTGAGCATGTCTGGGTGAAGGCCAATACTCAAGAAGTTAATCAAAAATCTGCTTGGTGTTATTTTCTTGTTTTCCACACATTTTGCTTCTTTATCTTGTATTTAAAGCACAGAAATGCTTAAGGGAGACACTTTTTTCCTCATCTGTTCTATTTCTTTCAGTAGTTTTAAGAACATCTCAGAACAAAGAGTTCTCTTTCCTCCCTCCTCTTCTTGTTAAATTCTGATTTTTGTAACTGAAGTTCCATCTGTACACAACTGACATGCAAGTATTTGGGGTTTTTTGGTTTTGTTTTTTTTTAAGAAATTCACATTAGTATTCTTTATCTCATTGCTTGGAGCCTTCTAAGGACAAACATGCTATAAAATGTTCTCATAAATGAAATTTAAGTGCACTGCAGAGGTAACAGTGATAGCAAAAATGTCATGCTTTGGCAGTGGGTTAGTGGAGAATGACCCATTTTCATATAAAAGTGATAAAATCTGTATGATAAAACACATAAGAATTGTAACATTTTTACTTCTGAGGAATGAGTGAGGTTTAGATCAAACTTGTATCAACAATTCATTCTGAATAACCTGAAAAAGTACTGTATTCCTGAAGAAACAGGTAAAAAGCAAATATTTACTTCTTCTCCTTTGGGACATGGATACTAAATTCAAATCAGACTGAAAGAATTCTGATGTAATAAAAGTAATAGGTCAGATACAAAAGAGATTTCTTTTTCTTTTCCTCTTTTTTTTTTTTTTCCCTGCTCTGTCATGGAAAAGTACACAGAGAAAAAGATTACCATTCAAAACAGGTAGTCTTAAAAGTCTACAGTCTACCAATAATTAGGCTTACCAATAATAGTCAGACACCCTCAACTCCAGTAGCAGGAATTTCAGATAATTTAGATGTAACAGTTAAAATTTTAAGTTATTATGACACAAGACACTGAAAGTAAAATCACAACATAAAAAAAAATCTCAAAGATTAACTTCTTTGTAATACACTGTGGTGTTCATCACTCTTCAGTTATCATAGAACCATAGAATCATAAAATATCAGGTTGAATCCATCCTGTCCACACCTTTTTGTATAGCAGGGACAAAAACTGAACACAATATTCCTGATGTGGCCTGACAAGTACTCAGGAGAGCGGGATAATGACATATTTGCTCTGCTGGTGATGCCCTTGTGATGCAGCCCAGCATCCTGTTGGCTTTCTTTGCTGCTGCAGCACACTGTTCACTCCTATTGAGTTTCCTGTCCACCAGGACCCCCAGGTCCCTTTCCACAGAGCTGCTCTCCAGCCAGGTAGATCCCAGCCTGTGCTGTACTCTTACAGTTACATTTGGTCTTGTTGAATTTCATAAGGTTTTTGTTAGCCCACTCTTCCAGCCTATCCAGGTCTTCCTGCATGGTGGCTCTCCCTTCCAAAGCATCTACTTCACCACTCAGTTTGGTATCATCAGCAAACTTCATTAGGATACACTTGGTCCCATTGTCCAGATCACTTATGAAGATATTAAACAGGGTTAGGCCCAATATTGATCCCTGAGGGACCCCATATGTGACAGGTTGCCAGTCTGAAAAAGAGCTATTTACTACCACCCTCCAGGTGCAGCCTGTCAGCCAGTTCCCCACCCATCACACAGACCACTTGTCTAGACCATAATGCATCAGTTTGTCTAGGAGGTTGTGGGGAACCGTATCAAAAGCTTTGGAGAAATCCAGGTAGACAATGTCCACAGCTCGCCCGTCATCAACCGAGCAGGTTACTTTGTTGTAGAAGGCCATCAGGTTTCTCAAGCACGATTTGCCCTTGGTGAATTTGTGCTGGCTTTTCCCAATCACGTGCTTCATTTGACTTGTTATAGCCCCCAGAAGGATTCATTCCATAACCAGGGATTGAAGTAGGACTGACAGGCCTGTAATTTCCTGGATCCTCCTTTAAACACTTCTTGTAGATGGGAGTGACATTAGTCCTCTTCCAGTCTTCTGGCACATGCCTCGATCTTCATGGCTTCTCAAAGATTATGGAAAGCAGCCTTGCAAAGTCGGCCATCCCTCTTAACACCCTGTGTGGATAATGTCAGGGCCCATTGATTTGTAGGGGTCAACCTTCTATAATAGTTCACATACCAACTCTTCCTTGAGTCTGTGGTTGCAACAACCTGGATTTTTGTTCCCACCTGTATGGATCTTTTGGCTATCAAAATGACAGCAGCCACACTATTGATGCCATGAGGCTTTGGAAAGTAGCAATACTCTTGAGAGGCAATAATTGAAGGGCACACTTATACTAATTTTTCAAATCCATAGTAAATTACAGTATGCACACACAAAGACAACAAAATATGTCTCAAATAGCTCTCAGACATCTAATTCATTACAAATGGTGGTTTATAACTAATAGAGTGAAAACTGCATCTAGAAGAATCAAAATGCACAATTGCACTGTATCAGTGGTCAGAATTCTTTTTCTAATACAGCTCTTCACAGATACTTACTATATCAGGAAAGTTTTATTCTTTTCAAATTAATATTTTTTGTCAGTTTCTGAGATAACTATCCTGAACATTATTAATTTCAATCCATGTCCATCTATGTAAATCAAAGATTAAGCCTAATTTATGCATATTTTACAAATAATTTTGAAGTTTTGGTTAGGATTTTACTTGTTAAAGCATGAAATAATATTAGGCATTAAATATGTGTTTATATGTATACTTTTATGCATGTGGATGTGTATGCACATACATTTACAAACTGCTTTTTATTTGTACATCTATGTACACAAAAGTGTAGATGTTCATATTCTTAAATTTTGCAGCTGGAGTGTTCATTTGAGGCTCCTAGAGTGAAACTGGTTGATAAATAAATATATAAACATTTCTGGAAGAAGTATGGTACAATATTGCTTCCTTAGAGAATTGAGCTTATATAGCATTACTGTTATGGACACACACTAGAGAGTGACAGCTTTCAAAACAATTTTCGAAGAAAATAATAAGACAGAAGGATTTTCTTCCTTCTAAGCAATCTGCAGGTCACTGATGAAAATTTAGACTTAAAAAAAAAAAAAAAAAGAAAAAAGGCATTCTACAGTTTCTATGTTTCACCTACTGCACTGTCTGGTTCTGCTTCACAGTGAATTAACACTTCTATTTGCAAGGTAAATATGCATAACATTTTTTGACAGGGTTTTCATAATATCCCTGTAGTAGATAAACAAAGCTAAACAAACAATACTTTATTATGAGATTTTTTTATTAATGAGGGCCTTCAAAGTTGCTGTAAGGACATAAGAAATTACATTATAGCAAAGAAGCATAACATAGATTTTGTTAATATCAAACAAATTTAAGCTTTCCATTCCTATTTCCATTTATAAAAAGCAATTTCAAGGTCGATTCAAGCATCAACTAGACTATGTCATAGGCAAACGTAATGCTGTGCCCTTATACTGTGGGCTTGATCAAAGCTTTTTCTCCTGTTGTTAATAGTAAATATTCCTTCTTTCATTTCTCAAAAGCAAGAGCCTCTGCAGTTTATTGCAGAGCTGAACCTCTCACACTGTTTGCTGTTGAGATGTTTCAGCCATCAGAATATGGCTGAAAACACAGTGACCTTGCTTCTAAACAACCTACTGTGTTGAGATATCTTGATCCTGCCAACCAACAGGATGGACTTCAATTTTCAAACTGAAGAAAAGTTTATGGCAAAACTAAAATGATTTTATATTTGTGGAGTGTAAGCAATAAACCTTTAAGACAATCATCACCGAAATAAATAGCTATTCACTTTGGTGAGATGTGAATCACAAAGGCACAAAATCTTGTTCAGATTGACACTATAACATTCTGCTTTTATGGCAAAGCATAGGCTAGAACCAGATTTACCTGCCCCACATTTCTCAGCTATGACACTGACCATAATTTTTTCAAGCCACTTTTGAAACATTCAGCTCATCAAGACACTTTTTCAGAACTTTGTGCGATGCCAGTAAATGTTCAAAAAGCGCTTGTGAATAATAGGTGAAAGTATGCATTAAAATGAACGGAGAAAAATTTAAATAAGGATTATTTGGATTAGTTTCTTAATAGTCTTTAAAATATATGGTTTTATCATTTAAAATATTTATTTATTTTAAAAAGATTTTATCTTTTGTTTCTATCATTTGATGGTGGTATATGAACTTTCTGAACAAAGGTGGTACTTTTTGGTGTATGGGAGAAACAAATTAGTATAGATGAGGCTAAATACTTCCAGTCTAAAGGGGTAGAGTGGTACTTAACTGACCCCATGGTCACACACTGCTCCCAGGAGGCAAAAGACAGAAAAAAGAACAAAACTAACACAACAATAAACTTAAGTCTCTCCCTGGCTGACCATCCAGGATGACATGTTGCTTATATAAAACCAGTATATTCCTATGAGACAAGAAGTAGAGCTGAAGACAGTTAAACATAAGTACCCCAATGGAGATGGTAAAATAGTACAAGGAAGACTGTGTGACCAAAGCAAAAGCTGAGGTATTTCAAGAGTAAAGCTGAAAAGCATCAAAGCATTTATTAGCAATTTTACCAATATTTCTTTGATATTTTCATCCACTGTTCCCCTTGGTTCATTTTCTATATCTCAGGATATCCTATTATATACAGCTCTACCAAGGAAACACCTTTTATACCTATCTTGTTGAGACTGCCTGTCTCTCTTTCCCCTGCTAGCTTTGGATCTAATAAACTCTGAGGTATCAGAGTTGGGTTGTTCCCCTACCCTCCTCCCCCAACCTCTTCATTAGAGACGGTGAGAAATGCTAAAGGTCCTGAATCCAAGTCAGGAGGGAATGATTTCACTAAGAAATGAAAACCAGAAGTTTTAAATCTGGATAGAAAATTCTCTATAGTTGTTTTTCTATGTAAAATGCTGTGTAATTACTGCTACAAGGTCTTATAATTGAGATGGCAAACAGTGCATTCTCTATTTTTTGAGACAGGGTAGCTGCTTATTCAGGCTTTCATGCACAAAGCATCAGGTTCACTAGTGCTGTTTGAGTGTCCTAAAGAAAGGTCACCAGTTAGAGAAGCACTAGAACTAAAATATCCTTTTATTTACCACCAAAGTTAAATTATGCTGCAAGGAATCTGTGCTTTGTTATGCACAAGAAATCAAAATTCATTATCCTGATTTGGGTTTTGTCATTAACCTGAATAAGTTTAAGAGTGGGCTTTTGGAAGAAAAACACACTCACTGTGATAGTCTCTGAAGACTGCAATGTAAATTCTACTTGATCCTATCTCTATATTATTTTCTAGAACAGTACTGTGTTCCTTTGCATTTATTTTTCTTGTCATTTATTACAAAAACTCAAGGAAGTTGAACATCACACAAAAGAAATTTAATCTTTTCATGAATTAAAATGTTAATTGCATTAAATACATTAAATCCATAGATAGTTGCCTAATTAATTTTGTATTTAAATACAGTATTATTGATATGGGTTTACTGACAACCTGTCCTGGCCACCCACACCTGCAATATAAGCTGAATGCAATAAAGCACTGCAAAAAGCATGTGATAGCTCCATGTGGATATGTTAAAAACCCGCATTTCCAACAAAAAGGCCAGTTTCTTTTTCACTAACTGAAAACTTCAAAATTCCAGGAAGTTCTATAATATTATTGGTCTTTCCATAGTCTTCACAAGAAGGTACCAGTCTAATGAATACTTCACGGTGTGGGGAGATGGATGAATAAAAGCATTATGGAGTAACACAAAATCAGCATTTGAGCAGGGACAGTCAAGAAGTAAGATATCGTAGTGAAAAGATTAAAGTATTTTACATGTGAACATTAACAAGAGAAATATTCTTGCCCAAAATTTATTGAGGAAGAGAGGAGAGAGAAATATTCTGACCAGGTAACACAATCTGAACTGAAGAAGTTGAACACTTTTCAGCCCCATGCATTTAGGCATTCATAAAATTCCCACGAGGGCATGCTGGATTTATTTTCAATATGTCAGCTTTCAGCCAAAAAAATCACATTTTTTCCTCATTAACCCTTCCATTCTGCTATTCAATGTGTGATAAATGTTAAGGGTATTTCTTTCCACACAAGGAACGTTGCCTGATAACATCATATTTTTCATAACTAAGAGAAATCTTTCCTAAAATAATATGGCTTTCACTAACTCAAAAACTTTGTGTGGATTTGGATTTGGATTAATTAGGAGTAAAAATATCACAGCCTAGCATCTGCTCACACACTGTATAAAATGTAATTGCTTGCATAGGCAAGCATCCTCTATTAAAGTCTTTGACACAGTATTCTATACTATCAAAACTAGTGAATATTTTTCTTTAAAAAAATCTAAAGGAAAATTTGAGGTATGGGCACAAAACAAAACTACTAACGAGTAAAAAGACTTTCACATTCTTTTGATTGTAGGTCTTAATGTCATTTTAACTAGAGTACTCACACAGATGCTTTTTTTTTTTTTTTTAATATGACTGTCATTTACAAAGAGTAGACTTACATAGAAAAGATACAACTTCAATCCTTACTAATCTTCACTTTCATGCATTTGCTTTCTTTTGTATCTATTTATTAGCAGCTGAACAGTTACACAGTATAAAATGACTCAAATGTTTGAGATTTCTATCTTTGTTTTGTTGATCCTTCCTTTTTAGCTAAACATTTCTCTTCATTACACTATTTAACAAGTGGCTCAGGAAGATAAAAATTCCTTTCCTTGCCAAATATTTACATGCTTCAACTTTATATAGACTTTGTTACTTTTTAATCTTCTTGCCAAAGTATGCACCTTGAATTCCTGATGGTTTCCAGGTCCCCCACCACATCTTTGTTCATCTTCTCCTAAGTTCCTCTAGTCAATAGTTTTCTGACAATGAGGAACCGAGAAATGAACTGTAAATCTGGGAATCAAGTAATATAGTATTTCACCTGTTTCCAGATTTATATTATGCTTTTTGTGCTTTGCACAGCCAACATTTACGTATTTGAAGAAGCTTCAACTCACTGCAAACTGATGGCTAAATTGCTGTTCACCTTCACTTTGTGTCACTCAACAATGATTAATTTCTGCTGCATAAATGTATATTTCAGATTATTTTCATTAATTTAATTATTTGTCTTAAGATATATTAAGTAATGTTTTCCCCAGGATAACCTCATCTTCTCTTCCAGTTTTTCTGTTCTAACAAGAGGACTCATACTAAATCTATGGAATTTAGTAGAAGTGCTCCTTTCGACATTAATCTACCTTTCCATGTGTTACTTCTCCTTCTCCTTTGATGTTTTACAGTTGAAAGAAGTTAAGAATGTTTCCCACTAGTACTGAATATTGCAATATTAAAGATATATGGGTTTTGCAAGGTAGGGAACTATGGGGGAAAAAAAGAGTCTGGAGGATTCAAAGACTTCTGCAACTAGAGGGTAGGCGTAAGCCACAGGCCATTTCTAGGCTTCATTCCCTTTTATCTCCACAGTTTCCTAAACTTTAAATCTTCTGAGAGGCACGACCTGAAGAAATTCCACAACCTCCTTATCTTTCTGAGTTGTACTCTTTTTCCCTTTTCACATAGTACTGTGCCCCTTAATAAATTCATTTTTATCAATTTTATAGTCATGGGAACTGTCTTATGCAGAATTAAAAGAAGAAAGATATGACATTGGTATGTTTATTTGTAAAATTGTGTCTCTTCTGGAAGCAACTCAGCATGGCAAAGAAAATTCTTCATTCTTGCCAGCAAAAAAAGTCTCTTTTGCAACAAATATGATGCAGCTCTTTCCCAGTACTTTTCCCTTTGCATGCTTTCTGCAATAAGCCTTCCTTTTTCAGATGACCCATACTGTTACTTTCTCAGTCAAGAAATGGGAAGATATGGACCTACTTAAATCTGGTGCCAGTAGATGTTACTCCTTCCTTGGCCAAATGGTTGCATGCAGAGGACTGCACACAGATGATTATGAATACTCCTCACATACCACGTGAAGAAAATGAAATACATATACACAATGGTTATATCAAAATCATAATCACCAACTACCCTCTATGCAGGAACTGCATAGTGATTCTGAATGGGGCATGAGTTGCTTTGCGAGCTTGATCATCACAGGTAGGGTAAAAGGAATTTTGCTATTTCAAGCTGTTTTGTCTTCTGTGACGTGTTGCATTGGAACATCAGTCCTTTGGAATTCTTTTGAATTTTTAGGGGTAATGTCACCAAAAGAGCTTTTGTCCTCAGGAAAGAAGACAGGATATTTTGACATATTGAAGAAGGAACTGATGTGATAGAACTCAAAAAATCAGACTATTCATGGTGTTAAACTGATGTGTTTATGTCCAAAAGCATTGCATGTGGTCTCTACAGAAAGGTGCTATTCCAGAGTTCACGAGCTTTACAAAATACAACCAACACATTTTCCTGTATAGTAACTGACATTGGCAAAATAGTAAGTCCTGTTGAGTTCATGGATTCTGAATAACCCAGATTGAGCTGAGACATTTAGTCAGTAACCAAACAATGGGTAGGAACTATAGTGTTTAAGGATGGAGCTTCAAAACTCACAAAACATCTTTTAAGACTAGAGCCATGCATTTCTTTTGAACTATATCTAATGACCAAGAAAATACCATTCAGCCTGACAATTTCAGGGGAGCTCCTCCTAACCAGTTTTAAGAAAATGAAAGAACTGAGGGTAAAATAAGAAGAAATCTTGCTGCAAATTCTAAAATTCTAGCCACAAACTTGGATGTGTCTTGGGAATTCTAGAGAAAGGAGTGCAAACAATAAGAAGATAGACTGCTGATGAGTTCAATTTAGGGGTCACATTTTGAAATTGTTTACTTGTAAACTTTTTGTTGCAATCTGTATCTAAAAGCTTGACTAGGTTGCTTTGCTTTATTGTTAGGAGCAAGATATGTCTAGATGACACTGATGAATTTAGGGCTATGTCTTCATAAAGGCACTAAGTTTGAATAGATACACAAAAAGGTCTGTAGAGATTCTGACTCAGAGAAGTTTAGGCCACTCAGGCTGGAACGTATCATTCACCAAGCTACAGGAAGTTAGCTATGGGTTTGGTATTTCAAAATGTTAAGTTATGGGAAGAAAGTCCCTTTGACGGAGACAAGTCAGCATTTTTCCAAAAAATAGCAGATACCTGAGATGCACCTAATTTCCCTTCCTACCTGACTCTGAGCAAACTTCAAAATTTCACACATAAACTTTCTTAAATAGGACTACTTCTGGTTTATGACCCATCTAGTAAACTACTGTCATAATTAATTTTACTGTAATTCTAAATATAGTCTATATATAAATATGTACCTACAAAAACCTCCTCAACGACTTACATGTCACATTTGTGCATGAACCATCACTTTAATATTAACATTACATTAATAATTCTGGAGTAGAATGCATTATAATGTAGAAGTATTTACCCCTTGAAATTTGCATGACATGAGTCTGTATTAAATCTCTGCAGAGCAGAACGAATGAGAAGAGTAAAATACTAGTTATTAGGTATAATGGACATTTATTATTTTATTAGTAATTTCAGAGTTCTTTTATATTTACTTATTCAAAATATGATAACTGTTGAACTCTTGAAAAGAGAAAGAGTAAAATACAAACCAGTTATCAGTGCTGCTTATCAATAAAATTCTTAGTTGGATACTCTTAAAACACTGTGTCCACAAAGATACATGGTTCAGTTCTTCACTACTGTACCTTCAAAAAATTCAGTGAAATTTCATGACAGGAGACTTTGATCCCTGGCATTTTTCTGTTTGCTGACATCTATCCTACAGCTCCATTATCAAAATCAGGACTTTTTTAAACAAATACTTTTCCACATAGAAAGAACAAGAAAGACAGCAGGCAGAGTACTTTCATTTTTTAAAGAGAAATAAATAAAAGTGTTAGGGAAAAAAAGATAATTCCTTTTTTTTTTTTTTTTTTTTTTTTCAAAGGAGAATATCTTCCGTATGACATTCAACCCATTTAAAAAACTAGAAAAGTAAAGAACTTCAGCTTTCACTTGAATCATCTCATTAAAAGTTCTTGTAGTTAATACTAGTTTCAGGATAATTCCAACCATTTTTTTCCAGTTTTCCACAAGTTGAAACAGACTGCTCAGTTTTACCATGGGTACAAAATACAGATATAGATACAGGCCAGGCACAGTCAGACAAAATTAAAATGTTTTCTGGGGAGTGTTTTGCATCATCACCATAAAACAAATCAGAGCAACTGAAGGTAAGACTTTCACACCTACACTCATGCTATAGCTTCAAGACATAACTGAATTGCTACATAATTTGGGGAACAAAGATCTTGTATTTCTTTCCTGCATTTATCTGCATCTCTGATTCTTTTATGTGAATAACATATCTTCAACTTTTGTCTTTCACAATGCTCTACAATATTGTGATGCATCTGGCTCATTATTAAATCAATCTTCAACATCTTTTTGTCCAAAATTCAATCAACTGTGCACTTACCTAACACCCGAATCATCAGTGAAGTACAACAAATGATGGAGGTCAGGCACCACTTTTTTTCTTTACCACATTCACTACCACAACTTTACTATATTTAAAACAAACCAGCTATTTTAAAATCAGTATTCATGTCATTTTAATACAAGATTAAGTAGCAATTTAAATTTACACAGTTACTATATTTTCTGCCAGCGAGAAAAGAAAGACTAATAATTAAAAGCAAATTGTAAAAATAAGTCAATCTATTAAAAGAAAAAAACAAATTCAGCAAAACTAGATTAAATCCAATAACCAGAAGAATGAGAACTGATACCTATGAAATCTCCAATAGAAAATTCCAAATCTTCTTCTGTGTTACGTCAGTGGGACCTGTAACACAGCATTGGTCTCTCAGGGGTGGGAGATGCTATCCAGGGAGAATGAATCAGTGGGTCATTCCACTCATACTCACAAGAATAGAAAAGTTAAAGGGACGTATCCCTGCCAATTCCCCTTGTTTGTGAATTCACAGGGCAAGAATTTGCTTAATTCTTTTGTGAACATCATACCTTTTTCCTCAACAGCCTCTTCTGGTTACAGTTTCAAGTAGTTCTTTTTCATTGTATAAAAAAAACATTTTCTGTTTTATTTTGTACAGATATGCTCTAACTTCCCCTTAGTTCTAGTACTGTGAGGTTTGGTGAATAAACAGTTCTATGTTTACCTTAATCTCATGATCCTGTAAATTTTGAATAAATCTCAGCCCTGTTAACCTTATTCTCTCCAAACTGAAAGTATCAGTCATTTTAGTTGTTCCTCTTAGACATCAACAGTTCCATATTGGCTATTTTGAGATTTATCAGCCAGCTCTTAATCCACCTCACATCTGCTTAAATTGATGCTTATTTCTAAAAACAGGACATCATCCATCACTAAATTCAAAGCTTTGTAAAAAATCCACATTACATATTTCCAGTTATAAACCATGTCCATATTTACATATGAAATAACAGGAAATTTTAATGGAATCTCCTTTGACAAGAAATGCCTTCCAAAAAATATTGGTTGACAACACTTCTTTTTCCTCTAATTCTTCAGTGATCAAATTGCCTACCCACTTTTCTATTTTCTAGGATCTCCAGATGTGTGAAAGCTTGCAATATTTCCTGGCTGCTTGGTGTTTAAGCTACTGATTTTTTTTTTAAATATATTTAAATTGCTTCGACACAATCAGAATGACAGAATGAGAAAAGAGTAACTCATACATCTTTATGGGCGGTAGGGGAGAGTGACCTTTTTTTTTTCTTTCTTAATTTGCTGTTTATAAACTTAGTGAAGTGCAGGGAACATATTAACCTGGGAAGCCCAGTAGTGGTCCTGAGATGTGGCAGAAATGAACCTTTCCCTGAGACAGAGTCCAGCCAGGATGCTTACCTGCCCTCAGGCACACCGGTTAGTTCTGGGAGGAAGACTCAAGGTGCCCCTGGGGTAGGGAGCCCCAGCACACTCAGGCAAACCTGATAACTGTGCTGTGGGACACATTGGGGAGAGCACCTGCCTTCAAACACAAACACAGTGGCTAATGAAACACCAGTGTCAGCTATACACACACATCTCTGGCTACGTTTCTAATGGGTTTGTTAAACACATCCTGATGTGCATCTCAGCAATCAAGCATCAAAATTTGCTTTCTACCACCACTCCCAAACTTGCTAATATCCTCAATTATCCCTGAGAGTGCCTACAGGGAAACTGAATCAGTCAGTCAAGAGTAGTAAAGAATGAGATGATTTCTTTTTTTACTATTTCCTCCATGTCTACACTTTGAACTATCAGAAACATTAAGTGTATCTTCTCTTTGAATTTTGGGTGGCACAATCTGTATTTTTTCTCCTCCTCCATTCCACAGTACAAGTCTTTATTTATAGGAAGTGTAATTATTAATCTCTTTGATCCTCGTCTAAGGTTGCAATTTAAAATGGAGTAAGCTTTATTACAACATTATACAAAAAAGACTTATAAAACCAAATTTGGAAAGGTGGACTCAAAATACAATAAAAGCAAGGGCAGTGATTTTCATTTTGTTGTGTTATTGATAGAAGCCACATAAATTTGAATTTTGAATACCTATAAAAGTGGGTTGAAAAAATTTTAAAACCCCCTATATTATATATTAATTATTGTTAATATTTTATTAAAATTCTGTTTGATCAAATACATTTGAAGTACTAGAGAAGTGCCCATTTGATTGCATCCATTAAAAAATAAACCTTAAAAATACTGTAATGACACAAATACACAGTACACTGAGTATTAAGAAATAGAGCTCTCATGACTCAACAAGGACAAGTTTACATCCACAACACATCAAAAAGGATGGTTTCTTCTCAGCTTTTGTTTTTATTTTCCCCACTATTAAATAGTTTTTGAGAAGTATATCACATCCTATTTAATTACTGATGAAAATGTTTTTCCATGGACAATCCTTCTGCTATACCAGCAGCTTGCTATCACACATCTGTAACAGATTTTTTGAATGGACCTATTTCAATATAGACCTCACCTTTTGTGTTTATCTCAGTCAGTTGGAGTGTCATTTTCTGCCAAATGCTAATCTTTGCTGTGTCTACAAATAAATGCAGTACACCAGTGCTACTCAAAAGATAAATGGAGCATGCTGAGTTTTCTGGACCTTCTATATATTTGGAGCTAAGAGGATCAAAGACCTCAAGCAGAAGAGAAGTTTCTGTGTGTAGGTACTTCTGGGAGAAGATCAGAGGACAGAAAGCTTAGTCGGTGTTTTACATCTAATATGGGAAGCTTTTTAAACATACAAGCATGTACCAGATCCCCGTAAAACACTGAATAGCATAATATGGCAGCTATATGAAATACAAGGACAAATAAGAAACTAAAGAGCCAGCTGTAACTACAATCTGTGAAATACATAGATTATTGTGCATAACTCGATCTACCTTTAGGGGAGAAAATGAAAAAACAATTGACAGAAGAAAAGCATGAAGTTAAAATATAAATAATTTTATTCTTAAAATGTACCATCTGTCTTCATCTTCATTTCATAAATACATTTTTATGGGGTTGCAGCTAGTGCAAGGTGAGAGTGGAACACACAGGAAGGACAAACTCCCTTTTCACAGGGAGCTGAATTCAAATGTGCCATATTCATGCTAGCTGCAACTTCCGTGTGAGCAAGTGGAACCTGTTTAAGAGAGAAAGAGATCCTGGAAGCAACACAAATACCAAAATGTCACACTATGGCTCTGAATTTAGCCATAACACACCTAGCCTGTTCTGTAGCAAGCATTGCAACAAAGATTCATTCTCGGTAACTCAGTTTTTCACCTGTAACACTAATTAATGTTTCATCCAATGTGCAGAGAGGTTTAATCTGATTGAATTCCAGAAAAATACTCATGTGGACCCACAGTTGGAGAATCAACTGGCTTGGAGGAAAAACATATGTTTCAGTACTTATAAATGATATTTCATCTGTCCTGGTTTAGTCTGAAAGATACCTAAGGATTGGCCAATGCTTGCAAAATTTGTGTGCAACTAATGAATATACTTTTTCTAAAAAGATTATGTGATGTGTTTATCTCTCTAGGTATCACATATGTGAATGTACTTGTGTATATATATAGTTATAGTATGTACTAGAATACCAATTTAGTGGAACACATTTTGCTATTTCAGTAGAATTATAGTTCATATTTATATTATTTAACACCAACTATAAACTCAAAGACATGGTGGAACATATTTATTAACCTAGACCTCTGTGTCCGATATTACTTATCAGAGGGTCAAATGGAAAAGCATGTAAGGGGAAAAAAGTGTAATCCAGTGTGCAATATCACATTTTTAACATAGATGATTTTGGAAAAGGTGTGTTCAGGTGGAAAAGATATCTCTAGACATTTTTCCTCTGGTGCGTGTATGAAATTCCTACTGACATTGACAAAGAGGAAAATTTAATCTACTATGTACAGAACAATGCATTAAGAAGTCATCACTGTAAATGAAATCACACATGGCTATTTAGCTGTGACAGTTTAGAGAAAGAATGTGTTCTATTTCAGCATCTCTGGAGAGGGGAAGCACGTGTCCTATCTCAGCAAGCTGATCTGAACACAGACAGTGTGACAACATTGGCAGCAGATGCCTTTGTATTCGCTTGCAAACTATCATCTCCAGAATAAATTATTAAAAGGCTTATCTGTTCTGAGAACGCTGTGAAAAAAAGAAGGGAAGGTTCTTTTTTCAGTCCTGACTCGTGAATTTTTAGTAATTTTAAACACGTTTAAAGACTGCAACATTTGTACAGCTATTCTTATTATATTAGTACTATTCTAGCAGAGCCCCTTCCTGCTCCTCAATAATGTCTCTCAAGATAAAATTAGGTTCTTGCACTTCAGTTCTGAAAGCTTTGCTGAGTTCACAGAATACTACTTTGTTAAATAAAATTTAAATAACTTAGCACTGATACTTTTTTTTCTACACCATTTGTTTAGTGAAGTAGAACCCACCTACAACACCAGATATAGGACAAACAACAATCACTCAATTGTGCAGTGAGCTGGTAGATGTAATCAAAATTGCCACCCAGAGAAAGTCAATTAAATAAAACAGGCAATAAAATATTTGGAATTTGCCTAGAATTAGGAGCCTAAGTTGATCACAAAGAATTGAAAATATTTTTACTATAATATGAATATTCAGATTTTATATTTAACTGGAATTGCAGCACAAACCAGAGCATAGTACTTCACAGTTCAGTGAAAGAGTACTGATTTAGGGTTGATTTAAAGGCAAGAATGTGAGCTAGCAAACAAAAACACTATTTCTTCAACAGTAAACTCTGTCTTGGAACAGCTACTACAGAAGGATCAGAGAGGAAGAACATTATTACACAACCTAATCTCCCTGTTCCCTGTTAGATGACGTTTTGAAGGAAAGTAGTTAAATCTAGCAAGGTTACTTTAGCAAGGTTAATTTAATAAGTTGCAGAAGATTTCATCAACATATCTTCAAAAGGATGATTCATAAAACAGCAGTGTAAAGCCAGTTATGGGCAAATAAACCAAAAAAAAAAAAAAAAAAAAAAGAAGAAGGAGGAAGAGGAAAGAATATTATGTAATTTTGCTGCAGAACCACATGTTAACCAATGGCTGGACAAGGGTGGGGCTCTCTGGTTAGTTCAAAGGCTTTTTAATCCCTCTTCCAGATGGAAGATGGAAGGAGAATATGGGGAATAGAAGGACAAGTTAGCAACTAAAATGACATCTAAGATGATAAAAGGCCATCACAGGCACAGCGTGTCATGGGTAAAGAGCTGGCAACAAGAATCTGTATGCAATAGGGCATTCTTGTGGTGAACAACAACCAGCAGAGCTCTCTGGCATACCATCAAGAGTGAGGAGCCTGTTTGAAAGTATTAGTACATGCCTGAAGTATGAATACATGCCCTGAGTGCCTGTGAACAGGGACCTCATTTAAAGCAAGCACAATGTACATCTTCTATAACTTCGAAAATAATACGATATCTGTCAATATGAGAAATAAGGTTAATAACTTCACATGTTCATTAATGTAAAGTACTTCTGGTGGAAAAGTTTTTTTTTCATTTTGTGTAGTGTACAAATTATTAACATATTTGAAAAAGGTAAACAGATTTTAACTCCTTTACTAGTGACTAAAAATATTTGGCCTGCAGGACTGGCTTCAACGAAAATTTCCTTAAATAGAAGAGAAGATAGAACATACTTAGAGCACTTATGCTTGCTCGAAGTTAGTACAGAGTATATAAGACATACAGAGCATATAAGCATTTATACTTGCTCTTAGTTGCTCTGTTCAGTCGCTGTACCAGTTGAAAATTTTGGATGAATCTCATCAGTTAGAATTAAGAATAAAACCAAGAATCTGTAAAAACTGGATATAAATACATCATCAACTTGACTGTTTGTCAAGGAGATCTGTCTCCTCTCAGTTCATCTCAATGTACGCCTTTCCTATTGAATTAGGAAATCATACTGAAAGCCTCTCTGGAATATCCACAAGATACCTACTTTTTCCCAAGGTTTGACTTCCTATGACAGCTGCCACCTGTTCTAAAGGAATGATGGTGAAACAGCTTACTGGATGGGAAGCAAATAATTTGGAAAAACTGGCTCTAGTTTATGGAAAAAAAAATGACAACAAAATACAATCATTCCTATTTTTCAGAATGAAATGGTTTTGACTTTCATCCAAACTTGACAGAAAGACAGAGAGTAAGGATGTTCATAGGCCCAAATAAACATGTATAACATTTCTCCTTTCAGCTAAGATTTCTTATTTCAGGTGTTTGGAAGGGCTCAAAAAATAGCTGATCTGGCCAGACATATACAGTAACAGGGGACCAAGAATAGATGCAGAAATCTGTTCTCTGACAAAATGTTTATTTGCATGCTTTACTATAAACATCTTAAGTTTAAAATTTATCAGAGTACACAAATTCTTCAATAAAAAAAAATTCTTTATCCTAGCAGGTTTTATTAATAGGAATTGATTTACTTAATGGATTAATATCTGTTGGATTATGTGCTAAAGGCTCATCTCAACACCTACAGAGTCACCACAGCAGGTGGGGGCACCTCAGTCAAGGGAACAAACTCCTGCTCCAGTTCTCCTGGGGTAGGAGACACACTGTGAGATGCAGTGTGAATATGTTTATTTGTGTATGCATGTAGATGCATACATGTGTACATGCATATGTGTATTGTATAGGTGTGCCTGCTGGGAACACATCTCAGCCTCACTGCTATCTGGACCTAGGGGCTGAATCTGTGGCAGCCTCACTTCTTTTGGGCTGCACCATTCAACAGCTCCCTAACTATAGCATTGTGTGGTTCAGCCTGTTTAAGTTACTGATGTTATATAGCTCTAAATCTAAAACTTGAAAGACTTTGGTAGGGTTGACTATTAACCCATGCAAAACTCTAATATGACTATTCTTGAACTAAGCAATTATAAGTGGATAAGCAAATGGAGCAACAACACATGCCTGCCATGAAGAGCACATATAGTGCATATACAGTTCCTTTCAACAGTTTGTTAGTGAATCTTGTGAAATCATATAAGACATTTACGGGTGAAAAGTAAAATATTTGTCATTGTGAGTGTTAGGTTTTCATCTGCTTCTGTCAAAAGTTTCATCTTAAGATGCTACTTATTTAGCTAGGGATAAGAAGTAGAAAAAAATGACTAGTGTCACCAAAGCTTGATAAAGTATTTACAAGTACTAAACAGCATAATGTGGGGGAAAGAAAAAAAAAAAAAAAAAAAAAAAAGAGGCATTTTCACTGTGAAACTGAGACATGACTTACAAACCCTATGTAGACAATGATAGAAATTCCTTTGAAAATTAAGTGGTCGGTGTCCAAGAAGTTCAATGGGAATTAACATAATTTGGAACATCCACAGCCTCTGCTTAGATATTGTTGCATGAAACATAAATATCTACACAGATGGTAAAGGCATCCTAAAATACATTTATTCCTAGAAACAGGACTGATACACAGGACAGACTCTCTCTCCTGTCCTGTGGAGTTCTTTCACCTTTCTCTTCAGTTTAAGAAGGGATGCTGCAGTAGATTAAATTCTAACTTAATCTATCATGGAAACTTTTATTTTCCCCAGTCATTTATAGACACACCTGGCTGTGGATGACATGCATCCAAAAAAATGATGAAATTTTATTATGCAACTACTATATTTTTATTAGAAAATCAGAAAGATTTTGAAAGGACAAATTGTAGCTGACATTATGATTTGAAAATGAAATTATACCTGTACCTGCCTGGAAGCAAACCAGACACCTTCACTATCACACTGCTCAAGTTTCTGTGAATGAAAGATAATGCATTGAGTTTTATGGTACCTTAATGACAGTTGATGCTGTTCAGTTTGGTACAGAATAAAATTTGATTATATCTCAGTTTCTCTGAAACAAATCCTAGATTTGGCAATGCGGAGCCTTTGACAGATAAGCTGTTGGACAAGGTCATTCAAACTGAAAAAAAACCCCATTACCTTACAGAGAGAGAAATTAATACACAGTGGAAAATATCTATCATTACGGGAGGTCTGTCTCCATGCTTCCCCTTGTCTAGGCAGAGCATAAAGCTATGCAGTCTACAGAAGGACTTAAAAAATACAGCAATTTGAAAACAAATCAATCAATACTTTTGATAGCAATTTTTAAAATTCTATTTGAAGGAGATAACCCGAGTAATATTTTTTTTTTTTTTTTTTTTATGAAAGCCTTAAAAAGTCAATAGGAAAATAAAAAAGGCTGCACAAGGCAAAAAAAGGTCAATGAGAAACTAAGCAGAACAATTTAGGATTTGGGGTTTTTTCTGAGTCCTTAACATCAAACTATCATTGAAAGTAAATTACAGAATAAGACATTCAGCTTCTGTTGAGAATTTATAGTAAAGTGATTTGTTCAACAAACTAGGCATAAATTTCTAACCTGTCTTACTTATGCAACATATTCTTTAATACTGACAAGTATTCAGAATCATAGAATCACAGAATCATCTAGGTTGGAAAAGACCTTGAAGATCATCTAGTCCAGTCATTAACCTAACACTGACCGTTCTCAACTACACCATATCCCTAAGTGCCAGGTCAACGTGACTCTTAAACACCTCCAGGGATGGGGACTCCACCACCTCCCTGGGCAGCCCATTCCAATGCCTAACAACCTCTTCTGTAAAGAAATGCTTCCTAATATCCAGTCTAAACCTTCCCTGGTGCCACTTGAGGCCATTACCTCTTGTCCTATCACTCATTACTTGGTTAAAGAGACTCATCCCCAGTTCTCTGCAACCTCCTTTCAGGTAGTTGTAGAGGGCGATGAGGTCTCCCCTCAGCCTCCTCTTCTCCAGACTAAACAACCCCAGTTCCCTCAGCCGCTCCTCGTACGACATGTGCTCCAGACCCTTCACCAGCTTCGTTGCCCTTCTCTGGACACGCTCCAGTAATTCAATGTCCTTTTTGTAGTGAGGGGCCCAAAACTGAACACAGGAATCGAGGTGTGGCCTCACCAGTGCCAAGTACAGGGGTAAGATCCCTTCCCTGTCCCTGCTGGCCACGCTATTTCTGATGCAAGCCAGGATGCCATTGGCCTTCTTGGCCACCTGGGCACACTGCTGGCTCCTGTTCAGCCGGCTGTCAATCAACACCCCCAGGTCCCTCTCTGACTGGCAGCTCTCCAGCCACTCCTCCCCAAGCCTGTAGCGCTGCTGGGGGTTGTTGTGGCCAAAGTGCAGAACCCGACATTTGGCCGTATTGAAAAAAACTATATTGGCCTTATTTGCAAAACTATACATGATTCTGAAATATAGGAAAATTTATCTGAACAGATCATATACTTATTTGGACTCCTTGGGATTACAGGTGATACTTCGCTGGTAGATGTAAGGATTCTGTAGTTCATGGTAAGTCAGTAATAATTCCAATCGTGCTGTTCTATGTTGCTAATTCCAGGAGACTGTGGACAAATTATAAAAAAAACCCAACATATCTCTCTAACTACTGTGCTTTTCGTTAGAACAATCAGAAGTCTGAGAGTATTCCTGATCATTACCAGGGTTATTGCAAAATGACTGAAAGATCACTAGACACTGTCTGTCGTTCTAGCATCAGAACTCTATTCTAATGCACTACAGTCAGAAGAAGCCTCATTTTTACCAAGACTGTGAACTCTGTTTATAATTCTCTGTTACTTTTGAAATTTCTCCAGAAGTTCTCCATTGTTTTCATGAGTTCTGAATCAGATTACAATTCCTTCTTGTTATATTCAACCATTTGTTTGAATGTTACCAGTATGACATTGAAGAGGCCTTGAAGTTCCGATGAAGTCTCAGTTCTGACACGTATTTAGTACATATGTGATAGCCCTAAATTAAGTTTGCTTAAGTTTTCTTTTTTTATTTTGCAAGCTTGTATGAGGAAGTAATTTCTGTTTCTGAGGTTCCTAGCTCATTGTTATCATTAGAACAAGAACTTGAATTGAATTAATATAAAACAGTGATTCAGAAATTTAAAGAACAATGGAAATAATAATAGATTTATAAAGGCTCAATAAAGCTTTATAGCATAGAAATGAAGAGGAAGATTTCAACTGAAGTACTTTAAAATTTCAAGAACATCCAACATTTTATTTAAATAAGGTCACTCCTACTCTTTCCTACATAGCAAGAAATTCAGCAACTGCTATCAGAGGTATTTCTGAATTCTTCTTAATAATAGCAGAGTAAGTCTTCTGGGGCTGAATAGCAAAATATCCAAGGACCTGACAGAACTGAATAGTTCAGTTGCTCTTTCACTCTGCTTTCAACACAGAGCCTCATTCAAATAATTTCTTTGAAAAGTCATGGAGTGTGCTCATTTTCCTTTCTAAGCCGAACAGCTATATTTACTTCCATCAGTACACCAAAGCAGAGTACAAATGATCATTCTCCCACATGTGCCTTACCTCCCAGTGAGCTCTCAAAAGTATAATTGAATGGGTCCAGGCTATGCTGTTTCTTAATTTGCCAGCCAGCATATACTGTCCCATATATTACAGATCACAAAATAATGCATCATGAGTATTGTTGGTTGTCATCCATGGGAAATCATGACATAAAAAAGAAAATCAGACAGAATCTCATGAAAAATAATTCAGGTGTTGAACATGAAGAATAGCGACCTCTTGCTGGTGGAAAAGAAGGAATGCTAAGTTATGGTCATTGCAGTTATGTGTCTTTCTTCATTCTGTTAAGCTCCCTTTAGCAGCAAAGGATTACTCTGTGTGACAGAACACAGGGAGTTATCAGAGACTATACATTACTCCACATACTAGCATCCAATAAGCCCATTCCTAGCTGTCCTGGTTTCAGCTGGGATAGAGTTAACTTTTCTTGAGCTGGGAGGGGGCACAGCCAGAGCACCAGACCCAGATTTCATCTGGGAAAAAGTTAATTTTTCTTGAGCTGGGAGAGGGCACAGATGGAACACCAGACCCGGAATAGCTAATGGAGTATTCTATATCATGTGACATCGTGCTCAGCATATAAAGGAGGGGCAGCTAGGAAGGTGGTGGGTTCTCTCTCATTTCTGAGATTGTGACTGTAGAATCTTGGTTCTTTCAGAATTGCTAGCCAGGAATGGGCCGGGTATCAGTCGATGGGTGGTGAGCAATCACATTGTCTGTTACCCATTTGTACTTTCTATTATTGTTATTGTTTTATTTTATGACAATTACTAAACTGTTTTTTATCTCAACCTACGAGTCTCTCTTTATCCCTCCAATTCCTTCTCCCATTCCCTGGGTGAGGGGAGGGTGAGCAAGCAGCTGCGTGGTGTGTGGCTGCTGGCTGAGTTCAAACCACGACACTAGGCAAAACACTTATGTGTTTCTTGAAGATAAATAAGAATATAAAATACATTTTAAAACACCCTTCACAATGACAATGTATTTTGCAAGATGATGTGCAGTATCTAGAATGTATAATGTTGCCATCCCCTGTTTTCCATATACAATCCAACAGAAATACATGAAAATGCATCTTGGTGTGAATTTTCTTTATGAAGTGTTAAAAGAGATCCTGGTTTTCCTTATTCTAAATAAAAAATATTATCCTGTTATTGTAACTGGTTTTAAAATAATTATCTGGTCGGTAGGATAGAATAATCAAGTATTTATGATCAGGATTTAGTACCCTAATTCTGGTTGCTTGTACTTTCCCCTTACTTCCCACATGTCTTTTATTCAACAGTTTCTAAATTAATCCTTTTTTTTTAGTGACTTTTTTCTTCAGCGACGTTTTCTAGGAAAGTGTCCCCTCCAAATAAAGAGGGGTTTTTTGATATTCATAATACTCAAACATTAACATCATGTGGTGATGACAAAAAATGACCAGTTACAAAAAATCGAGTGATTAGAAATACCAGTTGTCAAAATATTTAAATCTGGGTACCCCCATTTGAATACATAAGACTATATGCATTTTTACATTTTATGAGTAAACCACAACTTTTTTCCTTTCATTAATATTTAGAGAGGTACATTTCAGTGGACAGGACATTAAGTGAATAAAAAGAGCTGCAGACTTGTTTGGGGAACTAGAGATCTAACTCACAAGAGACACAGCAGGTTCTAGTATACACCTTCCTCCTGTAACTATAAAATAAATTTTACAATTTCACAAAGGGATTTAGATTGTTCTGCGATTTTTATTCACCAATAAATGAGGTTCTAGTGGAGCCTCTATAAATATAATTGAACATACTTTGGCATATACAATAAGAACAAATTAGGATATCACTGCTCCAGTAGAAAACACAAAAACTAAAGACACAGTCTGCTATCTTGATGTCACTTCTCAACTTACACTCCCTTGCACCATAAAAACATCTGTTTAATAAACGTATATTTCTCTGCTTTATTACAATTGTTTATTAGTGAGAAATTACTCTTTTGACCCTACTTCTTCAACCCTTGTTGAACTTTTGACTCTTATACTTTTTTTTATTTTACCTGTAATTTTCATCAAATATTTGTCAATACATAGTTGAAAAAATACAGGATACATACACCAAGTCAACAACACTCTTTGAAAATTAACCTGTGAGACATACAATTTTAATTTGTTTTCTAAAAATTTCACTTTTAATTAGGATCCATAATAAAGCATTTATTTCTGATTCTCTAATGCTATATCATCAGAACACTATGGGGATTAAAGGTAATAACTAAATGAAAATTCACATTAATATTGTGACTGAGAACTATTTTGTCATTTACAGTAAACTCAGGGATCATTTGTGAGCAAGCATGCACTCTTTATTACTCAATATTTACATATATTACTCCATAAACCAACAAAACTCTTAGTAATCTAACTAGGATTAGAACAGGGCTGTATAATTCCTCCTTGCTGTAGACAGCAGCCTGAGCTACCATGGGTGGCTTTTCAGTGATTTCAGGTGAGCTAAATTCTGTGGGCACAAAAATACCTGCAGGGACAGGTAAACTGTTACAAACAAAAGGGGTAAAAATCACAGTTCCAGCTAACAATGGAAATGCTGTTGATAAGAATGAATGGCTGTGGAGTAGTGGAATAAATTAACAACACAGATTTAAAAGGCACCTTACATGAAGTGCAAAACCTCCTTTCCTTTGCTCTTTGCTTATGTACCACTTATTACTGGTCTAGTAGGCAAGGCAGACTTCCCATCTGTCAATCACTCCTATGCAAACCCGCAATACCTTCTGACCACCTCCCTTGCTTTCTCTCCTGACTTTTTTTGCACATTTTTTACTTCATGTCTTCCTTTCCTTAAAATTCTGTCTCATACTATGACAGTGTGTGCTTTTAAATCAGTCTTGACATTTGTGCTTGTCCCTTCTGATTCTGTCCCTTAACAACTCTACACTAATTCAGCATTTTGTCTATGGGCACACGACAGTAGAGGATTTAGCAATATCTTCTTCAAATAAGTCCAGATTGCCTCCAGTTTTCTTCAAAAGCCTTCAACCTCTTCAACACTGAGACTGCCATGGGTTTTAGAGCTGGTACTCTGAAACTATCAGGCTGTGGATGGTGCCTTTGCTTTAAAGGAAAAAAAACAGCATTAAAGAAATCAGAGCTCCTACATGGGAAGAGTGTATTTTTTCTGCCAGTCTGAAAAAAAGATTGTGCAGGAGGGAGCACATGGAAGCTCCTCTCCTGTTTGCTATTTCTTCCAGGGAAGGGGAAAGAAGCTCATGCCATGTTTTGTAATGCACTTTCCTAAAGAAACAGAATCGCCCAGTCATCCTTCACAGCTAACTTTGGACAGCTGCCAAATTTAGCAAGGAAGCAGGCTACTGGGGGCCACACTTCAGGAAAGTCATGGTTGGAACCAGCCCATGCTGCACTGGGAGGATGAGCGTGGTGCAGGGGCAAGCAGCCACACACCCATGAGGCATGAAACTGACACTCCGGTTTAAACTCTCCTACTATGAAAAAGTTGTATATCAATTTTATTCCTCTTTTGCAGGGGTTGGTGAAGTATATGACTAGTGGAAACAGATGTTGCTTACATAATCAGACAGAAAAGTGCAAATACAATGAAATTGTCACATTTTCTTAATCATATAAGTACCTTCTTGGTTACTCTGGTCTATGTTTTATCTTGTCTTAATGAGAAAGAGTTTGGAAAGCAGGAGATAACTAGTACTCAGAATCTCTTTTATAACAGGAGAGGAAGATAATCGACAGAGCAGGGTGTTAGTTGGAATAATGACTGCAGATGACAGGACACCTGCACCTAGGGTCATAGTGCAAACAGTGGTAGGGTCTGCAGTTTTAACATTTACTTGATAATTACATGTACCCTTGTACACTTACAGGTTCATTTGGTAACTCACTTGAGGTGTTTCAGTCAGACTTATAACAAAAAACCCAACTTCTTTTCTCCCTCCTTTTTTTCTTTTAATTCCTTTGAACAAGAATTTTGAACAAAACTGTACCAAAATATTAAAATAGGTTTTATTTCACATAAAAGGAGAAAAGTAATTTGAATGTCCAGAATAAAAAAACACAAATACTGATCTTTAGTCCTTAATTTGCAGTTAAACTGATGAAGCAGGTATATTCCTTTACACAAGTAAAAGTATTCAGTTAAAAATTTTCAGGGTAACTGGTAACTGGGTAACTCAGTTCCTGACATCCCAATGTATGTTCATGCTTCATGTTATGAGAACAATGATGATCACAAAGATGGAACTGCTTCTGTATGAAAAAATTCTCAGTGAATTGGGATTCTTCAGCTTAGAAAGTCAGTTAAGAGATAAAAACAAAGGTTGACCAAAAAAACTATGTGGAAAGAACAAGGAAGGTAGATTTAATCACTATTTCTCGCAGTGAAAGAAGGAAGAAGCCCAAACCATTACAATACAGCAAACACTGACCAGATCCACAGAATTTTTCCTCTTCTTCCAACTCCAGTGTCTACAGAGGCAATAAAAGACTTTTCTGCAGGTGCTGCAGGGGTAAGAAATGTAAACAAATTCAGAAAGTAATTAGACAAATTCTTGGAGAATAGATCTCCTGAGTGCTATTATAGATAACAGTCCAGATACAGCCTTCAGGTCAGAAAGTCCCAAACCTCGTTGTTGCTGGGAAAAGTATGATATACTTCCCTCCTCATTCAGTAACTGTTATCAGTAGGGATGGGGTGCAGACTAAATTGCATTTATTTTGATCCTGTATGTTAACACTTAAACACTTTTCAGAGATATTAACCACCTCTTGGCTTTGCTTGTTTCTATGAAAAAAAAAATTGTTCTGCATTTTGGAAAAAACACATTTCCAAACCCACAGAAATTCTCAGGTTTTGTTTGTTTCATTTATAATGTGAGCAAGAATTATTTATTATATCAGCACTGACAGAATGAAAGCAATCACCGCATGTTTTTCTGTTTGCTTTCTTGGATTTTTTTTTTTTTTAATTATTAATGATTTCCAGCATGTATACTTGAAAAAGGGTATTTATAGACATGCAGTCAAAAAAATCAGGCATGCTGAGAATTTTGATACCTTGAGGGGGGGAGGATTAAAAGCAAACAAACACTACTTCAGAAAACAGCTAATTACTAAAATAAAAGCTTGATGAATCAGAGAACTGTATTCACCAGCCATGTTAATGAAGAAGAAATATTCATATTTGGCTGATAGTGCAAGATCAAAATTGCACAAATCTGAAGTGAGTTTAGGTCACCAAAATGCATGAGCTCCTTTGGTTATCACACATGATATTTAATCTTTCATTTGTTACACCCACTAGGGGAAAACAGTCATGTGCAATAGCAGCAGGTTTATCGGAAAAAGCCCTCCCCTTTCTCCTTAGGAAGACATTCTTACTTTGATCTACTTATACAAAAGCTGTAGTGGGTTCACCTTGTCTGGCTGTCAGGTGCCCACCAAACCATTCTCTCACTTCTCCTCAGCAAGATGGGGAGAAAATAATATGGTGGAGCCCCACAGACTCCAAACATAGCTGGCATTAGGACAGATACAGGTCCCATCAATAGTCTCATGGTCATCAGACAAGGGAAAGTAATGAGTAAGGCTAGGGTCCACCCAGATGACTCTTCAGGAACATCAAGGCACAGAGTTGGGGGCTCACTGTACGCAAGCAGAGAGCATGTGGGTCCCATGGACTATGTAGTGCTGTGAGTGCATGCAGGACCCTAATAGATGAAAGCAATGTATTATATGGCTTTGTTCTTTAGATTTCTTATTTCTTTACTGATTTCCTTTCTTGAGAGGAGTAGTTTATGATTTTATTTTCTCGGCTTTGTCCTGGTGGAAATATGGCTTAGATGGAATTTGAAGAGGTAAAGAGATGTAGTAGAGATACTGTCTCAACATTCTTTTTTTCCCCAATCCATTTGTACTCAGTATTTATAGTTTGACTGAAATGAACAAACATCTATGACTGTAGCAAGTCACACTGTGGACAGTTCAAGGACATTGACATTTCATCTTGACACCTGAAAGATGAAGATGGAGAAGCTATGAGAAGTGTCTACCCACATGCTGAGTATATCAGACCCTGGATTTCAATATCAGTTATGTTACTGGTCTTTGCATCATACTTGAAAAGTTATTTTGTTTTTATGTGTTATGCTGGTTTTGACTCTTTAAATTGTAGAGTTTGGGACATATTCTACACATAGATCTACCAGTCTGGGTATGAACTGGTACTTCTGCTCCTCATTTTTCAGACAAAAACAACAACACACTTTCCATTATCTGTAACTTTGGCTAATTTGTTATGAAGGACTAAGAGGAAAAGAAGTACAGATGGATAATTATTTCTCTTTTAATACATTAAGGATAATAAGAAATAATGAGATTACATAGTTAGCCTCATAATTTCACATTTTCTTGAGAAGTACAGCCTTAAGGAATAAAAGAACTTCAGTTTTGAGGTACATGCAGTGATCTCTTTGTGTATGCATGTGTGTGTGTATGCTTCTATGTGCACATGTGTGTATAGAGCGAGATGATTTTTTGTTATGCATTTGCCTTCTGAAAACTGATGATCCCTTACTTCTGGAGAAAAACAAGTAAAGTTTATTGCACTTTTGGTAAAGAATTCCTTTAAGTTTCCAGGCACTTAACTTTTAACTAAGATGATTTGCTGTATGCTAAATCATTTTTATATGCCTGCTTGAGGATGTTGCATGCTAGCCATATGTCTTCTCAAATTAGAAGGTTATCCTCAATTCTGCTACAGTGTGACAGGGGCTTACAGTTTAAAAATTCAGCATTGATAACAATTTCTCTGATTTTCCAGTCCATATATTGAATCAGTTAAAAATGGTTTTGGTCAAACAACTGAACCATTTAGGTAACAGAATGACTATCACGTTAATATCACATCAGAAAAGTTACAAAAGAAATTTCCCATAGTCTACCTTGGGAAAAACGTACGCTTTCCAAAGTTCTTTTGCTCAAAATAAGATCACAACAAAAAACATTTTCCCTCAAAGCAAAATGTTTACATATATACACATAGAATCATAGAATAGAATCATAGAATGGTTTGGGTTGGAAGGGACCTTCAAAGATCATTGTGGAGATTTGAACTTGGATGGCAGCCAGATGCCACGTGGCCGGCCATTCACCTCCCTTCCCCCCCCACCCCCTGGTGAAATAGGGGAGGGACAAAAAGAAGAGAACTCATAGGTTGAATAAAATGAAAGAATTTACTAAATATAACAAGAGAACAACAGTAGCAATAGTGAGTCCAAAAAAAGAAACCGGTAAAATGCAGCAGTGGCTTACCGAACACAGTGACCACCCCCACAGCAACACACACCTGGGGCGGACCCAAAAATCTCGCACCCACCTGAGAGAGCCCGCACCCCTATATCCCTGGGCATGACATCACATGGTATGAAATACTCCAATGAAAGTTAACTCCATCCTGGTCGAAACCAGGACAGTCTCCACCCCTTATTCAATACCATTGACATTATTCTCAGGTTTCCAAATACATCTTAAGGAATCACTGCCCCCCCCCCTTTTTTTTTTTTTTTCCCCAGGTCTCACAGATATCATTCCCTTAGTCTATGGGCCATCCTTCCACAATGTCTGCTGAGTTCGTTTAGTCCATAACTTCGGGTTCTATCTGTCATGACAATCTTTAAGGCTGGAGGAACGAGGCGGAGTTGGCTCAGTCATGGAGCAGGAGGCTTTGGATGTGGCATGGGGATGTTGCAAGGCACCAATTGACATAACAGGGTTATTTGACAGTCCGGTTCATTGGCTATTCTCACCTAAAATCAAATCTCTCTGAGGCACACATCGGACTTCTCCATCCTTCTGCATTACCCACCAAGTACACCCAAGTCGTTGGGCAAAAGTAATTCCATGCATGGGTTTACCTTTAGTCAAAGCAGAAGTAACCCAGATGGTCTTCCCCAACATATTCCTAATGCACACTACGGGGCCTTTATCCCCATCCACAGTACATAGGAGGTTTGACTGAGCAGGGCCAGCCTGCTTGGCAGATCCTCTGGTATTGACTAACCAGGTGGCGTTTGCTAAATGCATGTCCCAGTGTTTGAAAGTTCCGCCACCCATTGCTCTCAGAGTAGTTTTCAGCAATCCATTGTATCGCTCAATTTTTCCAGATCTGGTGTATGGTAGCGAATGTGGTATATCCACTCAATGCCATGTTCTTTGGCCCAGGTGTCTATGAGGTTGTTTCGGAAATGTGTCCCATTATCCGACTCAATTCTTTCTGACGTGCCATGCCACCATAACACTTACTCCTCAAGACCTAAAATGGTGTTCCAGGCAGTGGCATGGGACACGGCATAAGTTTCCAACCAACCAGTGGCTACTTCCACCATTGTAAGCCCATAGTGTTTGCCATGCCGTGTTTGTGGGAGCATGATATAATCAATCTGCCAGGACTCCCCATATTTATATTTTGATCATCGTCCTCCATACCAAATGGGCTTTAACTGTTTGGCTTGCTTGATCGTAGCCCATGTCTCACATTCATGGATTACCTGTGCAATAACGTACATGGTTAAGTCCACCCCTCAGTCACGAGCCCATCTATATGTTGCATCTCTTCCCTGGTGGCCTGAGGAGTCATGGGCCCAGCGAGCCATAAATTGTTCACCCTTATGTTGCCAGTCCAGATCTACTCGAGAGACCTTGATCTTGGCAGCTTGATCCTCCCGTTGGTTGTTCTGATGTTCTTCAGTGGTGCAGTTCTTGGGTACATGAGCATCTACATGGTGTACTTTCACAACCAGATTCTCTACCTGACCAGCAATATCTTGCCATAATTCAGCAGCCCAGACGGGTTTGCGTCTGTGCCGCCAGTTGCTCCATTTCCACAGCTGTAATCACCCCCACAGCGCATTTGCCACCATCCATGAGTCAGTATAGAGGTAGAGCACTGGCCACCTTTCTCTCTCAACGATATTCAAGGCCAGCTGGGTGGCTTTCACCTCTGTGAACTGACTCGATCCACCTCATTCAGCAGCTTCAGCAACCCATTGTGTGGGGCTCCATACAGCTGCCTTCCACCTTCGATGTTTTCCCACAATGTGACAGGACCTGTCGGTACACAGGGCACTTCGCTTCTCATTATCCAGTAGTTTAGTATATGGTGGGGCCTCTTCAGCACGTGCTACCTCTTCCTCTGGTGCCATTCCAAAATCTTTGCCTTCTGGCCAATTTGTGATCACTTCCAGTATTCCTGGATGTCTGCGGCTCCCTATTCGAGCCTGTTGTGTGATTAATGCGACCCATTTACTCCACGTGGCATCAGTTGTATGGTGTGTAGAGGGGACACTCCCTTTGAACATCCAGCCCAGCACTGGCAGTCGGGGAGCCAGGATGAGCTGTGCTTCAGTCCCGATCACCTCTGAAGTGGCTCCGATCCCTTCATATGCTGCCAATATCTCCTTTTCAGTTGGAGTATAGCAGTCTTCTGATCCTCTGTATCCCCGACTCCAAAACCCCAGGGGTTGATGTGGTGGTGCAATTCTCACCCCTCCCCGCTCCTCCTTGTTGGGCTGCTTGGTGCTAGGTGTGATTCCACCCACATCCCCCGAGCTATACACCGATCTGTGGAGATAAGGACTGCTAACATTAAGGCGCCCCCTTAAGGAGCCTGTCTCCTGCCCGTCCCGATTGTTCGGAAACAGTTGTAACAGCCCATGATCTCCTAAGGGCCTGGCACACCTGTGCCTGGGATGTGGTCAAATGGGAACAATAACACAGTTACACATTCATCAAGTTGTTGTGCAACTGCTGGAAGGCACCAGAATACTTCGTTGCTCGAGCTGGGTGTGAGCAAAAGGTATCTGACAAAAGTCAATTACCTTGGACCCTATAAATTGCGACCACAAGGGAGACCCTTTGAGCTCTCCTGGATTGCAGTGGGCCTGTGACCAGCATCTCCCCTGAGCTGGGACACCTCTCAGGTACCAAAACCCTTCAGGTGTTGTCTGCTTTCAGAGCTGACGGAAGGCCAGGGCGAAGTCAACCCTCTCGAGTCTCAATTATCGCCTGTTGAGGAATGCCAAGGCACTGTGAGTATTTGCTCTAAACTCAAGAAGAGGGAAATTTTCTTTGAGCTAGCTTCTCTTTCACCCATTCTTTCTCTGTTTATTGGTGTGTGGGTACGTGCTTCATTTTACTGGATCCAAATACTTTTGTTTCTGTGTGAGTGTTTGTACATTTTGTGTTCATTCTACTGGATCCAAATACTTTTGTTTCTGTGTGCATGCTCATATGTTTTGTGTATACACATGTATATATGTATAAATTAAGGTACCATTAAGTAAGTTAGTGTGAATCTTGTCATTTTAGAATCTGTAAATAAGTAGCTTTTCTTTCTTTCAACATTTCTGAATGATTTTGTAATGATAAATTGCTGTTAGTTATTAATAAATCTAGATTTCCTACTAAATCATTACCGTGTCAATACTTTCATCCGCAACAGTTGACCCTGATTCTCCCCTGGTGCTCTCTGTCAGAGACTCCAGGTAGGGCCATTCTTCCCGGCTGCAGTGTAGAGTACATTTTTAACATCTTGCCCTGGCCGAACTGACCCGAGGGCTACTGCATGAACTATTTCCTGCTTAATTTGTACAAAAGCCTGTCGCTGCTCTGGGCCCCATACAAAATCATTCTTTTTCCGAGTCACTTGATACAGAGGGCTGACAATCAGACTGTAATTTGGAATGTGCAGTCTCCAGAAACCCACAACACCCAAGAAAGCTTGAGTTTCCTTTCTGTTAGTTGGTGTGGACATAGCTGTCATTTTATTAATCACCTCCATTGGAATCTGACGACGTCCTTCTTGCCATTTTACTCTTAAAAACTGGATATCTTGTGCAGATCCCTTGACTTTACTACGCTTTATGGCAAAACCGTCCCTCAGAAGGATTTGATTATTTCCTTCCCTTTCTCAAAAAGTTCTTCTGCTGTATTACCCCATATAATTATGTCATCAATGTACTGTAAATGTTCTGGGGCTTCACCTTGTTCCAGTGCAGTCTGTATCAGTCGACGGCAAATGGTGGGGCTGTGTTTCCACCCCTGGGGCAGTTGATTCCAGGTGTATTGGACACCCCTCCAGGTAAAAGCAAACTGTGGCCTGCATTCTGCTGCCAGAGGGATAGAGAAAAATGCATTGGTAATATCAATCTTGGCATACCACTTGGCCACCTTCGACTCTAGTTCATACTGAAGTTCTAACATGTCTGGCACAAAAGCACTCACTGGTGGTGTGACTTCATTCAGGCCACGATAGTCCACTGTCAATCTCCATTCTCCATTAGACTTTCGCACTGGCCATATGGGGCTGTTAAAAGGGGAGTGTGTCTTGCTGATGACTCCTTGGCTTTCTAGTGGATGAATCAGTTTATGGATAGGGATTACAGAGTCTCGGTTGGTGCGATATTGCTGTCGGTGTATGGTTGTAGTGGCAGTTGGCACCCGTTGTTCTTCAACCCTCAGCAATCCTCTGATAGACCAGGTAACACAGACAGATGTTTAATTCCTTCTGTTTCCAAGGCAGCTATACCAAAAGCCCACCGATACCCTTTTATGTCCTTAAAATACCCTCTTCTGAGAATATCTATGCCAGGAATACATGGAGCGTCTGGGCCAGTCACGATGGGGTGGTTTTTCCCACTCTTTTCCACTTAGGCTCACCTCAGTCTCCAATACAGTCAGCTGTTCAGATCCTCCTGTCACTCCTGACATACAAATGGGTTCTGCCTCTTAAATTTTGATGGCATTAGGGTGCATTGCGTACCAGTGTCCACTAGAGCCTTATACTGCTGGGAGTCAGATGTGGTAGGCCATCGAATCCACACAGTCCAGTAAACTCGGTTGTCCCTGTCCTCCACCTGGCTGGAGGCAGGTCCCCTCTAATGTTGGTCATAATACTCACTAATGACAAATGAGTTAGTGTGGTGTGCATGGGCTTCAGCCTCATCTTGATCACTCACTTCTTGTGAATACAAGTCAGAAGTTCTTCTCATAGGATCATGAGCAAAGTTGACCTTTCTGCTCCGTTTGGGCACTTGATTACTGGAAACTGGAGCAGCATTTCTCCTGAAAGGACCACGTTCTGTACTTGTTCTTCCTTCCAGCTCACATACCCGCTTTTCTAGGAGGTAGGTAAGTTTTCCATCCCATTCCTTCATGCCTTCTCCATAGTCACACAGGCAATGCCACAGCTTCCCCTGTGGTGTGTACCGGTTCTCTTGAGTAGAGAAATAATTGCTCCTAATAGCTGAGATTCTGGTCCGTGCAGGTGGGGAGTAGGACATGTTCTCTTTAAGTTGTTGGACAACTTGAGATAATTTGTTCACAGCTGCGATGATGGGGGAAGAGACACTTTCTTCATATTGTCATAGTCGGCGAGCCAGTTCATTCACTGTTGGTCCCTCTTTGTCTTTCCTCTCCATTAGTGCTAATGCACTGGCATATGATGAGGGTGTGCTCCGTACAAAAGTTCTCCACATGAGCCGGGTGCATCGGACTTCATCTGGATCTGTGGGTAGCCGTGCATTATCAGGGTCATAGTAAACTACCTCCCACACAGCTAGCTCCCTCAAGTATTGAATGCCTCTTTCCATAGTGGTCCACTTACTTGGTCAACATGTAAAGTCATCCTTGAAGGGGTACCTCTCCCTCACACTTGACAGAAGTCGCTTCCAGAGACTGAGATTTTGTGTCTCTTTTCCAATGGCCTTGTCAATGCCCCTTCCCTAGACAGAGATCCCAGCTGCCTCGCCTCCCTGCCCTCTAGTTCCATGCTACTGGCCCCGCTATCCCAGCACCGGAGCAGCCAGGTAACAAGTTGCTCATCTGGATGGCAGCTGTAATCGTTTCTTATGTCTCGCAACTCCCTCAGGGATAAAGATTGGGTGACTATCACTGGCTTTGCCTCCTCCTCCTGTTCTCGTGATGGGCCTGGTTCATCATCACCCTGGGAGATGCGAGGAGACTTTCTTGTGTATTTCTTCTTATGTCTGGGAGCAACTGACACTGTCATGGGTTGATTCTCTGGTTCAGCTGCAGCGCCTGTCCTCGGGCTTGTAGTGGCTGCAGTTTCTGACTTGGTTACCAGGTGCAGAGCCCTTCTCTTCCACTTGAGGGTGCTGAACAGTGTTTAATAGCAACCAGTAAGCATGGGCTATGCCCCAGCATGTTGCAGTGAGCTGTGCCTCTCTGGAATTACCCATGTGATAAGATACTTTTTCCAAATATTCCACTAGTTCTTCAGGATTCTGCACCTGTGCAAGAGTGAAGTTCCAATACACTGGAGGTGCCCACTGTTCTAGGTACTTGCCCATTCTACTCCACACCCCCAACCACTCATAGTTCTCCAGCCTTAGGGTAGGTTTCCAAGTGCTACTCTTAAATAGTTGCTTAATCCTGAACAAAACCTGAACCACATGCGGGAACACACTAGCTCCTAACAGCACAGCAACCATGTTTATGTCAACACTCCAAAGATATTTGAACTCCCCAAATTTCTCAAACACAACTGTAAATAGCCCCAGGACCAATGACTGCACGCTATCATAGATGAGCATCACATAGTACAACAGAAACAGAATCTTAACCCAACTCTCACGGAAGGTGAGCAACAGCATGGGAAACACATATTGCAAATGAGGTGATAAGATCTTAAGGAGCCAAGCAATCCACATGTTACCCATTTTGTTGTTATCTCAAACAAAAACCTCAGTGCCCCATATTGGGCGCCAAAAACTGTGGAGGTTTGAACTCAGCCGGCAGCCAGGCGACATGTGGCTGGCCATTCACCTCCCCCTCCCTCCTCTGATGAAATAGAGGAGGGACAAAAAGAAGAGAATTCATAGGCTGAATAAAAAGAAAGAATTTACTAAATATAACAAGAGAACAACAGTAGCAATAGTGAGTCCAAAAAAAGAAACCAGTAAAATGCAGCAGTGGCTTACCGAGCACAGCGACCGCCCCCACAGCAACACACACCTGGGCCGGACCCAAAAAGCCCGCACCTGCCCAAGAGAGCCTGTGCCCCTATATTCCTGGGCATGACATCACATGGTATGAAATACTCCAATGAAAGTTAACTCCATCCTGGTCAAAACCAGGACAATCATCTAGCCCAAACCCCCTGCCATGGGCAGGGACATCTTTTACTACATCAGGATGCTCAAAGCCCCGTCCAACCTGATATTGAAAATTTTCAGTGATGGGAGATCCACAACTTCTCTGAGCAACCTATTCCAGTGTCTCACCACCCTTATTGTAAAAAATTTCTTCCTTATATTGAATCTAAATCTACCCTCTTTCAGTTTAAAACCGTGGCCCCTTGTCCTGCCGCTACAGGTCCAGGCAGAAAGTCTTTCTTCATCTTTCTTATGAGATCTCTTTATATACTGAAATTCCACAATAAGATCTCCCTGGATCCTCCTCTTCTCTGTGCTGGACAACCCAACTCTCCCAGACTTTCTTCAGAGCAGAGATGAGTATTAGCTCTCAAAAGCACAACAAAAAAGGGAACTACAGGGAGGTACAAAACACCAGCTCCTCTTTTTTCAGGTTTAATTGACTAACACGGGTGTACGTGCCACTTAGTCAGATAAGTAGGCTTTTTTGTTAAAGGCTGACAAATACACAAGCACAGGACTAGCAATACTAAAGTATAAAATTCCATGTATTCTTTTGTAGTAAAGTTTCTTCACTAGAATGCACATGCATTAATGTTTATGTTCAACAGTTTTAATGAAACCCTGGTAAAATGGTTATCTAGCCATAATCTCAATTTAATTTAAAAAAAAAAAAAAAAAAAAAAAAGGTTAACTTTTTCTTCTTGGGAAAAAGGTCAAATAGAATGTGCTATTAGCATAAGTATGGGAAAAAGCAAAAAGGCCAATTATTGGTTTTGTTTTGTTTTGTTTTGTTTTGTTTTGTTTTTAAAAGGCTAGTCCAGTTTTGAGATGGGGTTTCTGTTTCTTCAAGTCTATTTTCAGAATATCACATTTTGTTAGATGTCCCACAGATTAAACTGGTTTAGAATGGCCTTTGGATGTCAGTTAATATTTTCATGTCATGGATTAAGAGGTTTAATTCATGGTTATTTGTGCTTAAGGAGCTTAAAAGAGAACAGAAGTAGAAATTTAATTCTTCTTCCACACCATTCACAGATAACATTCAGTATAAGTCCTGTAAGAAAGACTGTTCTGGTGACCACAAGGACACCTTGATAGAGGTGAGTGGTAGCTCACCAGCATCCTGGTGTGCATCCTGAGGTGTGAAAACTTAAGTCCAGCCTTACCTTATAAAACTATATAACGTTATGCAGCATCTGTTCTTCACATGAGATGATGCTGGAGGCCTGCAAGTCAACGCTGTTTTGGAGTTTAGAACAAAGATTTAACCCCCCAAAGTGTTGAAAGTGGCAGAAAACTTTTTCAAATTACTGACATCTTTCCTGTAAGCATACAAACAAACTATGACAGTTTCTCATCCATCTAGACATTTTATTTACTCCAGTAGTCCAGGGCTCAAATCCCTGCAGGTGCAGTTTCACCAGAAACTTGTGACTTTGATGTTCAAATTGACAAATATTGAGTTAGCATTGCAGTTGTCATCTAAACATCAGATACGTTAATTTCAGGCTTTGTAGTTGCCCCATGAAGTGTTTTGCATCATTATCCATTAATTTATTGCAAAGGTTTTGACCTCAGCTTCTCACAGAAAACCTGGCAGTAAACTCAGCACAACAGACTTTAGTAGGCATCATTACTGTCTGCTTTCCTTGTCACGCAGCCTTGTAAGAGGCTTCAAGTGGGAAGTTTGTCACAAATGTGGTGGGGGTGTCACTGCCCAGCTTTTTTATAAAGGGTAAAAAAAATAATTTTTTAAAGTGTAATGACAACATCAAAACAGAGATATGGAAAAGAAAATAGAAGGAAAAGTTGTGAAGAAAGCAAGAACTAGGCTGTGAGTTCACAAGACCAGCAGGTAAATGTGTATCCTGTGCAGCATGGAAGGGATTGCACTGTCACATAGCTACATACAGCTCTTAACTGCTCCAGGCAGCCTTCAGGAATGGAGCTCACTACCTGAGAGCTAACTCATGTACTTTGTTCAGCCTTGCAATCTGGTAGATGAACCAGCTATGAGAAGTTTAATCTCCACTTCCATCTCAGAAGAAAATGTTAGTGCATTTGCTCATAATATGGCCATCTGACCACGCCTGACATTCATCAGACTCACAGAAAATGGTTTTCTACATCATTGGCGCAGAAGAGAATCGGGAAGTCAACTGCAGCACACTGAAATATCACACTGACAGACAAAGCAGAAATACATTAGCGGTTGACAAACTATTTGGAAAAAATGCAAGAAATATTACCAGTGTTCCTCTGTTTTGGGCAACTGAATGTATAAATAGTAAATTGCCATAGGACTGCTTGAAGGAAAGCAATGAAAATGTATATTTAATTTACTGACAATACTTATTTATCATATACCTGGAAGAGTGGAAAAGAAAATTGCCTAAGATTCAGGTAAATTTGCAATGATGCAAAGTGGAAAGGCTGCATGTGGGCCTGTTTCTAAATTCCACAGGAATTTCTCATTCCTGAACTTCTGCTGTCAGTATTAGTGGGATCTTTATTGTAGTATACTTGTGAAACTGTTATGCTAAGAACACTAGTACAATCAGCATTTATTGCTATAGATTATCTTGAAACTATAATACAAAATAAAATCTTAAGCAGAACTATTCATTAAAACTCTTAAGAAATTCTCATTAAACAGCAGTGAGAGAATATGATTCTTTAAACTCGTTGGTCAGAGAGATGTTTGTGTTTTTCTTAATGGTTTAGTAATTGCTAATAGGGATAGAGAATCCCTTTCATTCTTTCTTCTTACATCATCCACTACACAGACATTAACTTTCAGCCACAGTTTTTCCTCTTACTGGATGAAGTTTTAATAGGTATATAAAGTTTTTTCTTATATAATAAATTTTGATGACAGCCCCCAAACCAATTGTAAATGCTGATACAATCCTTTTTAAAAAGTCAGATCAAATCATTGGTAAGAATATTAATGAATGATATGTCTGCCGATATTAGGAGGAATCCTGTGACCATGTTCTTAAATTAGTAAGATGGGGGGGGGGGGGAATGAAACACATGACTTGAACAAAAATGTTTAAAACTTTAATGGATAACAAGTAGTACAACTATAGATCAAAGCGAGGTCAGCTATGTACATTGTTGAATGAAAAGGCTCAGATTTATGATTCTCTTCCAAGGTAAATTGACTGAAAACTGTGATGGGTAAAGTCTGCTATAGCTCGATTTGAAGGTCTTAGAAACTGCACTGTTAAATTTAAATCAGTATTGTGATTTCCGAAGTCTTGAACTATGGAATTATTATTTTGTAGATTTCTTTGAGAGAATTCCACTGGTCCATTCTGATTTAAGCTCATGAATTCAAGGAGTTGTAACCTAAGGCATAAATAACCTTTTAAGGATTTGGTTTGAGCTGTGAAACTCAAACAAACTCCAAGAGCAAAGTTAAGTCTGTGTGTGTTACCTTCAGGAATGTCTTTATGTGCATACTATATATCAATTGGTGGCTACTCAGAAAGGCGTTTAAATGCGAGCAGCCAGCACTGAGTGACCAAGAATAGTTTTGAGCAGAAAGGATTTAAATAGATTAATTTTGCAATCAGTAGCTACCACTTATTTCTGCTGTTCATTGCAAATTAGTCTGGATTCAGCTTTGTGAGCATGTTGCATTTGCATTTGGGAAAGTTAGTAGGTGGACAGGAGAAAGAAACTGAACTCTCACTCAGGAAACCCCCAGTGATGCACAGCTTGAAATTTTAATAAAACCATTTGTTCTTTTTCCTGTGCTTTTACTATTTTTCTAACAAGGATTAATCTGACAGAAATCAGTGTGTTCTGTGACCTGTATTTAGTCTTTCTCTTGTGAACCAGACTGGAAAAACAGTAAAGAGGGTAAGTGACAGATGTGGATAAGGTGGTTATGAAGAAAAGAGGTTTAGAGGAAAGAACAATTTGGGATGTCATAGTTTCCTTTTATGTATGTAAAGGAAAAAAAAAAAACATTACTAGATAGTGTGAGTAACTTAAAACCTTGAGTGGAAATACTTTTCACTTGAGTTCTCCTACTTACTCCAGATTGGAAAAGTGATTATGTATGTTCTCATTGAAAGAATCACCATGGATTTTCATGGACATTTTTCCATCTGTGCTTCTGTGTTAGCTTTTATCTGCTTTAATCCCTTTCAGAAGTCTGTTCTGACTGCCTCATTTCCTGTATGTTGTGTCTAGCTACAGTTTCTTTATCTGGCTACATTTGACTGGCTACATTTTCTTTTTCATTCTGGGTTTTTTGTTGTTGTTTATGGTACCTTTAGATATCTGTATATTAGGTAACTTTGTATTAATAGACATGATTTTGAAATACCATAGAGATAGTAGCTTTTCTTTCTTTATGCATACAATATTACTTTAGGAATTTATCCAAAATCACCTAACTCCATCAGGTCAAATGACTAAATATACAGTGCAAATGCAAGATGCAAAGTAATCTAAAGTTAGCATAAGTAAGCATGACTTTCAGCAACGCCTGAGAAAATTCTTTATTGGCAGGAATAAGTTGATTCTGTAATACATGCATGGCAGGGTAACATCACTTAGAATTCCACTTTCAACAGAGATTGAAGTTAGAGTACAGCAGGAAAGCTGTCTTCTCCCAAAAAGCAGGAATAAATGGAGCTTTCTGCGTTTTTCTTACAGACACAGTTTTGATTCCTGTGATTAAATAGCAAATTTAGTTAAAATCTGGGAAGCTGTCAGCTGGTTATTTATGATACTTAAAGAAATATTTTGTCATTTTACTTTTTTTCCTCTCTACATATCATAGAATCATAGAATAGAATAATTTACATTGGAAAAGACCCTTAAGATCATAGAGTCCAACCCTTATACTAACACTGCAAAGACCACCACTAAACTATGTCCCTAAACACCACATCTACGCATCTTTTAAATACCTCCAGGGATGGTGATGCAACCACTTCCCTGGGCTGCCTGTTATGATGCTTGACAAACCTTTTGATGAAGAAAGTTTTCCTAATATCCAATTTAAACCTCCCCTGGCACAACTTGAGGTCATTTCCTCTCCTCCTATTGCTTGTTACTTGGGAAACGAGACCAACACCCACCTTGGTACAACCTTCTTTTCGGTAGTTGTAGAGAGGTCTCCCCGAAGCCTCCTTTTCTTCAGGCTAAACAACCCCAGTTACCTCAGCCACTCCTCATGGGACTTGTGCTCTAGACCTTTCACCACCTTCATTGCTCTTCTTTGGACACACTCCAGCACCTCAATGTCTTTCTTGTAGTGAGGTACCCAAAACTGAACACAGTAATCGAGCTGCAGCCTCACCACTGCCAAGCAAAGGGGGACAATCACTTCCCTAGTTCTGCTGGTCACACTATTTCTGATACAAACCAGGATGCTGTTGGCCTTGTTGGCCACCTGGGTACATTGCTGCCTCATATTCAGCCGGCTGTCAACCAATACCCCCAGGTCTTTTTCCACCAGGCAGCTTTCTAGCTAGTCTGCTCCAAGCCTGTGACGTTGCATGGGGTTGTTGTGAGCTAAGTGCAGGACCCGTCACTTAGCCCTGCTGAATCTCATACATTTGGCCTCGACCCGTCGATTCAGCCTGTCCAGATCACTCTTCAGAGCCTTTCTACCCTCAAACAGATTGACACTCCCTTCCAACTTGGTGTCTTCCGCAAGCTTAGTGACGGTGCACTCGATCCCCTCATCTAGATCATTGATAAAGATATTAAATAGAACTGGCCCCATATCATTGACTTCTAACATAGCACCAAGCAATTTAAATAATTCTTAACTAACCAGTAGCTGAAGAATCCAAAGTCATATGCTGGACCACCGTGAAAAACTTGAGCTCATTATCAGTGGGATATTTGACAGGACACTAGATCAGAATTGTTGCATATTCCCCCATAATAAGATTAAATATTGTTGGCTTAGAAATACAGATTCTGAACAGTATTTTTCATATACTTGACAATGATCTGGTGTTCAAATTGTTTAGTCTAAAATATTTGCTCATCAGTTTACATGGTACAAAAAGATATCCTCACTGGGGTTCAAGCTCATACTCTTAACTGGAGTATTTGATGGAGACAATAATATTTGAGCTAGTAAGTTTTTGTTTTGTTATTTTTTTTTTTTTTTCCCCATGAGAAATAGTGCTGAAATAGGACAATTTTCATGAACATTCACTCAGGAATATGAAAGATGAACAATCTAATGCTGAATAATTTAAAATCAGAGTATGATGAGGAAATCCCCATAAATGCCTAATTGGAAAATTATTTCAGTGTCTTATCCTCTTATTATATCTTCAGATTACTTCTGGATAAAATAACATCTATCTTGTTATGGACATCCTACTTGTACTATATGGACATATGGGTACTCTCATTGCTAAACACAACTATATTATCACTAATTTGAGCATGTTAAGGTGATTAAAGGTCCATTAACCAGCAACTAATTTTTCCCATACTCTTCAAGTGACTGGTAATTACCATATTGTTTAGTAAAAAAGGAGAGAAGGGAGGTGGATGGAGAGAAGAAATGTGTTAATATTCTACTAAGCAACCATTTAGCATTTACATTCAACTCTGAACATATTAAATTTCCTGTTGTTGAAGGTTCATTAATTCATGTCAGTGTGAAATACCAAGGCGGTTTGTGTGTCCGGACACTTCTTTAATTCCATATCCCAAAAATAACCTTGAAAGGAAGTCATAGTCTGCAAATAATGACAACTTCTACTTAATGTAGAGAGTAGGTAATTAAACAAATTTCTTGAAAGGTTATAGTCACAACTGTGTAGGAGCGCTGTCATTGTTAAATGCTGAAAAATAAAAGAGACCTAGAGTTAAATTCATCTACATTATATATAGCTCTCACTGGGTTTTTTTTGTTTGCTTTCAGTTATTAGTTATTAATAAAAAGGGAAACCATATTTGCAGGTTCTCCCCCAAAATGTAATTCAGCAGTCAGAGTTGTGGCATGTTACATTTCACTTGTGTGTTTATAATGAACAGAACCAATGTATATAAGGTGTAAACATTTACTGTAGAAACTTTTCTTTCAGTAATTACTATGAAAAGCTTCTGTTTTTTTGACAGCTTTTAAAACCTGAAAAAAAAAAAACAACCAAAACCCAAACCACTTTAAAAAATATACACTGTCTCTGTGTTCTGTACTTGTACAGTAAAACAAAAATTCTTAGGGACATTTGTGTTGTCATTCTCTTCTATGAAGTGAATACTTCAGAATGATGTGTCTTTCATTATAGAATTGCTATTCCTTAATTAAACTGGAAACCAAAGTTCTAAATGAGTGTTATGATGTGACAAGGGACACAAGCTTACAGAGGAAGGTGGAAACTGCAGATGAAAACTAGAGTTTCTATGATGTACCTCAACACTGTGCATTTGCAAGATTTCAGGCTTCTGTACTGTTGCCAAACTGCATATCTCAACAAAAAGCCTGTATTTAACACAGAGGATTAATCAAACCTTCTTTCCAATCAGATGTAATTTCATCTAGCATGACTTTTTTCTAACATATGTTGGATCAACTACTCTATGTGAATTTTTTCCTTTCTTTTGTATTTTTGGATTACACCAAATAGTTTTTTCTATTATTATTCACTAATGCTCTATGTTTTACTAGCTGAAAACCCAAGATGTGATTAACCTAGAAAGCAATTCACATGCAACTCCATGCATTCAGAGGGATGTTGTGAAAGAGATGAAGCTGTATATTAATTTGAATATTTTTTGACAGATGGAAGAAATATAGAAATAATGAAGAAAGAAGTGTCTTAGCAGAACCCATGTTGAAACAGTTCTTCATTGATTTCAGGATTCCTCCTATATTTCCTAGACTTTCACAGAAATAGATTTCAGTTTTAATTTTATATTTGAGCATGGGTGTGATAAGAAGTAGGAATTTAGGATAAGAAGAAGTGTTTTGTAGTGTGACAATATATCTTGTGCTTCTCCTCTTAGAGCTGATAGCCATCACCTGATCCCTCTCAATTATTATCAGATCGTGTACCTGAGAAGAAGGAGGAGCTGTTGTACCTTGTTTTCAAATGGCAGTCATGAATCATCTCTCTCCCTTTCTTCTCCTGAATGATGCCCTTAAGAGGCACAAGACGAATCACCACATAGAAGCAGATCCTCGTTTCTTTTCTAAAGCTGATAAAGGTCTTGCACAGCTCATTTAACTACCCTTGATATGGGAAATGCCAGGGATCAAAATCCTTGTAGTGCCACATTGAATTAAGTATAACATCTTGGTTTTTTGAATCCCCTTGTCTTAGTTAATTTGTTACATAATGTTGGCTTTAATTTACAATAGGTTTTGCCTGTAGTTTGCATTCCCTACAATCAAGAGAATAATCAGCCTTATAAAAAAGGACCCATGTGGGAAAGTAAATGCCAGGTGGCTTATTGCAGGAGATACAGCATTTCCTCTGCATTATTGATAGAAATCTGCTTAGAGAGGATACTTGTTTGACAATTCTGCATAATAAATTATTGCTTTAATATTTATACCTCTCCCTCTTTCTCCTTGTGTGATTTAATGACTCATTTAACATGTTCCTAATTCCTTCAATAATATTAGAAATCTGTTTCATAAGTATGCCTTTGTACTTATTATTTAAACTGTAGAACACAAGATGACTTTGCTTATCTAAGGTTACTGTGTGGAGATTAACTATATGTAAACCAGAGAAGTTAGTTTTGAGAGGAATAATAGTAAATCTTTGGGCTAAAATCATCTAGTGAATAAGCACTAAGACCATAGGTTATTTAATAGAAATTGTTAGACTCACAGTGGCATTAGTAAGGGCTATGGCCTCTGAACAATTATTCTTTTTTCAGTTTTGCTTGTGTAAATCAAACAGCCTTATGATTTGTGAATATGTTTACTCCTTAGCCAAATTTACAGGAGAAAGACAGTCTAAGTTGTGACTGTCTATGGCAACTATTGGAGAGAACCTGTCATTGTAAATATCAGTCAGTAAATTGCAGGATAAGTTGTTTAACAATATTTTCTAGTGTAGAGCATGAACAAGATGATGTCAAAAAACTGAATGTGCCATAAACTCTGAATAGAGATGGCATCAGGCAGAATTAAACAATAATTTAGCTTGGAAGAGACTTCTGGATGTCCATGGTCCAATCCCTCACTCAAAGCTATGTCAGCTGAGATCTGTCTGCCCAGGCCCTTGTCAAGCTTTTATTCCTAATGTATTAACAGAACCTCCCTTGCTGTACCTTTTCTCTGTTGCATCTCATTGTGCCACTGCATAACTCCAAGGAGGTGTATAAATGTCTGGCAAGATATACTCCAGCAGGGACTATCTGTGGATGCATTGCATTGCAATGCAGAAGTCAGGCCAGGATGTACATATTTATGTCATTCTAATCTAATGATATTCCATCTATTATATCTACTACACGTGGGATAATGCTCCTTGGACTTAGTGCCAGAATACAACAGAGGCACATTCTGTTTTGTGCACACCTGTGCTTTATTTATAGTCAAGAAGTTCCAGAATAAGGCAGATATTTGACAGCTTAACAAAATTCCTGCTTGTGCCAAGGTAAGGAGTGGAGTGACAGTGTATGAAGTTGCGTCTGGAACGTACTGCTTGCAGTCATTGTTCTGGCTGGAAATTTAGCTGCCAGTTAGTGTAGGTATAATCTCTTATATGGGATTTCCTTTCAAGTCAGGCTGAAAAGAAATCTGATATGCAATGTACTCTAAAATCACCTATGTGATTTTCCATACTGACTCAGTCCACTTCCACCTGTTGAAGCTTTAATGTTAAGAGTTTGGTTACAGATTATGTAATTTTCTTTTTTCCTTTGAGTATGGCAAGAGTAGACAGACTTGGAGAAGAGCTGCTGATACTCTGTGGTGTTAAGGAGTCTGTCATCTTAGAGGATTTAAGCTGTTGAAGTATGGGCTGGATGAGCAGACAGTGTGGTAGACTGAAAACTAATTGAACAGCCAGGCTCAAAGGCTAGTGATGAGAGGAACAATGTCTAGTTGGAGGCCAGCAATTAAGTAAGTACTCTAGGGGTCAGTACTGGGTCCAAAGTTGTTTAATATCTTCACTAATGATTTGGATGATGGTGCAGCAAGTTTGCAGATGACACGAAACTGGGAAGTGTCTCATACACCAGAGGATTGTGCTGCCAGAGAGACCTGGACAGGCTGGAGAAATGGGCTGATGGGAACCTTGTGAAGTTCAACAAGGGCACTTGTAAAGTCCTGTACCTGGGAAGGAACAACCACTGGCACCAGTATGTGCTAGGGTTGTCCAGATGGAAAGCAGCTTGGCAGAAAAGGACCCGGGGATCCTGGTGAACATCAGGTTGAACATAAGTCAGCAATGTGTCCTTGTCTCAAAGACAGCTAACAGTATCCAGGGCTGCATTAGGAGCGCTGTTGCCAGCAGGTGGAATAAAGTGTTTCTTCCCTTCTACTCAGCAGTGGTGAGGCCACCCCTGAAATACTGTGTCTAGCTCCAGGTTCCGCAGTACAAGAGAGATGTGGACATACTGGAGAGAGTTTAACAAAGGGCCAAGAAGATGATGAAGGGACTAGAGTATCTCTCCTATGAGGAAAGTCTATGAGAGCTTAGAATGTTCATCCTGGAGAAGAGCAGGCTTGGAGGAATCTTATCAATGTATAGAAATATCTGGAGAGGGTGAAAAGAAGACAGATCCAGGCTCTTTCCAGTGGTGCCCAGCAACAGGGCAAGAAGCAATTGTCAAGAGCTGAAACACAGGAGGTTCCTCCTTAACATCAGAAAACACTTTCCTACTGTGAGGGTAATCAATCACTGTCACAGGTTGCCCAGAGAGTTTTTGTAGTGTCTATCCTTGAAGGGATTCGAAAGATGTCTGCAATCAGCTTTTTGCAGACCTGTTTAAGCAGCAGGGTTGGACAAGATGACCTTCAGTGGGCCCTTCCAACCTCAAACATTCTGTGATTCTGTGAAAGAACTATGTAAAACAACAAGGTTGAACAAGATCACCAAAGAATTTCATTGCTCTTGGATTGCAAAAGAGTAAATAGACACAAAGTAAGTCTATGAGCATTTTATTTTCAGCCCAAGAGAACTAGCCCTCCAAAATCCTACTGCAATGGACAGCTCTTACTGGATGTGCCGTTGATGATAACTCCTTATCCTATCTACCAAGGTTCAAAGAAGTAATAATCTGAATTAACTGAGCAATGAGATATGATGGATTGTGCATTATGGGATCATTAGTATATAGAATCATAGAATCATGCAATTACTTAGGTTGGAAAAGACCCTTAAGATCATTGAATCCAACTGTTAACCTAGCGTTACCAATTCATATGTTTCATTCCTCAAAGAGAAAGTTAAAGGCCATTGTATTCACATGTCTGAGGAATTAATAAATGACACCATAAAATAAATCCAGGAGTTTGTTTCTCTTTACTGTTAATTATAATTTTGTATGTTTTGCATAATGTTCAATTTTCATTTTTGTTCTGTGATTACTTTTGGTGTTTCTAGTGTCTTTGGGGGTTTTTTTAGGTTTTTTTTGGTTTTTTTTTATTCTTTCAATTCTTAATGGAAAGAAAAGAGAAAATTTGGGAGATGAAAACGGAGAATAAACTTTTAGCCAATATTCCTTTGCCTGTTGGGGCAAAAAGGAGAGAAGGAAGTGGACAATTAAAGGCTAATTTAGAACTTTATTATTGACCACCTTTTTTGCACAGAGCCTCTAGCTTCTTCTGAAAAACTGAATACATTGTTCTACCTGATAAGCTTTTGAGTTCCAAACTTTTCCAGTTTCATGAACCTTTAATTCTGTATTTTGTAAGAATTTGCATAAGTTTTTATACGCATACAGAAGGATGTATTTAATAAAACAGAGAAGCTACTTCAGAATACAGCCTCTAGACACAGGTAATGTGAAGAACTGTATGACAGCTGAAAACTGCAGCTGATTCGTTACTTGTGAAAAATAAAAATGTAAGAGCCATAGCTGCAAACAATAGGAGAGCAACACAGTAACAACAATATATTTTGTGTGTCGGTGTAGGAAAAGAAGCACACCAGACTGCAATTTCTAGTGCACGCAGAAGTACCTCACTTTTGCAGTTTTCAAAAGATGTGGGGAAATTTTCATGCAAAATTCTGTGCAAACATCTTTCTTGTACAAAAGTGAAATGCCAAATTGCATTCCTTTCCTTTCTCTCTGTTCCCCAAACATATGACAAGAAGGGAACTGAGATGGAGAGATTCACAGAAATCTTTGTTTCTTTTGAAATTCTTGTTGAGGAGCTTGGTAGAAACATTCTGTCTCTTGTGTTCCTGAGCAAAATGCTGAGATGTTTTGAGTATTCCCATCACTTGATTACTGGGTGTTTAGAAGCAAGGATTTTGTTGCAGGATAATCCTTTATGTGCTTGGCCCCCCTACAGGAAAAAAAAAAAAAAAAAAAAAATTAAAAAATTACTCCTTTTAAAACTACGAGTTTTGTAGTTTGGAGACCATTCTGAACCCTCTACAGCACTTTCAGATAATAACCTTGATTCTGGCCTACATGTGCATCAATATCTGCTAATGCAGAGGAGGCTTCTAAATTATATTAGCTGTCTTTTCAGCTACTGTGAGCCTGTAAATCCTATGACAGAAAGCTCACATGAATCGGAATGTGTAGAGGTGGTGTCAGTGCATGGAGTCAGGATATCTTTTGCAGAGGGTAATGATGATAGTTACAGAAGTAATTTCACAGTTTGGTTTAGGAGTGGCAGGGTATTACTGCAACAGTTTTCTCATCCTGCACTTTGTAAGTAGTATATGTAAGGGTTTGTGGAAGAAGATTGTCTGCTTCTTTAAGGGTATATCGTTAATGACCTGTTCAATGCAACAAGGGATAATAAGAAAAGGAGAAGGCCAGAAACAGGAACATACAGAGACACAATGCTGACAGACGAAGGAGCCAGTGACAAGAACCAAGTCTGGTATGTCATGCTCATCAGTGATGGTGTGAGAGAGTCTGAAGATGTTTATTTCAATGGTGTTATCTGATAGGGAATCCTGGAAATTGGGAAAATAAGGGAAAAAGTGAGAAACCAGAAACAAAATGTGTGGAGACACAGATCTGATAAAACAAACATGGAGACAATGACAAGAAACAAACTTCACCACTCACACTAGTTGATGGCCCATCAAGAAAGTACAAGAGGAGGACAGGACATGGCTGTCTCAGTGGTTTATGTGAGTCCTGAATCTGGGTGTTGCTGAAGACAGAGACTTGTCTGTGTCAGTTTGTGTGACCAGCCATGTCAGTGTCTCCTGTGCCCGTGTCTCTGGGCCATGTGTGCAGCTTAGAGACTGGTTGAACTTACACCCCGGAAAGTGGCAGTCAGGTCCCACAACCCAGCCAAGTGGCAGCACCGCACCAGAGCAGCTGGAACAGGCCACCATGCTCCTCACATCCCTAAACACTAGTTACTAAACTATGGAAAATTATTTTAAAACTAGTTCTGTCCTTTAACCTGATCCTTCTGGAATAAATAAGAAAAGCTGAAGAAAACTGAAATGTGATACATGCTTTGTAAAAATATATAAAAACATAAATTTTTTCTTACTTCTTTTGGTTTATTAAACTTTGTCAGTATTAATGATCAGTGAGCATGCTTATTTGACCATTTAAATCAATGTAAGTATTTCATTGATGATGATGGTAGTAAGCTGCTTACATTTTGTCAAGTGAAAATGTCACCTTTTGTTTTAGAATGGACACTGCTTTTCTCAACACTTAACAGGGATTTCTGAGAATAATCATATAGTGAATGTGTCTTTAATGATGATATATCTGTTTGTCTTGCCCTAGTAGTGAATAACTATAAAATCAGAAATATTCAGTTGCTGCATTCCTACCATGGTTCTGAATAATATAACTACTATAAGTTTTTCTTTGTTCTACTGGTGTTTGTTTTTTAACCTTTCTACTACTCCTCACAATCTGATGCCTGCCAAGTTATCTCTCCATATTTGCAATTTTTTTGTCTTGTTTTTATTACTATTATGACTATCAGTTTTAGTCTTAGACCTGTATGTATTGACATGTAAAATGTTGTTTTGCATTTTTAAAAGGACTTTATATCCTATCAGACCTGATCTAAACAAATTCTGTCAAGCAGACCATCTGTCTCTTGGGGAAAATGTTTATTAAAAGTAGTTTCCTGTGTAAAAATAGATTCTATCAAAGATTTTGCATTATTCAATTTTCCTGAATGTGAGAAGATTTAAGTTTGTGCTTTGGATGGGAGAGAAGTTTTGATCTAGATGTGTAGAGCCTGGTAATGACTGGAAAACTCTATTGTTAAACAATCTCTTGCAAAGTTGATGTGAAACATAGTGGTGTAGCATTTTTTGTTGTCTGATGTTTTTTGGGACATTGAATTTGTAAGACTGAAAATGCCTTTATAAGTTCTTGTGTGTATGTACGTATATATGTTTCATTGTGGTTTATTGTGTGTTTGTAACTATATGTATGCTTTGCCTTGCCTTGCTTTGCCTTGCTTTGCCTTGCCTTGCCTTGCCTTGTCTTGCCTTGCCTTGCCTTGCCTTCCCCTTCCCCTTCCCCTTCCCCTTCCCCTTCCCCTTCCCCTTCCCCTTCCCCTTCCCCTTCCCCTTCCCCTTCCCCTTCCCCTTCCCCTTCCCTTGACTCTGACTGCTAGAGTCTCTGAAATTTGGGACCAGGCTTTTTTTTTTTCCCCCTTTGTTATGTTAAGTTCAAGATGCTAATGATCATCAGCATATCTTTTTAATTATCAGAAAATTTATTTTTAAAAGAGTTGCATTTGTTCTAAAATTTCTCCTTAAGTATAACAAGTACTTTTTAAAAGAGAAAAATCTCAAGTGATGGAAAAACGTTATCACCAAAATAGTTTTGTTGTTATTGTTTTTGAAAGGAAGATGATTAAAGGAAGACAGTTCTTCAGAGAATATTCATTTATTCCAATGTGATTCTCTAAGAAAAAGATATCTGTATATCTCTCAAAATCTATTTGGTTTGTGGGTAAGAAGAAGAAAAAAACAGTGCAACGTGAAAGCATTTTTTTATACTGCTGACAAAAATATCAGTGAAAATTGAACAAAAAGAATTGTTTAACATTCTCCACAGAAAATTTTTTATATTTTTGAGTGACTCTACCTAAAAGTTGTGTTGCCACTGATGACTGTAGAGCAATTAAATGTTTTACCTAAAGTGTTTTAACTACACTGCCATAAACTTTCCCTTCACAAGAAAGTTATACATAGGGAATATTGCAGAAAGAATTCTGAAAACATTTATAGAATGTATATACATATACACACACATAAAGCAATAAATACATAGAATATATATTGGAAATCTGTCTGGGCTTAAGAGCCTTATAAACTTCAGCCAATGAGTGTGACTTTGTATTGAAACAAAGGTCAAAATTAGAAAAAAAACCAAAACACCTTGGGAGAGGAATCTGCTTTCTGCAGGCGTTCTTGGGGGATCTTATCACACCTAAGAAGTAATTATGATAGCCACAGCATAAGCATAACAATGGAATTTCAATCTTCAAATCACACATGTGGGAAAGCACATCATTTGACTTCAAATCTGCTCAGGTACATCACAGCTCCAGCTGTTGGCAGAGCTCAATGAACCCATGATGGGGCTAAACCAGGTCTCCAGAGCTGTTTCCCCACCAGGCACTCACCATGGAGGCATCAGTGGAGCATCAGGCAGGCTTGGTAGGCAAAGGCAGCACAGGGCTGCTTATCAGGCTCCTGTATGACAGACAAGTTGTCACCAGATCAGGTCCACAGCAAGGCAGGACAAAATTGAAGGTGACATTACCATTTCATAGTAAAGTATGCAGAAAGACAAGGAGACTACCAATAAAGAGAGCAATAGGCAAAAATCAGGACCATATGAAGTGAGGTTGACCCAGAAATGCCAAGAACTTGTCAATCTTCACAACTATGTAGAAAATATAGATTTTGGGGGAGGATAGAGGAGAGTGATTTCACTCCACATGGTAGGTGCTACACATTTCCGTGTTCATTAAAAAGAGTATATAGCAAAAAGTGGAACTGGATTTGAATATCACCTTTTTCCAAATTGATTATTAGCTGGTGTATGTTGTTCGGGAGAGGCTTTTAAGCATATTTAGTGTGAAAACTTGATATGAAAATAAACTATGTTATTAGAGTATCTGTAGTGTTAAAAGCAAAAAAATTTCAGGTTTGAAGATTATTAGTATTGCTCTGACCATGGATTTCTAGTGACTAACTTGCTAATAAAATCACTTCCTGTCAACATACATGTGATTTCAGGCTGCTGAATTTGAATATATTTTTTCCCGAGGTCTGAAAAATTAATTCTTTTGGAAACTGCAGTAGATCCTACTGGCTTTCACTGCAGTGCTAGTTCCCCTGGGATTAATTTTTTGACTATGTGCTGTTAATAATTCAACTAAAATTAAGGTAAATTACTGAGTCAGGGGGATATTCTGTTTTGGACTTTTTATGCCTAAACTGTGCACAACTATGTGGAGTATCCTGATTAGTATCACGCAGGTCTTTGCCTTAAGTGCTGATGGATATAGGTGGAGAGAGAACGAAACTAGAGTTAAGGGAGTAGAATTAAAAGCGTAACAAACTTTGTTGTACCTAATTAATTGCCTAACAGCAGCAATTTTCTCTGTCACTTCCTTCTTTAGGAAAATTACAGGGGGAATTTAGAAACTTGCTGTATTCATAAAGCAAAAAGTAGATGTGACTTAGACACATTCAGAAGTAAATGACTGGAAATTTAGTACCCCTCCAATTATGCAGTAATTTGTAAAATAGAGGATATCATGGAAGGAAAGCACAGGGTAAACAGTGAGGGTGCTCAGGAATTACAATGTCGGCTCCATCACTGAGTTTTATATGACTTTGGGTTAATTAATTGTCTGATTTTTCCTGTGTAAAAGCATTATCATAACATCACAGGAGGGATGGTAGGGCTAAATAATACTTGTAATGTGCTTTGAATAATAAGTTACGAAATATGATTTAGTAATATCACTAAAATGAGTATATTTCCTTTTGGATATTTAGCCCTGTCACCATCAAGCTCTCCCTTGCTGTGACAAGAATTTTTCCTGATGAGAAAAATTTGAAGAAGAATGTCAAAAGCTGGCTCTGAAAAGTAAACTTTTGTTATATTTAAAATTGTTAAATTATTGGGGAAAGATGCAGAATTAAAATAAAATTATAACAAATAGAATAGTTATAGAAAACAATTAGATAAGAAGGAACATCAGAAAAATCTGTTTGGCTGCATAGTGGCTTACTTTCAATGAACTTTGTGTCTAACTTTTTGGGGAAAAGTAATATTTGGAGAATTTATACTTGTTTTGTGTGGAAGTGCAGTTTATTTCTAGTAAACACACACAAAAATAAGTTTGCTTAATTTAGAGAGAGTAAGAATAGTGTTTTTGTATAACTAGACCAAAAATTATTTCTTTTTTCTTTTCCTTTTTTCCTTTTTTTTCCTTGAATATTTTCAAGGCCAAATCTTTCAATTTTAAGAAAGGTTCCTTGGCATGACTAAGCCTCTCACTGAGGAACACATGGGACTTTGCAGAATGTCATATATTGTAAAATGCTCTACATGCTGAAAAATTAATTTGATTTTCAAGCGTAGTAAATTAATAAAGATGGAGTATACCTGTGGGCTACAGATTATGAGCTGCCACAATGAGGCTGGGAATATATTTTGGCTTCAGGTATGTGGGATGGGATAAGATGGTGCAACTAGAATTGAATGGATCTAAAGATGTTGTATTGACATTTATTTAAATCTATTGTAGTTGAAACTACAAGACTTGATTTTGCTGTAAGATTTCTTAAAGATAACTGTGCTGCAGTGAAGTACAGCAATTACATTAAGGGAAGAGAGACTTCTAGAAAGGACAAGCATTGTGCACCTTATGCTTATCTTGTGCACATCCACTAAATATGTTCAGCTAGTTTTGTTCTCATATTTCCATAATACCATAGATCATGTTTGAAAAGCAAAACAACGAAATGTGCAAATGCCAGTTTCGTTCTGAGTATGATAAAGATAATGATCTAGTAAACAGATTTGGGCAAGAGGGAAGTCAGAGACGAGAAGTGGAATGTCATGAGCGAGAGGTGAGGAGTGAGAGAAAAATGGCAGAAGAGGAGGGTAGATGTCAAATACTAAGCTGCATAGTAAAGGTAACTGCTTACTTAATTTCATTATTTGTAATCAGCTCTATTGAAAACCTGATTCAGAAGCAAGGCTTTGCTGAAAGGAAGAGAGTGGGTACCAACGATGTAAAGAATAATTTATATTTATTAGAAGTAAGAAGTAAAAGAATGAAAAGGGTTGGGTAACTGCTGTAGTTGAGTAGGAATTTATTTATGTTCACTAAAATTCTTTGTGTTACAAAAGGCAACTGACAGTATTCACTGCTATTGAAAATCCACAGACAATTCTGTGAAATGGCAGTTCCCCATTCCCTGTTTAATTAAAAGATTTCCCCAAAAGTACTTTGCTTTACAAATGAGCTACAATAGAAGGAATAAGGACATTAATGTGAAGTGTTACATATATTTCTATTATTTTAGTAGCAAGGTGCCATGTCTACACCACAATGTCTGTTAACAGAGTGTGCATCTGTCTGATAATTATAACTTGAGGTACTGCTACTGTTTACAAGCATCCAATAGATATTTACAGGAATGTTATTAAAGCAGCATCAACAGGAAGAAATATCTATCAAAGCTACTTCTTTCTTAGTCTGAATCTCTGTCACCTTATTGCTTAACAAGTCACGTCACTAATAGATTTGTACAGCTCTGCTTAAAGAATTTAATAGGTTTTGCAAATGTAATTTCATATTTGATCTGGTTTTACCAGTGATATGTTCTTGTTGATAACACAAAAATAATATTTTACTCTGCTGCTGGATGAAATGACAGTTTTGCTTTTTAACCATATAATCAGTATCTCAACAGCGTTCTAGACCTGGGGCTTAGCAGCCTATAAAAGTGTTGTTTAACAGTGTTGTACAACACACTCGTTAGCAAACAGCATGTGCCAAAGCTTCTCAACCTGGAAATCTCCTTGGTTCTATGCTGTGAATCTGTATTTTATATCTTAAAGGATTCGGGAGAGGGAAAACCAGCATTTTTTCATTGAGAGCTGGGTGCATGCTTAACATAGGAAAAATATTCTGCAGAGAATATGGAGTGTTTGAAAGATAATTTCTGTTATACACTATGGGCAGAAAGATTAAATACTTGTTATGTTTTTAAGAAAGTATTTACAAGATCCAAGTGAAGGTAAGAAAAGAAAGATAATATTGACTACTTGATTATTTTGACTGTCCAGCCTAAAAATAGGATTGTTCTGTTTCTCTCCAGTAGGTAAAAATTGATACTACAGCTGGGTGCAAATACATTGACTTTAGTGGTGAGTTCTGGTTTTAATCTTCATGGCAAGTGCGTTCCAGATATTTAACTGATCTTTTAAAGTGCTTTATAATTTTGTCTTCACATTAAAGAAATCTCAGTTTGATGTACAGCATTTAACCTGATAATTTATTTCCAAATTAAGGTTAAAAAATAAAGGTTAGTTTATTACCTGCATAATAATATTATTGATGATCCACTGTAGCTGCTTTTGTCACAGTGTTTCTGTAACTATGCTTACCACTAGGTGATACTCCAAATTCTTCATTAACAAAAGTTAGGGATGGTGGCATACCTGTACTCACCCATTCAGTTCATCCTGAACTCCCAGTCCTACTACTGAGGAGCAATTTTCATATGTGTCATCATTCCACTTGATACTAACAAGTTTCCCCAACCTTCCTTTTGCACCAAACTGAGAAAGGAGACTTGTAGACATTTCTACTGGTAGAAATTTTCTACCATTTCTACTATCAGAAAATATCCTGTGCCTGCTGGAAATTCTTTATTGACTATTTCTAGACTACTCAAACTACAGCTGCAGCCCTTAATGTCCAAATCAGTTATAAACTAAATATGTTGCTCATTTCCAGAAAAAGGAACTTGTAATTGCAAGTTTTCAAGCTATCAGAAATTTCTGGAGCTTATGTGGACCTGGAGCTTGTTAGATTTCTCAGTGAATTTTTGTGACATGGAAACACCAGAGAAGGACCCTAACTGCCAGAGATCCCACATATATATGAAGGAAGGGTAGGAAGATTACACTTGTCAATATCTCATTTTAAACAGTCAAAGACTGTGTAAAACTTTTTTTCCTGTAGCAACATTACAGCAGGACTTCTCCTCAGCTGGTTATCTATGGTGACTTCAACTCCTTTTTACAGCTGATGTTTTTTTCCACATGAGCTAGCAGTTTGGTTTAGGGCTCAGCTGTAATCCCTATCTCCTGACCGTGTTCTGTGGGGTAGGGACCTCTGCCAGAATGCCAGTGGTACCAAGCCCATAATGCCAGAGCTCCTGCCTATCTATGTGAAAAAGCCATTGAATTTTTCTTAACAAAATATTTGGCACAGAAAAGTGTAAACCGTGACTGCTGAGATATAAGAGAGCTCATTCCTCCATACTATTGAGAATATTGTTGTCCAAAGGGTGGGACAATGGTCACCACATCTAAAAATCAGAATTCCTGATGTTACAGTTCTTCCTTTTCTTCCTGGACACTACAACTACTGATAAGACAAGTCAGATTTATTGGCTGTTAGGCTGTTTGGAGAATCTCTTTTTAAAATAATGATGTTTTTCCTACTGACAAACACATCGTCTTGTTTTCTGGAAACACTTCTTCAATAAATACTGGAAATCTGTTGTGAATTATTGTTATTAGTTTAAGTGTTCATGAAAATAACTAATTCTGCAACAGCAGCTACCTATATATAAAGACCTCTAATTTCAGAGAAGACTAAGAACTACATCAAACTGGCTTTTGATATCAAAGTATAAGACAGTTCTGTACCTTCACCAGTATACGAAACTGAATGTCAAATACATTTGACAGTGAAGAGAGACTATCTTCTAACAACTAAGCTTCAAAACACCCGTGAACATATAATGAAAAGTGCAAGTCATTGTTTTAGAAGAGAAAATTTTATGTCATTGTTGTATAATTCTTATATAGTATATTTTGACAGACCAGATTCAATGCTTCATTAGTGCAATTTTGTCCCATTCTAGCTCTATTGACATTAATAAAATTAAACTGCTGTCCATCTGGAATAATATAAAAGTAAATCAGATATTCTATTTTAATTTTTCCTTTTTGGTTTTACATTTATCTAAATTCCTTTTAAGTTAATGTCAAAAGCCTGCTGGGAGAAGAAGCATATTAGAGACTTCACTTCCTTCACTGAAACTGTCAACTTCAGCACAAAGCTAATCTGCAGAGAGAAAGAAATGCTTAAGAACTATTCCTCAGTCTTTTCCTCTTCTCCTGTAATGTTTTGGGTTTTTTTCATTCTATAGCACATCCATTTGAATTTGAGTGTAAAAATACACAAAGTGATACTAAAATGTAAGCTTTTTAAAGAAGAGGCTTGGGTATAATATATAGCATTATGGGTAGACTTTTCATATCTTGAAAATACTTTGTATTCTGCCTCCAATAGGTTTTTTTATATATTTCTACAGCTATTTATTTTCTGCATTTTGTCAGCAAATTACTCTTTGTTAGGTTTCTATGGAAAGTTTGGACCTGTTTGGAGGAAATTGCGATATGTGATGGCCAACTCTGAAGCAGATTGCTTTAGCACAGGAGGTGAGGAAGCCTGACTATAAATGTGAAGAAAAGGCAGTTGGAGTTCTCTGGCATTAGAGAGACTACTAGAAAAGTAAAACCAATTATTTTTAAACTTTTTAAAGATAAAGGGCTCTTTTTGTTATGTACCTTGTAGAATGAAACTGAAATCATTGATTCATTCATCTGAGGTCTGATTCAGCTGCTTTTGGTTACATTAATACCTTGATTTAGGTAGAAACCTGCCTCATTTTTTTTTTTTTTTTTTTCGTCTGGAGCCTTACTGTAGGGGAGGTGACTCTTACTCCTTGTTTCTGTGACTCAGTTTACAGCCTTTCCTTTCTGTACCTACTTTTCCTGGGACTCACACAGGAGTTGCCATTTGTTCACCAGGGAAACCATGACATTTCTAGCCTTATTGCACACAGAATAAATGAAAACAACTTGATGGAGTTACTTGTCTGGGTAACACACCTGCATTATAAGAAGCAATAATAACTATCACTCAGAAAAACTTTGTACTTCCCTGGTGTAGAAATTTGAAAGGGTTTGATTGTGATTTTATTCTTAAACAAGGAAGGGGTAACAGAAAATTTCCTCAGAAAATTTCACTTTGTCTTCAGACTGCCTGCTCTAGCCAATTCAATAAAAAGCTGGAGGCAAAATCTTGTTCATTTTGCCTTCCTGAATACCTGTTGCTCAAACAGATATTTGGATGATATGTAACATGCTAGCAAGCTCTGGAAAACTTGGACACCTAGGCTGCATGGACTGGTCAGGTATCAGATGAGACTTCTGGGAGACAGTAGATCCTCAGTGGTCCTCCACACTTATATACCATTTTTATCACGACAGTTTCCTTGTTAGCTCCTGAGTTATATATTACATCAGCATATTAAGCATGATTTAACCTTTTATTCTTGAAACAGATGTTTGTTCATAATAATTACAGTATAGAAGTACTTCCAGATATTCCTTCATTCCAGGTATTTCTTCACTGATATTTGTTATATAGAGTGAATTAAGAAGCCTGAAAAATATTGCCATCACTTGGACTATGCACAGAACATACAGCAAAGATTTGACTCCAGTTCTAGAGAAAAGATGCATAAGTTCTCAGGTAGATTTTCCGCTCAGCTCAGTATGTTGTGGAAAGATACCACATTGACTGAACATTAAGAACAGACTCATGACTTTATAATGGGGACAGAGGTTTTACAGGTGGTCCTATCTCAATGTCCTAAAAACAAACTGTATCTGGAAGAGGGAAAAAAAGGAAATAAAAAAGGTGTGGTCTGGCAAAAATTCAGAAGATATGCAGTCAAAATAGGGGCTGAAGACCCAAAAGGGCATTGAAAAAAAACTTAGTAGAAATGCTTGATTGGCAGAATATCTGATTTGCTCATAATCACATACTCACATACGTGAATTTTGAGAGGGCTGAAAAGCCAAATGTATTTGCACTCTAGAAAGTCCATACAGGAGCTTCGACACTACTTAAGTTGTACAGGAGGGACTTCAGGTCTAAACATTGCCTTGGTATGTTGAAGGCAGAAGCAGCAGCTTTGCAAGGCCCTCAAGAGGAAAGAATGGGTAGCATAAGAGCTGAACTAAGCTGCAGTGTTCCAAACCGATCATTTGTTCAGACAAAATAGCAACAAATGCGGTATTTTTGGTATGTTTGTTTTGATTTTTTTTCTATGAGAAAAACATTAATGACATCAAGCTGTCACGATACAGTTGACTCACTAGAAAAAAATGGATGTCATTTAGAGGGACCTTGACAGGCTTGAAGAGTTGAATCTCATGAATTTCAACAAGGCCAAGTGCAAGGTCCTGCACCTGGATTGGGCCAATGCCCAATATCAATACAGACTGGGAGATGAATGGATTGAGAGCAGCCCTGTGGAGAGGATTTAGGGATATTGGTGGATGAAAAAGTGGACATGGGCTTGCAGCCCAGAAAGCCAATTTTATTCTGGGCTGCATAAAAAGAAAGATGGCCAGCAGGTTGAGGGAGGTGATTCTCCCCTTCTCTACTCCAGTCACATGAGACTCCACTTGAAGTATTGTGTGCAGCTCTGCAGACAGGCTAAAACAGGTTCAGAGGAAGGCTATGAAAATAATGGTCAGAGGTTTTGAGCACATCTCCTATGAAGAAAGACTGAGAGAGTTGGGGTTGTTCAGCCTGGAGAAGGGAAGGAATCCAGGGAGACCTTATTGCAGTCTTTCAATATGTAAAGGGGACGTATAAGGAAGAGAGTCTTTACCAAGGTCTGTAGAGACAGGACAAGGGGCAAGTTTTAAACTGAAAAAGGTAGATTTAGATTGGACATAGGAAGAAACATTACAGTGAAGGTGGTGAGACATTGGAACAGGTTGTGTATCATTGGAAGTATTCAAGGACAGGTTGGATTGGGCTTTGAGTAATGTGATCTAGCGAAAGAAGTCTCTACAGACAGCAGAGGGTTTGTACTAAACGATCTTCCAACTCAACCCATTCTATGATTCTATGAAAAAGGAGACATTCTCATACTCTTTTACCATTTTCTAACCTTTAATTGGAGAGAGGAAGATATCCTCCTGTAATACATCCTTTTGGTATTGCATTTGTTATATTTGCTATTAAAATTTTAATTCTACTCCTTTCTCAGGTTGAATTTTTAGCACATTGTTATAATATTTTGTTGGAGTTACTCCATTCTTAGGGTCTCTGACATTTTGTATTGCAAAATACAAAGAAACTTCTAAGAGCTAAACAGATGTTTTGAAGACTGAAAATTATCTGGATGAACTCAGTGAAGAGTAACCATGTAACTCTACTAACTCACATAATTCGTTGTTTTATCCCACTTCAGATAAAGTCTCTGGCTGTAATCAGGGCATTATTGATGCAGCTTACCATTGAATCCTACACAACTGGAATTTGATCAATATATTTAATTTAAGAGGTCTCAGGCTGTCCACAGGTATAAACTTCAGAGATCAGAAAGAAAATCATGGATCTGAATTTCCTACTGACACCCAGGACTATTTTTAATAAAGCCCTATGTACCAGTGCTCTTGAATTTTGAACTCCAAATCACTCAAAATATTTTGTTTTAAGAATTTATGAATGAGCTAAATGTTGTAAATCAGTTGGGTTTTTTCTGTGGTCATTAAGATATAGTAAGCTTTTTTCAGGACCTATATGAAAAAAAATCCAATTTTTATTTATTAACACTATTTATTTAGATACTAGGTAAAGAAAAGCTACTGTTCTTTTATTTTTTAGTCTTTTGTTTTATTTTTTGCTGAAATACATTCAGATCTTTAAATAAAACACCATTAATTTTTAAGCCTGCATATATACCTTTTAAACTCCTATTTCAATAAACAAATCAATACTGACATTCTGAAGTTTTATGGCTTTAATCATCAGAGGAGTCAAAACTGTGGAATTTTTATGTGTTTATTTTACACAAACCTGCTATCCTGATACTTATAATAAGGAGCTGTTCATTCATAAAGAGGTGACACAAGCCTCAGTGCAGAAAGCTGCTTTAAACATGGAGACAATTGTAAGCCACTTCTCTGATCAGTGTCTTGCCCAAACACTCATTTGTTGGTACTACTTTTCCTTTTCTCTTAATTTTTTTTTCCCTAATTTTTTCGTTCTAGCCTTGTCTTCCTTTTCTGGTGCTCTTTTTTAGACATGAACTTTCTTAAGGATTAGTAAGTAAAAATTCTTCTAGTCATACCAGCCTTTCCTGTGCTTTCCCTTGTAATAGTGATAAATAGCCATACATGTGGGGAAAAACTGATTATTTTCCTGTTCCTGTAAAAGAGGGTAACTTTTCCAATAAACTCTCTTAAGTGAATGATAGGCAATGGTACGAAATCTCACAGAATATAATTAAACTCATTAAAATTTCTGTCTTATGTATTACTTCCAAGTTTAGTTGGACTCCGACTCCTTCGATTCATTCCTTATATCAACAGGCTGTTTCATAAACTCTGATTTTATCCGGACAGGGACAGTGGTTCATTCAGCTTCAGTCTTTGGCCTTACCTGCATCAGCACACCACTGTTCCAGGAAGAACAGAAGAAGCCAAGTTACTTCATCTTATACTTTTCCTTTAGGAGCTTTTGTTAGTCTCAGGTACAAGCATTGCGACAGTCTGTGGAAAGAACTGAAGCAGTTTCAAAAAATGCAGACAATGGATTTGAAAGCCCTTCTAGAAATGTTTAAACTTCTGTCTATACCTTCAGGAGTTCTGAAAGGAAGAAAACAGCTGTTTAGGTGGACAAATCTTTAAGTGACTGATCTGTGCCTAGATTCAGGCTGATCAAAAAACCAAACCAAACCAAAACCAAAACCAAAACCAAAACCAAAACAACCTCTCATTCTAACCTTACCTGTATCTTTTATCAAGCTAAGCTCATCCAAACATCAGGCTAGAGTCTAATGTTAATGATTCATTTTCCCATCTATCTCAGCTGATTATCCTCACAAAAATTTTTGAATAGCAGAAAAAAACACATACACTTTATTAAAAAAGCTTAGAAATGCTTAGAAGAAGATTACAAAGATTTGGTATATGCAAGATATGACTTAAGTAGGAAATCAGTTAATAGTACATGCTTTTGTTAATAGTGCATGCTTTTGTTTATTGCCTTAGAGCAGCTCCAGTGAAGTTATTATTTGCTTTCTTTCCTCTTTATGTGTCTCAAATATGAGACATGTCACCTTAAGGTTCAAATATTGGTTCAGGTAGTCCATCAGCATCTTACAGAGTTCCAGAATTTGGTTTTGAGTATTGGTCCAATATTTCTGTAAAGGCCAAAATCAGATTTAAGGCCAAATTTTCAGAAAGCTATTGAACTCTGATGCAAGTTGTTTTGAGGCATTTTGAGTAGTTTGAGAGTGGACAAAACATATAGATGTAGCATGAGCTGCTATGAAAAAATGCAAAGCCACAAGCAGTATTAAAGTTGTAGTAGAAAATAATATATAAATAATTTTCTAATTATAATGATTAATGTTAAACTTTCAGATGTTCCATTTCTAATCACTTGAATTTCTGGACTTTTTCCATGGGAAACACCTAGCTGTTCCATGTATTAGACACACAGCATGTCTGTTCTCTTATGTTGCATACTAGTTAGCTATGGAAATGTCACTTTACTTTGATACATCAAACTTTAATAGATAAGCCAACACTTCCTTCTTTTGTTCCCCAGATATTGGTCCATGAATTTCAATCTCTGAAACACTGAATGCAGCATTTAAACAATTATGCTCTATTAGGTTCTCTTTTATTTTCTCTGATAATTATTATAAAAAATTGCTTCCAGTATAATTTCCCTCACATGGCTTCATAAATGCAGCTATAAAACTTTGTAATATATAATTAATGCTACTTAACATGAATTTTCTTTTCTTTCAGGAGGAGACTAAGGAATCAGAAAGAACTCAAAACACAACAAGCCCATCCCTTCATTGGCAAAGACAGCAAAAAAAGATCTAACATTGGAACCAAGAAAGACTATTTATCTTTCACTCAGTAGATATGTAACTTGGAATTGATTCCATTTGTGAATGGGGATTTTCCTACAGCAAAGGTCTTTGGTTGATCCTTCAGTGTCCAGTAAGTAAAACTAACTCTGTGGTGAAGTTTAAAGGTCTTCTCTCCCCATGAATGTTCCTAATTTCATTCATGTTATAGGTTCTCAACTGAGAGATATTTGTCCTTCCATGACATTTTGTTTCAGTGAATCAACAGGAATAAAATTTACCAGATTAAAGGGAGAGGACGAAGCACTGTGTTGGCTTCATTTCACTTAATCACAAGTTGTCTATATATAGTTGCCCTTGGTACCTGTCCAGTTAACACAGACAGCTACTTTCCAAAGTGCAGTTTGATTTTTAGAAGCTTCAACAGGAAAATTTTTTAGAAACTTTGACATTCTGGATTTAACTTAGTATAAACCAAACATACAAATGAACAGAAAGAAATGAAGCTGTACTTACTTTATGTTGGGATACAAAGAACATCACAGTGCTTCCAATTTGTACTACACTGGCAGGCCCAATGGTTGTGTAAAACGACATAAGAGACATGAAAGTGCAGGAGACTACAAGCAACATTTGACATGCTATATTTGTTTTAATCAGAGATGCAGAGTCTGAAACTCATTGCTATTGTCCCTTCTCAGTCCACCAGCGTGATCCAGTATTCCTCCCTCTTCTCCATGTACTCACGTACAGTAGTGACCCAATGTTTAAGCCTCTGTCTCAGTTATGGTAGTGTCTCAGATGCTGTTGAATATAAAAGGCTACAGAGATGATATAACTGGAATTTGAAGTGCCTGTTGGTTTGTTCTGGGTTTTTTTCTCTCTTAAATACCGTGTAATTTGTAGGGTGTTACTATAAGCTAACTGAAAATTTCTACATTTTTTTTCTTCATAAAATATAAACTATTGAAAGTCAGTCCAGCAATCAGCAAAATCACTGAATAAGTAGAAGCAAAGAGGAGAAATATGATTTCTTAACCTTATTAGCCTCTAAATGGAAACAAGAATCTGGTGACTAGAATGTAGTCACTGAACAGTGATAGTTGCAAACTGCTGTTTAGTATCCAAAATTTCCAGATGAAAGAAGGACTAATATATGAGAGAATTTGACTTGGTTTACCCATCTTTAAGAAACACCATGAAAGAAAATTGTGAACAGCAAAATGGAGGAAGGAATGAATTTAATTTGTGTGAAGTTAGAGCAGAAAACCAATTAAACTGGCTTCATGCTTGAGTATTCTATGGTAAAGAGCTAAATGTCAAACCAGTTAGTTTCAGATAAATTTATGAATAGCAAGGGTCTGATTAATATCAGAGGTATATGTTTCCATATTATAAACTACATTCACTATTCATTATATGTTATGTAATGATAATATAATTTTACATTTTTCTTTTATTATAGAATCATAGAATACTTTGGGTTGGAAGGGACCTTAAAGAGCATCTAGTTCCAACCCCCCTGCCATGGGCAGGGACACCTTCCACTAGACCAGGTTGCTCAGAGCCCCGTCCAACCTGGCCTTGAACACTGCCAGGGAGGGGACAACCACAGCCCCTCTGGGCAAACTGTTCCAGTGTCTCACTACCCTCACAGCAAATAATTTTTTCCCTATACCTTATCTAAATCAGATGTCTTTCAATCTAAAACCGTTACCTTGGTCCTATCCCTCCACTCCCTGATAAAGAGTCCCTCCCCACCTTTCCTGTAGCCCCCTTTGAGTACTGGAAGGCTGCTATAAGGTCTCCCCAAAGCCTTCTCTTCTCCAGGCTGAACAACCCCAACTCTCTCAGCCTGTCCTCACAGGGGAGGTTCTCCAGCCCCCCAGTCATATTTGTGGCCTCCTCTGGCCCCACTCAAGCAGTACTATCTTCTTATGTTGGAGGCCCCAGAGCTGGACACTGCACTTCATGTGTCGTGTTTAATAGCACTTGTTTAAGTGTTTAATAGCACTTGGTAGGCATGGGCAAGGCCCCACCATGTTGCAGTGAGCTGTGCCTTTCTGGAGTTACCGGGGTGACAACATTCTCTTGCCAAATATTTTACTAGTTCTTCAGGATTCTGCATCTGTTCAGAGTGAAGTTTGGATACACCGGGGGTGCCCACTGTTCTAGGTACTTGCCCATGCTATCCACACCCGCAGCCACTCATAATTCTCTAACCTTGGGGTAGATTTCCAGGTCATACTCTTAAATAGTTGCTTAACCCTGAACAAAGCTTGAACCACGTGTGGGAACACACTAGTTCCTAGGAGTAGGATGACCATGTTAATGTCAACATTGTAAGGATATTTGAAATTCCTGGATTTCTCAAACACAATTGTAAATTGCCCCAGAGCCAATGACTGCATCCTGTCATAAATCAACATTATATAGTACAGCAAAAACAAAATCTTAACCCAACTCTCACGGACAGTGAGCAGCAGCATGGGAAATACATACGGCAAGTGAGGTGGTAAAATTTTAACGAGCCAAGCAATCAACATTATTACCCGTTCTCTTGTTATCTCAAACCTCAGGCCCCACTTTGGGTGCCAAAAGACTGTCATGGTTTGAACTCAGCCAGTAGCCAATCAACACATGGCCAGTCATTTACTTCCCAACCCCCTCCCTGGTGAAATAGGGGAGGGACAAAAAAAAAAGAAATTTATAGGTTGAATAAAAAGAAACTTAGTAATAGTAACAAAACAACTGTAACAATAGTAAGTCCAAATTGGTAAAATGGAGCAGTGGCTCACCGACCAGAGACCGATATGCAGCCTGCCCCACCCCACCCCCCCCAGCAGTGATCCAACCTGTGGTGGTTTAGCCCTTGCCGGGGTCTGAGACCACGCGGCTGCTGTCCCTCCCCCGCAAAGGGAGTGAAATACAAAGCCCTAAGACTGAGATAAGGAAAGGTTTAATACAACAGAGCAACAGCAACACAACAAACAATAACAATAAGAATAACAGTGATAACAATGAACAGAGCAAAATGTATACCGATACAGCAGTGAGAGAACCGGCTGCGCCAAACCACACAATCACCGATTCTTCCCGCGCTCGCGCCAGGATGTGATGTCAGCATGATATATGAATAACCCGGCTAGAGCTTCCCCCCCCACTGCTGGGGAAACTTAACCCTATCCTGGCTACACCAGGACACAAGCGTACCAGAAATCCCGCCATGCTGACACAGAAATCGAAACTGAAAACGGGGTGTGAGAGAACATGTGTCTGCCTATATACTGAGCATGTTGTCACATGATATGGAATACTCCAATGACCAATCCAGGCCTGTCCCTCTAGCTGTGCTCCTTCTCAGCCCAAGGAAAGTTAACTCTATCTTGACCAAAACTAGGATAACTTCTCTTGATGCAGCCCAGCATACGGTTGGCTGTCTGGGCTGCAAGTACATGTTGCTGGCTCATACTCAGTTTTCTATCCACTGTTACTCCCAAGTCCTTCTCCGCAGAGTTGCTCTCAATCCACTCATTGGCCAGCCTGGATTTCTGCCTGGGATTGCCTTGACCCATGTGCAGGACCTTGAACTTGGCCTTGTTGAACAACATGAGGGTTGCACAGGCCCACCTCTCCAACCTGTCAAGGTCCCTCTGGATGGCACATCCCTTCCCTCCAGCCTGTTGGCCGCACCACACAGCTTGGTGTCATCAGCAAACTTGCTGAGGGTGTACTCAGTCCCACGGTCCATGTCTCCAACAAAAGTGTTAAACAATGCTGGTCCGAACACTGACTGCTGAGGAATGCCACCTATCCCCACACTCCCCTCAGAGATTTCATGAGTAGTCATTACTGTTACAAGTTTCTGAAGTTGATAAATTGTTCCGTACATTTTCTTCAAATATGAATATTTCAAAACCAAAGCTTCAGTCTTGAAAGTTGTACCAAAAGTAGCCAGTTAGAATCTGCCAGCCACTCAAGGCTATTGCTGCTATGCCGTTTTAAAAAAAAAAAAAAAAATTATTGTTAGATATATAAACATAATTGTCATGGTTTGAACTCTGCCGGTAGCCAATCACCATGTGTATAGTGATTTACTTCCCCCCCTCCCCCCCCAGTGAAATAGGGGACGGCCAAAAAAAAAAAGAAATTCATAGGTTGAACAAAAACAAAAAAGAATTTAGTAATAGTAACAAAACAACAGTAACAATAGTAAGTCCAAACAGGTAATATGCAGTAGTTGCTCAGCGACCGGCAACCAGTACGCAGCCCACCTGCAGCAGCGATCCCGACTGCACCAGAAATCCCACTGCCGACCAGCCGGGAAACAAAAACGGAAACTGAGAGAACACCGTCTCCTTATATACTGAGCATGATGTCACATGATATGGAATACTCGAATGATTGATCTGGGCCTGGTACTCTAGCTGTGTTTCCTCTCAGTCCAAGGAAAGATAACTATCCTGGCCAAAACCAGGACAATAATATACCTAATTTGTATGTTTTGTTTATCTCTAATGTTAGTTTAAGTTGATTGGATCACTTTTTTTAAAAAGAAGAAAAGTATAAAATGCATATTTCAAATTAACCAGTAGCTGAGGTCACCATAGAATATTTTTACTCAAATCACAAACATCATAAAAGAATTAAGTTGAAGATGACCACACAAAAATGAGTAGTTGATGAAGGCTATCAGTGCTTGTATATCATTATAGGGACTTTGATTTTAACATCATATACTATTAAGAGATGATTTACTGTCAGTAACTATGGACTGTCATGGGGGAAAAAGAGAGCAGCTATTAAATGACTCTCTCATCCTGAAGAGAAAGGCATAATAAAATCTAATCATAGGAAGAAAACCAGGAACTGAAATGAGAAAAGTCTATTCTGATTTTATCTATGAGAGTAATTGGAACAAACTGCCCAATCTGGGAGTAGTTGACCCTTTCTTTCTATTGCCACATCAAAAGCAGAAGTCTTTCAGGAGATTGTTTTTCAATGCTCTTGAGTTTTGTTTGTTTACAGTCTACAAAATGTGGGATTACATTGTTATTAAATTGAGGACAGTTTTCATCAGGAACCTTGATTCATTCAATGCATGAATGGACTGCTGTATCTGAGTCTATATCTTTTTAATAGTTTTGTCCTCCCTGTTCAGTGAGTGGCGGTATTTTCTTCATACCATTCAAGCCGTGAAAAAATAACTATTAATGTTTTAGAAGTCTTTTTGGGAAGAGGTTGATGTCAATGTACTATTTTATATAACTAAATTGTTTTCTAGGATAAATAGATGACTGTTTTGTAAAAATGCAGGATATTTTCACCTCTATTTTCAATGTATGGATATAATGCACTGAGATCAAGACCAAAAATTCTCAAAACTGTAAATTAATTTTTTGTGCCCATTCCAAGAATCTAGGGAACAATGTTAGAACCATTAAAACCTTTTATTTGTTCAGTACAAAGTTACTAATGAATTTATTGACTGTTGTCACTGAACACTTTTGCAAGTTCAGTTACAAATCATCAAATATACTAGACAATACCTAAATCCTTTTTGAAATGCTACAGAAAATAAGTCCAAACAGGGCAAAAGCTGGACACAGTTTCCATATGTTGTTCCAAGTCCCAATTTCACGTTTTGTCTGAGATACTTTTCACTAATACAGTCAATGTGTTCCTTACAGTTGATATTGTTAAAAGGCACTGTTCAAAGGCTGCACAATAGAAATTGCTGTTCACTTTAAATTCTCCTAAAAGTCTGTCTAACACATTCTAATACTTAGTTACTATATTTTTTTCACAGACCGAATGAAAAACCTCATGTAGGGGTGTGGTGGTTTGACCTTGGCTAAATGCCAGGTACCCACCAAGTCGCTCTATCACTTCCCCCCCCTTTCCCCTTTTTTTCTCAATAGGGCAAAGAAGGGAAAGAAAATAAGATAGAAAAACAAAACAACACTTGTGGGTAAAACAACAGCAGTTTTAATATAAGCAAAGCGAAGCAAAGGTCCGCGCGCGGAAGCAAAAAAAGAAAACAGATTTATTCTCTACTTCCCATGAACAGACGATGTCGGGCCTTCTCAGGAAGCAGGGCTCCCATACGCGTAGTGGTTGCCTCGGAGGACCAAGGGTGACCCCACCCCCTTCCTCCTTTCTCCCAGCTTTATACTGAGCAGACGTCATATGGTCTGGAATATCCCTTTGGTCAGTTCGGGTCAGCTGTCCTGGTTGTGTCCCCTCCCAAGATCTTGCCCACCCTGTCCCACTGAGGGGGGGGAAATGTCAGAAAGAGCCTTGGTGCTGTGTAAGCACTACTCAGCAGTAGCCACAACACCAGGGTGCTATCAACACCCTGCCAGCTCCCAGCATAAAACACAGCACCATGAGGGCTGCTACAGGGGAAAACCAATTCTGGCTCAGCCAGACCCGATACAAGGGGGCACAAAAGGTGGCTAGCTGCTGCTCGTTTGATTTTGCCTAGGAAGATATACGTCACATTCTTCAGCAGAGCCCAGCAAAACACAGCTTTGCAGACATTCTTCATACATAGTTTTCAGAACAGACATCTAGGATTTTGACAGTACATCATAGTGTCTTTTACCACTTCACCCATATAATATATGAGAAATTATATGTTTTACTTTGGATTCTTTTCTCCTTTTTTTTTTTTTTTTAAGTCTGTTTGTTCATTTTTGCTGTCACTAATCACCAACTTAATCTTTAAGGAAACAAAATGTCTCATGTAATACAAATACCAAGCTGCTTTGTCTGTTTTCTATTTTATTTATTATTAGTCATGCTTTTTGCTGTTGTCTTTTCAAACTGATCTGCTTTACTGCTACATTTCCTTTTTCATCTCTGTGGGCCTTTGTTACATTGGCTTTTAATTCATTTCAATGGTTTCCATTAAATTTTGAGGCTCTGCACATTGGTGCTTACATCATAGAAAACTGGAACACCATTCTTAGTGACTTTTGGTGTCCAGATAGGTTTCTACATGGTCAGTTTCATATACACATACAGTCATAAGACAACTTTAATTACAGGAACCAAAAAGTTCTCATTAGCCTCTATTTTGGCACTGAAGTAGTTTTTCCTGTCTCCTGTGAATCAATGTTTCCTGATGATGAAATTGTGGTGCTATAAGGTGCATTCTTCTTTATATTCCTGCCTTTCTCCTCAGAGATTCTTTTCAAGGAAACAGAATGCATTTAGGAAGCAAACTATAGTAGCTGCAAAGGTGTGGGGTTAATTGTCTGTAATTGTTATCATTTTTGAAGATGACTCCTAGTTTCCCTACTCCACTGACATCCAGTAATGTTACTAGTCTGTAAGGTACAGCACTAGGATAGAATAGATGGAAAAATTCATAATGAATAGAACTGTTAGCTGCAGGCAAAGCTAGATTCAATTCTCTGCTGTCTTTCTGAAAGTCTGATCACATTTTTTTATTCTTCAAACCTGCTTTTGCTGTTTTGAGTTGTTCTGGTATTATTACTAAAATAGGTTTTTTGCCTTAAACTGAACATGATATCAGTGATATTTTTATTCCCTTCGCTTGAGAAAAGGAGATTATCTGTACCTGAACTACAAGACTTAAGGGGCAATTTTAAAAAACCTTTCTAAACAGATCAGCAAACTGCTACGGTATTAAAATTTGGTGAGGTTACCTCCCTGTACAAGAAATCTCAGAGGACAATATCGAAGTACCAAGAAATTAAACAAGTAGTAGTTAAACTGTTGGGATAGTACAAGCTCCTATGACTACTACTGTTCTTAGGATAAATAATGATCAATAATTAATCAATTAATCAAAAAACTTGTCTTGGTTTTAAAAGAATTATAGGCATTTTTTGAGCTGCGTGATGCAAAACAGCTTTGTTGTCTTGGCCAAGCTTATTCTTACCAAAAAATGTCCATTATTATAAATTTGCTGAGAAAGGGAGACTCATGTCATTGAATTACAGCAGAGGCAATGTTCCTGCTATTGTCTCTAAGAGCTTCTGTTTCTTAGAATTAAGTATTTCTACAAGGCAGAAAAGAAATAAATGTTGAAGAATTTTAAATTTGTAACTGCGGTGCGAATGTACTGCATCTCCATAGCACTATTCTCAGGATAATGGAAAATTATGATTGAAACAGATGAATAGAAGTGTTGGTATACTGAACTGAATATTTCAAGTTATTCACAAGAAAGATCTAAAGGTAAGAAAGAACATAGCTGCAGTAAGATGAACATACCTCTACAAATAGTATTTAAGCTCCTACTCTCACTGTCTGATAAGAATGTCAACAACATAGTAACACTCTTCAGAAAAAATGTACTTCATATTCAAAACATGATGTCTCAACATCAACAGTATTTGAAACCTGTATGTGTAATTATTTAGCTTATCCAATATATCTTAGGAGATTTTCTACAAAGATAATATTCAAAAATTCCAGATGTCACTAGATCGTGTTATGAAATCTAAATTATTTTAAGTAATGTTCATTGCTATTCCTTAGACTTTAAATTGTGAGGTTTTAAAAATGTATTTTCCTTTGTGCTGACTCTTTTGTTTATTTTGAACATTCAAATGATGCTATCTTCACATAAAGAAACAAAAAATGTTTTACTAGTATTTTGTTTTCTTTGTAACTTTCCATATGTAATTAGATTTTTTTGTTGTTGAAATAGGCTTTTACTAGTGGAATTTACAGAATTTTTTTTTCTTGGAGGAGGAAAGGTTAAAATGTTCTTATATAAGCTAATGTTTTGTTTATTTTTAATGCTCTGTTTTTGTCATGTTTATGATGGAGCAGGATAAGAAACCATTGTTTTCCTTCCTCCAAGATATATGAAAATGTGCTTTGAATGGAAATTATTTATTGGAATTTACATATTTATATGAATTTGAACAGAATAAATTGTTTTTGCATTTTCAAACAAAAAAAGAATGTTTTGGGAGTCATGAAAAAATGCTGCGGTATAGAGGAAATATTTCCAATGTGCACATAAAATGCTGCACAAAATGCTTCAAGTAGCAATGCGCTGTAAGAACCTTGTCAGTAGGGCTATTTTACTTCTGATTGACCTACCAAATCATAAATAGGTTTTATGAAAATAACTTCAGTCATAGATTCTCTCAAGAAAACAAAGCTCTAATACAAAAGCTTTCAACCTTAAACTTGATTCGGAAGGAAAATTCCCATCAACTCATGTCCTACCAATAAATTTGCTTACCAAACAGCAAGTAGTTCTCATTCTTGACCATGAATTCAGCTTTTTGGTATATCTAAACTAAAAAAAATGGCCAAGCAGCCATTAGCCAATCTAGATTCAAGGCTGGCTAGCCTTTTGAAATGATAGAATATCACCAGGATTTTTTCTCTTCCATTCATAAGTATCTAGAGCTGCTCCACTGATGTAGAGAACTCATTGAGAAAACTTGAAAAAAATTATCTGTGAAAGGATTCTGTGATTTATGATAGGGAAAGCATCACAAGTCATCCATTTCACTATCTTGCTGACACTGAAGTCATCTTATTACATTATTTTCAGAGTGTTTTCCTAACAACTTCACTACTTTTATTACTATTACTGATTCTAAGGGACAATGAAGAAAGCTTTTAATTATGTAAAACCATAAAGTTGTTTGTATTTGCTGGTGCTAAAATTTCATCTCTCAAAATGATATTGCTGGGATGCTCCTACTGCAATTAAGCATCATGTGATCTGTATCATGTCATAAAATAATGAAATAATAAATCTTATGTATGGAATATGCATTACAGAGAACCACCTCATGCTGTTTGCAACCGTGACACTGACTATTATTAGCTTTGTACAGCACAGTCTCAAGTGAAACAAAGGGTGCATTTACAGACCTATTTTACTAATGGAATCCTTTCCAGGACAAAAATGATACACTGAAAAAACAGCTAAGAGAACACTTTTCTTATTGTTCTGATGAATTAATACAGAAGAAATCAAAGCAAGATCCTTTCTCTCTTGAGTTGTTAAGGTAGAGAGGAACAGCGTTTGTAGGTTTATAGTGTCAGTTTCATCACAAAAAGACAAACCAGGATTTTCCTGCAGTATTATTAAATTTATAGCTATGTTTGTTCTCTATATGAATCCTTCAATGCAGCCTAACATATCACAATTCCTTTAATTTTTACTGAGAAACCGTCATCTTGCAAGAATAAAAAGAAAAAAATTGTAAAAATAACTTAAAATTGTACAGAGTAAATATTTCTATGCTTATAATATAAAATGATAATAACATATAAGAAAGATTTGAACTATAGGACTCATGGTACATTACCAAATTACTTAGAACTCTATAGACATCTTTCTGGTATAAGCCACATTTTCATGTCCAAGTTATGAGTGTGTAAGTTTTTACAAAAAAGCTCAGTGTGTTTCATTTAAGAGTGCAGAGATTAGTAGTAGATTGCTATGTTCAGTGGTCATTTTCATTACCAGACAAATTCTTCATGGAAAAATATTTGAAAGTGCATGGACTAGGTAGTATCGATGCAATTTTATCTCCCTAATATAAATATTAGAGGACATCATTTAAATGTCCCAGGATATCTAGCATCAGATGGATCATCTAGAACTGCATCAGTCTTCAATAGGTCATGTGTCTGGTTTACTGTATGGTTGTCTCAAATGCCTTAATACATATAAAAATTTTACCAAGCAGTTACATTTTGGTGAACTAAGCTGCATCCTAAATCACACCATAAAAAACATGCATGAAGTGGTACAGGAAAAATACTCACAGTTCGAGTGGCTCTAAAACATTGTTTCTTTCAGAAATGTTTTTTTGTAAAGGAATTCTTACTTTTTACAGACAAAATATATTAAATCAGTTATCTATCTGCCCCCTTTTCCATCATGCTGCCAAAATTAAGTGCACATTTTCATAGGCTGGAGGAGCATATTAAGATAGAATTATTGTCTGACTGATACAATACCTCTAGTAGGGTCAGTAATGCAGTAGGCACAATAAAGAAGAATCATAGAATCATTGAATGGTTTGGGTTGGAACGGATCTTAAAGAGCATCTAGTTCCAACCCCCCTGCCATGGGCAGGGACACCTTCCACTAGACCAGGTTGCTCAGAGCCCCATCCAACCTGGCCTTGAACACTGCCAGGGAGGGGACAACCACAGCCCCTCTGGGCAAACTGTTCCAGTGTCTCACTACCCTCACAGCAAATACTTTTTTCCCTGTACCTTATCTAAATCAGATGTCTTTCAATCTAAAACCGTTACCTTGGTCCTATCCCTCCACTCCCTGATAAAGAGTCCCTCCCCACCTTTCCTGTAGCCCCCTTTAAGTACTGGAATGTCGCTATAAGGTCTCCCCAGAGCCTTCTCTTCTCCAGGCTGAACAACCCCAACTCTCTCAGCCTGTCCTCACAGGGGAGGTTGTCCAGCCCCCCAGTCATCTTTGTGGCCTCTTTTGCCCCCTCTCAAACAGTTCTATCTTCTTCTTATATTGGGGGCCCCAGAACTGGACACAGTACTCAATGTGGGCTCTCAGAAGAGCAGAGTAGAGGGGGAGAATCACCTTTCTCAACCTGCTGACCACACTTGTCTTGATGCAGCCCAAGATATGACTGGTTTTCTGGGCTGTGAGTGCACATTGCTGGCTCATAGTCAGTTTTCCATGCACATATGGAGAAAGTCATAGGATAAAACTATAACTCAGAAGCTTATAAATTGTGAAGAAAACCATTTCTGACTTACATAATAGTTAAGATGTGTTGTCTGTATTCACTCATATACAAAAATGTTTGTTAGTTACAAAACTACTTCCCCCCTACAAATTTTCAGAATTTTGATACCATTTCCTGAAACTCATCTGCAAATTTTCCTTCAGACTCATGTCATATTTAAATACACAGCTCTATGAGATCCTATTTCTATGTGATAATGGAATAGAAATACATAGTAAAAACCTTCTTAATTTGCAGGGTACAAAGAAATAAAACTTTCCCAGTAGAACTGACCACAATGAGTTTGTTTTAGCTGTGCTTCCCCCCCTACCCCCACCCTGATAACTGAAGTAGAGAGGGAACAGAAAAGATAAAGGAGAATGACTGTTTCAAGTTTTGACTTAAACTTCACAGATTCTAGAACCTGCTTTTCTGAAAGTAACTATTTTGTCCCTGTCCAGACAATATGTTACTTTTCTAATCCCTGTGAAAATCTCAGCTATCCTAGAAGGAAACTTTATTATTATTTTTTGCAACTTACCATGTCCCTTATCTCAGAAAAGACCACGATCTGTTATTAACTCAAGCCTACAAGCTTACTCTATTAATCTTTATCATTGAACTTCTGAGATAAAAAAGAAAAGAAAAAAAAGGATTTATCAGATATTGAAAGATATTATTGAACATTTCATAGCTTTCAGTCATGCTGTAAGAATGCATCAATCTATTGTTACCCCAACCACTACCACTTACTTATATTCAGCATTCAAACTCTTGCATTTGTCAGCTATTTAGTCGTTATGTACATCTCAGTAGACAATATTATTACATTACATTATTATTATATTAAAACATTACTACATCACATTATATTACAGTAGTTAGTTATTACATCCATTTCATCCTGCAGTTTCACAGATTATTTATTTTGCACACATATTTCAAACAATGAAATTTCCATCCTCTGGGTTAGATTTTAGCTCTTTATAAAATCATAGATTCATTTCAGTTGGAAAAGACCTTTAAGATCATCAAGTCCAACCATAAACTTAACACTGCCAAGTCCACCACTAAAACATGTCCCTAAGCACCACATGTACGCATCTTTTAAATACCTCCAGGGTTGGTGACTCAACCACTTCCCTGGGCAGCCTGTTCCAGTGATTGATAGCCCTTTTGGTGTTAAGAAATGCAGATTTATCTAAGAATGAAACATGATGGAACAATTCACATGACTGGAGGATCATGATGAATCGCTAAAGGCTGTTTCATAAACACAGTCAGAGGGTAAGAGATGGAGGAGTTGTGGTCTATGTTAAGGAGAAGTTTGAATGTATAGAAGTCAACTACAGCAATTGTGGAATCTCTGTTGAAAGCCTCTGGGTCAAGATGAGGGGTTATCTCCAAGGTGGGTCTCAGTAGGCATCTGCTACCGACCTTCCAACCAAGAAGATAAGGCCAAGAAAGCAATATTTGGGTTACTTAAGCAAGCTTTGAGTCAACAGAACCTGGTTCTTATGAGTGACTTCAACTACCCAGACATCTGTTGGGAGAACAATACAACAGCTCACATGTCATCCATCAAGTTCCTGGAAGGTGTAGAGGACTGCTTCCTCATACAAATGGTAGATGTATCAACCAGGAATGAGGTGCTGCTGGACTTGCTACTCACAAACCAAGAAAACCTGCATTGTAATATTTCAGTTAGTGATGTCCTTGGCTGCAGTGATCACAATATTGTGGAGTCTGTGATCCTGTTGAGCATGCTGAAGATTAGCGCTAGGATTTTAGATTTTAGAAGAGCAAACATCAACCTGCTCAGAGCTCAGTTGGGAGGGGTTCTGTGGGAGGCTTCCATGGAGGATAAAGGAGCTAACAAGTGCTGGGAGTTTTCAAAAACACTATCCTGGAAGCACAAAACCAGTTCATCCCCTTTAAAGGTAATGGAAGTAGGTGGATTAGTCACCAACAATGCTGAAAAGGCAATGGTTCTGAAAACTTCCTTCACCTCTGTCTCTACAAGTAGAGAAGACTGTCCAGAAGACTGAAAGAGGGCTAATGTCACTCCCATCTACAAGAAGGGCTAAAAGGAGGATCCCAGAAATTATAGGCCCATCAGTCTTACTTCAATCCCTGGGAAAGTTATGGAACAAATCCTTCTGGGAGCTATCACAAGTCAGATGAAGCACGTGGTTGGGAAAAACCAGCATGGATGCACCAAGGGCAAATAGTGCTTGACAAACCTGATGGCCTTCTTCAACAAAGTAACCTGTTCAGTAGATGTGGGGCAGGCAGTGGACATAGTCTACCTGGATTTCTCCAAAGTTTTTGATACAATTCCCCACAGCCTTCTCCTAGGGAAACTGATGCATTATGGTCTAGAAAAGTGGTCTGTGTGGTGGGTGGGGAACTGATTGACAGGCTGCACCTGGAGGGTGGTGGTAAATAGCTCTTTTTCAAACTGGCAACCTGACAGACATGGGGTCCCCCAGGTATCAATATTGGGCCTAACCCTGTTTAATATCTTCATAAGTGATCTGGACGATGGGACCAAGTGTACTCCAATGAAGTTTGCTGATGATACCAAACTGAGTGGTGAAGTGGACACTTTGGAAGTGCCACTGTGCAGGAAGACCTGGATAGGCTGGAAGAGTGGGCTAACAAAAACCTTACGAAATTCAACAAGACCAAGTGTAAGGTCTTGCACCTGCAAAAACATAATCCAGGAGTGCAGCGCAGGCTGGGATCTACCTGGTTGGAGAGCAGCTCTGTGGAAAGGGACCTGGGTGTCCTGGTGGACAAGAAGCTCAATAGGAGTGAACAGTGTGCTGCAGTGGCAAAGAAAGCCAACAGGATGCTGGGTTGCATCAACAAGAGCATCACCAGCAGAGCAAATATGTCATTATCCTGCTCTCCTGAGTGCCACACCTGAAATACTGTGTTCAGTTTTAGTCCCTGCTGTACAAAAAAGATGTGGACAGGATAGAGAGGGTTCAGAGAAGAGCCACAAAGATGATCAAAATGACTGGGAAGCCTGACAGAAAAGACTGAGAGAATTGCGTTTGTTCAGCCTTGAGAAGAGAAGGCTTAGGGAAGACCTTATCACCATGTTCCAGTATTTAAAGGGTGGCTGCTAAGATGGAGACTCCCTTTTTACAAGGAGTCACATGGAAAAGATGAGGGGTAATGGGTACAAGGAATTCCTGAGGAGATTCTGATTTGACAAATGAAGAAAATTTTTCAGAATGAGAACAATCAGCCATTGGAATGATCTCCCTAGGGAAGTGGTGAAATCCCCAACACTGGACACTTTTAAGATTCAGCTGGACAGGGTGCTTGGCTTTTTTGCCTAGGCCGTGCTTTTGCCAAGGAAGGTTGGACCAGATGATCCTTGAGGTCCCTTCCAAGCTGGTATTCTATGGTTCTGTGGTTCTATAATAGCATAAAGGTGAACAGAAATCACCTCTGACTTTTTTTTTTATTGTGTGACCTTGTAATGACTTTTCTGAGGTCAATTTGACACACTGAAATTTTCCTATTTGACAGCATTAAGGGCAGAATGACTGTCAAGAAAGTGCTTTAAGATTTTGAGGCAAAGATGCAATTTCCATGGCAATATATTTTCTTCCAAAAATAATTATTCAGACTACATAGGTTTTCTGCTATGTTACAGTTTAGATGAACCACCAATTTGGGTTTCAGACATTTGCTGGTTAGAAAAGGTCAAGAGAGGACACAAGAATGAAATAGGATTATTTTCCTTTTGCTCTTATACCCTTGTGTTGTATTATGGGTACAGCTTAGAGGAAAAAGAGTGAATTGTTTATAAATCATACATTCTGCATAACCAAAATAACAGAGGATGAACAAAGGATATAGGATTAGGAAAATGGCGTATTAAAAATGAGGGTGAAAGGAACTGGTACAATAGCCCATGGCTAGACACCATCTATGCTACATTAAGTAATTAACACCTGTTATTAATCTTTTCCTCATTCACAGAAAATAAAGAAAAGGTTTGATTCTTCAAGATAAGGACTGCAGAAATCATACATCTCTTCATGTAAAAGCTTCAATCCCAGCTGAAAAGCCTGACTCTTAAAAAAACAGCCACTAAATAAGAGCAAAAAGCTGTCCCAAACTTTTTTAAACTTGAGGAGCATTAACTTCCATAAATGGGCTAAGCAACTTTTGCTGGTTCCATCTCTAAATCATGATAAATAAAAAGAGAAACAAAATTTCAAAATCATATTGATAAAGACCAGGAGGATCTTATCTTAAGTGTCCTCCTAAAGTGAATTTTAATGGCTGGATGACTACGACTCCTTTAAAGGAGTTTATAGGAGGTTTATTGACAGGCCCTTAACTAAACGTAAACTGACATACAGAAGCAATGCTATTTTCAGTCAGGTATATTGCTGTGTATTAAGGAAGGTTTGCTAGGAAATTGCTTCCTTTATCCAGTGTTTGAAGCAATTCTTACTAAGACAAATGAGAAGGGCTTTATGTTTTTATTTTCACTGCTTAGTTATTCATTTTTTCATTGTCTACTTATGCTTATCATTCTGCTTTCTGAGTTTTCAGCAAATACTTGATGGTCAGTAGGGAAGAAACCTCTGAACAACTTTGTAGTTCAGTTGGTATGGATGCTCTGGCAGTGGGGTCAACTTGTCTTTCTGCAAACTTACATTTCTAATTACATTTATGTTTCATGTTAGTTTAACAGTTCTCAATATTTCATGCTAAGGGAATGCCAAATATAATCTTTAATTCAAAGGAATAACATATGCTTTGGTGCTGTGGTAAATTTAAATAGGACTTTGGGAGAAGGAGGATGGAGAGAAATCTTAAGATCAAGGATCAGAGTACTACATCCACATTTACTAAGAACTGAAGCTCCGTTAACCTCCACAGATCTCCAGAAACTGTATTAGCTAAAAAGCTATTTCAAAAATCAGAATATCAGGATTGTATCAGCCATTTTATACTGTCTGTTAGTTTTTAATGGATTAATCTGCAATGTTATAACTAGGAGAACTATTTAGAAATCAAACAAACAGCACCAGGTCCTTTCATTTTTTTTTGTTGTTAAATTATTTATTTTCTAGCCCTGGTTCCAAAATTATAGCTATGTCCTGGAAATTTCTTTGCCCTCATTTCCCACAAAGTACACTAGCTTTTCTCTAGAACCTGAGCACTACATTTGTACTTCATAGGTGATCTTGCTCACACCAAAAAAGTAAATTTTCTTGGAAAATGAACACACTATATTTCCTACATGCTTTACACACACTAGTAGGGTTCTCTTCCTTCACATTACACCAGAACTAATAGTTGCCATTCATTGTTTCTAGAGGGAACACGGAGGATTTCACCTTCTGTTTAAGAAAACTTGTGTATATATTGAGGAGCACCAGTAGAGCCAGACTTTTATTCAGCCTTCATTTTTTCCCTTCCCTGATTCAGAACCCTAAAAATACCAGCAATTTCCTTGTTGCTAGAATGCATTGATTATGCTCTTAAATATTTAGAGCAATTGTTTTGCTCTTCAAGCAGTATTTTAAGATGAAGACAACAGAGCATAGGTTTAAAGAAACCTTTAAACTTCAGAAATGATAGAACCTTAGCAGCTGCTTTTTGCAAGGTTAACCACTCTAAGACAGACCTTACACACTATCGTTTTTCCTATAAAATGCCTGTTGAAGTTTTCATCCTTTACTGAAACCCTTCTGGGAGCTCTGTAACAGGAATATATAATGACAATGCCTTTTCAGCAAAAGCTATATAAATTTCAGTAAATATAGTGATATACAAGATGCTCAGATTATAATGAAGAAAAAAACCCACAAACTGTTTGCATTTCTACTCCCAGCCTATTTATTTGGTATTTTGCAATTAGAAAAGCACCTCCTACTTTCTTTGCAAAGAAAACAGCTTCCAAGCTTTCAGCTCCAAACTTGTCCACCTCAGTAACTCTTCTCTACCTTTCTCCCTTCCACTGGTTTCTAGAAGATCACACATCAGCTCCCAATTTTCAAGTGTAGTCAGGCTATTTCCATACATTCCATTTAATCTAAAAAAGTACTTAAAAGTTAGGACTGACTTCTGACTTTTTTCTTTTATCAGGGGCTGAACGTATATATGTGATATGAACACTCATATTTCCACAGGATGACCACATGACCAACACACAGACAACTGCCCCGAGAATGTAATTAATTTTCCTTACTGAGGTTTAGAAGATGAAGAAGCAAGAAAGAATTCACAGTTATTTTTAATTAAAATGATTTCAAATTATTTATATATTTTAGGATAATTTTTTACTGTGAGTAAATTTGGTATTTAAAGAAACACAGAATTGCTGAGTTTGGAATCACCTCTGGAGATTATACATCCAACACCTTGTTCAGAGCAGGGTTATCTGGGCCAGGTTGACCAGGACCATATCTAGCCAGGTTTTGAATATCTTTGGGAATCTTCTTCTTGTATTTGATCAGGTAGTGCAAAAAAAGACTTTTCTTCAGTTTAAAGGAAATTTCCTGTTTTTCAGCTTGTGCCCATTGCCTCTTGTCCTGTCACTGAGCATCACTGAGAAAAGTCTGGTTCCTTTACCCCCTCTCACCAGATATTTATACACATACATATTATGCCTTCTGACCTTTCTCTTCTCCAAGTTGAACAGTTCCAGCTGTCTAATCCTTTCATCATCTTCCTGGCCCTTTGGACTCCCTCCAGTATGTCAACATCTTTAACATACCAGGGAGACCAGGACTGGACACACCACTCTAGTTGTGTCTCACCAGTGCTGAGTAGAATGGAAGGATCACCTCTCTCCACCTTCTGTCAACATCCCTCCTAATGCAGCCCTGGATACAGTCAGCAGTCTCTGAGGCAAGGACACATTACTAGCTCATGTTCAACTTGGTATCCACCAGGACCCCCAGATCCTTTACTGTCAAGCTGCTTTCCAGCTGAACATCCCCAGCATATACTGGTGTCTGTGGTTGTTCCTCCACAGGTGTAGAACTTCACATTTCCCTTTGCCGAACTTCTTGGTGCTCCAATTATCCCATTTCTTCAGCCTGACATGGCTCCTTTGAATGGTAGCACCCAGTTTTGTATCACCTGCCAGTTGCAAAGGGTGCACTCTGAACTACTGTCTAGTTCAGTAATGAAGAGGTTAAAGAGTATTGTCCCCAGTATCCACCCCGTGGGTACACCATTAATGACTGGTCTTCAGCTGGACTTCTTGGTACTGGTTACTGTACTGGTTACAATCTTTCCCATCTGTCTGTTGAGCCAGTTTTCAGTTCGTCTCTGTCTGCTTATCTATATTTCATCAGATGTTCTATGAAGATTTTATGGGAGACAGTGTCAAAAGCCTTACTGAAGTCAAGATGAACATTCACTGCTCTCCCCTCATCTCATTGTAGAAGACTATGAGGTTGGTTCAGCACAATTTAGCCTACATGGTCACTGGTCCCAGTCATTTTATTAATCTGGGGAAGAATATTTCCACAAAATCAAATTGATTTTGGAAAGGAGAATGTTCACACTTACTACAAACCAATCTGCAAAAGGCAGGAAGATCAGAAACCAGTATATTTTTAAGGAAGAAGTAGATCAGGAGTTCAGCTTGTCCCTTCAGTATTGTCTTCTGTATTTACTTAAAATCAAAATTATTCTTCTTTCTCTCCTCCTACTCCAAATTATATTTTAATCTGAAACTTTCCAAGAATTCTAAGAAATGCAGTTTTGATATACAAGAAGAGTATATCAACCCCAAAGGTAATTATTTCAGAAAAGTATAGCTGACTGAAAATAGAGATGGGGAATGGAATATTATTGCATATTAAAGTTACTGCTGAGATAATAAAAAAAAAAAATGAATAAGTGAATTCCAGCAGGAGCACATGTAAATAGGAATCTGTGACTATATAATGTGGAGTACACATTACATTGTAGGATTATATTTGTTTTGAGGAATTTATTTTAGCAAAGACTCTGCAATTATATCTGAGAGTCAGCCCAGAGAATAGAAGAACAATTCAAATTTGTGTGTGTAATTATGATTTCATTTCTAGACCATAAGCAACAACGTAATTTCCAAAGTCCAGTATTGTTTCTGGCATCTATCATTTTGTTGCAGATTTTAAATGAAAACAGGTATAGTCAGAAAATTACATCTCTTCATTCTGTTGCTTCATGCATCTCTTTCATCACATTCTTGACTGAGCAAATGTAATCTATATTCAAAAGACATTTAATCTGGCTCAAAACTGACTAAAAGTTCAAGGTTTTTACTTCTACCATTATGGAAATGGAAACCCAGACATTCTGACCCAAAACTTGTCTTCTCTAAGCAACTTTATTTTCAGTCCTTCAATTCTAGTTTATGTTTCCTGTGCTTGATTTCATTATTCACAGTATCAAGTTACTGTAAATATATTGGAAAAAGTGAAAAGAAACTTTACATGGAAATATACTTACCTCATTACAAGCCCTAAGAGATGACTTTGACTCAGATGATAGAATGGGCATTTTGAAATTAAAATACAAATAAAGTTTCTAAACACTACATAATGTACCTATCCAATAAACAATCAAATAATGCACTGGCAGCTGATTGCTATTCTGAACTGTTGACACCGGCTGGCTAGATGACCTGAACAAATCACATCTAACTGACTTCCTCATATTCATGATAAAAAAGAAAAATTAAAATAATATCCTTTGTAGTGTTTTGACATCAATGACATTAAATAAAAATGAAATATTTGGCAGAAAATGCCGCAGGTAGAACCAAAGAACCAAAACAATAATAAGAATGTAAGCATCAAAAACTTCTAATAACATTAGAGACAAACACATAGACATACATTTCAGTGAATTTTTCACAATATCAAATGCACAAGCCCAGATATGACAGCTGGAAAATGTGATTTTGTAACAATGACCTGGACAAGCTAAAATTCAATTTGTGTGTACTGCAAAAGTAAGAAACTCTGAGATTAATTCACAGAGGAAAAGAAATAACAATTCCTGCACTTTTCCTGTAGTTGGAGTCACTACATTCTGTTCCCTGAGTGATACCTGGGAAAATTTAAAGATAACAAAATAGAACCAAACTAATTTTCAGAATAAGCCACAGTGTTTTCTCGAAACCTAGGTGCTGGAGAAACAGTACAGTTCTCTAAAGAAAACAGCAAATCCAAATTTTTGGTTTGTTTAAAATGTTGAGCTTCTTACTTGCTGGCTGGCTTTACATGAAGATTTTCAAACACATTTCTCACTTTGTAAGGTGAAGATGAAACACTTCACAAAAAATGAATTTTTTTAGTATAGTATGTCAAGCAGTACAGCAAGCACACACATAAGTGAGCGATCCTACTAGTTGGTATCATCCAACTTCAGCAAGCTTTACACACTTTTAACTGAGAAAGAACACCAATTTCTTGCTATCCAGAACTTTAGTGATCAGTTTTTCATGAACAACTCATGTTGTACCTACTGCACAGCTACAAACGGCCTACAGATCCCAAATTGTTTAATCTCTTGACTCTGTTGTATCAGAGTCACAACAATTTCAACCCAGCTCATGCAGTCACACATGACATCAGAAAAACAATCTTTTCTCAGCTAGTATTGCCGAGGGTAGTCTAGAAAGGAAGATCCCCAGAATACATAATTTTCCCTCTATCTCAGGTAGTCAGAACAATTCCAGTCAATCCTGTCTTCTCAGTACATCCTCAGGCAGACAAGCATTAGAAGTATCTTGCAGCGAGCCATGTAATGAACTACTACTTTTCAAAAACAAGAGGACCAGCCTGGAAGACTAAGTTACAATAGATCTCCTATGCTGTTATAAGCACATCCCAATGACCCACTATTATAGTCTCCAAGCACATGGTTTTACGCAATCTAGCCCTTCAAGTACAACATCTTTGGCTACACTGTCAGCCTAAACTGAAATGCCACAGGAATTTTAATAACTCATCAGAAGCTGAACTAAAGAACACCTCTTCAAATAACAGTGAAAAAGGTGTGAAGAAAATCATATGACTTCTGTAATGTAATAGTATATGTTTAAAAATTAGAGATTGCAATCAAATTAATGTTCCTATAAACAAGAGTATAAAGTGGTGTTTAATACAGTTAAGATAAATGGAGTGGTGGGTGGGTGGAAACAACAGCCATTTTTGATAAAAGCTATTTACTAAGCTGCTGCAGGAAAGTGCGTAATTCAGTCTCGCATCATATTATTTTTTCTCTCAGGTACACAACTCTAAGTTGCCTGATTGCACAATGCCAGCTTCTGTACTGTTCATTTTCACTAAGTTAGAAAATGCTATATAATTCTATTTAGTATCAAGAAATAACTGTAGTACTTTAACTATTCCTGTAATGTTGTAGCACTTTAGCTATCTGTTACCTCCAAGATCCAAAATGACAATTATTCATAGAATCATAGAATCATTTAGGTTGGAAAAGACCTTTAAGATAGCCGAGTCCAACCGTAAACTTAACATTGCCAATTCCACCACTAAACCATATCCCTAAGCGTCACATCTACACATCTTGTAAACACCTTCAGGGTTGGTGACTCAACCAATTCCCTGGGCAGCCTGTTCCAATGTTTGACAACCATTTCAGAGAAGCAATTTTTCCTAATATCCAATCTAAAGCCCCCTGGCATAACTTGAGGCCGGTTCCTCTCATCACTTTTTGTTTGGGAAAGGAGACTGACACCCACTTCACTACAACCTCCTTTCAGGTAGATGTAGAGAGTAGTAAGGTGTCCCCTGAGCTTCCTTTTCTCCAGACTAAACAACCCCAGTTCCCTCAATCACTCCTCATAAGACCCTTCACCAACTTTGTTGCTCTTCCCGGCACCATCTTCTTTGCATTCATCTTGCATTCTCCAAACAAGACTGCTACATAAAAGTACCTTCCAACTATCAGTACAGGTTTATTCCACTACGGTCAGATGACATCTTTTTCTTGTTATTCTTTTTCTTTTTCTTTCTTAGCCCCAAAAGGCTCACTTGAAAGAAGTGTTGATACTTATTACTGCCTCTGATCACAAACTATTAACATATACTTATTTTTTTCTTGATAAAATATATTTTTATAATTTAATTTAAACATTTCTCATGCATAACCAGTTTTATTCTTGCTTCTACTTCATTAATACCTGTTACCTTTCTCCTCTCAAAAGAAATGCAACCTACAGATTTTTAAAAGTGTTATAAAAGAAGGATTAGTATTCTAAATGAGAACATGGAATTTCACACAGACATTAAACAAGGATGTGTTCTCAACCCTATCTATGACATCTCCTTTAAACCTTTTTCTTACAGAAATCTCAGTCACTAGGATTTCTAACCACTGCAAACAGTTATTCAAAGTTCTTCTGAACATCAGAAGGTGTTCATGGTTGATTGATTTGACCTTGATTTAATTTTGCATAACAACACACCAGTAAAGTAGTTTCTTTATACTTTGGGTGGGTTCACCTTCACCACATATTCTGTCATAATGGAGAATTGTATCACAGGAAATTTAGATCAATGCAAAGTCCACAGCACACATCTTCAGGATGTGAGTCATGACTGATCACTTAGAATTATCCACCACCAAAACCATGGTACATTCATACATCAAGATGTTTTATGAATGTTGCATGATTTTGTGGTAAATGGCATTTCCCGGCTTTCAAAATAAGTTATACTACAAGTACTTTTCTTAACATCTGATACTGTCATTAACATTTTCTTTTAGATTAGTTTAATCCTATAATGACTGAAATTCTGTCTGCATAACCTGGAAGGCTTTTTTAGTTGTTAGATTGCACTGAACTTAGGCCACTGACATTTTCCCTTTTTGTTCCATTTGCTCCAGCTTGTTAACATCAACACTCTTAAAAAAAAACCACCAACCCTTGCTGACAATTTGTTATGGTCTTTGTGTTCAGCACTAGAAGAGTTAAAAGTGTCTTGGAGAACAGCCCAAAAAAATTTACTTAAACAAACCTTCTTATAACCCAGACCACATAACTATATATAAGGATATATAGTGTACATACATTTGTATAGTTATATAGTGTATATGCATATGTATACATACATATATTTATTTTAAATTTAAAATATGTTACATTTCTGACTATAAATTAAGTCTTTTCTATTTACATCACTTCTATACTTCCCCAAACTTTTTTGGTCACTAGGTCTTTCACATAACTTCTCAAAATTTTTGGAATTAAAAACAAGCTCAGACATTGCAGATATACAAGCTAGCAAAAAACTTTACTACACTTTATTCAATTACTTAAATGCATTTTTCGTCTGCCAAAGAAAAGCTATTCCTATTTCTTCTCTTATACTGACCAATAAAGTTAAATTCATCTAGGTTTTCTGCTGGGCTGATTCCTTCCTAATTACTTTATTACAGTTGCCAAAGTCATCAAGTAATAAATAACTAAAATCAGACGGGATAGACAAAGGGAATTAATCTGTCTCATTAACTTTAGAGCAGATTTTATAAAATGTAAAAGAGAGAATGATGACCATACTGACAGAAAACCTTACTGCTGAGGTTAACTACAGATTCATGGAATTAAATCTGTGTTTTAAGTTATAGAGGGCTTTGCTGCATTTGGAGGATGTTAATCTCTAGAATAGTGTGTTCCAAGAATAAAGGTTACTCCAAAGTTCAACTTCTGAATGCAGACTTTTAAATGTAAACTCAGATCTGCCTGACTTATTCAGAGCTATTATGCTGTGGGTAACTCCAAAAATTACAGGTTCACATACCCTTTCACTTACTTCATTTCAATTTTTCCCATAGAAGTAAAACATTTTTTTTCTGTGTTTTCAATTGCAACAACTTTAAAACAGCCTCAGTTCTCTTAATTTATTCAGCTATCAATAAGATTTTAATTCTCCATTCTCTGAACTATGGTATTTTTAACTTATAATTTACTTGATTTTTTTTACTGGTTTAACAAATAAAATAAATTTAAATGAAATAAAATAAAAGCTTTACATTTTCTCTGCAAAGCTGAAGACTTAGAAAGCTTTTTCAGGTCCTTTAAAATTTACTTGCATACTTATCTCTGACATGTTACCAGATGACATGATGTAACCATTGAAATTTTAACTGTGACTTCCTTCTAGAAGGGTTTTTTTCCAGAATTGCACCAAAAAAATTGGAGCAGGGCACAATGATCTCTGGTAGCCAGCTGGCAACTGAGCATTCCTGCAAGCCAAATTTATTACCCTTCTTGTATGTCTCAGAGGTACTCCTCACCCAGTACAGTACATTCTTTGCAAATTCACGTTCACCAGCTGGCTGTGCACAGACATGCTTGAACTGAAAAGTCAGATTTTTTATCTATGTTGCTTTAAATTTACAGGTACAGCATTACATATTACATCACTAAAGAGATTAAAATATGCAGGTTTTCTTTCACATTTCACATTACTTTGACCTCAGTATTCATACCACAGCTGAAGATACTAGAACTTAACTTATTTTTAACTTACCTGTAGCTCACCAATATCCAATTCCATTTCAATACTCTCATTGACCTTTTTAAAATTAGTAAAAAACAGTTGTTTATACAGATTCAATACACGTGTGCCTCATCCCAACTTTATAGTTCTCCCTGCATCATACTCTGAGAATAGCTAGCAAAGTGTCTTGTGTCAGATGTTTGGTCAGGAATATTGCATGCCAGACCAGTGTTCTTTCCATACTCTTTCCTAGAAATGAGCTTACAACTGTAAACTGCCTAAATAGCTCCACTATTGCTGAAAATTTCATAGAAAACTCTGATCTGTCTCATCTGATGTCTAGCAAATCCTAGTCTTCTGCAATGTAATTTCATGTGGCAAAGATAAACTTACAGGTCAATATCATGCAAAAGCATCCCCAAAATCACCATAAAGCTCTGCAGGTCAAAAATAAGAAGGAAAAGGATCAAAACACCAAGAAGCCAATCTGTTTCAATGTATTCCAAAGTGTTCCAGTTTTTTACATCTTTTCATATGAAGCACAAAGCCAATTTTCATATCAAAGACACAACAGAATTGAGAAGACAGGGGTTAAGGAATCATAATTTTGTTGTCCTAAAAAAATTATAAATGAAGAGTTACACCACAGAATCACAGAATCACAGAATCACAGAATCATCTATGTTGGAAAGGACCTTGAAGATCATCTAGTCCAACCGTTAACCTAGCACTGACAGATCCCAACTACACCATATCCCTAAGTGCTATGTCAACCTGCCTCTTGAACATCTCCAGGGACAGGGAACTCCACCACCTCCCTGGGCAGCCCATTCCATATTTGTTCCTTCCAGAGAGTTTCTTTGTGAACCTGACAGTGAAAGAAGAGGCGGGGAGGAGAAAATACATTTGAGAAACAACCAATGTCAGTGACATTAGGCAACTGACAGCAGGGTCAAAAGGAGGCATCAAAGGATACAACACCCAGATGCCAGAGCTGTAAGTGGAAAGAAAACATGATGTTTCATGAGGCAATTGGATGTTAACAAAACACTTGTGCATGTTCAGTGTCTACCTGTTACATTACAATGATAATTACTTCTGACCTTATACTGTCTGAATACAGGCTTCCTTTTAAAGCCTTTGCTTTGCCTATAAACATCCAATTTTATATATATATATACATATATACATATAAAATCCAATGTACCCATGCTTGCATTATGGCATAATCATCTGGTCAGTCAAGCAAGTTGGGGACTTGTTTTTCCTTCTGCATATGTGAGAGATGAGAAACCAGACCTGCAAGAAACTAAGAAAAACAGCCTGAGAAAGCAAAAGTTGAGGCTGGTCGAAGAAATGCCTCAAACACTCACAAGACAAAACTATGAGTCACAGGGTGCATTCTGTGGAGGTCAAAGCTGATAAGGCTGCCCCAATAACACAAGATGCAGCTGGAGGAGGGAGCCCTGTGGAGACAGGACGGCTCTGCTCTGGTGCATCTGGACAAATGTCAAGGGCCATCTGTCTGGTGAATGACCTTTGTTTCATTATTCATGAAATGCATATTAAAGTTAACACCCCTCAATATGCTAATGAGAGCTAACATGATCATGCTAATTACATCATCCCATGAAACACCTCACCCCTCCCCGTACATGGGATACGTAGGTATGTGGGTCAACCGAGGGGACGGACCCAAGGAAAGTGTGTATAAATCAAGGGGGGCGGGAATAAAGAGGGGCCCTGGAGAGTGCAGTGAAGCGAAGAAGATGGATGCAAGTGAAAAAGATGGCTGCCTCCTGGAACCCTCGCTGGCGGGATCAGTGCAGAAACCCAGACCGGTGATCTGTATTTCCCCATTCCCTCTGTCTCCCTCTTTTCCCTTTCCCATTAAGAAATGCAAGGTACATTGTATTGCTTGCCACAACTTGCTATATACTTAGCCAATTATCATGTGTTCAATTAGTACATTGTGGGTAGTTAATAAATGCTTGGGCTTGGAGACTTGTTGTCCACTCCATTGGGGATTTGCGAATCTGAGTCACTCATCTCCCTCGTCTGAGTGGGACGTGACAGCATACTATGCTCTCTGTGTATCATTACATCTGAATTTGAAAGCTGTAACTCAGAAGCTTAGCTACTCACCAAAGTAATCATACCAAAAGTGGTAGTTAGAGACTGATCTCACAGACAAGACCTGTGTGGGCAAACAGAAGTCCTAGCTGTCTGTCAAATAAATTTTATCACTTACATGTCATTTATTTGGTCCATCAGCTTCATATCATGAGAAAACTCAACAGCTGCAGAAAAAAAAAAAAAAAAAAAAAAAGCCGAAACAGAAGAAAACTGCTTGTAACCATGGGTGCTCACATAGCTCACTTTCAAAGTTCCACTTTGAATCATTTAGAAAAGAGAATACTAATATAGACCTCTTTGTGTGTTTATACAGATCTAAAGGGTGTATATATCTCCAGATTCCCAAGACTGTACTCTAGAATAATAACTACACAATCTGGAAGGTCTTTTTGAGAGGAAATATTTGGAACAGTCTCAGGTGATACATCCAATTTGAAAGTCACTTGATTAGTCATGATTAAGCTGTAGAGTACTTAGATGATTAATTTGTTATATTGTAGCAATATCCCAAGAAGCCACTCTTTTACAGAATTACACGTTAAGATTTATAGAAAATATTAAGTATCTAAATACACAAATTCTGTCATAGTGACCTCCTGAGTAAAGTACTCCAGCACAATAAATCTACAACAGTGGGGTAAGAAAGTCCAATGGCTTCAGGTTCTTTTGAAGTTGAATTGTTGGGAAGTGTATCATAGAATGCTTTGAGAAACTGTTGCTATTTATAGAGAGTAATTAAGTCTGCAAGTCCAAGGAAAACTGGTTTGAACAGTGACTTAATGATGTCTATTGAAGGACTTACCTGAACCATTATGCAAGGAAAACCCCTTAGGAAATATGTGAACTTAACCTTGAGGGCAAATAAGGGAAACCATGGTGGACTACTACATTCCACCGTGCCCATAAAGAAGGATGGAACTAGTGTTCTGTAGCAGATCATTCATTATTCTGTTTGATTTCCTTTTCATCCTCTCAGTACACGGGAAGCCTGCAATCCCCTGTAAAATCATAGTTACGATAGATATCACCATTTCTAAGTAACTGTGTATCTTATGTAATGACTTGCTATTTTTTTCATTTATAACATTATTTACATTATTTACATTACAATTGGCATGGCCAGAGCTCGTCTTTTTAAACGGAAGATGGTATAACTCTAATTAACTCTTCATGATTTTTTTTTTTTCTCAGATGTGTACAAACTATCTGTTCCTCTGTTACTCTTAAATAGTTCCTTAAAAAATTGTGTGATTTCTGAACATTTCTACCTTAACTTTCAGCCTTCTAGTTACAGTTTTAGATCATTTAACTCAAGCCAGAGACATTTAGATTTCTAAATTCAATTATCAAGAATCACGTCCAAAACTACATCTCTAAATAAATTTCTACTAGTTGTTACATGAACCTTTGAGGTAGCTGATATCACAGAACTTTCTGAACACATACAATGACTACCAAAGTGCTAGGCACATACAGATTAACACAGTCACCAGAGTTTAAATACTCAATTTTCAAAGTAAGACCAAGTAGTAACTTTTTGTTGTTTTTGTTTTTTGGTTATCTAGGGGTTTTAGAAGGAAACCACTCTGTAGAAAGACTTGTCTCTCCAACTTTTCTCAAAGTTAAAGTAGTATATCTCACTGGAAGATGAGGCAAAAAAAGTTACCCCAGTGACCCTTAACATACTCTGTACACAATGAGAGAATACAAAGGGACAGTAAAGCTTTTCCTTCATTCCTCACCTCACTGCCTTGCAGAAGAGCCAATCTGAACTATGCTGAAAGACAGAATGTGCTTGAATATACTTCCTGCTATGTACATATTTTCAGATAAAGTATACCGAGGCTGCCTCGATACCCTTGTTCATTGTCTTTATGAAAGTCAACAGTGTAGAGGATAGATCCATGTTGGAGTTCATAGGTAAACTGACTTTTTAACATAATAGAAAAGCTGAGGAAGGTATACTGGGGACAGAGCACGATAACAGCATGTCTTGTTCTTGTGAGCCTACCAGCCATCCTTCTAGACATGCTGTTTTTCATAACAGGCCTTTGATACCAACATCAGAGGCATCTTCCAAAAGCAGAAGTGCAGAGAACATGCTTTCCAGACTTTCCAGGAGGCTTCTTTAAGAATTAATGTTCTTGTAATTGTAACTGAAATCTTATCCTTAAATATTTAAGCTTTATTAATAGGTACTACCCTTCTCCAATAAATACATTTAATTTTATTGGATTTTATATCATTGCTTTTTCTTGAAAAAACACAGGTTATTTGGGATAGCTATGAAAGCCTGAAGTGGATTAATTAGACATCTATGAAAATTTATCTTTCCCTTGGATGATATTCTTAGTAGTTTTCACAAATATGATGAGAAGAGGCATTTCATAAAAGAAGGTGTGCGGGGCACTATGGAACCACTAAGAAAAACAACAGTGAAATATTTGAAATATTGCAGAACAAAATAGAAAATTATACTGTTACTTATATAGCTGAGCTTGTGCAGCCTCTTTTCATGGTTCACTTTGAGTTATGGTCCAATTTAAAGATATTAGGCTTTTGTAGTGTTGGCAGAAAGAACTATCTTTCTACTGCAAAACCCCGAAACATCTACCTTTTCCCTGAGGGAGGTTTTATTTCTCTGTTTTTTACTGAAGTAGCCAGCGTAATGGTTGAGAGTGGTAATCTCAGCATAGGGGATAAAATTATACTTTCCCTGGTAAAGATAAATAGAAAATCAGTATATAATGATTTTATTCTATTGTGACATAATACTAAATATTTATGATTTTTCTGGTTAGATGGTGACACTTTTCAGTTACTGTTTTTATGGCTGTAAAACCCTCCAAGCCACCAAAGGAGCCTCAGATAGAAGGAACAAAATTCAAAGATATTAATTTGTCACAGCACACACTAGAAGTCTACAGTTACTGGGGATAGACACAGCTCTTTAGAATTGGGAAGAAGAAATATCAGCAATTTTCTGAGTCCTGTGCAGTGCCCATGATAGAATGGAAGTCTATGCTGATGGACAGATATGTTGAATGCTGTGCCACAAAGTCGTAGTCCTGGGTCTACCAATGGCTTCACCCTGGCTCTGTATTAGGAAGATCTGTGCAGGTTGTCATTTTCTCCCACACTTGGTTTTCTCCTGTCTCCAACATCCAAATGGGGATCAACTATAAAACTGGTAAAACCCACAATTTGCTAGGTTTAATAAAACTTCCAGAACATGTTAATTTAATAGCAATAGCCAAATGTGGAATGTCTTACCAAAGCATAAGGAAGTATGTTTGTTCATCAGTAACAAGCTTTCTTCTGCTTGGAAAACGTAACATGACTCACAGCACTACAAGTAGAGTGAAAAAAACCACTACACTTGAAGAACATATGTGAAGGCAGAATATGTCTTTTTCCATAGGAATATGTGTATATACACACACACACTTATAAGTATATATAGTATATATACTATATATTATACAGTATATATACTTCTATATTTATATGTATACCTACATATATGTGTGTATATATATATATTTCACAGACATGGTGTTACAATGAATTAGTAAGTGCTTGTTAGTTAAATACAGGCCCTAAAAATCAGTACCTGGGTTTGAGTGGTTTGGATTTTGGTTGTGACATTTTTTTGTTTGTGTTGGGTTTATTTTGGGATTTGGGAGTGGTTTTTTTGGTAATGGCTTTTTTTTTTTTTTTTTTTAATCTGTCCCCCCCATTTTTTTAGCTAAGTTTAAAAAAGAATATAAGTTGGATGGAAGTGTTTGTAACCCTGCCCTTTTGAAAACATAAACTATGAATCATTCACTCAAATTACCTCTTATCAGCTAAATAAACATCAGTAAAAATGATGTGTCCCTTACTAGGGAAGCAATAACTGGTCAACCTGTTGAAAAACCTAGCAGAAATCAGCTATGCCTAGTGTCTTTCTTTTCATTCTCAGACATGTATTTTATGCACAAATTGCGCACCCTTCCAGTTTTTGCTTCATGCGAAGGGAGGAAGTATTCTTCCACACTTTTCTTTCTATTCATCATTAATTAGCCTATTTGATATAGCTTAATTGACAACTTCTGATTCTTCTGTGGCAAGAAGTCCCATTATAGCAAGAGCAATACACTGAGCTTAACGGCAATCCTTCCAAAAGATCTTGCTTTCACTTAGAAACCTTCCACTAAATGTTTAGCATTGAACTCTATATTTACATAAATTACCTCCTTTTGCACTTCAGTCAAGTATGAATTAAAAAAGACTGATCTCATGGCTACTGAACATGTAGTCTATTTAAATGATAACTTCCTTGAAATCTGTCATTAATTGATTTGTTAGATAATTCTCTTCACTTACTGCACAAGGGTTGTCAGCCATCTCTGCTGAGCTGATCACTGTCTGCGGCTATTATAAATAACTACTTCAGCTTCAAATAGACTAGGATTACAAAAAAATAAAAAGATCCCTAAAACTCTGGAAAAAAAGTATTGTACAGTGTGTTTATGTAGTGCCCCAAAGCAACATTTTATTGGGAATTCTTGATATCTTTTAAACAGTAGGATGGAACTGTGTCATAAGCCGATCATTTATTGTTAGTTAAAGGTATACCAAAAATTACTGTCATATTCTTATAACATTTAGAATAAAAAACTTAATAAAGGCAGTGTCATCTTTCAGTGATTTGTTTGTTTCAGTCTATGTGATCAAGTAAGAATGGACATCTATGGCATTCTGTGCTCCTCAGTTACAACCTCTGTGTATGTTTTTTACCCCACCAGAAATTGTTCATATAGTCTTAATATCAGCATAGGTCTGTAGGAGCACAGTTTGTCTTCTCTTGTGGTTAAAATGACGTTAAGAATGACTTTAGATCAGAAACAACTGCCAGGTTTGGTTCCTATTAGTAGTATTTCTTTATGAAACTCTTGAATTCTTAGTCATAAAAATATAATAATTTGATTTTCAGAAGTGGTTACCATTTTAGATCATAAATTATTCAACTGCAGGGTGGTAACCTTCACAGAGAATAAATCCTATTCATTTTCAGCCTCTGTGGCATCTTGAAAAATCCTTTAATTACAGAAAGATAGAGGACTGATTAGTGAAAGCAGATGACAATCAGGAAAGATGATAGCCACTGTAAACACTTAGGTTAAAATAATCCCACTTTTCAACTTCTTCAGATAAAACATCTTGGGTAAACTCTTCCCCATATACACACAATCACTTTTTTTAAAAAAAATCCTTTAAAACCCTTATGGTTATGCTATATTAGGTCATTTCATAAATTATATACTTAACATGTTAAATTTTTCAAATCTGCACTCCTGCTCTCTCTCTCTTAGGAATAATGTTAATATCTCTGTAAATACACAGTCAAAACATTAGTCTCCAGTGTGAGCACTGGAACTGTTTGTGTCCCAAAACAACAAGCCTCTCCTAATCAATAACAATACCTAAACATCTTCCTGTAACACAGGCTTTCTGCAGATACAGAAGGATGAGACTATGTTTGCATGCAGGTGAACACAATCTCAAATATAATAGAATTTTGCAGCAAAGTTTCTTTCACCTGCACTTTTGACAAAAACAAATTGGAACTTAGGAGGCTTCTAAATTTCCGTTAGACATCTTTCAAAAGTGTTCAGAATGACTGTTAAGGAAGCATTAGTTAAACTATAATTGTTTATGCCTTATTTGGTAAAAGAAAAAGAGAAGGATGCATAGATGGTAAATCATACCCTAAAAGATTTATCACCTGTTTTTCATCAGCAAATTTCAAACCAACAGAAAGGGCAAAAAGGAAAAATCTAGGACATCATTGCATTTTGTGAACTGAGATCAACAAGAGAAAGAAAAGAACAAGTAAAACAAGTAAATAAAGTATTAGGTGTATGGAGTAAAGGAAAGCAAAGGATGCTTTGGCTACGTCCTGGTATTACTGCAGAGAAAACTGTCTATATTCACTTTCCTGGCATAGCCAAATGAGAATTTCAGTCTTCTCTGAGGTCTCAGTTATCACTTAACATCCTTGGGATACTTTCTCTTTAATAATAAAGAATAAGTATGAGCAAAGATAATATCATACAACTTTGAAGCATGGAAACTTTGACATTTATATCAGTATGCTGCTGAGTGGCTTTTGTATAATGCAATTTTAACTAGGGGCCTTCCAAGACATGAGGTGTTCTGGGAAAAAGTAGGGACAGAGGAAGAGCAGAGGAACAACATCAGACACACAGTCTGTTCCTGTGGACTTTGGGAGCACTCCACTCAGCAAACTCTCAAGTCATCATTACATCCTAACAGTTAGTTCCTCTACTCAGGATAGCTGCATCAGAGTCTGACTGGTGAGAGCAGAGGCTGGAGGACAAAACAACTGTGTCATTTAACTGAGAATGCAGACATACTCTTACAGATCTGTAAATAACAGTATAGAAAAGCCCACCCCATGGTTGTTAGAGTTACTGCTTAGATTATGAGAAAAGCCACTGGATGCTTTCAAATATTGCATTCTTGTGGGAAAAAATATAATAGCTAGAACCAAAACAAAAATGGCATATCACAACTTGTCTTGTAATTTACAGATTCTTCAATTTTCTTTGCAATTCAGAGTCAAATGAACAATTATGTGTGTGGAATTAATCAGTGTCAGAAAGATGTATATGTTTTCTATATGTAATTTACTTGCTCCCAGATGAGTTATTTCTAATATTCACCTCTATGTATTAATTGATTATGATCACAGAAAATAGCCTAGGAATTCTTTTAATTCCATTTCCACACACATTGACTTCTGGACAGATCACTAGAGTTAATTAAACTCCCTCCATCTAATATTGTTGTGTAGAACAGGGTTCTCCAGTTCAGAGCATATAAAAAAATATCAGATTCAGCTGTGTACATCTTTCACAAGCCTCTGGATGATAATCATACAAGATTGTTTTCTTGGCAATATGTTAGATATTTAATTAACATTGTAAATCTGATTACTTGCTGACCTCCAAACCAGTCACCCATTTGCTAACTTATAACACAATTTAAAGATGGACTAATAGGCATGAAAAATGCAGTTTTCACTGAAATTCTTATTCCAGTGGGAAGCTCTAATAAGATTTTATACTATAAAAGAAGGATCTGAAAAGAATATTTAAGTCTACAAATTTAAAAATGTGTAGTAATTTTCCATAATATTAGGTGATTACATGTTCTGAAATCATATGAATTTACCATTATCTCAAATAATTTTGCACCTTAACTTCTTTTCCTCATCCTCTTGAGTCAGTATATATGTCTGTATGTGGTTTATCATTTTTTAAAAGGAAGGGATGAAATAGAAGTAATTACATAAAAATGTGCCTGACTACCAATTGATTGATTTGCCTATAATCAGATAAGTTTTGTGTCGATATTCAAGCAACAGTAAAGGTCTGACCAAAGAGTAAAGTAATAAAGTGAGGAGTTTCTTAAGACATGACTTATATGTGCTCCAGACAAAGCCACCACACATTACTACTTGATGTTTGTTCAATAATGGATGTATAGATAGAAAAATTCAAATCTGCAAGGAAAAGATTTGTAGACCACTCAACTCATAGCCAGAGAAAATGTATTCAGACAAAATACTTTTCTTGTAGTACTTCTGTGATACTATAGTTCTTGCATGAGAATTACGTAGTTTTCTCACTATAGAAAGATTTAAAACAAAATTACAGCTTAACCAATGTGATTTCTTTTATAGCAAGGTGGTGTCAAAAAAGAGTTTCTTGATTAAAAAAATGCCTTGTCTTGGTTTAAACCACAGTACTTAAGAAGTGGAACTGTTATAGTGTTACTACAAGCATGCAAATGAAAGAATTCCTGTGGTTTTAATGTCTTGGACTCCCATAAGTAGTAATCACATTATTGGCTTGATTCAGTAGGTGATATCTGTATGAAGTTTACTTTTTGTACTCATATCATCATCATCCTGATTCTTTAATGAAATAGCTAGTCTGGGGTGTCTCTCATATTATGATTGATGAGCCCTTTTCAAATTGTAGCTATTCAAGACCTTTTAGACCCATTTTTTCTGTGGCAGTAAAGTGCATTAGATTTTTACTTTCTTTCCTTCACAGCTGTTTTCCTACAGCGATGTGTCTTCAAGGCACAATCATGGAATCACTGAGTTTGGAAGGTACCTCTGGAGCTACTAAGTTTTGACTCCCAGTTTTGCATCATCTGCCAGTTCCTCAGGGTACTCTCTAAACTGTCCATCCAGGTCATTAACAAAGAGATTAAGCAGTATCGGTCACAGTATCCACCCCTGAGGCATACCACCACTAACTGGTCTCCAGTTGGACTTCATGCTCATGGTCACAGCCCTTTAAGCCTGCCAACTTGGAGTTTTCAATCTACTTCACTGTTCATTTATCTAACTTATACTGCATCAGTTTGTTTATGAGGATCTTGTGGGAGACAGTGTCAGAAGCCTTGCTAAAGTCAAGATAAAGAGCATCTACTACTCTTTCCTCATCCACTAAGCTGGTCATCTTATTGTAAAAGGCTATGAGGTTGGTCAAACATGATTTCTCTATTGTAAATTCATGCTGACTGTTCCAATCACCATCTTATCTTTAATATATTTGGAAATGGTTTCTAGGATGAGTTGTGCCATCAGCTTCCCACAACCAAGATGAAGCTTGTTGACCTGTAATTCTTTGGATCCTTCTTTTTTTTCTGGAAGGCAGCAGTGATATTTCCTCTCTTCCAGTCAAAGATAATTGAGAGTGACCTCACAATGACATGGGCCAGCTCCCTCAGCACTTGTGGGTGCATCGCATCATGACCCACAGTCTTGTGTATTTCCAGTTTGTTTAAATGTCCCCTAACTTCATCCTCCTTCACCTAGAGTAAGACTTCCTTCATCCAAACTTGCCATCTGCTCTTAGGGGCTTTAGGATTATTAAAGGCCAGTCTTAGTAGTAAAGACTGAGGAGAAGAAAGCATTGAGCACCTCAGCATTTTGTGTGCTTTGTCACTAGGTCTTCTGCAACAAGCTCACATTTTTGCTGTTGAAGTACTTGAATAAAACCTTCTTGTTGTCATTCATAATCCTTTTCAGCCTTTCTTGCTTTACTTATAAATGCTACAAGTTGTCTTTCCTTGTATATATTTAATTCCCTTGATGGATTGGGCAAACTCCTGTTATTATCAGCATCAGACACATCTTTTTCACTTGAAATCCTGTCTCATTCATGTGCTGAAAATCAGTAATGTCAACTAGAAGAGTGTATTCCAACCTTTTCTCTATGTTTCTTTCTTCAAAGCTTTTTCAACAATTTCGGCCTTCATCTGCTTAATGAAGAACGTGTTTAGACAGTACATATCCATTAATTTTTCTTGGTGATTAAGCATACCTAAACAATCTTCAAAACATAATTTGAACAATATAATGAATAGCCCACTTATTATTGCTATTCCTTCTCTTTCTTTATAGACCAAAAAATTTTACTGAGTATGACTGAAGAATCTACTTTTAAATGGCTTTCCCTTACTTGTTATAGTCCTTCACTGAAGCTTAAAAAATAGGGCTGACCTTACTACTTGTCTCAAGACAGAAACAAAAATTAAGCTTTTCCTTGTTCTCAGTCATATCTTTATTCTGCATCTTGAATACATTGTCCAAATACACAACATAACTTTTTGTCTTTGGATTTACTCTGCCAACAGGAATGTCAATTCTTCTTCATAAGGACATCCCCCTGAAGCTGCTTTTCATTAGGCGTATACCCAGTAATTGCATGAACAAGATTATTATGCACACAGTAGGTAAACGGGGTAATTCATAGCCCAGCTACCCATTAATCACCTTTGAGACTGCAAAGATTTAGAGGAATACCAGGTTAGGTCTTATCCGTACTAAGATATTCCCAGCATGATTGCTTTGGTGAAGATTTTTATAAGCTTCATATGTACAGAAGCACTGTAGTGACCCCGTTCTACCTTTATTTTGACTTGAACATGGAGGATGGAAATGCTAAATTAATTCTGCTAGTATCATTTAAATAACAATACTTCTGTAATCAAGTCCTTATGGTTAATATGTGGCTAGCAAGTTCCTGAGTTAAAGCAAACTACTGTATCACTGTCTAAAAGAAAGCTAGGCTTTGCTTTCGGCAGACTGCTAGGGACTGAGCATCTGGCTTCTATAAATTACAAGTTGTTTAACTGGAATGCACTGCATATTTTATAACGAAGAGGACAGTGTCTCTTACTACAGCTTTCTATTACATAAAGGATATTGTTTGGTGAAAGGCTGCACTCTATAGATTGATAACGAGACAGCAAATCCTAGACAGGACAGTTCTCTGTGAATTTGTACTAATTCTACCATTTCTAAAAAAATTTTAAACATAATGCATATAATAATCAGCAAATAATGAGCTAAATTTATAGTACTATGCTATACAGTTCCCTACTTCTTAATGTGCCTATTGGCACGTGTAGAACATTTGGCCAACATATCAGTAGCAAGGAAAACCTGAACCTTTCAAACAGCATTTTGTGCTTTTTGTGGATCATGTATAGATCATTATTAATTTTTTATTATGTACCCAGAAACTAGCCCAGAAAAAAATAAAATTATTATCATAAATATAGTATTAAAACATTAATAAGTTTAAGCAGAGTGTGAACCCTGGGATGCATTATTCTTATAATATAGGGTAATATTTTACTGAGCAATGGATGAATCCTTAATGAACAATAACGTTCATGCTTTTCTCTGAAACAGTACTCTTATTTTAAGTCTTCTACCTTGTGTATAAAAAATTTGTATTCAAGCTTAGTGACTGAAAATGTGCAGACATCTTTCAGGAGCTATATATTTTATTTAAAAATACTGTATATTGAAGTAGACTTATGGATATTTTTGCTGTTACGTGCTGTCTTTTACTCTCCTTATCATGAGTCATGAAATAATAAAATCACATTTCATATTCAAGAGTACTACAATATTGGTATTACTCTTGTGAATCTAATTCTCATTCGAACCTTGGAATGAGTTTTTCTACCCAAAAAGGTACATTATATTTCAGGAGCATGGTCTGGGAAGATAAGGTTCTCAGGCCCAAAAAGAAAGGCTACAATAGTACTGCCTGATAAGCTTTCCAATAAGAATGCAATGTGATTTATTTATGGTAATTAGTTCATTTAGTTAGAACAATGTGCTGTCTGCTCCAGCAAAAATGACACCACTGGCTGCCCTTCACTTGAGCACAGATGTTGGGTTCCAGTGTATGATGTGATGCCACATGTGAGGGCAGCTGTCACCCACCACCCAATATCATGGAGCTGCCACCATCTCATGATGAAGGTGGCAAGGAAGGAAAGCCTCATGCCAATGGCAAATGGATGTTCAGTTTTAGTGTGAAACAAAGTGACATACCACACCACCAATCACCCTTTATTATTGTGTGTGCCTTTATCTTTGAATACTACAAGATATGCTAAATATACTTAGCAAATACTACACATTAAGAACAATACAGTTAAGAGAGAGAGAGAGATTGGATCTTATGTGCAGGGACGTTTGGGCTCCTCTGCTTCTTTTTCAGGGCCTTGTACTCCTTCATGAAGTAGTTAGTAGAGAGTCATCTTTTTTTCTGGTTTTGGTTTTCTTTACTAATTCCCTATCCTTAACTTTTGTCAGAAGGGAATTAAGTGATGCAAAGCCACAAGACCACAATCACAACAGGCAGTGATACATATGACATTTTTCAACTCCCTGAAAGGGAATGACCATGTGGTTAGAGATTTCTATCCTGCAAAACACCTACAGTATGCACCCACAAACCAGAATCCCAGGGGGGAAGGACTCTCAGCTCAGTGTAATTGCTTGACATAATGGATCGATGTTTGAGTTGGGTGGTGTTCCTCAGGGGTTAGCATGCTGTTTAGCATCTTTGCTGGTGACATGGACAGTGGGATCAAGGGCACCCTTAACAAGATCACTGACAACACCAAGCTGTGTGGTGGTGTCAATACGCTGGAGGGAAGGGATGTGTCATCCAGAGAGACCTTGACAGGCTTGAGAGGTGGGTCTGTGCAAACCTCATCAAGTTCAATAAGTCCAAGTTCAAGGTACCGCACATGGGTAGAGGCAATCCCAAGCACAAATCCAGGCTGGGCAATGAATGGATTGAGAGCAGCCCTGCGGAGAAGGACCTGGGAATAGTAGAGGATGGAAAACTGAGTATGAGCCAACAATGTGCACTCACAGCCCAGAAAACCAATTGCATCCTGGGTTGCATCAAGAGAAGTGTGTCCAGCAGGTCAAGGGAGGTGATTCTCCCCCTCTGCTCTGCTCTTGTGAGACCCCACTTGCAGTGCTGTGTCCAGCTCTGGGGCCCCCAACATAAGAAGGACATGGACCTGTTGGAGGGGGCCCAGAGGAGGCCACAAAAATGATCAGGGGGCTGGAGCACCTCCCTTATGAGAACAGGCTGAGAGAGTTGGGGTTGTTCAGTCTGCAGAAAAGAAGGCTCTGGGGAGACATTATAGGGGTCTTCCAGTACTTAAAGGGGGCTACAGAAAAGATGGGGAGGGACTCTTTATCAGGGATTGTAGTGACAGGATGAGGGACAATGGTTTTAAACTGAAAGAGGGTAGATTTCGATTAGTAAATTCTTTACTTGAGGATAGTGAGGCACTGGAACAGGTTACCCAGAGAGGTCATAGATATCCCCTCCCTGGAAGTGTTCAAGTCCAGGTTGGACGGGGCTTTGAGCAACCTGATGTAGTGGAAGGTGTTCCTGTCCATGGCAGGGGGCTTCGAACTAGATGATCTTTAAGGACCCTTTCAACCTAAACCCTTCTAAATCCATGATCCTATGATGTTGCTCAGTTCCACCACTTGAGGTCACCAATCCCTGGCTTGTGACCCTGGCAGCTTCCTCTCAGGTTCAGACCTCTGCATGCTGTTGGAGGGCCATATCTGTGTCTCCTCCCAAGGGACTATTGTTTTCCCTTTTCACATTTTTTTAAATTAGATCATCTGCAAAGGCCATCAATGGCCCCACTAATCATGTAGTCCTATCCAACCTCTTTGGCTTTTCCCACGCCAAAGGGCCATTAGTAGCTGTCACCAAGGTCTCTGTTCCCCTATGTCCTCCTGTCTCAGATGTCTTATGGCAAGTGTGATTAGCAGCAGTTACATTACATAGCCTAACACTGCTCTATTAATCTAATAATCTTATCAGGTCAAACTGGGTAGAAATGCTCCTGGTCTCATTTATCCAAGCTGTGCTTTGAGGTAGGCTTCATCCTGTGACATCTTCAATGACAATTTGCTAATAATCTCTTAGTTGCTAGGCAGAAACAATTTCCTTTTTTATAATCAAGATTCACTAAATAATTGACCTTTATTTCCCTTTTCATGTGGGTTTGCCTCTTACTTAACCTGCACAGTGTTCTTCCCTTCTTTTTCCCCACATGTTGAAACTGCTGCACTCTTGTGTATGTTTATGCTGTGTTGAATTAAACACAAGTCATCTATTATTATTGAGTTAATTTTTGTTTTTCTTCATAATCTCTTGTATGACACCTATCTGGAAGAGTTATTTTGACACCTACAGAACAGCTGAAAAACATATAGTAACAGGAAAGGAGACTCATCATGCTGAGGAAAGTGGGTGACGTCTTACTTTCTTGACACCAGCAGAAGATTATTTAAGGAATTTTAAAATGAACAAAGAGCTAGAGAAAGATGAAATATTTATGGAACATTGCAACCTAGCAAGCCTATTTACATCTTTCTTAAGTGTGTCTCTTGGAGGTTTTGAAAATAGACTCTTATCTTAGCCTAAAAGACTCCATACACAACACTCAGTGAATGTATCATAGAATCTTAAAATAATCAAAATCTAAAACATGCTTGGTAACTACATTATCATCCTTTCTTCTGTGGATGCATTCAGGTTATAATTCTTATTGCATTTCATTCACCCTTAAAACTCACAGTATTTTGAAAAGAGATACAGCAAGGCATGTAAGAAATTTAGGATTTTTTTCCCTATCACATGCCAAATTTGTAGTCTAACATTGCATATAGAATATAACCAATTTCTCCTGGTATTTTCAGAAGAACATATCTGCACAAAGGTGGGAAGTAGCTTCATCAGCAAGCAAAGAAAACAATAACTTTAATGCTATCTTTCTTTTTCTCTTAAGAGCAGGAAAGAATTCATAATTTCATTAATGATAATTGCAATTACCAGTCATTAGCTATCATGATATTTCATGAAGACCAGACTAGAAAATCAGTTCAGAAATATAGCTAAAATTTTTTTAGCTAAAGAAATATAGTTTATGCTCTTCTCAGAGCTTATCTGTCTTTCCTAATCTTCTTAGATGGCCAAAGGCGGGGGGGGGCTGGGGGAATTACTTTTATTAACATGTCTTGATGCTTTTCAAAAATATTTTTAAAACTACTTTTCTTTTTCAAAAATTCCTTAAAATATTCCATAGGAGTAGAAAAATATCAGTGTTAAAAAAGATTAATTTTGCTGGTATAAAAATATTCATGAGAATAGAAGTAGAAATTACACCCTTTGTCATAGCTTCCATGTGCTCTACAGACCCAGACAATATTCAGTATGAGCAGATTAGTACTTCATAACGTTGAACTTGTATTAAAAATGCAAAAGTGGATGAATTTTTACCATCTTCATTACAAAAACCTTCACCTTTCCTTAGATATCTCTTTATGTATTGTTCTATTTCTAGAATGTTACAGTAATCATTGCCTTTGCCAAAGATTTGTCAGAAAAAGTTTGGGTCATGAATTATGGTTTATCATCAGTATCATATTGTAGTAGTACTATTTTCAAATAAAACAGGATGTGGTTTAAGGTGTCTTTTAAAAAATACATTTAAATTTCAATTGTTCTTATTCACTTGAATCAATTTCCACCTGTATAAAAGATGTTGTGGATAAATTCCTGAGTGGTTTTATACAAGATGCCTCAAATGAATCTTCTCCTCCATGTACATGTAGTCAGAAGTTTACAGTGGAGATAGCTCCAGCTCCAGCAGCTTTACAGTGTCCTTTGTGTGACATGTCTAACCATCACAGAAATTTTCCACATTAATTAAATATAATACTCACTTGGCTGTTTCTGAATAGAATAGAGAACCATTTTATTTCACCCAGGCAACTCTGAAAATCCTGCCTTTAAAACACCTCAAACTGAATATTCCTAGTTTGTGAGTGTGTGTATATGTGTGTGTGTGCGTATGCACATGACTGTATGTGTATAACCTCTTCTATCCAAGTACCACCTGTCTGGGATGTATTTTCTATGGATTAAAAGTAGAATATAAATGGAATCCAATCCTAATGTCATCCACCAGTAGCACATTTTTCACTGTGTGTGAATTTCTGATTTCCACAGCCCAGTGGAACTGTATGTCCCCACTCAGCCTCATACTGTTTAACTGCCCAGGCATATTTGCAGGACTAAATTACTCCTTAGTATCAAATCTCAGAACAGATTTTATTTCTAAAAACAGGAATTTATATTACTACAAAGGTTTTTGAAAAAAAAAAATAAATTCCCTACATGAGACTTTTGAACAAATCTGCCTATTCTATCCCAAGTGTGTGCATATGATTCAAAATATACAGGTATAATTCATTAATCCACTATAAACTCTTCTTTAAAAAAAAAAAAAAAAAGTATCTGCTTCTTCCAGGTGGCTGATTTCAATCATCCAACTTGCCATTTCCAACAGCAGTAAGTAGGTAGAGTGACTTATCAAACTTGGAGAACGTGCTTAGAAAACCTGGGCTGCAGCTGACCAGATGGGAGTATTGTTGAAGCAGATGTCGCAGTCCCAGTTGATCTCTTCAGTAATATCATTGCCTGGAAAAAATGTCACTGCTAACACAGGTACCCAAAGCCCCAGTGTACCCATCCAAGGGGCCTGCATTTCAGTGCAGTGCAGCACTTGTTCACAAAAATATCCACAAAGGCTTCTTATACATTCATGACAGGAAGACCTGCAGAGACTTATTTCTGCACAGCACCAGTTGGATAGTTTTGTTATCATAGAGCACGAACCATAGTACAATGTAGTTTCCTTTTCTGATTTGCAACTTAGAATTTGTGGACAGTACTAATTCAATATAACTGTCTTCTCATTTGTGGCTCTTACTGCTATTTTTACTGTAAGATACCAAATCTGAGCTTCTTAATGTAAACAATGTTAGTGTGCATCAATGGTTTTAGATAAGGTTGTAGCATAATTGTTATACGCATAAAATTAATGAGGATTTATTAATTCAGAGTGGTGGTGTTTTAAGTAGGGCCATTTGCGTAACTGTAGCCCTACATTCCTTTTCAGACAGCTTGGTAACCACAAGTAATTATGACCATTTTTATTTGCTGATTAACTAAATCTTCTAATTCAGAGAAAGAGAGTTTATTTTTCATTGTGACTTACTTTTTCAGTGACTTATGACTTTTTTACCTTCATTATTCCATACTTCGATTCATATTGTCCCAAACCTGCCAAAAAAATCAGACAAAAGATATAACTATATATCAAAAGGAATATATGTCACTATTATATTATTATGTTTATTATTATTGTTGTTGTTGTTTTGTTGTTGTTGTTATAATTATATAAAATATATGCTTATATATTTGTTATTCTATTCTATTGTTAGTTTCTGAGCACTCACGTGTAACTTCCCTACACAGGAATGCCTGTGTGACCAAACTGTTGAGTAACAGGAAGTCTCTGATGTAAAATAACTCTTAAAGCATGCAGGGAAAAGCTTTTTCAACCATTCACCAGTGAGCAGGAATTATTTGGGGAAAATAATGCAGGGAACACGTAGCCCAGATGGGGAATTAGAAAACAATGAGAAAAAAAAAAAGATAACACAAAAAAAGTGCAAAATGTTATGAATTTCTGGTCAACAGCACTGGAGAAAGGGGGAAAAAGAAAGAGTCTTACCACATGAACATATTACAATAAAATCTTGGTTTCCCTTGAAGAAATGACAGCCATTTTTCACTTCCATAGTATAATTTTATGTTTTCTTCTGATGTAAAATCACTTGGCAAAGGATTGTAGAAAGAGATAGAGAGACTCTAGAGACAGGAGAACAAATGAAAAAGGTTTGATGACTCTGTGAGAGCTGTTGCTTTTATGTTAATTTCTATGACAGTGTGAAGGTTCTTGTCAAGGACAGAAACTAGGCTTTAAAACAAGGCAAATTTTAGTGTATAGCACAAGATCCTTTGACAAAAGGCAAATATGACCCTCCTTTCTTCTTTCATTACTGCGGCTAGGAAAGAAGAAATGGACCTGGCAGTTGATAATGAGGTCAGGCACTCCTCACCTAGTAAGTCGTGTGTTTTCTGACTTGCAAATAAGTTATGAACCTGCACTCCTTATCTACTGTCTTCAGTGACACAGACAGGTTTAATAGTTCAGGATTTTCAGTTTAATCTCTACACACATAGAACCAGAATTCATTTATGAGTAGTCTAATGGTCTGGAAATCATCTCATGTGAACATTCACTGGCCTGCTATCAGACTTTTTACACCTGTGATAAAAATAAAAGAAAATTTCAGATGTTCACAGAGCATATATTTTCCCTTTCATTTGGTGTAATACAAACACATGACAACTTTTATTGTAGAACCATCTGTATAATTCAGAGGTCATTAGTGATAGAATTATACTCATGATATTAACAAATAAAGTACATAGATCCATTTGTCTGAAGATATAAAATCAGCAACTGGACTCTTCTCTTCTCTTCTCTTCTCTTCTCTTCTCTTCTCTTCTCTTCTCTTCTCTTCTCTTCTCTTCTCTTCTCTTCTCTTCTCTTCTCTTCTCTTCTCTTCTCTTCTCTTCTCTTCTCTTCTCTTCTCTTCTCTTCTCTTCTCTTCTCTTCTCTTCTCTTCTCTTCTCTTCTCTTCTCTTCTCTTCCCTTCCCTTCCCTTCCCTTCTCTTCCCTTCTCTTCTCTTCTCGGCATAAAGCTGAGGAGTGGATGATCTATTTAAGGAGATAACATATTCTGTCTCCAGGACAAGTCAAGTCCCAGATCCTGGTTAAAAATAGGCCAATCCTGAAATTTCAATGAGATCTGAAAGGTGAACAGAGTTCCTGGAACAGCAAAGAAGGAAAAGAAACTGGATCAAAAGGGATACTGCTGATGAGATTGATCTCACTTTCAGCAGAAGGGGATACCTGTGCCCTTGCTATATATTTTATCCATTACAACAGTCCCAGGCTATTCCTTCTCTAGCCACCCAGTTGAGAGGTGATAATTTTGCAGTAGTCTGTAGTGTCAACCTAATAATTACACCAGTTTATGTCACCTTATTGCTGCATGCAGAAATGCAGTGCACCTTACACAACTTGGCGAGACGAGGCTTTCTATGTAAGCGCTGTTAATTGCACAGAAATAATTTATGCTGCTACTCTAAATTAGCCCGTATTCAGTGTAAAGTTTTATGATGAAAATCAAAGTCTACCATCATTCCTTATTAGATTTTAATCATTTACATGTAGACTCAGACTGCTACTTGTGCAAATACATTATTCAGGGAAAAGCAGTTTATTTCTATCTCCTCATTTCAGAGACTTGATTATTTTTCCTTTCTCTTCAGTTCACATTAGTTTGTTATTATATTCATTAACACATTGTCAGAATTTAGGAGTTAAAACATTCATTAATCAAGAGTTCTAATAGAACATTAAACTATGCATGCACTAAAGAGAATACTTATCAGCTAACTTGCTTATTACAATCTAAATTAAGTGAGATGCTAGCTAAAGATATGCTCAGTTCCTTGTGAGAAGAGATGAAGGTAGAGAGGGAGAAAATATAAAAGGAGCCTCTGGTCCATTGAAACTAGCAAGTCAGAACTTTTACATCCCTGAAAGCCACTGATGTTCTGACACTAACCACAGGAAAATTAACCTTTCTTCCCAAGAACAGACCATTCATAGATAATCACACCCCTATTCATATTACCTCATTTGGGTTGCTATTTTGTGAGACATAGCTTCAGACCAGTTTTAGACCACTTTCACGTTTTCTGTATGGTATGTAGAGGAAAAGAGTAAAGACACACTGACATGGAGATAGTAGCTCTCACTCACACTATGTGAGATATCTATCTACTGACACAAACATTTTTAGAGATAAAATTTAACAAATAACTTCATGCTACCAATGATACACTTCCTTTACCCTCTGTTTATGTATTCTTCCTCTCCTCTTAATTGTAACATGCCTGATTCAGCACATGCTGAGGTCAATAACACTTTGAAATAACAAGGTAACAGGCCTGTTTAACTATGAAATGTAACCTATTCTATGGTGCAATGGCTCTTTCAACCTGCTGACAGCAAAGACTCCTTCCAAAGGGGATATGAATCTGAAAGGTGATTTGGGTAGCAGAGCATTTGTGTTTGCCAATAACTTGGACCCATTTGGAGAATGCTAGCTACTATTGCTGCATACCCCTCTCCCCTTCCTTCCTTTTTCCTCCAAACTCTTTGTGACATGGAGCAGGTGAGTTTTAGGAAAGAGACTAGCACTTTTAACACAATTTAGCACTTAAAGCTGCTTAGGCAACTCAAGATAAGCATCCGTCATGATTTAGCCCTGACAGCTATAATTAGAACTGAAGCTGTGAGCAGTGGCTTGCTTGCTGAACACTCCAACTCAGTGTTAACTCTAGTTTATAACTATCAATTAGAGTCTGCAGAGAGGGTTGTGTGAATGGGGTAGAAAGAGAAGAATCCAGCACATTGGATTCACATGTACTTGTCCTCAAATTGAAAATCTGTTGTAGGGAATGACCATCTCATTTCCTAATAGTACATAGCAAGTGGCACTTGAATTAAGAAAGGGGGAAAGCATGTTTTTTCCTACATCTTTTCACCTTTATTTCTTTTGTCAAGTCTATAAATCCAACCAGATGTAGACCAGACTCCCTATAGAAGCTTAGAGATCTATTATTTTGCTGTGACATACTCAGTTTGGGGGAGGGGAGTGAGTGGGTGCAAATTTACAGCAAAATTTTTAATGACATACTTCTGGATCTCTATGACCAATGACTGCTTAAACACAAATCCTTCACAACCCCTTTTTCCTGTCTTAAGGCAACATTTTGTCTTTTTCTAAAGCACATCTTCCTTACTTGCATTTGTGCACTGAAATGCTGTTCTTCTAGAGACTGAATGTTACTCTTTAAGCTTTCTTTTAATGTTCCATTTTTAAAGCTGTTTCAAAATGAATACTTTAAAATAAAAGATAAAGAGCTTTCAAAAATATTTTATTGCAGAGTCTGCTGTGTCTTGATTTGAAAGAGGAATGTAAATTAAGACTAAATAATGCCATATCAATCCTTATTTTAGTCTGATCATGGTATAATATTTACTATTTACTGGGAAGTATGATCAATGCCATCAGATTTCATTCGATTTTTCTGTTCTTGGGTAATGGAGGTAGATTAAATTGAGGAGTACAAATGATCTTTCACAACCATCCTTTATCTTTTTGTCACAACCAGAGTGGATCAAAGCAACAGCTTTTTATAGAAACTTTTTCTCATGCTCCACATCCTCTTGCAACTGGAGTGGCTACTTGGGTGCTACTCTGACCCGCCACTTCCTTCTGTGCTGGATATAACCATGGTATTCTGATGTGGTAGCATGCTGTGTTGTGCCCAGGTACATAACCTACCAAACAACAGGAGGAAGGGATCAAGGTTCAAAACAGTCCAATTAGGCTTGACAGTTCATGGCAATCTACTTCCCTATAAAAATGCAGATAATTTCTGACATTCTACCACAAGTATGGAGCTATGCTGACAGCACAATTATACATTTGCTGATGCAAGGAGATGGACACAAATATACCTAAGCATTTGAATACCCAGAAAAATGATGGTTAATTCAGACAATAAGTACCTAATCACATGAGTTAATGGGAAGGCTAGGAATAAAACTCAACTCTCTTGACAAAAGGCCACTTCAAATCATGAGAAAACACCATTCCATTTGAAAAGACAGGAGAAAGAGAGACTGTGAAGAGAAAGAATGTGCTCAGCTGTTTCCTTCTGTGAAAACTGTCACAGAAAATATGTTCAGAAAATATTATCGTAATGATTTTGCAATACACCATACTCATGAAGAATATTCTTATAAATAAATAACACTGGGTTCTGAGAAAGAAAAATAGAATTTACAGGCTAAGTATGCTGAATTAGTTATATGTATGAAGATGGATGACTGAAAAGAGTGAAAAATCCAACACATAGTAGTGGTGGGGCAGGATATTTATATTCTGTACAAAACTGTGTATTCAGTTGTTATCAGGAGACAGATGGTATTAGTTGTATGCATCCTCACCTGTATTTGTGGTCTAAACCTACAAAACTTTGCTCCACCTAAATTGTAAGTCATAGAATCATATCACAGAATAGTAGAATAGCCCAGGTTGGAAGGCACCTTGAAACATCATCTGGTCCAATCTTTTAAGGGAGAAGGATCCTAGATGAGATTATCTAACACTCTGACCAATCATATCTTGAAAATCTCCAGTGGTGGGAACTCTACCACTTCACATGGAGAGGTTGTTCCAGTGAATGATTGTTCTTACTGTAAAAAGTTTCTTTCTTATGTTGAGATGAAACATCTCCCAGTGCAACTTGTAACCATTGCCCCTTGTCTTCTCCATGTAGCTTCTTGTGAAGAGACAGGCTTCATTCTTTTTGTAACTGCCCTTTAAGTACTGGAATACTGTGATGTACTAGAATACTGTGAACTCAAATCACTCTTTGTTGAAACACTAAACCAAAGACTGATCTACTTTAAAAGTTTTATCTACATGGAGTATAACTGTTTCTGTTAAGAAATGCATTGCTCACTAATAAGTGATCTTTTCACTTATGATTTTTGTTAAGATAGCCTTTAAAAAAATATTAGAATTCAAACAATAATACAAAAACCAATAGTTTTAAGAGAGTAAAATATGAGTACTAAATCAATAAACATTTTTTCTTTTGAAAGATTGCTGTTTAGAAGAGTGCATTAAAAATATTTAGTCATTGAGTATTGTTTGCTGCCACCAAAGTAAATATAAACATTGATGTAGGTTTTATTTAGCCATCAAACCAAGTGGCACACTACAAACAATATCCCTTCCTCCTGTTGTTTGGTAGGTTATGTATCTGGGCACAACACAGCATGCTACCACATCAGAATAGATAGATTGCATCTGTCTGGACATTCAAACGCTGACAGTCTGTTGTATATAGATAGGGGTGATTTAAAGAGGTTGACATGGGAGAAAAACATAGGATAAAACTGTAGAAAACCAGCATTAGACCTAATACAAGGGTATTTTTACTTTTTATCATTAAATCTCTAAATATCAAATAATTAATCTTTAACATCAGCTTCATGATATCTATGTTTCAGCAATCTCTAATCTTTTCTAAAGGTCACCTTGATTATTTCTGAGATTTACTACTTTTTCTGGGATGAAAATATAGGAATTATTGCTGCAAGTAATAGAGCTCAGAAGTCATCATAATTCTGGTGCCTTCATTAACAGTGGACCATCAGGTGGAAGTTGATTTTCCTTTCTGAATTAGCTAGTCAAGCAAAAATTTGTGAATTTATGGTGATTTCAGAGCTATTTTAATCACTTTCAGTATCTTCAAGAACCCTGAACTTCAGATATTTTGATGAGATAATTTAAAAAATAAAAACAAAAACAAAACAGTACTTCAGAGCTGTTTTCTTCTTTCTTATTTGTGTATTTATTTATGATGTGTGAGAAAAGACTTCACTATCTGGTTTGATCACCTTTACTTCTGAAAAAGAAATGCAAATTAATAGCTGTTTTTTGCATAAGCTTTCAAGTCTTGAGCCTTGAAATCTCAATGTCTTTTAGTCTATCAAAGTACCATGGCATGCACAAATATTGTGTCATTAGCATATGTCATTTAAAATTAAAGATAGCACTAGGTTTCTTAATATCTTGAGACAGATACAATACAAAGAAAACCATATAAAGTGGTTCACAAACACTTACTGTCACACAGTCAATTCTTAAGAAGAGTGATATGATACTGTAATACATTAATATGGCAGTATGACTGTATATTGGACTGAAATGCAATACTCTCATATGCTGCTTTACATGGTTAGACAGATCTGTGAACCTTGATTTTATATGACAATCTAGTTTTTATGGTTGTTATTCAGTAGATGTTCTTGTGCCTCATATACTGATATTATATTAATATAGCAGTCCTTAGGTCAAGACAGTAAAACACATATATAATCTAGTTATTTTGTAAACAACCCAGCATACTAACTTTGAGGACTGCTATGTTTTTCATTTTGTGAACACAAAGCTGTCGCACAGTACAAGCAAGAAGTGAGATTTTCTTGTATCACTTAAAAGCTTAAGATGATTAAAAACTCATAACCATGTAAAAAATCAGTAGGAAAACAAGAAAGCAAAAAAAACAACTAAAAAATGTTATTTCAGGGAGTGTTACTGTTTGATGATGATGATGATGATTGTTATTATTATTGTTATTGTTGTTGTTATTATTATTATAGAAGACAGTGCATAAAAGGTGTTTTTTAATTTTTTTTTTTGTTTATCCATATCCAGCTTAATCCAACTGCATGTTTATTGTGTTCAGTCTAAACCCTTCACTGAAGCTCAGTCTAGCCACCAGTGAAGTTATTCCTCCATGAAAAAGGCATCACAACAGGAAAATCTGTTTATAGATGATCTGTGGGGAGGGAAAGGGTGGAGAAATAATAAGAAAAAGGTAAGAAACCCCTCAAACATAAAAGAAAAAAAAGGCTGAATTCATTCATACTTTCCCAACCGTTTTGTTTCCGTGAAAGCATAGTATAACTACAGTACAAGAGGGCTGGCTGTGGTAAGGGAATTACACAAAAATTAGTGTCACTGGGATTCAGCTTCAGTTCTGCTACTCCTCCCTTACGGCTTTTGGAAGGTCTGGTGCACAAATTATTCAGACGTGGAGCTGGCAGCTGCAGCTTTTCTGTTTTAACTAAAATACTTTGACTGTGCACCTGAGCCCAGCCTTTACTTCCATAAAATCTTACAACAAATGGCAAGGCCCAATAAACTATGATAAAAGAAGGAAATAAGAAAGACAGTGGAGTAAAGTAGATTATAAACTATATTGCTGAGGAAAAGGTAGGTCCAGGCAACAAGCTAAAACAGTACTAGAGATCAGTATAAACATGTTGAACTGTAAGACTGAAGGAAGGGGTTTAGGTATCAATGGACTTTGGATCAGGCCCTTTAAGACTTCCTGGGAAAAAGAACTTTCCTGGCCAAGTTTTAATATGTGAGCAAGCATTTACAGAAGACAACATATGTTCTGTTTTGGAGCAAGGGTAGAATTTTATTTGAGTTGAGATTAAAATGTTATAAATTTGGCAGTGGGAAAGTTTTTCTCTCACATAGGTATATGAACAAACAAGCACCTAATCACTGTATCAGAAGCTCTTGTTCTTACTGTTCAGTAGCATTATGCCTAAGGCACAGGGGAAGCTTCTATCTCAAAGTAAAAAGCTTATCTTCACAGGAAACAAAAGCTATTCTGCTGTACTCTGTAACATGTACACTGAGGAAAGGCATTAGTGGCTAGATATTCCAGTCAACAATAATGAATAAAGTTTATGAAAACAACAATATTGAACATGCAAATTTAACAAACAAACAAAAAGACAACAGTAAAAGGCAAGTCTTTAACGTGCTGCTAACCTTACCAACGGATGGTGCTTGAAAAAAATCAGAACTGTGTCATAGTAATTTACATTCAAGCAAACATGGCCCAGATCTGAAGAGAGCAATCCATCTAGCATGAATAAAATAGTGTGAGATTACAGTTCAATGCAACAATTGAATGGAAGTGTCCTGACAGGACACAGTTACAGGAAGATAAAAGTGAGTCTGGGTGTTTCAGCTGCACCCTGATTTTGGTGTGTATGTGTGTATATAAATGACATATTTTCAAAAGAATCCAGTACTCAGAAATGGATCTAAGCAGAAAAGGCTGTTATATAACTGCTTCAACTGCAATGAGTGCTGAAGAAACAGCATGCAAACTTTGGTGTACATAACAGAATGAGATGAATAAATTTGCTCAATATTTTGTGCTTTTCAGAAGCATGAGAAAAGAATCCAAGCACCCTTTTTAATGCAGGAAAAAGGTATAAAAAGAACCGTGATGACTCAGACAGAGGACTTGCTTAAATAGTTTCTTTAGTCAAGAGTATGCCTTGAGAACACTTGGCAGGGAAGGAGATGGAAAAATCTCCTTATAGTCTATGCCTATAAGGCTCTGCACTAAGAATAAAAAGGATCATAGGATCAGTTCTTCAGGACCATGACATAAACCATAAATTGCAAGTAATCTCTGTAGACTTTTATGAAAATACTTGGTTTTGTTTAGTACAAATTCAGATGAAATGAGCATATTTGTTAGAGATTGCAAAGTTTAGATTTTAAGTATGGTGTCTGTGTTTGCCTTTTTGTCCCCATTGTAGTATGTTTGTTTCATTCCTTTATCCCTTACCACCCGTTGAATTTACTATTTTGAACTTCACTGAATAACAGATTTTGTGAGTATTGACCTTTATTTCTAAATACATCTATTAATAAGGAAGATTTACTGGAGGAGAAAGATTGGAACATGGGTTGTGCTTTCCTTGGAAAGGAAGAACAGAAATGTCTAAACACTGAGATATGACAGAATATTCACAACCCCTTCCATTTTAAGTTCTATATGTTAGTTAACCTGGTCTACTTCACAAAGGTTAATTTTCAGTATCTCTAGCATGTGCCTGTGTAAGCTACATGCATAACCGTGTATTGAATTAATTTATTCACACTCGTACCTTAATTTCGTGTCAACTAAATAAACAAGCTACACCTGGACTGCTTTTAGGATTTCACTTCAATGTTTTCAATGTGCCCTCCACACCTAAAATTAAGAATTTCGTAGATGAGAACTACCAGGTATTTACTGATAATTGCATGGTATCTGGTACAGAATATATTGAATATAGCTGGCAAAACTTTCTAGCTGTGTGTTGATTATTCTACTTATAACTACCTTAATTCTCAATTAAACTTTTGTTCTGTGACTATAGATTGATTTTAATCACCCTAATCAAACGCTATCACACACTAATTGTTCATTATGATTGCAGATTATCTGTACAACATCAGATTTTCAATTTGTATGATTTTCAACTTTGTCTTAATTGCCAAAGTTAATTAAATTAATTGTGGATTAAGCTACCTCAGCTAAGATGATGACATACAGATTTACTATTCTTTCAATAAGAAAGCCATTAGCATTCATTAGATAAGCCTCATGATTGTTTTGCAGTACAACACTGATAGATGAGTTCATATCATGGGTTGTCTGAGTCTAAACAAAATGAAACATGTAGTGTATACCTTACGCCTTTTAAGGTATAATACATGATCAGAACACATTATTTTCAAGACTTAGACATAGATGAGATAGTATTATGGTGACAATGTTTTTTAATTCCCCTCCTTTTTTATTTTATTTGAGATCTGATTTTCTATACTATTTATCTTATTGTTATATTTCAGAGCTTAGGTTTGTCATTTCTTAAGGGAACATACTTGAGAGCTTAATTTTGTTATTTCTTAAGGGAACATTATTATTTCCTGCAATGTACAGCTTTGATCAGTTTAGCAATAGCATGTTTCATCACAGTGGGATGAACCCCATGGAGTTGAAGCAATGCAAACTTTGCTATCTAAAACCAGAGCAACAACACTGAAGTGCCCTTCCCACTCGCCTGGCTGCTGCTGTGCATAAAACATCTGAAAGGATCAAGAGTGATGTCCAAATCACAGAAGACTGGATTTAATGCAGTTAGATGAGGGCTTGTCATATATGAACACAGCTGAACCCCTTGGTTTCAACTGGAGCTGAATGCAAATAGAGGTTAAAATTGGATTGGTCTTATAGAAATGAGAGATCAATATTTCTCCCACACAGAGCATGAGAAAAATGAGCTCTGTGAAAAGAGATAGGTTTGGGCTGGGAAGGGGATTGAACTCAGAGTTATTGTGAGGTTATACAGTGACTGTCCTCTCAAGGGGACACAGTATGATTTAATTTGACTCTACTTCAGTGTTAGGCTGAAGTGTTCTCACAGAAAAATTTTCTGTCTTTCGGTGTTATTAGTGAATATACAAGTTACTACTCAGGTGTAGTAAGATGGCTGTTCTGAGATGTTAGAGATGTGTACTATTGTCTTTGCAACAGTAAAAGACTCTCTACCCAATTTAGAATTAAATAATTAGTATATTTTAGATAAAGTGAAGCTCCTGTTTAGACGCTGCCCAGGCATGAAACCTTGCACAATACTTCCCTCTGTAAATCTGAATTTAACCCTAATGATAGCTGATATTCAAGGATCACCTCCTCCAAGCTCAGGAGCGATGCATCCCGACAAAGAGCAAGTCAGGTAAGAACGCCAAGAGGCCTGCATAGATGAACAAGGAGTTCCTGGACAAACTCAAACATGAAAAGAAAGCTTACAGAGGGTGGAAGAAAGGACAAGTAGCCTGATAGGAATACAGAGAAATTGTCTGGGTAGCCAGGGATCAGGTTAGGAAAGCCAATGCCCTGATAAAATTAAATCTGGCCAGAGACATCAAGGGCAACAAAAAAAAAGCTTTTAAAGGTGTATCAATGATTAAAGGAAGACTAGGGAAAATGTGGGTCCTCTCTGGAAGGAAAAGGGAGAATTGGTCACCCAGGATATGGAGAAGGCTGAGGCACTCAACAACTTTTTTGCCTCAGTCTTCACTGGCAAGTGTTCCATCCAAACACCTATCCTGGTTTGAACCCAGAGGGCATCTGAGCACCACTGCTCATTCACAGCTCACCCCTCAGGAATGGGAAGGAGAAAATACAACAAAAGTCTCAGGAATTGAGATAAGGACAGGGAGGGATGATTCATCAATTAGGGTCATAGGCAAAAGACAGACTCGTTAGGGGAAGAAAAATTTAATTCAAACATCACCACACCACCACTTAACAGACAGAGTAAGACAGTGAAAAGTATAACCACATCTTAAAAACACCTTATCCTTCTTTCTTCCCAGCTCAACTTTGTTTAGATTCCTCTCCCTTCTCTCCCGCAGTGGCGCAGGGAGACAGAGAATGGAGGTTGAGGTCAGTTCATCACCCATTGTTTCTGCTTCTCCTTCCTCTTCAGGGTGAGGACCCCTGCTCCAGCGAGGTGTCCCTTTCATGGGAGTCCTTCATGAACTTCCTTCTGAACTTATCATAGGCTGCAGCTCTTCATGAACTGCTCTGATGTGGGTTCCTCTCACATGTTGCAGTCGTCGTGGAACCAAATTACAACAGTGTGTGTTCCCCTCACTCACAGCCTTGTTTGGGCACAGCCATCTGCTCCAGCATGGGGTCCTCCATGGGCTGCATGTGGCCATCTGTGCCACCATGGACCTCCATGGGTGCAGGGGGACAACCTGCCCTCTCACAATGGGTCGCAGGAGAGTCTCTCCTCCAGCACCCCTCCCCCCTTCTTCCTCCTCTTTTCTTCAACTGACCTCAGTATTTACATAGGTATCTCCCTCACAACACCTCACAACTCTCACCCCTCCTCCCAGATTCCCCTTCTTAAACATGTCATCACAGAGGCGCAGCCACCATCACTAATTGGCTCGGTCTTGGCCAGAGGCAGGTCCAGCTTGGAGCTGGGGGGACCTTTAAGAAGCTTCTCACAGGAGCCACTGCTGTAGCCCCCTCCCTGCTACCAAAGATCCCCTCCACACATACAAACCCAACATACCACCCAAGATTCAGAAGACAAACCCACTGTAGGAGAAGATTAGGCTCAAGAACATCTAAGGAATCTGAAGGTGCACAAATCCATGGGACTTGATGAGATACATCCATGGGTCTTGAGCAAACTGGCAGATGAAGTGGCTAAGCCACTATCCATCATATTTGAGAGGTCATGGCAGTCTGGTGAAGTTCCCACTGACTGTAAAAGGGGAAACATACCCCCCCATTTTTAAAAAGGAAAATAAAGAAGAGCTGGGAAACTACAGGCAAGTCTGACTTCTGTGCCCAATAAGATCATGGAGCGGATCCTCCTGGAAAATATGCTAGAGCACATGGAAAACAAGGAGGGGATGGTGACAGCCAACATGCCTTCACAAAGAGCAGATCATGACTGACAAATTTCATGGCCTTCTACAATAACACTGGTAGATAAGGGGAGATCAGCTGACATCACCTACCAGGACTTGTGTGAAGCATTTGACACTGTCCCACATGACATCCTTGTCTCTAAACTGGAGAGAAGCAGATTTGATGGATGGACCAGTTAGTGCATAAGGAATTGGCTCAATGGTCGCACTCAAAGAGTTGCAGTCACCAGCTCAATCTCCAACTGGAGAGCAGTGATGAGTGGTGTTCCTCAGAGGTCTGTGTTGGGGCCAGAGCTGTTTAACATCTTTGTTGGGGATATGGACAGTGGGCTTGAGTGCACCCTCAGCAAGTTTGCCAACAACACCAAGTTGTGTGGTGTGGTTGATACACCAGGGGGAAGGGATGTGCCATCCAGAGGGACCTTGACAGGCTTGAGAGGTCGGCCCATGCAAACCTCATCAAGTTCAACAAGGCCAAGTGCAAGGTCCTGCACATGGATAGAGGCAATCCCAAGAACAAATCCAGGCTGGGTGATGAGTGGATTGAGAGCAGCACTGTGGAAAATGATTTGGGATTAGTAGTGGATAGAAAACCAAGTGTGAGCCAGCAATGTGCACTCACAGCCCAGAAAACCAATTGCATCCTGGGCTACGTCAAGAGAAGTGTGTCCAGCAGGTCAAGGGAGGTGATTCTCCCCTTCTACTCTGCTCTCGTGAGACTCCACCTGCAGCACTGTGTTCACCTCTGGGGCCCCCAACATAAGAAGGACATGGACCTGTTGGAGCAGGTCCAGAGGAGGCCACAAAGATGATCAGGGGGCTGGAGAACCTCCCTTATGAGGACAGGCTGAGAGAGTTGGGGTTGTTCAGCTTGGAGAAGAGAAGGCTCCAGGGAGACTTTATAGTGGTCTTCCAGGACTTAAAGGGGGCTACAGGAAAGATGGGGAGGGACTCTTTATCGAGGAGTGCAGTAATAAGATGAGGGGTAATAGTTTTAAGTTAAAAGGTAGATTTAGATTTGAGGGGTAATAGTTTTAAGTTAAAAGGTAGATTTAGATTAGATGTAAGGAAGAAATTCTTCACTGTGAGGGTGGTGAGACACTGGCACAGGTTGCCCAGAGAAGCTGTGGCTGCCCCCTCCCTGGCAGTGTTCAAGGCCAGGTTGGACGGGGCTTTAAGCAACCTGGTCTAGTGAAAGGTGTCCCTGCCCATGGCAGGGGGGTTGGAACTACATGATCTTTAAGGTCCCTTCCAACCCAAATCATTATATGATGATTCTAATGTTAGTCCTTATTTACAGTCACTTGCACTTTGAGGAAACACAGACAGGAATATGGGACTCTGCATAACTGTGGTACCAGTAAGAATTTAGTGGATATTTTCAGCTTTCACCAGTTTAACTCTATGAACTAAGGCTTCAAAAATTATCCTGCTTTGATTCTCCTACTTCTCTAGCAGCCTTGTCAAAAAGTGAAATAATCTTCTGATAGCTGTTAAGCATCTGCATTTGATTTCTGGTTCTTGGGGAAAAAAAAAATCATTTGCCTTCCAAAATAAAAAAGCACAGAATGCTGACTGGCAGGTGTATATCCAAACTGCAGGTATATGTATGTCAGATGTTGGTAGTGGTCTCTTCTCAAAAGTGCAAAGCTCAGCATTGTTTAATATACCTTTCGTCTTTTGAAAATCTGTACTCTGAATTTTCAAGTTATTTATATTTTTAGCGACTTTGTGGCTTTCCCTGGTAAACACTTCTACAAATCATCTCCTGGAGCAGAACAAACTACTTGTGATGTATGCTGCAAAGCCCAGTTTTAAGTCATTTGTCAAGTCTCCTGCAGAAGCCCTGTGGCAGAACTACCACAAGACATTGCTCAGCTGCTTCAGATGAAGTAACATTCTTTCTCCTTGCTTCCCCCACCAGACTGAAGAGGTGTTTGCCACATTCACTCAAAAACTCTGGGTTATTCAAGAAGTTAACCTGAAGTGTATAGGCAGTATCTTTCTGGAGTCAGCAGTTCTGATGCATCTTTAAAGCAGGGCAGTCTGGTTAAACTAAATGAGAAAAGGGCCCAGTGATAACTGAACTTTATGTTTAAAGACTGCATGATAATCTTCACAAGCAACATGGATGGTATTGTTTTTCAGTTTTCAAATCGTTCATTTTTACACTTCTGAGTGTTTTGATTTATAACCTTAATTATAAAGTTTGAACATGAAAAACAATATTTGAACTAATAAAGAAATAGATGGGGAATATCATATGTTGCTGCTTGCATATAGATGTGCCTGAAATTTAAATTTTCTGTCTTACTAGGGAGCATGGTCAAAAGTCCAGTACATTACTGGAAAAGTACTAAATATAAGAGTTCTACTAGCACTTGAAGTGCTGCAGTATTTATTTGTTGTTTATATATATAAAAGTGCACTTTTCCAAAAGCAATTAAACCTTTCCATAATCTTTCTTTCTTTAAATATTTATAAGAGTGAATATGCATCATTTCCAATTAACTTCCCTGGGTTACAACATTTATGGGGAAATGCTAATTACAGCAATATCCACAGCAGTTTCATATACATATCACATTTTAATTTTGGAGTGCAATTTTCTGTCACTATTTATTTGTTGGTTTGTTTGGGTTTTTTTTTTACCAGCTGATTTTGAAAATGTTTCAGTGTATGAGTAATTGTTGCATTCATATATATATGTGTATTCAGAAATCTATAAGTGGATCTTGAACAACAATATCTTAAATAAAAATAAATATATTAGAGTCATTAGTAGATAAAGAGGAATATATGCTTCTGGACATAAACTTCATTGCCAACTATCTGCCTAAAGAGGTATTTGTGCTACTTCCTAGACAGGAATAGGTGTGTTTAGATTAGCTAAGTAGTGAGGTATAGGTACAAAATATAAGTGTAGATTACACAGCACCTCCATTCCCCAGTGAGGAAGAATTCACCTCTGTAGGATGAGAGAAACATTATTGGATACACTGGAATAAGTCTGATTATTTCTGTTCATAACTATTTCAGCTAATGAAGGAACCCATATAAAAATAAGTGTTAAATTCTGAGATGAGCACACAAGTTTCCACCTCTTAAAAAATCTCACCAATCCAATGAGGAGGGGCTCCACTACCGTTGATTCTTGTATTGATTCTTCTATATTGATTCTATTAAAGTTCTATTTAACTGACTCCCAGACATAGGCAGTCTTATTAGAGGCCTAAAGAAACGAATCATGCTTGTTTTCAGTGATTTTTTTCACTTTCTTAGGTGATGAGATTCCAAGAAAATATTCAAATCAGACTTAAATAAAATAAAAAAGTAGATCCAGTCTTGCAGACCTGAATTACTAACTAATTTCAAACAGTAAGGTGATATGTCATTTGAAGATATGAAAAATAGAAAACTGTATGCTGGAGTCATTATTTTTATATGTTTTTAAACATATCCTGGAAAACAACAGATGTTCTGTACCACTTTTTTCTCCCTTGAAAATAGAGCGATGGGATGTAGGTAGATAGAAATATAGAACAGCCCCTGTTGGAAGGGACCTCAAAATCTCATCTGGTCCAACATTTCATGAGAAAGGGAGGTTGGATAAGATTAGCTAGCATGCTGTCCAATCACATCTTGAAAACCTCCAGCAATGGGGACTCTACCACATCCCCTGAGGAGGATTTCCCAGTGAGTGAAGTGAATCTTTTTCCAGTGAATCTGTAAAAAGATTCTTTCTTATGTTGAGATGAAACTTGTCCCAGTGCAGCTTGTACCCATTGCCCCTTGTCTTCTCCATGTGTCTCCTTGTGAAGAGAAAACCTCCAACTTCTTTCTAGCCATCCTTTGTGCTTTCAGGAGGCTGCTCTTGAATAACACCCAGCACACACAAGGTACTTTGTACTTCTTCGTTTCTTCCCATGGAATCACTCGCAGCTGGTCTCTGAATATATTGAAGTTGGCTCTTCTAAAATCCAGGGTCTTTGTCCTACTACTGGTCTTCAGTGTATTCAGCAAGATCTTGAAGTCCACAATGTTGTGGTTGCTTTATACAGGGTTACCACTTGTAGTTATGTTTTCAAGTAAGTCTTCTTGGTTTATGAGCAGTAAATCCAACATTGAGCTGTTCCTAGTATGTCCAACATCTGTATCACAAAGTAATCCTCAATGGACTCCAGGAAACTGATGGACAACGGGTGCACTGCTGGGTTGTTTTACCAAGTGTCCAGGTAATTGAAGTCAGTCGTGAGAACCAGGTTTTGTTGGTCCAAGACTTCCTTGAAGCAGCTGAAGGTTTTGTTGACCTTGTCATCCTGATTGAGAGGTCAGTAACAGATACCTAAAATTAAGATCCTCTTTGGTGACAATCACTTTAATCTTGATCCAAAGGCATTCAATAAAACTTTCGTGTTCTCCATAGCTTGCCTCTACACAAACAAATTTCTCTTTTACGTAAAGTGTAACTCCAACTTCCCTTCTTCCCTTCCTATCTTTCCAAAAGAGTTTGTAACCATTCATAGTGGTCTTCCAGTCATGTGACTTTTCCCACCACGTTTCTGTTATTCCTGTGACATCATAACTCTCAGATGGGGCACAGAGCTCCAGTTCCTCCTGTCTGTTGTCCAGGCTAAATGTGTTGGTATATATGCAGTTAAGGAGGCTGGACTTAGGATTCTTACATTTGGAAAGGGTTGGAAAGCATTCTTCAGTACTCTGGTAGGTGTGTTCATCCACCCCATTGTTTATGGATATACAGGTGTCACAGCTTTGGACCCTACCCCTAAGTTTGTTATCTTAAAGAACAATTCACTAAACTAATCTGATAGTGAAGATTATCCTGCCTTTTCTAGATAAGTGGATCCCACCTCTCCCCAGTAGATTGTATTTGTTGAAAAGTGTCCCTTGATCATAGAAACCAAAGCCTTGGAGCCACAAAACCAGATATTGATCTGCATGATACATCAACTTATGCTTGCACCCCTACCCCTGACTGGGAAGACACTCAGGCACCTGTCCCTTTCACTTGGGCTCACAGGATTCTAAAGTCCTGCTTGATCCGGCCCAGGTTTTACCTGCATTGGTGCCTACATGGAAAAGACGTAGAGAATAGTAGTAGTCTCTGCTTTTAACCAGTTGTGGTAAACTCTCTGTGGCATCCTGGATCTCAGTTCCTGGCAAGCTACGATATTCACTTGACTGTATATCAGGCTGACAGATGGGTGCTTCAATGCCTCTCATCAGAGTCACCTACCACTAGCACTTGCCACATATTTTGCAGCTTTTATTATGTGCTGCTGCTGCACTTTCTCCCTGTGAACATTGTTTATTGGTTTTGACAACTGCGAAGGTTTCATATCTTTTGCCAACTGGTACGTACAAGGAAAGAGAGTGAAGTGATAGACTGTTCCCATGAGTCACTAGAGACCATGGCTCTTCCTCCTCCAAGGTGTTGTCTGTCCAGTGTTGACACACTTTGTCTGGTGGTCCTTGGAATGCAGTTCCACTGGGCCCTATTATTTCTTCTTGCAGTTTCGAATAATTATCTATTTCTGGTTCCCTCTTCTTAATACAGTGTAACCCCATCACTTCACAGAATCACAGAATCACAGAATCATCAAGGTTGGAAAAGACCTTGAAGATCACCTAGTCCAGCCATTAACCTAACACTGACCGTTCTCAACTACACCATATCCCTCAGCGCTGTGTCAACCCAACTCTTAAACACCTCCAGGGATGGGGACAGCACCACTGCCCTGGGCAGCCCATTCCAATGCCTAACAACCCGTTCTGTAAAGAAATGCTTCTTAATATCCAGTCTAAACCTTTTCTGGCACAACTTGAGGCCATTACCTCTTGTTCTATTGCTTGTTACTTCATTTAAAGGACTCATCCCCAGCTCTCTGCAGCCTCCTTTCAGGTAGTTGTAGAGGGTGATGAGGTCTCCCCTCAGCCTCCTCTTCTCCACACTAAACAACACCAGTTCCCTCAGCCTCTCCTCATAAGACCTGTGCTCCAGACCCTTCACCAGCTTCGTTGCCCTTCTCTGGACATGCTCGAGTAATTCAATGTCCTTTTTGTAGTGAGGGGCCCAAAACTGAACACAGGAATTGAGGTGCGGCCTCACCAGTGCTGAGTACAAGGGTAAGATCGCTTCCCTGTCCCTGATGGCCACACTATTTCTGATACAAGCCAGGATGCCATTGGCCTTCTTGGCCACCTGGGCACACTGCTGGCTCCTGTTCAGCCGGCTGTCAATCAACACCCCCAGGTCCCTCTCTGACTGGCAGCTCTCCAGCCACTCCTCCCCAAGCCTGTGGCACTGCTGGGGGTTGTTGTGGCCAAAGTTGACCTTAGCCCATTGCTCCAGCCTGTCCAGATCTCTCTGCAGAGCCTCCCTACCCTTGAGCAGATCAACACTCCCACCCAACTTGGTGTCATCTGCAAACTTACTGAGGGTGCATTTGATCCCCTCATCTAGATCATCAATAAAGATGTTAAACAGGAGTGGTCCCTAAACCGAGCCCTTGGGGACACCACTCATGACCGGCTGCCAACTGGATTTATCTCCATTCACCACAAATCTTTGGGCCCGGCCATCCAGTCAGTAAACTTCTGCAGCTCCTCCACCCACTGCTTGAATGACTCCACCTGCTGAAGTGGGTCTTCCACCCTCCTCCAGCCTGGAGGCAGGGGTGCAGTTTTTGCAGCCCTCACCTTGGACAGTACCTTCTCTGATAGGAAGCTCTGTCTGGGTGGCCACCTTCACTCATGCCAGCCTAGCCAGGCTAAGTAGCTGGTTCCTCTCAGCTGCAGAGACAATTGCCTGCTCTCTACCACCATGCTTCCAACAACATCAAAACACTGCCTAACAAGCCCTTTATTCTCTGCAGATCTCAGGCTGCTGGGTGAATGCTCAGCCACCAGTTAGGTGAGTTGACCATTGGGGCTGCAGCCGAAGACTGTGGGTGAGCAGAGCAGTCAGAAGCCTGGTAACTGGCAGAGTGCACAGCCCTTCCTGCATGCCCTTCCACATGAACTGCCATGAAGACTGGTGTGCTGCTCCCTGATTGTTTACACACCCTGTTTGCTGGTGCTTTCTATGGGCTGGTTGTACGTGGCTTCCTACAGTTTGAACTAGCCATGGAGACTGCTGGTACTGCCCAGCTCTCACCAGCCTCTTTTGCAAGGCCTCTCAGCTGCCAGTTTGTCCCTACACACATGCAAACCAAAGTAGCCGGGGACCCAGAAACCCTCTCAGACACTCCCTGAGGACCTCACAAGTCTTATACTCCTCCCAGCATGCAGCAACTGCTGCTGCTGCTGCTCCCATTGGCTTCTTGCAACAATTATGTTTCAGTAATAGAATAATGCAAGTGCTCAAAAAATCTCTACAATTTCATTTATGAAAAAGGATAAGAAACCATCTACGCTTACAGCATAATGGGGATGTTCGGTAATACGTGAAATGACAGGCTGTAGAAAGCCATTTAATGTTCATATCAACAGAAACAAATTTGATTCACATCGTTGCAGATATCTGAGTAACATGAAATCCTCAGGTAATTCAAAGAGTCTGTGTGAGTGGGGACAGCAAAGACTCTCATAGGACATTTTCAAGACTAATTCAGAGAACTCCTATTCAAATGCACCATTTCTCTCCCATGACTTTCTTGCTTTTACACAGGTTTTGTGCACTGAGACACTAACTTTCTGATCAATTATCTATGCAGAAAAATAATATCATTGAATGGTTTTATGAAATGTGATCATTAAGGTTATTGGAGAACCTAAAGTCTATAAAATTGTCTGAACAACAAAATTATCTAGAATTTTCATTAGAATTTAATTGAAAAGGCTAAAAAGATATCTTCTGATAAAAGTTTCTTATTGTACTTTTTAGAAACATTTAAGAATTTCGTTAACATTATGATAAAACCTCCAAAAAATCTCTTACTCAATGGAAAACACAGCAAAACAAGACAAAATAAACAAACAAACAAAACCCAGAAAGGAATATTTAAAATTTATTGAACTAACAACTTGACAACTAGCAGAAGAAATAAACTTTTATTTACTTGGAATTTGACAATTTTTGTTTAGCCAGAAGGTATGATGATGCCAGCTTCCAGACCTCAGGCCTCTTGGATTTCTCCTAAACTCTCTGTGAAGTGATCATGTACTACCAAATCAGCTGCAGCGCTTTGAGTTGCTTATTTCTTCTCAAGGGCTCATTTATATGGGATAAACACCACTAAAATGTGGCTTTCTAGCCTGGATGCAAATCCCTGTCTTCAGCATAAGGGAACCTCACAACATCCTTAACCACAGTCAGAATAACTTGTTGTATTTCCAAAGTCCTAGGAAGGTCTATCGCCACTGATGTCTCTACTCCACTCTTGTCTCAAGCCCTTCCTTCCTCCTCGTAATTTATTTCTCCTGTTTCTGTAGGGGGTTTAGTCACTGACACAAGATTTCATGTAGGAAGGAGAAATCTTTCTGGTTTATATACTATCAGCATCAACCTTAACTTACAGCATTACTCTGGCAGCATTTCTATTGTTCTGAACACAACAACAAGGAGGCGGATGGACCTTCTTCACAGATTCAAGCGTTCTTAGACGCTCCAAATGTGTGCACAGGAGAATAAACCAAAACTAACACAGGAAGCAGCAGAGGGATAACAAGAGTATGACCACAGAGAGCAGATGTATGACAGACAATCACTTGTACATCTGTGCAAGGTGAAACCCTAGCAAGACCAGGACATATGCACTTCCCAAAATGTCACCAAACTGTTTCAGCCACTGAAATCTATCCTATTATTTTTGTCAAGTGGAACAGTCTTACACTTTTGTATAGAAGCCAGAGTCAAAAGTGGTCATCTGGAGAGTCAGGAGGGAAAGAAATGTTCTGTTATCCTGCAGAATAAAGTAGCACACAACTATTTCCGTGCTGGTCCCATTTTCAGAGGTGTTTGTCCTCAGGAAGAAACATACACACTAATATGTGTTCTTAAAAGGTGACTTCTGATAACACAGAAAATTTTAACCTGATGACATTTTATGATCCTATGATAACTGACACGAGTCAAAGCCAGAGAAGATTTTTGTGATTTATTGTGCTCTGTTTTGTTGGAAACAAAAGTAATGGAGTAGTAAAAGGGAAACTTACTGAATTATTTACACATTTATCTATTCAGAGTATACACAAAAGGTATAATTTTTCAGATTCCTATCAGTTTAGGAAAAACTGCAATCAACTAGGTACAGAAAGCCCAGAAGTTCCAAACTTTGGTAAATCTACTGAGCAAGTAGAAACATTGATATTTCTTTTGGATAAAATTGCATTTAGGCTTGTATTTTAGATTTAGGTTACTTCAGCAACTCAGTATGGGAATAGATTTTACTAACAAAATGGTGGGGCTTTTTTTTGCCTTTGTTTTTCTTTTTCTAGTGGAGTATAATTAGTTTGCACTTGTCCTCTAGAGCTGTGTGGTTTAACTGCTTAAAAAATTCAATTTGTTCCAAGTAGAGAGTGCACAAAATATTGCAGGTTTGCTACTTTTATCTCCTTCTAGAAAACAGGCCTTTTTGCATAGGCAGTAAATCCTCTGTAACATAGATGATACAGATGTTGAGAAAGAACCTGAACATTCACAGGGTATACATGGGGACAACAGCTGTTGTCCCCAGAGTGCCAAGGTTGAGAAGAATGAAGTTGTAGTGGCAGCAGATTACTGACTGTTACAGGGAAAAAAAAAGGAAGGAAAAAAAAAAAGAAAAAACCCCAAACATTTCCTTCACAAGCTTCATTCCTTTCACCGAGCTGACAGAGAGTTCATGAAGGTAAAAAGCTGTCTTACCTAGAATATGCTATGGTACCAGCATAAAGCATAGCAATGATTGCTGTGACTTAAGGTGCACGGCCCATGATTCAGTGGTTTCTGCTATGATATGCTGCTAAAACTTTAACAAGTTTCTTCAAGAACTTTCCACCTTGTGCCTGTAATACACATGACATTTCCTAGCTGAAATACACTCCTGGCCACCCATAAAATCTCATGCTTTCACTCTTTTTCTTGGCTTCATTTCCCTTTCCATACTCTCAGATGCTACCATTACTTTCCTAATCTTCAGTCCTCTTAGCTCATAACCTTGCCTCACCATCATGCTGGGTAATGCTATAGGAAGGTAGCATCACAAGGAAAACGAAGGGAGCATCTGGCTGCATCAATTAAATGTAACTAATGATTTCTCTAAAGTTCATGTGACTTTTTTTCACAACTGAAAATAAAGTTATGTATTCATTTTTGTAATGTTAATTTCTGAAATAAATTGTTAGTATATTCTGTAAGTTTTTCCATTTCTGGAAAAAAAATGTTTGACAGATATATTTTGAAATGAATTGATGATGTTTGGCATGCTTACTGGGTAGATTTTACAAAATTCTTTTTCAGTTTTTAAGAGTACATATTTTTATAATATTCAAAATAGGCTAGCATGTCAACCTAAATTGCTACTGATTTCTTGCAATGTATGAAAAGTAATCTTTCCTTCTTCCTCCTCCCCTCCCACATGAAAAACAAATAAATCCAGAATCTTTTATTCATGAATTAGAAACCTGGTTCTGTTAATGCACTTTCTGATAAATACACCAAAATTTATACCCATCTCTTTTGCTGATTAAGGATACCAATTAAACTCGGACACCAGAGTGAAAGGAGTAGGCATATTTTACTAGTGATAGCCAAATAATGTAACAGAGTAATACAGAAACATGCAGTAAGAAAAGGCAGAATAATGCACCTAAAGCAACAAATAGGAAAATACAGGGTAATGCATCAAATCATTACTACACGAGAGAGAGAATAGTGATTAAGAAAGATTCATCACCACTTGCATATGTTACCATCATCCAGATCTGCAGTCGCTGGGGAGCCCCGGTTACAGCGAGGATTTGGAGAACCTTTCCCTGCAAGTGGGAAATCCTACGCGGTGCGTCCACCCGTAGGTGAGGCTTCCAAAGTCGCTGTGAGCAGGTCCAGCCTTATATACCAGACATCGGCAAGCCAGAATAGCTGGCACCTTTGTTTTGAGCGGAAGGTTTCTGGTTTCATTCTCCTGTTGGATTCCACCCAAAGCCTGGCCAGGGCTTGGGGCGGGGGAGGCCAAGGGAGTTTCTAACAAGGCCAGATACGTGGGTTCTCAGCCTTGAACAAGGATAAATGAGGGAAGTTGGATACATTCTCTCAGCATTTCATCCTCACTACTGAGTATATTCCAAGCCGCATCTTTCACTAGTGAGCTTACATACTTTGTTAATGATTACATACTAAGTTAGCAGCTTCGACTTGGGGCCTGTTGTTCAGGCTTCAGTATTTCAATACTTTAGCACTTTTTACACCAGCATAAGTGGGTTGTTATAACTTAGTACACTACCTACTAGCACAATGGTTATCAGTTATAAAATATACAGGATTCATCTATAGGTCAACTCTGGCTTGGGCCTGTTGTCCAGGCCTTAGCACTTCACCATCCTCTCTGCAAGTACCTATTCCTACTGTAAATCCATGAGATTTTTCAACTCCGGAAAAGTCAATGGAAAGTATGGCAAATGCAAACACCTCACTGGTACTTCATGTACACAGACATTTTAAAGAAGAAATTTGATGTATTGTACATTGGTTTCAAATAATTGTATTCAGAAGAATGAGGTTTATAGTAATAACAACGTTACTGAGGTTTGTTGCACAATCTAAGTAACCATTTTCCAGGCTAATTTATTCAGAGGCATAAAAACTTTCTTTGGAGAGATAATACCTTGTTCAGATTTTCAGGTTGTGTAGCACCCCAGAGCTCCAAAACAGACAGAGATTTTGCATTCTTTGATTCCTAGTGACTTTCACTTTTAAAAAACAACTATCAGTGAAGAATTACTGAAAATCCATTTTTTCCTCTGCTATTTAATAAGGTGAAAAAATGCACTGTTTTGTGGATATGGTTCAAAAATCCATAAAGTTAATAAAATTTGATTTCACACTCCTGCTTATTTTTACTGATACTAGCACGTTGATATTACTATGCTAGCACACAGATGAGCTTGACATGGAAAGAAACTAAAAATCAGAATAAATGAAAGAATTATTATTCAAGCATTCCGTTTACTGCCACATCATTTATAACTTACTGAATTTGTACAGAACAAAGGAAAGAAGAAATCCAGGCATTGTAGTGATCTGTGGGAGCTGTAACAGTGGTCAGGACAGATGTTCAGCCCACGCTATCTACCTGATTGACAGAAGGGCAGGAAAAATAGTGGTGTGTTACTGACCGTGTGGATTTTGCCCACTAAGGAATTCAGTGCAGTTTTGCAGCAATTTGTGCTCTTGCAGGTGGCAAGCACTTTAAGTGCATTCTGCTTTTATGTGAAAGCAACAGCACAGTTTTAGACCTCTGACCCAGTCATGCATTTTGATTGACACTTGCCTTGTATCTGCCTTGTTTTCTAAAGTATTTAGCAGATAGATGTAAGAAATGTTAGTAGAATTCCAGTATTTCTGGTATTAAAAAGTGTAAGCAGACTGGTCTGAGTGCATGTCCAGTATTTGGAATTATTTTCTTTTGGATCTGTCATCTACGAGAAGAGCCTGTTTCCAAAAGCAAACCAATACCTCGAATTCCCTACTCAAAATCCCCATGTTTGTCCATCCTGTGCAAGTTACTTTGTGTTATTGCTTCTTCATAACAACTTCTGCAGACTTTCCACTTCTAATCAAGCTGCAGCTGGGTTATAGAGAAGTTTTCAGGCCAAAATTAGAAGTTTTTTGCACTTTTAATACTCATTCACACACACTGCTAAACTATACATCATGTGAGCCTTTTCAATGAAGGAAAAGTATTTTATGAAACAACAGGCAACACAGTGCTGCTCACTTTAATGTAGTCATTTCATTGGCAAAAAAATACATACTCATTTAGACAAGCTTTGAGAGATGGAGCTAGGGAAGTTACCAAGGCTTTTGTTAACTGGTCGGTGCAGTGAGCAGGTTAATAATGAATCCTCTTTTATTCAGGTTAAGCAAAAACCTTCAGCAATTTGTGCTAAGAATATGAGAAATCCCAGAAATTTTTTGGACTCTTACAATTAAACACATTTATGCAGTTTGATGAAGCAGGTCTTTACGGACTACTCTGAAAATACAGTATGTCCTCCAATAAAAAATATTGTTAAAAGAAGTGTGAATGAATGTTTGTCGACGGCTATTGTTACAGGGATTATAATAAAAGTATGTGTAAAAAATGTATAATATTCTATAATGAGAAATATCTGACACAGACTATTATAAAACCCCTTTATGAGCTTTGGTTGCTGTGTACTAAAAATATGTAAGGCAGCTCACTGCTGCTTGTCAAAAATCCATAACAGGGTCTGCATGCATCCAGCCTAACTATACAGCAAAGAACACTCTGATATTGTGCTAAAGAACTAAGCAGCCACCCTTGCTAAACTCACATAGACACACTGCTAAGGAAGATTAATTTTTCTAAGCTTCCAAACAAAACAATAGGAATTTGAAAAGACTTTGTTGCTTTCATTAATTCCTTGTTTACACCAGAGGCACACCTTATATCCTGTGCTACAGGATACCCAGAGTGTGTTTCTGGTCTTTACTACATTTAAATTCAGTATAACTTGGATTGCTGAGACACAGAAAAATATTCTGGTGCAATGGTGATCCAAACATGGCCTTTCTTACACAGAACAAGCCTACAGCTCAGATACTCCACCTGAAGCACAAGGGCAATGCATTGAAATGCTCCAACAGTTTTAGAAACCCTACACAATTAGAGAGATAAAAATGAAGCCCACAAGCACAACACTGCATGAGAACACCTGCAAAATGTTACATGTTCAGTATTTTTGGCTACATATCAAGAACTAACAAATATCAATCTGAAATGTAGAAAGAGAGTAAAAGGCAATTAATATCTGTACAGAAACATCTTAGTTAGAAAATACATTTTTATATGACATATGATTTTGGCCACTGTTTGTCACAGGACTTTTTTGTTTACACTTTATAGACATGTTCTTGAATTTCTACTCATGTTCATGTTCTCGTTTGTACCACCAACACAAGTTTCAGTTATGGAACTCTGAAAAAAATTAAAAGTTCAGATAAATTACTATAAATATTCAAACAACAGAGTCCTCAGGATGAGTTAGAAAACACAAAGAAAGTATTTATAAAGAGCAACATCATCTTTTTTTGTTTGAGATTCTGTTTTGACTCTTGTAATACCACTATGGAATGTCATTTGGCATATCTAATTCCTATCAAAACCAACATAATTCTAAGCCCTCAAGAAATTCGTGAGTTGACCAGGATTTTGAAAGATCAAATTTTGCGAGAAAAACTGTCTTTCTAGAGAACTGTAATTTACCCAGATAAATATAACCTTACAAATCTATATACCTAAAATCATGTACATACTTAAATACCTATATAATTATAGAAAGGCATTTGGAGTTAATGAAATGTTTAGGTGCTTGGCAAAAAAAACCCTAGTTTTTCAGCAAGATACTGTGCTCGCAAACCTGAACACTTTAACAAAGATTTGTCTGGAAAAAAAAACAAAACCAGGACTTTTGTTTTGTCTGCTTTGGCAATATTTGGGATGAAAGATAATTTTTATACAAATTGAAAAGGAATTTGAAGCTGGGACTATTCCTATGCTGGCTGGCACCACAGTCAGCAGGATGTGGAATAACTAAAAAATAACCTTTGTTCCCATGTGAGATGGAAGAGTCCTTGACAGAATGAGGAAATGTGAAATTGTCATTCTCAGAGTAGACATGTAAAATTTCCATTCTTTACTGATGGAGCAATCGAGTAATGTCTCTGCTTCCTTCATCAGAGGTAATGAATGTTTGTTTACAGCTAACCAGAATGTAGTATTTTCTGTTTCAATTATATATTCTGAATTCTTCTATAGTGCATCCCCACTTCATTAGCAGAAATAGAACCACAGTACTTGTGAATTCAACTTTCATCTCAAAGGCTGTGCTTAAAACCGTGATTTATTTTCTTCCCTTAATGTTTTCTTTAAACAGGCAATTATATTTCTCAGATTTACAACATTTCTCTGTGTTTAGTCTGTGATATAAAGAGTCAAAGGTTGTCTTGGAGAGCGGAGATGAGGCATTTTGATTTGTAACCCTAGAAGTAACAAACCACACAGACAGAGATATCAAGTTTTGAGCCACATGTTAAGGAAAATGTCCCTTCTGTTTTGTGACATGTAACTCAGTGATTTTCACAATTTAAAATTATTGTTGGTCCAGCAGTTAAATCTTCCCTTCATAAGCTGTTTTTATATGAGAAACAGTACTATAGATTTGAAAAACAAAGGAAGGTTTCATATGCTATTATATAAAGTTATCAGAAACAGGATACACATTTAACTTCCCACAACCATGAAATCCTCCTTAAAACATACTCATTAAAGATTATATCAGCTATTATTTATCAACCCACTTCATATTTGTAGGAACTCAAAACACATTTGGTGATAATGATTTTTTGCTTAGAAGATACTTTACCTTATCCAAGACTGGGAGCATTTAAAGATTAAAAAAAAAAAAAAAAAAGAAGTATATTATACAGTTCATTAAGGACTTAGACACACACTTTAACCTTTAAATTTTTTTATTATTTATGCATTAGTGTATCTTTCTAAAGGTTATAAACATCATAGACTCATGCACATTACCAAGGGACTGTCCCACTACGATGCTCTTTATCTCTTTTCTATCAACCATGCAATTTACATGAATTTAAGTATGTATTTCAAATAACCTTTTTTTTTTGGTTACAGTAAGAATTTCAGAAGTCAATTTCTGTTTTTCCATTTTCTTCTTTTTGCATTTATAATGAGACAGAGAAATTTCTGAATATAGAAAAAACATAAGATTGTTAATGAAAAGCCTCTGCGCCTTCTTTTTCAGCCTTAGTATAATTAATGCTTTCCACATGAAGAAATATATCTGTGTTCTTACTTCACAGGAAGTCTTCTTGAGAGTTACACCAGGATTAAAGGAAACAGTAGCTCATAGACTAGAAGATTAAAAAAAATGCTGCAGCATATATAAATTTTATGATGTATTTTGCTGTTGCATTGTATATGACTCCACTGTGTCTTTATTTTGCAACTGGTTTATTGTGATATAAAAATTAATAGTTTGATCAGTGATTAGTACAGATAGTTAAAGACGTCTCAGCTTACATTGAACCTTGGAAGTGCAGGTTGCTTTTGAAGTATGGGCAAATTTCCAGATAGCTTTTTTCACTCGTGGGCTTTGATGCAGTACAATGAAACTGATTTTCACCTCCAATTTCAAGATATAGAAAAGATTCTAGGAGGCAAATAGTAGGAGGATTCTTTCTTGCTATGGAAAAGCAGCTTGGGTCAATAACATCAGGGAGAGTGAGACACATCAATCTGTTCTACAGACATCCACCAGAAAATTTCTGCATTTGTTTAGCCCATCAGGTTTCCCTCATTTTACCTTAGACTTTCTATGGGAACGTTCATTTGTTTGTTAAAGAACCATCATCTTCACTGTGCCACTGTCCTAAAGGTCATATAGATGATATGTTTCCGTGAAGAAAATATTATTTTGGATTCACATGTTACTGCAGTTGCCAATTATCCTGTTGTAATCCTCTGATATAGTGTTTAACACTCTCGTAATCCCTCCAAGAGGCACTTTTAAGTCAAACAAAGAAGCAGACCTGGCCCGAGTGGTGTTTCTTAACCCTCCCATATTCCGTGGAAAAAGTGCAAAGTCAGATTATTCAGTTTCTAAAAGCCATGAACTATCTAGGGGAGCCTAAGCACTGCTTAAAATTCAAATGTTTAAATACTTGAAGGGCTATGTAATTAATAAAACATGTATGATTTTTTAGAGTTTCTAGAATAGTATAGGAACCAGTGTTGAGTATTTATGATTGAATACTTCTGCTACTAAACTCAGAAGATTAAACTGCTTAGTACCTTACAGAACCTGGGAAGGAGAATGAACAAGAGCTGAATATCTGCATTTTTCCTGAGGCTTTCTAGCAGAAGTATTTGTTTGAGAATATCCTCTTTGTCCTGCTGTAAATTCAAATATTTTTCTAAAAGAAATAGACTTATTCTAATACTATATTGGTGCTTTACCACATCTATGTAATTCCTCTCAACCCATCCTTCCATATATTCATATTCTTTTATGCTTTTAATAAGGCAAGAGACATATATTTGGGGATTGTTTATCCACCTACACTGTTAGCCACTTTATCTTCACACTTTCGAATTTTGGCGCTGGTAAACAAAAGAACACCCACTGATCCATTCACAGACTCTGTTAGCAGGACATGAATTTTTTAGCTTTGTCCAGGACTTATGGATTAATACCAGTATCATTTAGAATGTCAACCATAGCCTTCAATGCCATGTTACTCCATTTACTGATTCAAAGCAGAGTGTCTGGTAACTATCAAAGGTTTCTTTTGAACTCTTGCACAAATATACATCTGATGAGCACAGCTACAAGGACTGTCAGCAAATGATTCATTTCTTTTCTGCATTTTTCCTGACTGCAGGACTGCAACAGAAGTTGTGTTTACCGGAATCCAGTTCTCAGCTATCATGGCCAGAACCGAAATTGTATTCAAAGTCCAAAACTGATAAGGAATTTCTCTGTTGTTAACCCTTCTTTCTTTCAGGAATCCCCCTTACTCATGCTCCACTCTTAGACAGTATAGATGAGACATTTGGGGGTTTTGTACACTAATGATTCTCTGTGTGGAGTAACCACCACGCTCAAGTCCTGACTGTAGTACAGTAACAACAGTGATACCACATCTAACATATTTTATTGACCAAGACATAAACCCAGAGAAATTGAAGATGAAGCTTTAGATTTTACGCAACTTGTTAATCAAAACTTTTCCAGAGAGCTAGTAATGCCATTGTTAAGTCTATGCTTATGATCATTAATATTATTTAGCTACAGATGTCTTATTATTGGACTGTCTCTGCAAATGTTGTCTGGTTTTGCAGATGAGGAAATTACTTGTTCTCGTTTTGGAGTCTTGATGGTCTTTGTAACTTCAGTAGAAAATTAAGTAGGGAATCTAGTTCACTGTGAACATAATCTCCCCTCATCAACTTGCTACATTGTTGATTCAAAGTAGAGCATGAAGGGTTATGAATATTATGAAGAAGTAAGAACGGTTTTGGTTCTTTTTCTATGTTAGAATACCAACTTTTTGCTTGTTACCAGTCCATGCACTTCAGTTTATCTGCTTTGTTGCTCTGATCTGTGAATACTGTTGCTCTGATCTCTGAATATTGTGTTCATATCCTGAAGTCAGATGTGTGGAAGAATTTACTATTATTGTCAAAGCCTATTGATTTCTGATGGGGTTGCTTCTGATCTTTCTTTTGTCCTCAAAATAATTCCCTGACCTTTTAGTCAGTCCTCATTGCATTTATTGATAACTTCAAATTATTTGGGGATCAATTCACATCAAAGCTCAGGGGTGTTAGAAAACAGAAGGCCACCATGTTTGTGTGTTATAAGTAAAGCTTCTCTTTAAAACTTTAAACTACTGAACACAATTCCCAAAGAACATTGTGTTTTTAGGAAGCACATTCTCCTCCCTTAATGCTTGTGGTTTCTTTGTGCATTTTCAGCCACAATCCTATTTAGTAAGCTCTTATTTCTGAGATGGTCACTGAAGGATTCAGCATTTTTTCATCCCATAAAAAACGTATAAGTCAAATTCTTCCTTACCAAATGAAGAGAAAGCAGAGATGTATCTATCAGTACCAGTAATACTCCTGAGCCCTTGAATATCTGTATATTTTAGTAAGCTGAAATATACAGGTTTATAAAAAAAAACTTAAATAATTCTTCAGTACTACTAAACACTTTGGCAGGGAAAATCTTTTAGAAAGCCACTAGTCATGTTTGCTGAAGTGGAAACTAAAGAAAAATCTGTTTCTAAGCAAAGTGACACTTCTTGGGACAATTTCAATGCTTTTCATTGAAAATTGTTAAGTTTTCAGAATCTGGGCCTGTAAGTGTGAAATACTTTAATTACCAGAAAGTAAGCGGTAGGTAACTCAGATCACCTAAACTGCAGTGTGATATACAGTCATGCTAAGACAGTTAAAACAATCATGATTTATAAAAGCACTCAAGGTGGATGGATTCAACTCAAGTAACTTTGAAGTCAGGTAGAATTATATGTAAACTTATTTAGGCTTGCCCATGCTAAAAAGTAGGTCTGTTTACTTTGTATCCTTTCTTGATCTGCTCTCTCCACACTAAACACAGTCTGCAAAACTGAACTGTATTTAATTTATCCTGCCTTAAACAAAACTGTAAGGCATGCAATGTATCAGCAAGAATATTCACACAGAGTAGGTACAGTAAACAATCCAGGAGACTCCTGAAGTGCATTGAGGATAACTTCTTAAGCCAGGTAATAGACAGACCTACCAGAGAGGACAGATTACTGGACATGTTGGTCACAAATGCAAGTGAGCTACTCGGTGATATCAAGATTGGAGGCAGCCTGGACTGCAGTGATCATGCACTGGCGGAATTTGCAGTCCTGAGGGATATGGTCAGGTGAAGAGTAAAGTCAGGACTCTGAGAAACCACAATTCCAGCTGTTCAAGGAGTTAGCCGATAGGATCCACTGGGAAACTGCCCTCAGGGACAAGGGAGCAGAACCGAGCTGGCAGATCCTTAAAGCTGCTTTCCATAAAGCTCAAGAGCTCTTGATCCCCAAGTGTAAGAGATCAGGGAAGAAAGGCAAGAGACTGGCATGGATGAGTCAAGACCTGCTGGTCAAACTAAAGGGCAAGAAGGAAATGCACAGGCAGTGGAAGCAGGGACAGGTATCCTGGGAAGGGTATAGGGATGTTGCCTGGTTGTGTAGGGATGGGGTCAGGAAGGCCAAAGAATGGTTAGAGCTGAACTTGACAAGGGACCAGAGAATAATAAGAAGGACTTATATAGGTACATCAGCCAGAAAAGGAAGGTCAAAGGAAGTGTACCCCTGCTGACGAACACGACTGGCAAACTAGTAACAGCAGATGAGGAGAAGGCTGAGGTACTCAACAACTATTTTGCTTCAGTCTTCACTGTCAGTCTCTCTTCCCATACCTCTCAAGCAGATAGACTGCAATGCAGGGGCTGGGGGAGCAAAGTTCCTCCCACTGTAAGAGAAGATCAGGTTCAAGACTACCTGAGCAACCTGAATATACATAAGTCTATGGGACCTGACAAGATACATCCGAGAGTCCTGAGGGAATTGACTGATGTAGCTGTCAAGCCACTCTCCATGATAACTGAAAAGTCATGGCAGTCAGGTGAAGTCCCTGGTGACTGGAACAAAGGGTGCATCCATTTTTAAAAAGGGTAGAAAGGAGGACCCTTGGAACTACCAACCTGTCAGCCTCATCTCTGTGCCTGGGAAGATCATGGAGGAGTGTTCTGCTGATCGAGGATGCCAATTAAACTCAGACACCAGAGTGAAAAGAGTAGGCTTATTTTAGTGTTAATAATTAAAGGATATAACCAAGTAATACAAAACATAAGCAGTAAGAAAAATACAGAACAGTACGCTTAATTACTACATACAGTTAAGCAAAGTAATGCACCTAATCATTATTACATGACAGGGAGAATAGTGATTAAGAAAGATACATCTCCACTTGCACGTTACCAACATCCAGATCTGCAGTCGCTGGGGAGCCCCGGTTACAGCGAGGATTTGGAGTACCTTTCCCTGCAAGTGGGAAGTCCTACATGATGCATCCATCTGTAGGTGAGGCATCCGAAGTTGCAGCAAGCAGGGCCAGGCTTATATACCAAAAATCAGCAAGCCAGAATACACCTTTGTTTTGAGTGGAAACATCTGGTTTCATCCTCCTGTTGGATTCCACCCAAAACCTGGCCAGGGCTTGGAGGGGAGAACCAAGGGAGTGTCTAACAAGGCCAAACACTTGGATTCTCAGCCTTGAACTAGGCTAAACAAAGAAAGGTGGATACATTCTCACAGCATTTCATCCTCGCTACTGATTATATTCTAAGCTACATCTTTCACTAGTGAGCATACACATTTTGTTAATGATCGGATACTAATAATTAACACTAATGGTAATACAGATTTTACTGATTAACAGATACTAATAATTGATATCATTTAATTGTGAGGTTCATCTAGAGATCAACTTTGTTTCAGAGCCTATTATTCAGGACCTAGCACTACAAGAAGATCCTCCTAGAAACTTTGGTAAGGCACATGGAGGACAGGGAGATGATGCAAGAAAGCCAGCATGGATTCACCAAGGGCAAGTCTTGCCTGGCCAGCCTTGCTCAATGTCAGGATGGAGATCAGTGATGAGTGGTGTCCCTTAGAGTTCCGTACTGGGACCAGTGCTGGTTAATATCTTCATCAATGACGTGGACATTGGGATCAAGTGTACCCTCAGCACATTTGCAGACAAAACCAAGATGAGTGGTGCAGTTGACATACCTGAGGGACAGGATGCCATTCAGATGGACCTGGACAAGCTCAAGAAGTGGGCTCATGTCAACCTCATGTGTACCAAGTGCAAGGTCCTCCACCTGGGTCGGGCCAACCTCTGGTATCAATACAGGCTGGGAGATAAAGGGATTGAGAGCAACCATGACGAGAAGGACTTGGGGTACTGGTGGATGAAACACTGGATGAGCCAGCAACATGCGCTTGCAGCCCAGAAAGCCAGCTGTATCCTGGGCTGCATCAAAAATAGCATGACCAGGTCAAGGTGACTCTGCCCCTCTACTCCACTCTGTTGAGATCCACCTGGAGTACTGCATCCAGTTCTGGAGTCCTCAGCACAGGAAAGACATGGACCTGTTAGAGTGAGTCCAGAGGAGGGCTACAAAAATAATCAGAGGGATGGAACACTTCTACAGGGAAAGGTAGAAAGAGTTGGGGTTGTTCAGCCTGGAGAAGAGAAGGCTCTGGGGAGACTTTATTGCAGCCTTTCAATACCTAAAGGGGATTTATAAGAAAGATGGAGACAGACATTTCAGTAGGGTGTGTAGTGACAGAGCAAGGGGTAACAGTTTTAAACTAAAAGAAGGTAGATTCAGACTAGATATAAGGAAGACATTCTTTATGCTGAGGGTGGTGAAACAATGGAACAGGTTGCCCAGAGAGGTTATAGATACCCCCTCCCTGGAAACATTAAAGGTCAGGTTGGACGGGGCTCTGAGCAACCTGGTTTAGTGGAAGGTGTCCTTGCTCACTTCAGGAGGGTTGGACTACATGACCTTTAAAAGCCCTTCTAACCCAAACTTTCCTATGATTCTATGATTTTATGATCAGACTTTGCCCACTCTCAGTGCCCCATCATGCTCCAAGCACCAGAGACATAATAACAAGTTTCAAACATGATATTAGGGAAACTGAAGGAGGAAGTTGTAAATTTAAAACCATCTCCATCACCATTGTGAAAAAGCAATAAATGAAGCAACTAAATTGTAATTTGCAACGGGGTAGAAGAGCAAAGAGATGGAATCTATGAAGCTAAGCAGTTTTTTGCAAAAGAAAAAAATCCTTAAACACAAAACATATAAAGCTCAGTGTTACACTTCAGCTGTCAGACCTAATCAAAATAAATAAATATGCAGGAGTCTGAAAGACAATGAAGTGGTATGACCATTTTATATTAAGCAGGAAGCTTCAATCAATCATATCTAAGGTGACACTTTCAGGTAAAGAAAAAAATGTTTCAAAAGACTTCTGTTGATTTCACTTTTGAGGTTTTTTTTTTTTTTTACAGTTCAACTACAGTTTTTATAACTGATGCAAATATTTTCCTCTGGAAGCCCTGAGAGTTCCCAAGGAAATTTCTCTTGGAATTCTGGAATCCACATGTAGACACACAGACATAAAAATAAATTTTGAACCTTGAATAATTTCAATTGGACTTCAGTGTAGCCACATATTTTTTGGGTATTGTCATGCATTTGCTCCAGTGTTTGAGTAAAGACAGATACCTATCAGCAGAAAACACCAGCTTGTAGGCAGAACTCATCTTGCAGCCAAGTTCTGCACTGAATGAAAACAAGGAAAATATCCCCTCTGCTGCCATGAGGTTGCAGCTCTGGGACATACCTTCTGTCACTGCAGACCCTGTCATAATGATAGGTCCTTCCCTGAGCTGGTTACCCCCAGTTCAAAATTAGGCAGGCCCCTGTATCTATCTATTCTATTCTATTCTATTCTATTCTATTCTATTCTATTCTATTCTATTCTATTCTATTCTATTCTATTCTATTCTATTCTATTCTATTCTATTCTATTCTATTCTATTCTATTCTATGCTATGCTATGCTATGCTATGCTATGCTATGCTATGCTATGCTATGCTATTCTAAATATTATATATACAGGAATACACAAGTACACACAGGAATATAGAAACTCATCAAGGTGAGGAAGAATAGTATCACAGAATAGGAGCTGACAGAGAGATCGGTTGCATCTCTTTGTCCTCTGAGAACGGCAGAGTTACCGTGGTGCCACCTTCAGGGAGATAACATATAGTTTTCTTAACTTATTTGTCAGTGAGAGATATGGCAGCACGGCACTAGGCTGTTTTTTTTTATTTCCCCACAGAATTCTGCTTACAATAAAACTGACATCAGAATTTGCAAAGCAACCCAGAGCAGCAGTTTAAACTTTATTCACAGCCAGCCTATTTATAATGCAAAGCTGTGCCTGCCTGTATTTAGAACTCATACAATAGCAAAAATAAATTAATAAAAAATATAACCACTACTATAATTTGATTCCATGTTTTTACAAATATTTGAATCCAGTCTTAGATGCTTATACAGGAAGCAAAAAAGGCAGTAAACATCCTCAATTTAAATAAAAAACCAACAACAACATAAATTATAATTTCTGAAATAAGATTACTTGAGTTTAAGATATCCATGAAGCAACAAAATCAGTGGTTTACATTGGGCTGAATTTTTTCTAATATCTTAAAAATAAAATTAAAAAAGTAACAATGATAAAGTTGTGTTTCTCTGTTAACAGAGGGCTATTTTCCCATCTTTTTCTGACAGACTGCTACAGAATAATACCTCTTTAATATACAATGAAGCATTCAAGAATATATAGAATAGAGAGACTATATACCTTTATACTGTCTATATGTTGTCATCTCTTCTGCTGTTCACTTCTTTAAAATAAAGATGGAAAGAAGATTAATTGTATTGGAATGACCCACAAAAGTTCCAACCTTGGACAAGATCTCAGTATCACTTAACATTAGTAGTCTTTCAGTAGATTTATGACAAGAAATAATTTCTTTTTGGTACAACAGCCATAAGAATTTGCAAGTGGTTTTAACAGCAAACAAGAATGAGATGGAAGTCAGTAGGCTTCTGAGACTAGTCACATGCAGAGCTTAATATTGCTAAACGTATTTGGTTTTCAGGTATAAACTTATTAGTGAGAAAGAAGTGTTAGGTGCTGCAGATTTTCTTCCATGGTGAAAGAAGACTCTAAACATAAATTTTTAAGGGGAAAATTCATCTGTGGGTGAGATAGAAAGCTGAGCAACATACGTGTTTTTCAGTTCTCAAGAATGGACCTTGGACGCAGTAACACTTACAGTATCCGAGGAATCTAGAAACAGATTTATTTAATTCAAAAGTGATAGAACCAGAGATGTTTTCTGAACTTCTGTTTTGTCAAAAATATAAATAAATAGATAAATAAATAAATAAATAGGTAGGTAGATAGATAGATGATAGATAGATAGATAGATAGATAGATAGATAGATAGATAGATAGATAGAGTGAATCCTCAGCCATTTTATCAGTCTGGAAGGTCGAAATTCCTGAAGAGGGTGAGCCAAATGCCTGTTGATCAGGACTCACTGACTGACTCCTTGCCCTGGCACTACAACCAAATTGTCATCTGACTCTAGTCAAGCTGTCTCACCTTAGCCTGCGCAAAAAATTCTGTTTTGTCCTTCTAGGCACTAAGCTTTCCCAGGTGGGTATTACCCTATACAAAGAGTTAATATAAGGGTTCAACTCCATCTCGGGGGAAGATGTAGATCATTCTGTAATGTAATGTCTATCATTACTAAGAATAGAGAAAAGTTTTCCAGCCAGCTAATTCTCTGCCAGTCTGAAAGATGCAGATTTGGGCTTCTGGAGGAAAAAGACGAGTAAGGAGGCATGTCCACAGACTCCATGGGCCTGTGAACAGCAGCCGGTCTTGATATTTTATAAGCTTCTCTGTTACAGCTACAGAACTGTTCTCAGTAGCTTAATGAGAAGATTTCTGCTTGTTAAAGCTAGCTATCACTATTGGTGATTTTGCAATTATTCAAGTACCATATATCTTGAAACAACAGATGTCACTGAGTTCATTATAATGGAAAATATACTTCCAGTCTATTAAGTTTCATGCTACTAAAAAGATATTTCAATGTAGTCATATCAAACTTACTGAGTCTGCTCCACACAACCACCTGTCAGCATTTTTTAGTTATATATAGTACTTTTGTGAGTGGTTTTAATTCAAACACAGCTCCCATTTTACCTATCTCCATTTCCATCCATGTCTCACAGGTGTCACATAATGCTACACTTCGGTACCTTTCAGTTTGGTTAACAGAATTATTAATGTAAAAAAAAAAAAAAAAAGAGAATTATGAGTAACAGTTTATTTCCATGCTTGTCTCTCCTGAATTAAAACTCTACACAACTAACACACATAATTTTCCAAACCATTCTTTGTTGGTACTTGGACTGTGTTTTCAGTCAAAGGACTTTATTGAGAATGCATGCAAACACAACCTATTCAGTGTCTATCTTTTGCTTCACAGCCTGGTTTCAATGTCCAACATAGACAAGCTTTTGTTAAGAATAAGAAAAAAACCCACAACATATTAATACAGGATAAAACTGAATAAAACAATTACTGTTATACAGGCCTGGGAAAAAAAAAGAATGTAAAACATTCCTTATCATTATATGGTTTCACTTCAAAGAATCTCCTTTATTCCCTACAGTTACCAGAGTAAGCTTCTTCCAAAAATGCTTCATAGAGATCTCCAGAATTGGATTTTTGTCTTCTACATCAGGCCTTCCCCAAGATGATGTAGTGAGAAATATATCATTGTTCTACCAAGGTTTCTTCTGAGTGTAAATTAACTCCTGGGTCTTCTTGTATTGCTTTATTGGGTTATAATGGCAAGGTTTTGGCAGCAGGAGTGGGTCTGGGGGCAGGTGTCTGCAGAGGTGGATTCTATGACAAGATACCAGAAGCTGCTGCTATGTCTGACAGAATCGATGCCAGCCAGCTTCAAGACAGACTCACCACTGGCCAAAGCTGAACCAGTGATATTAGTAGCATCTCTGTGATAACATATTTAAGAAAGGGTAAAAACACTGTGTACAGCAGCAGCTGAAAGACAAGAATGAGAAAATGTGAGAGAAACAACTATGCAGACACCAAAGTCATTGAAGAAGGAGGGAGAGGTGGTGCTCCAGCTGCCGGAATCCCCTGTAGTCTGTGGAGGTCCACGGTGGAGAAGATATCCAACCTGCAGCCCATGGAGGACCTCATGCCAGAGCAGATGTCCTGAAAGAAGCTGCAGCCCGTGAAAAGCCCATGTAGGAGTAGATTTTCTGGCAGGACCTGTGACCCCATAGGGGACCTATGTTGGTTGGAGCAGTTCGTGAAGAATTGCAGCCTGTGGGAAGAACCCACATCAGAGAAGTTCATGAAGAACTGTCTCCTGTGGGTGGGACCCTACGTTGGAGCCAGGCAAGAGGATGAGGAGGAAAGAGCAGCAGAGGAAACACATAATGAACTGACCGCAACCGATAGTCTCTGTCCCCCTGAGCCACTCAGGAGGAGGAGGTAGAGACATCAGGAGTGAAATTGTTCCCAGGAAGAAAGGGCGGGGGGGGATGGTGTTTTTAAATGTGTTCCTATTTCTTGTTATCCTACTCTGATTTACTTGGCAACAAATTAAACTTACTTCCCAAGCTGAGTCTGTTATGCCCATGACAGTAATTGTTAAGTGATCCCCCTGTCCTTATTTTGACCCATGAGCTTTTCGTTGTATTTTCTGCCCCCGACCTGTTGGCAGGGGGGGCTGACAGAGCAGCTTGGTAGGCACCTGGCAATCAGCCATGGTCAGTGCATCAACAGTTGCACAGTCCAATGTTTAGGACACTGACTGTCTGTCTTAACGTCTATCAGTTGGCTGCTAATGTTTCACCAAATGCAGAGTAAAGTGACCTCAAAATTCCTTTTTAGGCTGAGTGGATTTTACCTGAACTTAACACAAGTTGATTCTAAATGATAAATATTTGGGTTTGAGTTGGGGTTTTTTTTGACCTAATAGGCAGTTGCAGAAAATCTAAGTACACAGGAAACTCAGTACAAAATGATTTTGCATCATATAACTTCAGAACCATCAATAAATAGACCAATAAATGGGAATAATGAGAGGCCTCCATTAATAGACTGAAATGTGATGTGTTGTCAAAACAAAATTTCAGGGTATTTGGATGTGGCTTGCTGGAAGTGGGAAATGAGTGATAGCCACCAAATCAACTTGATGTGCATCAGCCATGTCTGGGACCTCAAGCATTATAGAGTGATTTGCTGGAGGAAACATTTGTCAAAGTTCCACTTGGTCAGAAGGTGGCTTGGGCCTTCCAATGTTTTTCTCACATCTGAGCAGGTCCTATCATGAGCAGGCAAAGCTCTTATGAATGTCTATGCAAGGGATGAAGTATGACTGACATACTTAGCTCTGGGAGAAAAGTGCTTTAGAGGATATAAAAAAAATACATAGCAAACATATCTATTTTCATTACATTGTGTGAACTAGAAATGTAACAATCTATGGACCTTATCTTACAAAATTCTTTTATAGGTGTTTGCTTACTGTTGCCTTTTTTCATACTGTTAAAAGCCTTTGATTAAAATTACTTCTATGTATATTTTTGCAATTTAGAACATAAGCCCACCTTTGACAAGTACTGACTGTGAGAAACTCAGGTATCGCCTAATAACTTTATCCCTCAGGTGGATCTGTATATTGAATATGCTTGTAGTGCTTCTACGATTATTCCTATGGTGAAAATAAAAATAAAAAAACAACAACAAAAAAAAGAAATGAAAAGGAAAATCATGAAGGTTAATCATATCATATATTACAGCAGATCAATCCTGCCCCCCATCCTATGAGATGATTTTAGGATTGGGAATGTGCTTATGTTTTTTCATAGATCATTTCATAATAAGCAAACAGATTTCCTTCAGCTCCTTCCATGTTAAACATGGTTGTATTTCATGGCCAGTGATTCCCATGCAAAAGAGAAACCAAGAGGCTTTACTCAATTGATTTCCATTGCTGCACATAGGAGTGCATCTGCTCCTCCTCTTTTTAAGGCAAGGTTCATTTAACTTGGAATTATGTGTTACAGTTTGGTTAAAGTCAGCACCCAGAGGCTGAACCTCACTAAAACAGGTAAATCAAGAGCTGCTTTCTTTTCAGTACAAACGTAGAAGGAGTAGGACAAACTATAAAATATTCTCTAGTAGACAACAGTAAGGTAAAAGGGAGGAAAAGGTAATTATGATCCCAAAGAGAAAGAGAGAGTTTGATTAGCACAAGTTACAAATAGCTTTTTAAAAACATGGGGTAAAATGAGTTCTGCTAAGTGATACTTCTGTTAAGATAATTTTTTCTATTCTCGTCAAATTCAGTTTATTTCTCTTAAAAAAGGGAGGTAGAAACCACCTGTGTTATAAAGATTTTATTTCTTTTAAGTACACTAAATGTACGTTTCTGAAAGAGGAATAAAGGTAATTTTGGGGATGTTCTCTTGAAAGATATACATTATTGTATGTGTAAGTACTGCTAAATTGGAAATAAAAGATCACGCCTTCGTTCTCCATCATTATGTCAATCAAAGAATAATGAAATCATGTTGCATTTGAGACAGATACATCAGAACAACAAATATTACATGCTTAGTCTCGGAGAGATTGTTTCAGTAATTAAGCAATGATGTTATGCTCTGTACATCTCCAAAGCCCAATTTATTTTTTTTACAGTTTTTATATTGTATCTTAGTCTGTCAAGATGGGATTTTTTTCATATTCTTTGCTGGATATTGCTTTATTCTATCCTGTAAAGTTGTGTTTTCTAGAAGCTTTACATTTCACACTGCTGTTGGAGCCAGCAAACCAGTAGATTACCTTAACTGCTGATCCTACTCATGCAAATGTCAATGTGTTGCAAAGAGGGTTGCAGGATGGGAAAGTCTGCTGGGGTAAATTACAATTAGTATACTGAGTTCATTAAAGGAAACAAAAAGATATTAAAACTGTGGAAAACTACAAAAGGTATCAATTGAGAAGGTGGACCTGAAAATCTGGAAAACACAGAGAGTGTGAGAGGATGAGGATGAAAAGAGAGGAAAATAACCCTTCTAGCATAGGTTAAAATAAGTGACAACAATAATGCCTATATATAGGGGAACTATATATATAGCCCTTCCCTGTGTGTGAGACACTTTTGGTATGTAATGTATAAATGTTTCAGCGTTCTGATTTTACACCAGCCAGATCATGTCAAATCTGAGTTTCTGTAAGAAGTTCAGTTTACATCAAAAGCATTCACCCTGGTATAGGAGCAGCAAATGGACAGGGGTTCTGGAGGAGGGGGTCAAACCTGTTACATGGGGAGGAGGGGAGGAAGGTAAAAAGCACAGTCTTCTGATGGACACTTTGTAAGATAAATAAATCAGTAAATAAATAAACCTCTTCTGTACATTTGATATTATTCTACCTGGTTCTGTCAGGTGGGATTTTTCAAAGATGCTGTACTGGTTTTGTCTGGGATAGAATTATTTTTCTTCATAGCAGCTTGTATGGTGCTGTGTTTTGGATTTGTGTTGAAAACAGTCTTGATAACACACCAATGTTTTAGCTATTGCTGAGCAGTGCTTACACAGTGTCAAGGCCCTTGTCAGCTTCTCACACTGTCCTGCCAGTGACTAGGCTGGAGAAGAAGTTAGGAGGGGACACACCTGGGACTGCTGACCCCAGCTGATTGAAGGGATATCCCATACCGTATAACATCATGCTCAGCCATAAAGACTTGGGGGGGGAAGAAGCATGCTAGGGCTGCCATTGCTTGGGAACTGGTTAGACATTGGTTGGCTGGTGGTGAGCATTTGGAGGGGATTTTTTGTATCACTTGTTTTTCCTGGGTTTCTTTTTCTTTGGTTTTGGAGTTTTTGTTTGTTGTGGTTTTTTACTTATTAAACTGTCTTTATCTCAACCCAAGAGTTTTCTCACTTGCACTTTTCCAGTTCTCTCTACCAGAGTTGAACCACAATAGACACAAATGGAGTTTCAGTGAGAGAGATTGAGTTGAGGCAGGATTGAGGGACAATGAATAAAGACCTCAGAAAAAAAGTTGGTGAAACAAACAATGAATTCTGACATTTCTTCTGCATTCACTAATAAGTGGGACGAGGAAATTTTATCATGAAACAGCTATGAGAAACTTCTGTTCTGTTGCATCTCACAAAATGATGGAGAAATCAGGTTTTTTTTACAGGAAGTACAAATTGCTTTCTTCTCTCCTTACTTGGATCAAGGGAAAACCACCATTTATGAATTAAGACTGTTCAGTGAAAGAAGTTATTGGTTTACCAGGAAGACTGGACCTCTAGTTATATTTTCAATCGAAGAACAGTCACGGCATTTTTTAGTTGGTGCTTGATTTAAATATCATTGTTTTGTTTTGGCTTTAGTATTAAGCAAAATATTATTGCTTATAGGCACATCAAATCAGCTCTGAAGGTCTTAGTTTCAACTGTTCTGTTCCCTTGTGTAAGGCTCTTTTTGCCGATCATTTCTTTTATGAATAGACTACAGCTATGTATAAAATATCTAAAGCATTATATTTTATGGGAAGAACTGCTGCTGTAGCTGCAGCACCTTTGGTTTTGAAGAATCCTTCACTTGCAGGTTGGGTGTGTGCCTGCATATGTACAGAACAAGTGATTACATCACTCTTCGGGTGAGAGAATCTAAGGCTTTTAATTAGGTCTTCATTCACCTTTAAAAAACTTATTACCCTGGGTCCTTTTGCTAAGATATTTATACCCAGTATATAATTGTAAATTTGTCATTTTTCTATCAAGTAAGAAATAAATGTCAGCTGTTGGACATTTGACCACCACACACACAGAAAAACGTGGATCTATCATGGTCCTAAGAGTTTTGCTTCTAATAAATCTTTTTTCTTTTTTTCCTCATAAAAGAGATATTTTGAGACAGGGCCTATTGACCATGTCAATAGATAGTCTTATTAAAGTAGGATTGATCACTTCCTTTTGTAGAGCTCAGGTCATGAAAATGTAAGTCCTTCTCTTAATGAGATCCGACAATGAACTTGCATCTATTAAATACTCAGATTCTCCCAGAATAATTTGGTTTTTAAACTCCACTGATGGCTTGTCAAAAGTAACAGTGGTCTACATAAAAAACATTATTCATATCTGAATGTTGTTAATACCAAATGAAAGTGGAAAGTGCTGTACTTTGAGGAAATTATGAAATCCGGGCTGAAAATATTTAGAATATAGCTATAAAATACTCCTGGGATCTCTGAAAGGCAAGGGTCAGGCTGTTCAATATCTCCATTAAACAGAACTTGTACATGACTTTTCAAATAAATAGCTCAAATTTCCCATTTCTAGTTTTATTTTGGACTAAGGTGAAGAAGAGGATCAAGAAAGATGGCAAAATGCTGCCAAATCTTATTTAAGAGGTCAGAGAATCTAATTATTTGGATAACGCCTTATGGTCATGGAAAGAAAGAGGGTGAATGCAACAATGAGATAATTAGTGATCTGTGCTTGTAGAGCTAAGATAAGACCAAGTGGCATATTAGAGTACTGTACAAGGTGACAGGGTTGATCCTAAATGTGTATGGGTGCAAATGTGGACAAAGTTTGATAGATTTTTTTAGCAGCCTGTTGATAAGATTGTTACATAATTCTGAGAACTAAACACTCAAGCTTGCATTTTAACTGTGAAAAAAACCACATAGTTTTTTACCCACAGATTATGATTTTCATCTTGGACTATGTATCTTTTTATTCACTGCTCAAATCTTCCCTTGACATGAATCTTGAATAGGCGTATGAAAACAGAAATCTTTTGTACTAGATGAGGCATCTTTTCTCTGCAATGAATTTTTCCACTAAAATAACTTTTTAATGAAAAAAAACCCAAAAATATACTTTTTAACTAGGTAAAAATTTTGAAAATAACACCTATACAAATTTTATTAAATTGGTTTAAAAACTGTTTAAGTACTGTAAACTTTACTGCACTTGACATGCTATTTAAAAGCATGGAACTTCGCAATATTTTATTTCCAAATAGTTTGCTATCTAAAGGAAACATAGAGAAAAGTAATATAATGGATCTGGAATTATATGTTTCACTTTGTGCTTTAAGTCATACAGACTGTCCTCACTTCTTGTCCTCAAACTTCTTAGTTCAGCAAATCAGAAAAAAAAAAGAAAAAATCTATTTATTTGTCAGGAAGAGAAAAAAAACCTCTTAAATCATCATATTTCCCAAGAAACATGTTTTGCAACTGCTTCTATTTGTGTGATTAGGTACATTTTCTCTTTTCTTGCAGATTCTTTTTCTACATGTAAATCTTGGGTTTAATGTCCAAACATTATCCAGCATGTCACAATAAATGTCTGAGTTGTAGAAAGGGCTTTAATCAAAGCTTCTCTGTCACTATGTTTCTAACACCAGAAGATCTGTTTTGGAGAATTCAGGGGATTCATGACTTGTTCTTTCCATATGGACACACTTTCTTTTTTTTATTACATTCCAAGTGACTTTTTGGATTTTCCTCCGTCACAGGAGATGATAGCATTCAGAACCTGGGCAGAATTATGTGTTTGAACTTTAAAATGTCTCAAGGGACAAGAGAGGAAAAAACCTCCATGAATGAAGTAGAGAAAGAAACTGCAAAGATATTGTTTTCACTATTTGAATCAAGTTCCCTGCTCATTATTAGAAGAAAACAACAATTTCCTTGGTACGTGGAAATGTATCCAAGGATGTGTCATTCTGAACAGAGTCCATAAGACAAAAACCTGAATATCAAGAATGATGTCTCCACAAACCTTCTCTGATGAGCCCAGAAGAAGTCCCAAGCATAAGGAGACTTTCAATGGCAACAAAACTTCAGATATGTTCAAAGAGTTCTTTAAAAATAATGTGTGCAAAATTTTTCGTTCAGAAAAGAAATATATTAGTTGATTAAAGCCAGTGTTGCCCAGGAACACAGAGGAAATGTATCTAAAACTATACTTCAAGAATGTAATAGTATAAAAAACTCTAATTCTTTTTCTTAGAATTCTTGTCCTTTAAAATATTTACATTGCTAAATTCCAGATGATGGGATTGAGACAACTTTATACAGGTGAAGAAGGAAACAATTTTCAAAAAGACAATATATTTACTGTGAGTTTCTTAGAGTGATAAATATGTTCATCATATCACTACTTCCACAGAGCAATTAAAGTTTAAAAAAAATAAAATAATTAAAAACCGACACAGCTTTCAAAGCTGATATTCTTTACAACGCCTTTCAGATGCCCTGCTCTGACCCAATCCTACCTGCAACTATCACGGTGAAATTCTTCTTAAGACTCACAATGTTGATTTGTTTAGAGGTTACCTGGACGACAGCCAACTGAGAAAGGATGTTTTTAGCAGTTAATGTGTACTTTGTAAAAATAAATAAATAAACAAACTTGTTTTCTCCAATTCTTGATCTCAGAGGGATTTGAAAATATGTGTCAGCTCCCTCTGCTAGCTGAATATCACCTGTTACTAAGATCTCAGTTCTCTTCCTCTCTCCCAGATTATTTTTTTAATAAGCTTGGAAAACAACTGACAAAACAGGGCAAAATACCTTTCAGATACCACATGGTTTAGAACATTTAGAAAGTTTTCAAGGGGAAGATCATAATTTTAGCCTTGTAAGGCATATGATTTACCAAATAAAATGATGTTTCAGATTGTATGACATATTCATAATCTCTCTACTCCAATCCCTTCCCAGAGCAGGCTCAACTACAGGGTCAGACCAGGTTGCTCAGGGCTTTATTCGGTGCATGCTGGAAACACTTCATGGAAGGAGATGGCACCAACTCCTTGGGCCGTGGCCCTATTATTGTCTGTTCATCCTCATATTGCCTGCCTCTCTGGCCTTGTTCAGATGGCTTCCCTCCAGGACCCAGAGCTTTCTCTGCAAAGCTGCCCCTGGCTGTCTGCCCATTATTCTTGCCCCAATTGCATGGGGGCCCCATTGGCCCCTTTCTCCCACCTGTCCCAGTCTCTCCAGATGGCAGCCCTTACCTCATGGGCATCAACTGGTCTCTGCCCTTGGCATCACCTGCTATCTTGATAGAATGCACTTTTTGTCCTCCCCAGGTTGGGGGAGGACAGATAGAGATGTAAGACTGGCCCTAGGAGATACCCTGTGGGACCCCATGAAGCACCAGCCTTCAAGCAGATACAACTGAGTGCCTACCACCTCTGAGCCCAGCTGCCCAATCAGGTATTCAACCACCTTGTACGGCACCCACCCAGAAACCCTAACTTCCATCTTGGCTACAAGAACATTGTGGAAGAGTGTTGGAAGCTTTGTGACATCCCCTGTCCTCCGCCTATCCACAAATCTAGCCATTTTATCACTGAAAGCAACAAGGTTGGTCAGGCACCAACCAATTCCTGCTCAAACCACACTGAGTGTTTCCATCACTTTCTTCTCCCTCATGTGCCCAGAGATGTTCCCCAAGAGGATCCATTTCATGACTTTTTCGGGCACCAAAGTCAAACTGACTGGCTGACTGTTCCCCACACCACCTTTCCTGTCCTTTTTGAAGACAGCTGTGATGTTTGCTTTTCTCAAATTGTTGATAATTTCCCCTAATCTCCATAGCCATTCAAAGATTCTTGACAGTGACCTTACAAAGACACCAGCCAGCTCACTCAGGTGCAGCCCCTCCAGGTCCCACAGAACTGTATGGATTGAGTTTGTGCAGGTAATCTCTGAATTAACCATCATCTACTGCTGGTTCTTCTTCTCCTTAAACCACTTTTACTAAGCAGAGAGTCCTTGGAGATGTCAGTGAAGACTGATTTTTTTTTTTTATTAGATGTTTATTTGAAACGTACAACAGCATGAAGCTTTTCCAGCATAAACATTACTGTTAAATAACAACTGTACTACCACAAGAAGTCTGTGTTTTATGTAGAGACACAGCACACATACACAATATATATGTACATATAACCCCACACCCCACTCACATTTACATGAGTGCTAGAACTTCACACTGGGAAACATACTACTTTTTTGACAAAAATGTTGATAAAAGAGTCCCCATAAGCTTCACAAAAATACAAACATTTTTGTTCTCACTTATCTTCATATGGACATTCATATTTTTCATACTAAAACTTGCCTTTCTTAGAAGCTGTGGACATTTTTTTTTATAGAAATGATCCTAATCTTGAGAATCTTAAAAAAAAAAATCCACAACGTGAGTGCCATGTAAGGATATTCTGGAGACAAAACAAACCCAGTCTTCAATTTAAATGTATGCAGTTAAAATACATGATTTAACTAAATGTATATGTATCAGTAAAACCAGCAGAAAATATCACAGTGAATCACATGAAGAATTACAGTGTGCAGATGACACTGTACTACAGTATGATTACTAAGTACATATTTAATTCACATATATGTGCCTAGCCTGAACAATAGGAGAAGAATAATACTGTATTCTCTGGTAATCTAAAATTAATGTGTTGTAAACCATTTACTGCCACGTGTGCTGAAGGTTGAAAAGCTTGTAGACTGTGTTATGCATTTAGTGAGAAATGCTACTAATGGTTGGCATGGCGACTCAGTAAGAAAGCCAGAGGGCTCACTTGTAAATCACAGTGAACTCCAGAGACAGTGCTTTGATTCCTAGAGCTATCAGTCAAACTGAGAATCACAGCCATGGCAATTAGCAGCATGTATCAAAGCTCATCACAGAAAGCAGACTCATTGCTTCTTGGAGTGTTTGCCTTCCTGAAACCATGCTGTAGTGGAGGGAGAGAGTATTCAACATGATCAACAGATTGACAATCAACGAGAGTCTGCTAAAGGGAATTTCAAACAGGGTTGCAATCTCATTATAAGGCTTTGGCAAGTCACTCGATCTAATTTCCCTACCAGGCGTTAGAGAAAGACAAAGAAAAGCAAGAAAACTGTAGGGGAGTTATTGCGATGATGTGGTGCAGCAAACTTGACAACAGAATTGTAGAGTTGTGTTTTTCTGTTCTTTCCACTCTAATGCACAGCATTACTTGGTGCATCATTCCAATGTATGCAGTATTTTTACAGTGCTCCTGGGGCTCAGCTCTGTGCAAGAATTCAAAGAATATGCTGGTAGAAATTGGCACCTGCTTGTCTCCAAGAAAAAAAGTTGGTTCAACAGCTGAGCTGGGAGCAAGAGGAGGGTGGCGCCTTTTAGCACAGGAAAAAATTTTGCTTACAGAAAGAACTGGGTGAGGAAGAGGGATGTGGTGGTTAGAATGGAAGGGAAGGGAAGGGAGGGGAGGGGAGGGGAGGGGAGGGGAGGGGAGGGGAGGGGAGGGGAGGGGAGGGGAGGGGAGGGGAGGGGAGGGGAGGGGAGGGGAGGGGAGGGGAGGGGAGGGGAGGGGAGAGCAAAAAAATTTCTCAAAGTTATTTCTTGTGGTCTGTCCTTCCTTACAGACACTACAATGGCTGCAGTTATCCATGCTGAATAAATTTCAAACTGGAATTTAAGCCAGAGGTACAGCTAAACTGAGAGATCTTGAGTTCCTTGTTTTGTCACAGCAAAAACCCGCAGATTGAGTTGACTGTGAATAGTCATTCAGGTGTTCTAGAAAACTGAATTATGTATTCTGTGGTAATTTTGCAGCAGCTGAACTGAGGCTGAATGTGTCTTCTTCAGAATATCCCCTGGACTTTTCAACTTCAGCAGGCCTGAGAAAGCAGATGTAAAGGACTGTTTCAGATACATACTTCTTTGGAGTTTAATCATCTTTTTGGGTGTGGGAGAAGGGGAGACATGGAAAAGTGAGAAATACTTCTGCATAAATTTCACAAAAAAATCCCTGAGAAACCCATGCTGTCATTTACAGGACAACCCTCAATGCAATTGCCATGCAATAAGAAAAATTTTGAATTTGTTATTTTCATATGAGCTGACATATGGAGATGAATTAACTAACAGCTGCATCAGACAGTTTTCATGCAGCTCCTAGACGTATTAAACTGAGTAAAAATTATTTTACCTCTATAAAAATGTAAGGATAGGCAGCCAGATCATATTGTCTCAGTTGAAAACCTGAAGGAGGAAGGACAGGAAAAATAAATCATTCCTTGGATCTCCTCCAGAATGTCCTGTTATTAGACTTTAGACTTTTGCTCATATGGAGCAAGAGTGGATTGGGAATTTTCTGACAGAAAAAACAATGAGTCAACCCACACTGCCTGCTGGCTCCATGTATATCACACTAAGACAGGGTAGGATTATTGGTCCTGACCAGACAATGGACCTCACCACTATATAGGTTTAGAATGATGTTGTCACAAGCGTGAGCAATCTATTACATGGAGCAGTATGACAAAAGTAGGACTCTAAATAGTGACTTAAAAACCCCAAAATGTACTTCCAGATGTTTCTTTTAGGAGACCTGGTGTTTATTATGAGGAGAATAAATGGGTAACTATTTGCATTTCTACAATAAGTATGATCCATTGTTTTATGAGATATCAGCAGGACCATCGTAATGGGAAAAGTAATAGCATTTTGACTGATAAGAGAGAAAGGAATATTAACAGAATAAGAACTGACAGGGAAGATTAAAAGAAAATAATGTATATGCGAGATATCCTGATGAACGAACTATGCGAAAATACTCTCAGCAAGACACTGAATCAAATAACCTTGAAAGCATGAAACTAAAATTATCATTATACAAGCTGAAGGGAAAAAAACCCACCATGATGAAGGAAGACATAAAGAAGGACTTCTAGTAAAAAAAAACCTAAAGGAAGAAAAAATTAATTATTCATAGCAATTTAATGTATTAAATGTATTAAACTGTATTAAATGTATTAAACTAAATAATATTTTGACAAAACATAACAAACTAACAAGATACTTCTTGAATTCTAGAAGAAGCTTCATAAAATATGTTAAGAAATAATGAATTCAGGATTTATTCCACATGCAATAAAACTATGCCCAGAAGTTACATCAAGAACAAAATGATTGACTTCAAACTGTAATTAAATTACTGAAGCTGTTCAGAAATTCTCGAGTATGTGATCAACAGTTTCACCTACTTTATACGTACTAAGAATATCTTGTTCAGCTTCATTTTCACAGGTACAAGTGGATAAAGAGAATAAATAAAATAGAGGCAGAGAACCAGAATTTCAAAATCAACAACATGATTTTCCAAGGCTACGTATTCAGGAGTCAGATCTGTCAAATATTTTTGGTAGTTATAGGTAAAAATAAGGACCTTAATGCTTTTATATGTGTGTAAAATCAGGTTGGGTGCCTGATTTGCTGTAATAGTAAACTCTTGTCCATGCAATCTGGCTATAAGTGTTGGGACGCTAGAGCAAAATCTGTGTACCCATAGTGCGGAGTGACGTCTCCCCTCCAAATCCCTCTGCTGCCCAGGAGACAGATAGACTATTGTTACAAGCTGATAATAAGTTTCATGGCAAGAGTTTATTACTTTGGTAAAGAAAGACCTTGTTCAAAACCTGCTGCAAGTGCAGGTGATGCCCAAGTCTCCTCACTATTTGTAATTATTTAGACTATAGGAGGATTTCCTCCAGGCAGACTGGATACCTTACCATTTCTGCCAGCTTTATAACCACTTCAAAATTAGAAAGATTAGTGTTTAAGTGATGTTTTACAAACTCTAACATCAGCCATGGCATAAACTGTCATTCTTCTCCCTGCTAACTAATTTCACCACTGCAATAACTCATGTTTTCTCCTCACACAAGAGTTTTGGCAGTGGTTTGGTAAGTTTATTCAATATTCAATTCAATACATGCTGACTCCAGGGAAGTAACAAGGAGGTAAGAGCTGTGACTTCTTAAACCTGTTTACATCATTCATAATAATTAACTGCAGACTCAGGGAACAACCCACATACAACAAACACCAATTCCTCTCTTTGTTTCCCATTCTTTATATCCCACCTACCATTGCACCATGACACAACATTTGTACAGCTGCAGTGGGAACTAAGTCAAGCAAAAGTTCTATCTGAAGACGGACCAAACCAAACCAAAAAACTATCTACCCCCCAAATCACATACACTCATCCCTTTTTCTTCTTTTTTGTGCAAGGAGATATGCAACTAATTGGTGCAGCTGGATGGGTAACTGCTACAGCTTAATGTTGTGACAGAAAAGTTGAAAGAAAGGTGACAGTGGGAAAGAGGTCAGTGGAAAACAAAAGGCAGTGACACCTTAAACCACTAATGATACTGTCAGTCACAGTGTCAACTGACAGCCTCATTTAATGCGTAGCTAGGTAGAGCAGGTCACGTTAATCTGAGCAACAGGAGACTTTGGTTAAGTACTGATTAAGAGTGTAGATAGCCAAAATGAAAACATTAGCTGTGAAAGCTCTGCAAGTAAAGCCATGGTAACTATAAGACAAAAAAGAAATACAGAGTACAAGATGCAGAGATGAACAAGTAAAGGGAGATGTTTTTCTTCTCTTTACCTTTGAAATACAAAATGTTATGCATTTTGCAGCTGCTCATTTGAGAAGCTAAAATGCACTTGTGAAAATTACTTTTTCTTGGTTTATTTTGCACATTATAAATTCTGTCAGAATACAAAGCTTCTGGTGCATATAGTGACTTTAATATTACAGTTACATCCTTTGTTTAATACATCAAACAGGCAGCATCAGTTCATTTTTTTTAAAGTCCTCTTTTCATGTGTGCTACTGCAGTTAATGTCTTCTAGAAAATAGCTGTTGACGTGGGTTGACTCTGTAATAAATAAGGAGAGGAAACCATGAAAAGCACATGGTTCAGTCACAGAATCACAGAATCATTCAGGCTGGAAAAGACCCTTGGGATCATTGAGTCCAACCATCAACCCTACTCTACAAAGTTCTCCCCTACACCATATCCCCCAGCATCTCATCCAAACGACCCTTAAACACATCCAGGGATGGTGACTCCAACACCTCCCTGGGCAGCCTATTCCACTGTCTGATCATTCTTTCTGTGAAAAATTTTTTCCTAATGTCCAGTCTGAACCTCCCCTGTTGGGAGTTTAAAGCCATTCCCCCTTGTTCTGTCACTAATCACCCATGAGAAGAGACCAGCACCAACCTCTCTACAATGTCCTTTCAGGTGGTTGTAGACAGTGATGAGGTCTCCCCTCAGCCTTCTCCTCCTCAAACTGAACAGTCCCAGCTCCTTCAATCGCTCCTCACAGGATCTGTTCTCCAGGCCCTTCACCAGCTTCGTTGCCCTCCTCTGCACACACTCCAGCACCTCGATATCTCTCTTGTATTGAGGTGCCCAAAACCAGACACAATACTCAAGGTGTGGCCTCACCAGTGCAGAGTACGGGGGGACTATCACCTCCCTACTTCTGCTGGTCACACTATTTCTAATACAAGCCAGGATGCCATTGGCTTTCTTGGCCACCTGGGCACACTGCCAGCTCATGTTCAGCTGCTTGTCAGTTAGAACCCCCAGATCCTTCTCTTCCAGACAGCTCTCCAGCCACACCTCCCCAAGCCTGTAGCAATGCAGGGGGTTGTTGTGGCCCAAGTGCAGGACCTGGCACTTGGCCTTGTTGAAGCTCATCCCATTGACGTTGGCCCACCAATCCAATCTATCCAAGTCTCTCTGTAGTACCTCCTTATCCTCATGCATATCAACACTCCCGCTTAACTTGGTGTCATCTGCAAACTTACTGATGATACACTCTATGTCCTTATCAAGATCATCAATAAAGATGTTGAACAGAAATGGTCCCAACACCGAGCCCTGAGGAACACCACTTGTGACCGGCTGCCAGCTGGATTTAGCTCCATTGACCACCACTCTCTGGGACCGTCCATTCAGCCAGTGCTTGACCCAGCAGACAGTACGCTCATCCAGGCCATGGGCAGCCAGTTTTTCTATGAGAATCTTATGGGGAACTGTGTCGAATGCTTTTTGAAAATCCAGATAGATAATATCCACAGCTTTTCCCTCATCTATTGATCAGGTCATTTTGTCATAGAAGAAAATCAGGTTTGTCAGGCAGGATCTGCCCTTCATAAACCCATGCTGACTAGGCCTGATCCCCTGGTTGTCCGTTATATGACTTTTAATGGCACTCGAGATGACCTGCTCCATGACCTTCCCTGGCACTGACGTCAGACTGACAGGTCTATAGTTTTCTGGATCCTCCTTCCTGCCTTTCTTGTAGATGGGTGTCACATTTGCCACCCTCCAGTCCAATGGGACCTCCCCAGTCAGCCATGACTTCAGGTAAATCATGGAAAGCGGCTTGGCAAGCACATCTCCCAACTCCCTCACCACCCTTGGGTGTAACCCATCCTGTCCCACAGACTTCTGTGCATCCAAGTGGTGTAGCAGGTCTCTGACCATTTCCTCTTCAATTGTGATGACCTCATTCTGCTTCCCCTCCCCATCTCCTAGATCATGAGGCTGGGTGTCCAGGGAACAGCCAGTTCTACTGCTAAAGACTGAGGTGTTGAGCACCTCAGCCTTTTCCTCATCCTTTGTTACTATGCTTCCCTCTGCATCCAATAAAGGAGTGAGATTTTCCCTAATCCTCCTTTTGCTGTTATAGAAACACTTTTTATTATCCTTAACAGCTGTAGCCAGGTTGAGCTCTAGCTGTGCTTTGGCTCTCCTAATGTTCTCCCTGCATAACTTCACTACATCTTTATAGTCTTCATGAGAGACCTGGCCCCTCTTCCAAAGGTCATAGATTCTCCTTTTGTTCTTGAGATCCAGCCCAAAGTCCCTGTTTAGCCAGGCCACTCTCCTTCCCCACCTGCTTGTTTTTTGGCACATGGGAACAACCTGCTCCTGTGTCTTTAAGACTTTGCTCTTGAAGTATGTCCAGCCTTCCTGGACTCCCATATCCTTCAAGGCAGCCTTCCAAGGGATTTTGTTAATCAGTCTTTTGAACAGGTCAAAGTTAGCTCTCCAGAAGTCTAAGGTGGCAGTTTTACTAACACCTCTCCTTGTTTCTCGAAAGATCAAAAAATCGATCATGTGATGATCACTGCACCCTAGACAGCCTCCAACCTTTACTTCCCCCACAAGCTCTTCCCCGTTCACAAGAAGCAGGTCCAGGAGGGCACCTTCCCTGGTCGGCTCACTCACCAGTTGTGTGAGGAGTTATCCTCCACACATTCCAGGAACCTCCTGGATTGTTCCCTCTCTGCTGTGCTGTGATCCCAGCAGATACCTGGGAGGTTAAAGTCCCCCACAAGAACAACGGCAAGTGACTGCGAGACTTCTCCCAACTGTTTATAGAAGGCTTCACCCACCTCAGTGCTTTGGTTGGGAGGTCTATAGCAGACTCCCACAGCAAGATCTGCTTTATTGGCCCAGAAAGGTAGTGGAAGATAATTTTAAAGGCTTTTCTCCTGATACCTTTTATAAATAGATTATTTGGGGGCTACAGTAGACTAAGAATTGTATCACTCATGCAGTTATATCCATTGTTTTAACAGTGAGGAAGCCAAACAAGATGATGTGTGAAGTCAAACCTGTGCAGAAATAGACAACAGCTTTTCTATCAGAAGTACAGAAGAGGGACAAAAAGTAACAGTTGAGGTGATTCATAGATGTTTATGTCATTGGAAAGAGTGGATCACCCAGCACCATACTACTATGATAGCAAGTTGTCTTTATGTTGCTAGACCGCCTTGTTTGTAATTACACAAGGACACTATCAGATCCTCAAAATACCTAGCAAGCATTCAAGTCTGTCATGGAATTTGGTGCTTGTATTGCTCCCACTTTAGGCTGGTTTGAAGATACCTGTCTGCATCATGGCTGAAGTTGCATATCCTCTAGTCTCTTGGGCCTGGAAAATTGTAGGCCACATGAAGAGTTTAAATGCACACTGAACTCCTTCCTCTTGGTGGATAACTTGACTATGTCAAGTGTGAATAACTTGATTGCAAGATGGAGTGCACTCAGGCATAAATGGAAAGCCAGCAGCAGAGACACATGAGTGTCTCTGTTTTACAGAAGCTCTGTGAGGATGATGAGCAGATCTTGCCTCCAGCTACCTCTTCTTATCTTGGCACCTCAGTGATTAGCAGAGGGCAAGGATCTGAAGTAGAATAACTGTCAAGAATATCACCTGTGCCTTTTGAGTTCAAAAACCAAACCTCAGCATGATCACAAGTGCTGCATCTGTATCACACCGGTAATTCCACCCTCCTTGACCCAGTAAAGAAAACCCTCCAGAATGAGAGCTTCTCCTCCGTCCCCACAATAATACCTAAACAAACCATAAAATGAAAGAGATTTTTGCAAGCTCTGGATTCTGCTGGTCCTTGAAGCCAACTTTTCCTTACATTAAAACAGTACATTTCTGGAGGAGGTTTGTCTGCAGAAGATTTTCTGTTTTCCAGAGATGACCCTTATCCTGTACTTCTGTTATGTTTTAACCCCAACTGGCAACTAAGCAACACACAGCTTCTCACTCACTCCCTCCCAACAGGATGGGGGAGACACTTGAAAGGGTAGAAGTAAGAAAACTCAGGGTTGAGATAAAGAGAGTTTAATACATAAAGCAAAAGCTGTGCAGGCAAACAAAGCAAAAAAAAAAAAAAAAAAAGGAATTCACTCACCACTTCCCTTCGACAGGAAGGAGTCCAGCCATCCCCAGGAAAGCAGGACTCCATCACGTGGAACAGTGACTTGGGAAGGCAAATGTCATCACTTAGAATGTCCCTACCTTCCTTCTTCTTCACCCAACTTTATATTGCTGAGCATGATGTCATACAGTATGGAATATCCCCTTGGTCAGCTGGGGTCAGCTGTCCCAGCCGTGTCCCCTCCAACTTTTTGTGCACCGCCAGCCTCCTCACTGGTGGGGCGGTGTGAGGAGCGGAGCGGAGCAGAGACGAGACGAGACGAGACGAGACGAGAGGAGACAAGACAAGACAAAAGGAGATGAGAGGAGATGAGAGGAGATGAGAGGAAGAGCTTAACCTTACGGCACAGACAGGAAGGCATTGAGAAAACCATTTTGCAGTGAAGAAGTTTGACAAAGACTAAAAAAGCTACTGAGTTAATAGAGTTAGTAACATGATGCTGTTGAGCTAAGAAATGTGGAATAATGGGAAGATTGTGTAACAATAAGAATCTGTTTTAAGAAACAGCTAGAAAAACTGGAAATTCAAAGGATATATTCACACTTACAGTAAAGATTAGTAAGAGTGATGACTAGACAGATAATCATAATTTAATGTTGAGAGTATCTGACCTTGAGTTTTCAGGCTAAGAAAACATTTAAGTGCTTGGTTTTTGCTTATTTGATTTATGTATTTTCTTATTAATCCTCTGACGCATGCATTTTATAACTGTTTTTTCAGATGCCTTTATAGAAGGGGACAGAAGTGAACTGCCAGGGACATTCTCACCACGTAGGACAAAGGCAACTTCTATAACAGTGTGCTGTTAGGTGCAAGACAAACTGAATTTCTTATGGACCACCAAAGTCCTGGGGATACAGAGCCAATTCTCAGTCCAACAGCCGTAGGATGAAAGGCATTGAAGATGAAAATCCAGTACAGTCCAGGCCTCCAATTTGCCCCTAATAATATCCTCACAGTCTTTTCTTCACTACTGCCAGATGCAGACGGCCCAGATAAGACCCCAGAATAACTTGCCCATCCATGAACGTGAATTACCGGCAACAGAGAAGCACAGATGTCTTCCTTACCATAGCATGGGCTCAGTTCTCAACCCTCAGTGCTAGCTCCCTCCCCCTGGGCCTCAGGGCAGACAAATCATAGAATCATAGAATATCTCAAGTTGGAAGAATATCTCAAGTTGGAAGGGACCCATAAGGATCATCGAGTCCAACTCCCAGCTCCTCGCAGGACTACCTAAAATTAAATCATATGACTAAGACCATTGTCCAGACACTCACTGAACTCTGACAGGCTTGGTGCTGTAATCAGTTCCCTGGGGAGCCTCTTCCAGTGACTAACCACCCTCTCAGTGGAGGATCTTTTGCTGATGTCCATTCTGAACTTCCCCTGATGCAGTTTTATTCTCTTTCCTTCTGTCCTACTGTTGGTCACCAGAGAGAGATTAGCACCTTCCCCTCTGCTGCCCACTTTGAGGAAGTTGTAGATTGTGGTGGGTGAGGGTATCCCTCAGCCTTCTCTTCTCCAAACTGAATAAACCCAGTGACCTCAGCCGCTCCTCATAACCCTTGCCTTCGAGGCCTTTAACGATCTTGATTGTCCTCCTCTGAACACACTGTGGTAGTCAGCCAGAAGACAGAGACTGAAAGAACGACCGCCCCACATTCCAGGAGGAGATTGTCAGTGACCTACTGCATCACAAGTCTATGGGAGCAGATGGGATACACCCGAGAGTGCTGAAGGAGCTGGCTGGGGTGCTTGCCAAGTCACTTTCCATCATTTACCAGCAGTCCTGGCTGACCAGGGAGGTGGCTTGGATGGGCTCACACTTTGATGGGTAAAACACTGGCTGGATGGCCGGGCCCAAAGAGTTGTGGTGAATGGAGTTAAATCCGATTGGTGGTCGGTGACTAGTGGTGTCCCCCAGGGCTCGGTTTTGGGGCCACTCCTGTTTAACATCTTCATTGATGATCTAGACGAGGGGATCGAGTGCACCCTCAGTAAGTTTGCAGATGACACCAAGTTGGGTGGGAGTGTTGATCTGCTCGAGGGTAGGGAGGCTCTGCAGAGAGATCTGGACAGGCTGGAGCGATGGGCTGAGGCCAACTGGAGGAGTTTCAATAAGGCCAAATGACAGGTTCTGCACTTCAGCCACAACAACCCCAAGGCTGCCTAGGGTGGTGGTGGAGTCCCCATCCCTGGAGGTGTTTAAGAGTAGGGTCCACATAGCACTTAGGGATATGGTGTAGTTGGGAACTGTTGGTGCTAGGTTAACAGTTGGACTAGATGATCTTCAAGGTCCTTTCCAACATAGATGATTCTGTGATTTTCTGTGACATTCTTCTTATATTGAGGCACCCAAAACTGCACACAGGACTCGAGGTGGAGCCTCAGCAGTGCAGTGTAGAGTGGGACAATCCTCTCCCTTGACCAGATAGTTGTGCTATTCTTGATGCACCCCAGGACACACTTGGCCCTTTTGGTTGCTAGGTCTCACTGTTGACTCATATTCAATCTGCCATCAGCCCAAACCCCCAGATCTCTTTCTGCATGGCTGTTCTACAGCCGCTCATCCCACAATTTATATGTGTACCAGGATTACCCTGTCCCAGTTAGAGAATCCAGCACTTGCTCTCGTTAAATTCCATATGTTTGGTGATTGCTCAGCTCTCTCATCTATCCAGATCTCTCTGTAAGGCCTCTCTCTACCCTCAAGGGAGTCCACAGCTCCTCCTAATTTAGTATCACTGGCAAACTTACTTAATGTGCATTTGATTCCTGCATCCAGATCATTTATAAAAACAATAAAGAGTACTGGTGCTAAAATTGAGTCCTGGAGAACCCCACTGGTGGCTAGCTGGCAGTCAGACGTAACCTCATTTACCAAAACTTTTCGTGTCTGACCCATCAGGAAATTGCTTACCCAAAATATTATGGACTTGTCTATTTGTGTGCTGGGCATTTTGTCCAGAAGGATGCTGTGAGAGACAGTAACAAAAGCTTTGTTAAAATCCCAAAGCACCACATCTACTGGCTTCCCTTGGTCAGTAAGATGGGTGACCTTGTCAAAAAAGGAAATTAAGTTAGTTAAGTAGGACTTTCCCTTCATGAACCCATGCTGGTATGACCAATGACTGCATTATCTCTCAGATGTTTTTCCATAACTCCCAGAATAACCTTCTCCATAATTTTACAAGATACTGAAGTGAGACTGACAGGCCTGTAATTATTAAGGTCTTCCTTCTTACCCTTCTTAAAAACTGGGACGTTTGCCAGCTTCCAGTCTACTGGGACCTCTCCAGACTCCCAAAACCATTAAAAAATACTGAAGAGAGGTCCTGCTATGACATCAGACAGCTCTTTCAGTACCCTGGGATGAATCCCATTGGGCTTCATAGACTTATGTGCATCCAGCTGGAGCAACAAGTCTCGAACAAATTCAGGATCATCATTCCCCCAGACACAGCCTTCCAACGCAGGCTCTGGGGGTCCCAGGGCCCATCATTGGAGTGGAAGACGGAGGCAAAGAAAGCATTAATTTTCTCCATTTTTTCTATATCCCTATTTGTGAGGTGACCGACCTCATCAAGTAACGGACCAATGTTATTTGTGACCCTCTTTTTGCTGTTAACATTTTAAAAAGCCCTTTTTGTTGTCCTTCACAATGCTGCCCAGCTTGAATTCTAATTGAGTTTTGGCCACACAAATTTTCTCCTTGCAGTGACAAACAGCATCTCTGTAACCCTCCTGTGTCACCTGTCATTGATGAGTTGGAGCTGGGAGATGTTCATAAGAGGTGGCATGTTGACTCTTCCATAGCAGGGCAGATGGGACAACAAAGAATGTTTTGACATCTGTATGCGGAAGAGGTCTCTTTGGAAACAAGATCATTTCCATTACCTCTGGACTACTGGTTAAAACCAATTTGCACTGTAATAATGAGAAACACTTGTCAGTTTTTAGACACTGTTTCCCTTTTCTTTTTTTCTCTTTTTTTTTTTTTTTTTTTTCCTACAGGACTGTCACAAGCTGGACCAGGACCCCAGAGAATCACGATGGTTCTGTGATCCTCTCAGGTTAAATTAAGGTGAAACAACACCAAACAACAAGTTAAAATGTTTTACTTAAGGTAGAAAACAGTTTAAACTTGGAAAAGGATAATAAGCAATGTGACCTCTCATAAATCTATAAGAAAGAAAATAAAAGAAAGGAAAGAAAAATAAATGAGAGAAAGAGAGTCAGAAAAATCTGGTCATGACCCTTGGATCCAGCGTTATCTCAGATCCGTTAATCTTGGGTGGTGGGTGCACGCACAGAAAAGTTTTCTGTTGCCTTTTAAATTGATCTTATTGGCTGATTAACATACTAGACAAAGAGAGGTAAGTATTCCAAGAATTCATTTCCATGAGAAATGAGGAAAAAAGTGGGGCATGGGTTCTGTGCATACACTGAGGGGGAATGGGGTGCACCACCCCTTGTCCAATTGAGTCAGTGGTCATGCTTGCCCTGCTTACCTCTGTTCTTTTCAGTTCCCACAGATTTTTCCTGACTTCATGCTTCTTGAGCAATCATCCAGCTTCTGGGTCAGAAATGCTCACCTCTTATCAGGCCTTGTCACCTCTTCCAGCTTACACGATAAAGTCACAAAGTATCAGGTTTACACGATGGAGCCATTGGTTAGTGGTCCTTGGTACTTGATGAGAAACATTTGGTTTCACTCAATCCATGTTTCCCCCCTTTGAGGTTTATCTAAGGAGTTTGTCAATACCACTGTAAGGGAGTGGGGAGTGCACACTTTGATACACACCACACTTCCTTGGGTGACATTCCTTAGACAAATCACAAAGGTCACATCTTGTCCTTGAGATTTTCTGTGTTGATGAATGTTTGAGGCATTACTTCCTTTGGTTCTTTACAAGGACTTGCTTGACTGTATATTCCTAGCAATGGAGGTATATGCTGCTCTGTCCCCACCATTGGTGAAGCCAATGCATTCATACAGTCATGAGCTCAGACACAGAACACACTTTTTCCCATTTCGGGCCTCTTTCTGACTTACAGCAGAAAGTGACTTGTTTTCTTTTGCCGACCTCTTTTCAAAAGCCTCTTTGAGGCTTTTTACCTGTTCCATGTCTGTTAATTTTCCTTGTCATTCATATTCTCTCAGTGTTTGTTCAAATGGTTCCCCCATAGGACCTGTCAGCTCTTCTGTACAGGATGTGTACTCTTCTCCTAAATGGCATGTTAATTTGTTTAAAAAAGAAGGATTTTTATTTATGGACAATTATAGCAGGAATGTAAATGGACTGTTCTTTGTGTTTTAAAGAGGGATGAATAGATTAAGAATGAATCACTAGCTTTTTAAAAAAAAAAAAAAACAAAACAGAATTTTAACAGTTCTCAAATAGAAAGTTCATTTTTCTGTAAGTTTCTGAATTCTTTAGTTCTGTAGGACTCAAGGTGTCAGGCATCTATTATTCATAGAAGTGCCAAAAATCTTCTTTGAAGGATAAGAATATTTCTGAGAATAATAATGGATGGGACTTCCTCTCCCCAAAAACTTTCCACTTATCTCATCCGTTTTCCCATTCCTCCATTCATTTTGCTTGTGGTCAACACGTCTATGTACTTTTCCCATTCTACAGGGAGATAAAATTTAAGCACTTTTTTTTCAAACAGTCAAATACAGACACCACAAATTTAAATATCACGTAAGTTGCATGTGGCAGCATAATATAAATGGTGAAATTGTGAATAATTATAATTTTATTTTATTTTTTTTTAGTATATGTTGGAGGGAAGAGGAGCGAGAGACACAGAGGTCCTTAAACACTGTGGAGCAAAGGGAGGAATATCTGATGTCTTTCACGAGAAGATGACATGGAGTGCTCCACCATTATCATTTTAGGAATAAGACTGTTGCTAAGCAACAAGTCTCCCATAATCTTGATCAGCTTTGAATCTGAAGAAAATTGAGGGAAGAAAAAGTTTGGAAAGCTAATAAGGAAAAAAGAGCTTCAATGCAGAACAATCAATAGTGCACCTGACCAGAAAATCATCTATTAATGGGGACAAAGAAACTGAAGCTACTTATAGATACTTAAAACCAAATTTATTATTATCAGGAATGATTAACTGGTTGCATACTAGTTTTCCTTTGTCTCTGTGTCCTTCAAAGGAAGGGAGTACCACTTCCCTGGATATGATTGCAGTAGCATGCACAAACCTTCTTGTTCAGTAAGTTTTAACAGTAGAGCAAATAATACATTATGGCATTTAAGCATTCAGTAAACTGTACATAGCCTACAAAAACACTGAGAGAATGAATGGAATCATTTTTACATTTTGCATGGATGCTTAAAACAAAAGCTTAAAGCAGGGAATAATTCCCAAACACCTTTTAAGTCAACATCAGGTATTGACTTAAATGCACACTACTGGTATTAGAAGACACTGTGCCTGCCAAAGTAACATGAAGCCACCAATGTTATTTTCACATTCTTCTTGAATTCAGCTATAATAGTGTTGAGACTGATAATTTATCGTCATACTATTCTTACTCAGGTGTAATCGTCTGAAGAATCCAGTCTATGGCATCGAGTGCAAAAGCATGAAATGTGTTTTATATTGGTAACCAGTTAAAGATCATAGGTCAGATGATTAAATGCAGTTACTAGAACTATCAACTGTAATTAACTGTTGTTGATTTTTAATGTTGTAATGGTGTTATAGATGCAAGTCAGCTGACTACATTCTTTCTGTTGACTTACATCAGTTTACTGTAATAGTAAAACAAAATAAATTTAACATCCCCATGACATATGCAATTTGACAGTCTTACAGGCAAGTATTTTTATCTTGTCTGATCAAACATAATTCATAATTTAAAGGGACGCAAAAATTGGGAGCCAAATTTTACTGATCCAGGGAATGATTTATGTTGCTTATGCACAAGCTAAAGCAAGTTCTCATGCTTTAGCAGACAATGGGCTTGAAAGAAAAACATAGGAAAATAAACACATGTCATTAATCATGACTATATGCTATTAAAGGAAAAAGAAAAAAGTACATGGGTACATAAAAATTGTTTTAGTTATAATCTTTCTTATGTCTTCCTGTGTGGAAGCCTTCACTAGAGTTTACATTTTATTGATGCAGACTTCCTTTTGGAAAAAATTCAAGAACGTTACTCCCAAAACTAATAGAGGCTCCCAGTTAGCAGTACAATTTTTAAGTCTTTAAGGTTGAGGGACATGATCCACCCTACTTTCTCAGAAAGACTAATTCAAGGAAAAGTCCTGAGATGTAAATGATCATTAAGAACATTCAATTCCAATCAATCTTATCATTTCTCTTTATTTGTCAAATTTAACGTAAGTCCACACAACTAAGTCCAAGACAGCTTACTAACAGAATAAGCCATCAGTATACTATAAACAATTCAGTAACAAATTAAAGTGATGATAATGAAAACATTAATCTCATTTGCTACCAGCAGTATAGCAAAATTTATCTCTCTGTGGTGCTGAAGTGGAAGGCTGCTTTTTCTTGACATTCTTCTCTGTTTCTGTTTGTTCAGTCTGATTGCTGTTGTTAGTGCCTTGCTGACAGGGATGAACAGGAAAGATCTGTGTTGTAGAGTTGAGTGATGAGATCAGAGCATACTGCTGCTTGTTCATTGCTGAGCATTTTATATTATTTTCTTCTAGAATGAGGAAAGCATATTTCTGTCATACCTTAACAAATTTAAAGTATCTGTGGCTGTCTTCCTTTCATTTTCTCAGCACCTTCATGAGATCGCTTGGATAGTTTTAACTTATGAATAGGTACTATGCTTCTGTGATATAAGCACATGATTATTCCTCAACTTGAAGGTTTTCTACTTTTGACTTTGTGACAAGAAATTCCAGAATACATTCAAAGGTATCTTATCTCCAAATTTCCTCCTCTCAGATTTCCTCTTAGGTTTATCAACACTTAATAGGAGTTGAAATCTCAGATTTATCTTTTTGTTCTTGTTTTGTATGCAAAACTATTCTGACCTCACAGATCCTTTGTGGTGTAATCCTTAAATAGAATCTTTAGGCTTTGTTAGTCTTAAAAGAAGGCATCATCTCTGCTTAATTACTGTTGTAGAGGAGGTTGTTATCTGCTTTTTGTAGAGAAATTGTTACTGTTACATGACTAATTCATTTTCTTATTTAATTTCTACACTTTATGATGAAACTGGTTACTTAAGGAAGGAGCTGTTTAATTCATCCTGATATATTTGTGTATCTCATAACTACAAAAAGAGTAGATGTTCATGAGATCCACAAATTATTATACTGGGGAGTTTCTTTGAGGTAGGCTGATCCTTGTTGCACAGCTCCACCCGCAAAATGTAAATTCAGTTTCCTTAGTCAGTAAGCACAGTCTGATCAACTGTGTAAGAAAATACTCTGTCAAAGTAAGAAAATAGGATTCAAAATCATACTTATGCCAAACTACTCATTCTGAAATGTAAACTGTCAATTGCAACAATTAGCAGTGTTTATCCAAGGGGCAGGTGAGCATTTTCAAAAAACTTGATCTTGGGAATAGAATGGTTTGCAGCATGTGTACATTTTACCTCAAAAAACACAGTAGAATAACGTTCAGTATGGTAAAGAAGTCTGACAAGGAATATGGGCAGTTAGTAAGTGTTAAATCTATGTCACAATGTCTTCACTGTATCTGCACCAGACCTAGTTGTGTCTCCTGTCTTACACAGGTTTTTCTCTTGGTTTAATAACTAGTTTTAAATATTAAGCAAAGGAACTTAGTCTTACTAGAAACATGAGCATCAACATTATTCCCATTTTTTGTTTAATTAATTCAGCATGATTCCAAAGTTAATTTTTTTTGGTATTTCCAGTATAATTAATCGCTTGTAAATGCTTAGTTGAAGGATTTGTCTTGTAGTCATGACACCTTGGAAATGTATGCAAAGTTGCAGTTATTGACTAGTGTTAGCTGGAATTATTTTTTTTATCTGACATGAGCCAATTTAGAAGACTTTACAGTCTGATTTTTCCACACATATTATTTCCATCTCAAATATTATGGTAAGATGATGACAGTGAGTGAGACAGCTGGGAGAGAAGGAAGATGTATCAGAGAAGAAACATCCACTGTGGAATTCTTCATGGATTCAAAATTGGTGCCTCCAGGAGAGTACCAATCAGTTTGAAGACACATATACAATAGATATGAAAAGACAGTTCTGTTATTGAGAACTTTGCTTCCCATTATGACCCAATCCCCTGCATAAAAAGAGGATTTAAAAAAAAAGTCCAACCTATTTGTTATTTGACATACTGGACAGTTGTTGAGCAACTGAATAGGTTTCAGTCTTCGTCTTAACTACATTATTTGACTTCGGGTATTTACTTGCAGTACATTCATCTGACACAATTCATCTTATTCTAAAATAGCTGGTTTGGGTGTCGATTTTATGCAAGTCTACTCCTGTGTCTGCAATAACTTTAACAATATAAGTGCAATAACAGTAACTGTATAGTTGTCTCCTTCACCCTACAATTCAGTCTCTTTTTCTCTCCACTGTCATCAGTTTATTAGACTAAACCTAGTTTTGATTTGTTGAGAGGGAATATTCAAGACAGTTAAGAACGTTACAACAATTATAATCACTAGCTTCTCTGCAGAGATAACTTTATTGAACCAATTATCATTATAAAGTCCTAGGCCAGAGAAGTACTCCATGTATCACTTTGGAGATGTCACACTGTACATATTTTCATACTATAATATGCATCTTCTTGTTCTTGTCTTGATCCTTAAGTTAGTTATGTTTAGAAATCTGTTATGAATATGCACAATTCTGTCTTTTCACAAGAGTATTTCATTCTGTAAATACATTTCAGTCTGTTTCTGCAATTATATTTCAACAAAATCTGCTCTTTATCAGCTGACCCCCTCTGATGCTGAACCATTGAAGATGCTGCCTTCTAACAAACAAATGGGTGCTTAGCAATACCTTCTCAAATGTCCATTGATAATTAGATCATAAGTACCATTCCATGATCTGCAGTTTGCCATAGGAGTAGACACATTCACACATCCACCTTTCCGTTGAAGGCACGAAATTGTTTAAACAGATGCTAGCTCACCCTTGGACCAAGTGACATATGTCTCAGAGTGAAAAGGCAACAAAAGCTTTTCTTCACTTTCCGTGTCATATTTAATCTTACAATGTAAAAGTCAAAATGGTTTCCAGTAGAGAGTTGATGAAGGGAAATTTTATGCTGAGGCAGAATACTATAGGATCTGTAAAATAGTTATAACTTTTTATACCACAAGTTGTGGTCTGAAGAATTCAATCCAAAAGAAGCTTTGCATATTCTGTTTGCATTGTAAAGGAAAATTGTACTGCTATCCAGTGACTAAGGCTGTAGGGGTCAGGCAAAGCCACCCAGGGCCACCTTCACACAGGAAACATTGTCAGAAGGTCCCTGTCATTCTGACTGCAAAGTGGGGTCACAGCAGTCCCACCTAGGGTGAGCAGTCATAGTAACCCAACACACCAGCCAATGAATCATAGGCAAGCAGCTGGACTACTTGGCCATTGTCCCCACTGGCCATCCCCATCAGGAGCCACCACAGTCCCTCTCCCATCCCTGCATAAGAACTTGGCTGTTGGTGTGATGCAAGTTTCATAGCACACATCTGTGTACTGGATGTCTGACTCCTGAAAATGAGAAACTAATGGCACTAATTAGAGCTCAGCACACCGCAGACAGCTGCACCATGTGTGTCCCCACATGGTCCTGCCAATATTCCTCAGTTTTGGCCTGTCATACTCCTATTCTGGTCCCGTGCTATTGCTAGCCCTCTGCTTCCTGTCAGTCATGTCTAGTAATTATGCCAAATTTTTTTGATTGTTTAATGGTGCAAATGCTAGCTAAATGAGGAAGTCAGAGACCACCATTATTAATTTAATATGTGCTTTCAGTTCAGGCTTCCAGAGGCAGAAAGTTACTGTTGAATCATCTCAGGAAGGAAGGTATCCCAGTGGCCATCTACTTCCTTTCAGTTTTAAATCCCCATCTCTACTTATCCTACATTCATTTACAGTGGTGTGAATTCTCAGAAACACATCTCCTTATTTACTTACTGGGTTTTTTTTCCTGGATTTAAAACTACTGCATGGATCACTAAGGAACATTTTATTCACCATATATATTCAGTAATTTAATACAAAATGTAACCTAACTTTACGGTTAATAATTCACAATTTAATTGGGAGGTGGATGGTGTCAAATAAAGCAATCAAACAATCTGTGTTACTTTGTCACTAATAATTTTTAAACTCCACGGGCCTTACACATATTTTAAAAACTTCCGGTATAAAATAGATTCTTCGGAGCTTTTGGGGAACTCTCACTTTTTATGTTCAAATTCTAAGCTACAGTTTTAAATTTTTACACTAAAAACCCCGCAGTTTCATTATGTTTTTTTTTTACTGCTGTGCTTGCAAATACTCTTTTCCCTGCTGGGCAAGTGAGTTACACAGAGACCAAATAAATGAACTTTTTCCAAATGGGGTTTTCACCTCCAGGATCATTATCTGCAATGCATGATTCCTACTTGCTGTGTTTTGCAGTTTACTAAGTCACTGGTGGACAATATTTTATCCAACACTGTCCTATAAGATGTTCATCTGTTTGTTTCAGCTTCTAGCAGCATTGTTGACATATGTGATAAACATTGCACTAACAAGCACTTTAAATGAATGCATTACAATCCCATTTCAGATAGCATGCTTCAAGCTGGAATGGGACACTAGGGATCTGGAAATTGAGGGCGAATCCGTAAGGTGGAAACCACTGGGAATATGGGGCTGTTGAAAATAGGATTATCAGGGAATTAAACATGTTTCAGATAATTATCCAGATAATAATAAGGCATTCATTGATCTTAGGCTTTGTCCTGCTTTTCCAGCCTTCTCTGTAAAATTCCCATGGACCACTTATTCTATCTGACAAGGAAGAAATCTTTACCTTATTTTACCTCTGGAGTAATCTTTCTGAATATTTTCCTTGATATTTCTGCTTTAGTCCCTCTTGGACAGGATGCTGGATCCATTCCAACTTTGTATTTCCCCTACAAGGTTTTGAACATAACAGTACTATTTGAAAGCTTGGAGATAGGTTTGCTGGTTTGGAGAAAATATGGGTGTCCTGCCCTATTGCCCTAGCAAACACCACAACCTGATTTGATCCGAACTGTTTAGACTCTCCTTGTCACTTTCCTGGATTATTGGTTTAGTTGGAATTTTGAACTGGAATTAGAAAATTGAGAATGCAAAGAAATACTGGAATGTCAGAAACTTATTCTGGCAAGATTTCCAGAGCAGGCTTGCAGTCTCAGTAATTTGTAAGGAACCTAATTCATACTTTAGTATGATTTCTAGGAATACCTAGATCCACAGCACAAAAAGCAGGTCTCTTTAAAAGTCCTGTCTACTGAGTCATTGCTTTGTTTCTCCCTCTCTTTGCATAGAGCTATAATGAAGTAGGGTCCTCAACAAAGTGGGAAAAAGTTTCTTTTTGGGGGCTAAATGTGGTCTTTGGACAGAACATTTCTAATTTTAACTAGAATACAATATTTTTCAACCTCACATGTACATCCTTAAAAAAGAAGGCAATCTTAAAATTTGTACTGTAAGATTGACTACAGTTGTATTCTCAGAATAGGCATGGACTTAGTTTGGACTAGTATAAAGAAGACTCCAGTGTTCTGACATGATATGTCTGCAATGCATGCTCAGAGCACTCTATTGTTACTGTGAAATATAATATTTGTATAATGTACTATCAATAAAGCTATCACTCCAGGAATGTTTTAATGTAATACATCATTATTAAACAAAATGCTACCCTTCAACCAGGTGCTGGTTAATGTCATCTTGTTACCAGTTGTCAGTAAACCAGGTACTAGTTAATGTCATCCTGTTACCAGCTGCCAGTAAAGTAATTCCTCAAATACCTAGGCTATTAACATATTTTCAATTGCCCCTGCAGAGAGAAGCTGATTGACAATAAAACACAAAAGATATTTTCCATATTTCTCCTCCTATGAAACTAAAATTTTTAAAATAAGGGATTTGAAACAAATGGGGATTTTGGCAGGTATGTTCATGGTGATTGTAACAAAACAATGATTGTCACCGGTAGCACCAAAATGAAATAATGCACTTCATTTCTCTGGGACTTCTTTCATATGATTTCCCTGCCTCTGTGTAGTGAAGTTCAGTAGCAAAATAGTCAGATTGTGACTGAAGATCTGGACTGATATTTTCCTGAGCTGGAGAAGGGATCATTGCTTCAAGATGTCTGCTTACTCAGGTAGACATTGATACTTTGGTGGAATTCTGTAATTCTAAAATGAGATTCTAGAGAAATTTGGCCATTCAGAGTTAAAAAGCATTGGACTCTGGTCTATGGGCTACAGGTGTAGAGGAAGCTGCAGATGACAGATTTTCAAAATAGATATTGTATTGCTTGTCTGCTTTCCTAAACTCCTGTGCAAAGTTTTCTGTATGTAACATTACCAAGAGAATTTGCTTATTTTCTTCAAAAAGATGCAAGAATATGCTTTCTTTATGTAGTAGTTGAAAGCCAAGTGTAAGTCCTGATGAGAGATTGCCAAGTGTAAGTCCTGATGAGAGATTCTACAGCAGAACAAAAATTGTTGATGGGGTTGAAAAATACATTTAAAAAAATTATTATAGTCTTTAACACCTTGATAAGGTGATTTACTGCATTTACTGACCATTGCAACATCAGCTACAACAGTTTGGATTCCCAAAATGAGAAAAATTGCTTGTAGGTGCTTCTAGTAAGATATGTGTTGCAAAACTTATTCAAATACTTAACATTAGTAACTTATGCTGACTGACTTCACTGACATATGTTTGAGGCTGAACACGTGGTGAGCCTACACGTGGTAAAAGTTCCACTGATCTCATCATGGAGTCAAATGTCAAGATAAAATTTTTTTTTATTCTTGTCTAATTTAAAAAAAAATAAGAACAAAAGAAAAAAGAGAAGTTTTGAAAACCTAAGGAAGAGCAAGAAGGTCAGCATGAAAATATCTCATCAGCAGTTTGCAATTGTATACTTCACAAAAGCAAATGTATGGGAAGCAAATTAACACCTATACATCAAGTTTGCTTCTAAGTACAGCAGTTCAGAGCTTAAACAGTCACTGGTTTGGGTGCAGGGAAGGTCCCACTAATGTCAAGTGCAATACACTGCATTAGTAGCTTAATTGAAATTTTAGTGTAGCAGAAGACTGTATTTTCAAGGACAAAGTAGATTAGGTTGTTGGTTGGTTTTTTTTTTTTTCCCCTGTAAAAAAATGCTATAGGTATATAAATTAAATTAACACACAGAGGTTTGAAAAATGTCAATGGTGCCTCCAGAGAAATGTATATAATAAAATTCTGTGTGGCTAAATTACATGTAAACTTGGGACTCATTGAAGTTAATAACAAAATCCCTGCCAAGTATAAAAGGACCAGTATTTTTCCTAAAGGGATCTTCTAAGCAAGGAGAGATACTAACTGCATTTGTTAACTAAATTTCTTCTTTAGTGTTGCACACCCTTCGCATGGAGAATGAGCCTCAGGAGGTAAGAAGCATTCCTGGAGCTGGATTAGAGTATTCACTTCGTTATTCAGTTTATTTTCAGTCATGTAATAAGATAACAGAGGGTCAATCTGCTTTGCTTAAAAAGTTGTATGTGTATCAAATGGCAAACATCTCACTGACATATAAGCCAGCAGTTTGGTTTGATCTCCAATAATTTTCTCTTTTGCTTCAATGGCTCAGTTAAAATCAGCTGCATCAGCTTCCTATGCTAATCATGCAAAAGCCTCAGTCAGAGTGCTGAGGACCACTTTGGACAAATGTTAAGGACAAATCTGGTCTAGGACAATAGAAAGTTTTCATTGTCAGTACCTAAATCTGCAGTACTTTGCCTGTGTAGAAATGGTGGGCTCTCATTTGCAGGGATATGTGCAGGGACAAGGAAGTTTGGTAGTCAGAGATTTCTAATCTCATATTGTTTTGGTTGTATACCTAAAAATTAGTTACGTTTGAATGTAGTTTGTAGGATGAGAACCATATAGCCTGTAAGAATATATCTTTTAAAATGTATACTAAAAAAGTAGGCAAAAGCTCCCTCCCTTAACAGTCAGAGGAATGCAATTTAGTCTCATGAAAGCAATTTATGGACAGGATCCTCAGCTAAGATTAATAGGTATAATGTCACTGATATAGACAAAGACATTTCAGCTGACATGAGCTAACTATCCTCACACACCTTTTCATCCAAAGGTTTAGGAGTTCATTTAAACTGATAGTATTTATTTACTTTTTTTCTCATCTCTCCGCTTTCTATTAGACTGTAAATTCTAGTATTTATTTGGAGGACATGGATAGTAAGATTAATTTTTAAATGTGAAAAATGAAGAAATAGAGAGATGGATACTGAAGTTTTCGTATGCCTATTTGAAGAGTGAACCCTGTTGTCAGATGCCATCTAGTACAAATATAAATGCACATATGAGCATACCTGAGACTTATGACTGGGCATATTGTCTATATGTTTGTTCCTTCCAAGGTTTTTTCTAAAATCTAAGCCTACTTTGTTTTCTTCCACACATTCATCTCACTCCACTGTGTGTGGACTAGTGTAGGATTATGATCGTTCACTCATCATTTCAATGAACTCTGGAAGAGGAAAGAGACATCATTTTTGAATATAGTTGGAAAGAAATTCAGACACCTGTGAATAACATGCTTAAGCTCACTTAGAAAACCCTGCAAACTCATTGATTTTTCCTCATAAAATACAAGAATGAAAGCTGCCAGTGTTGATTCATGTTATGCAGTTGTTTAATTTGAAAATGAAAGTAGCCATGAAAAAAAAAAAAATGTTAGCCAAGACAAAATAAGGTATCTTGGTAAATTTTCTTTTTATTCTTGAAGATTGTCTGTCACTCCACTCTTCCTAGCCTAACTAGTTTAGAAAGCTTTTGAATTATTAGCAAAAAAAGGTTTTTTAGTTCTCTAGATCTTTAACTATTTGGTGGCTTCAGCAAATGGTGATGCATAGAGTATTGTAGTGCATATATGGTGTGGCAAGTCAGGTGAAATACAATGCCAGAATGTTACAGAACAGAATAACTAATATCCAGTCACAGTGAAAACTCTGTGAATGTATTCAATAGAAAAGCTCACATGGTAGTGTCTGTAAAACAGTTCTATGGCTATTGCTGGGTAAAGGTTTACAAAAGTTTGAAGAAAACATTAGCAATTCTGGTATGGGTCTCTTCCACAGTGCTTTTCTAACACTCAACATGATCAAATTAGTCAATACAAGCTGTCAGTTTGGAAGTTAGGTCTACAACTTTTTCATGGCAAAACTCTTCATATTCATGATGCAGTGGCAGTCTTCTACAAATCTTCTCATACAGAACTGGTTCTACTTTTTCCCAGTAACTCAGTGGTGGTGAGATGAGCAATAGCAAATATTTAACAATCACAGTAGAAAAGATCCCTTCTATTAATAGCATTAGAACTTTATTAACTTTGCAGAGCTTTAAGCTAGACAAGACGTTGTGACAGATTTGCAAGTATAGCATGACTGAAGTTGCTTTACACTGTTCTGATCCAAGACTATCCTTGTTGATTAGAAAGATATAAGAAATCTTATAGCAACATTTTCACAGATATCTGCTGGAGAAACTTTAAATCCAGATGCAAGGCACCTGTGTTCCCCTCAAGCTACTTTGACCTTTTGCCAACACACCAACAAGGTTGTCAGTCTAAGGTACGGAAGTGTTATATTGAAAACTACAAAAAAAATGCTAAGATTAAAAAAAACAAAACGCAATCTTCATTTTAATCCAGCTTTTCAAATTTACAAAGAAATTATGTGAAATGTTTATGTTTTCGTCCAAACATATTTTCTTAGTAATAAAATAGAGGTACTATTGTCTGCCTTAGTGAGCAAATAATTTCCTAACTATTCATCACTAAATTGTCACACTTTCCTCTGCAGTATCTGCTACAGACGAGTACTGAATAAAGGACATAAAAATAAAAAGGCCTACTATAACAATTTCTGCATTTCCTCATGCATATTGAGTGACAGATCACAGATAAACATGAATACATATGATAATGTCTTTGATAGTCATTCGTTCTTATGTTGTATAGAATCTTTAGAGCCATTTGTTTTCTTCAGCTACTTTCACACACTGTTTAGAGGTAGTTAAACCGGAATTCAGGGAGTTGCAACTGTTATCTACTGCCAGGACTCTCAGCCCTGAATGTTCACACAGAAGTATGTGACCACTGTAGCAGATGAAAAAGTATGAAAATATTTAAATATTTTTTTCCATAATATAGTAAGTTGAATAGCTTTCAACAACACTCTCACAAATATGTGTTTATAAACTAACCACTTACAGAGGAAGTAACCAGATAAATAGTTATGCAGTGTAGAGTCAAATACAGTGAGGATTTCTAAGAGTACTGCACAAAAGGCTTGTTTATTGTCTTTCATTCTGTGCTATAGAGTAAAGGCTTCTATGCCTGTGTGTTTTATGATTTGGGGTGTGAACCTAAACATAAAGCCACGTGTTACCTGATTTAATTTCAGGATTAGCACTTTCCAGAAGTAAATCCTTGTCTTTAAAATTTAAAATGCATCAGGAATCACAGGAATAATGTAGTTAACAAAAAGATGCATTTGAGTAAACTTTTATGAAAACACTGCTTTCAGAAGAAAACAGTTTTACTAAATGTATTTTCATGTATACATCAAATACTGTTAAAAGCAGAAAAGAAAATTAAACTTGATAGGGTACAGAGTTTTCTGTATTGATAGACACCTAGAAACACACCTATTTTTTCACTATATTCACTCTTTGAAGTTGAAATCTAAACTTTCAAATAAGCTTGGGCTCTTAAGGACCTGAAAATGTAAACTACATCCAGAACTAGCTGCAACTTACTTTGACTGTAATTTCTCTTCATTTCTCGTCAGTCTTTCCTCACCGTTATGTCCAAGTGTAAGAGTCTAATATAGAGCAGAAGAAAGTCAATACCCTTAAGGACTATGTGTCAAGATGTTCTTCAGCAAAGAGGTGGAATACCAAACAAAAAAAAATGTTTGTTTCCTGGTAGAGGATTTTGTTCTTTAGCACAGACTGAAAGGATTCATGCATTTTAGCACAGAAGATCCTATTAGTCAAAACTGACTTCCAGACCAATACAGTCAATTAAATTTATATGACTCTTTCATGCTCCAGCTCTTCCTTCTCTGCTATTTTCTTGCCATTTGTCATCCAGGGAAAAAACAAAACTGGAGCCCTCATTTTTATGCCTTACTTTGAAAGCTATAAGGTTGTTCAAAACCATGAGCTCCACAGTATTAGTTCTATTGCCAGAAAGGTCTACAGTTCAGGTTGACAATTTCATATACCCAAAGAGCACAACTTGGTCCCTCAAACAAATGTATCAAAAGAATGAGGTGAATATTGACAAAGAGGCAGGAAGACAGCCAAGGGCAAAAGAATCAGTAAGGTTACCACACTGTTGAAAACAGTCATGAGCTGCAACTGCAAAAATCCATTTGAAAACCTATGAATTAAATAGGTCTGTAATGAAACAGGTAAAACAACAAACACTAGATGAAAGAGTTTTTGAGAGACACTGCTTTTCTTGGCCCCTTCTCCCTTACTAGTTGAACAACTGAAGGGTCTCAACCACAGTGCTTGAGGCAATTAATATTTTAGCTCCTATATATATATAAAAAATCCATTATTCCTTATCCACAGCTGGATTTAATCTCATTGCTGCTATCCTTAAGATCCAGACAACACTTGCAGAATTAATGAAATGTGAATTACTTATGAGGAAATGAATTTATCATTTTAATTTTCTCTACAGCTTCAGGACTATCATATAGAAAAACTATCTTTGTTTTGTTTGCTTGTTTGTTTTTTAATTATTTATTTAGTTGTATACAGGAAATTACTGTTGAATTTACTATTTTTGGTTTGTATCTATTTATTTTTATACAAAGTATAAATTAGAAGTAGTTGTCTTGATCCAATGTCAGGGGAGGTTTCAATATGATCCCAAGAGCGAGATTAAGACACAAACGAGGTCAAATGCCATACACCCATTTTTATTATTAAAAGTGAAGAGGGGTAGCAATATGACAGAATGGAATGAAAAGACAGAAATCAAGCAAGCATCCAGAATAGAGTTGCAAGAATAGTCACTACCATGGATCCAGCTGTGTCCCATTGGTCCTCAGTCTTCAGTTCTTCAATGGTGGGTGCATACACAGCAAAGTTCTCTGTTGCCTTTTACATTCATCTTGTCAGCTGATTAACATATCTGCCCACCTTTAGTTTTTCCTCTGTGCCCACAGTTTTTGCTGACTTCATGCTTCTTGAGCAAGTATCTGACTTCTGAGGCAGAAATGCTCACCTCTTATCAGTTCATTAACAATGCATACATGGTGTCTGACCTGCACAGTAGAACCACAAAGTATTGGGCTTATAGAATGGCCGGTGATCAGCGGTGCTTGTGCTTGATGAGAAACACCTGGTTTCACTCAGTCCACTTCTTTGAGGCTTATCTAAGGAGTTTGTCAATAGGACTGCAAGGGAGTGGGAGGGTGAATCCTTCGATACACTCCTGCTATGTGACATTCCTTAGATTAATTACAAAGGCCACAGCTGGTCCTTGATGAATGGTCGAGGCATTACTGACTCCAAGCACACACAGAAGCAAGCTTTGAGACAATCATTTGACATTTCAGTCTCCCACAGTAACCAAGACCTCTTAGCTGCAAAGCCAGTATTGTGTGACAATAGAATCAGACCCCACACATACGACTCTACATTCTGACTGTGTCTGGTTTTGCTTGCACAATGTGTCTTCTGGCAGTCTGATTTTTATTTTTTTTACATGTAATAATACTTTTCCTATGTTTATTCCCTCCACTCTTTGTACTATATCAAATCTGGACCTTTAATCCTTCGTACACAAACACCTAAATCCAGTGGGGCGTACACTAGGTGTTACAGAGAGCAAGGGCTACAGCTCGCGTATCCTGGAATCTTCCTTAAACAAACTCATAACAGAATGTTCATGAGACTCAAGACTCATTTGATTCTAGTGTTAGCTCAGAGTCACAACTTCCATTGTTTAAATATATAAAGGAAAGAACAAAGTCCAAAAGAAAATTAAAAAGCACTTGCCCACACAAGAGATTTTTTATGGAGCTAATACTTACTTAGAAGATTTGCATATTTTAGACCAAGTCAAGTGAAAATTTCTGAGTTTTCAGTTCCGTGACAGTAACAATACCTTAGAAATGTATTATTGTCATTACAATGTTCTTTGTTTGAGCAGGCCGATGCAAGAAAATAAGTCATTACTGATTTTTCCTCTTCATAATTGAAGAATACATAAATTACACTTCTTTATACTAAGATTTTTAGGAAAGGTGACTTCAGCTTCCATTATACATTCATTTTCAAATACTGCTCAGCTATAACAGTGTAATAGCAAGCGAAAGATTTTTCTGCTCACTCAAATGCTGCTCCATAACTGTTCTGTAATAAATCATGTCAGATTCATTTCACGTGGCTGTAAACATCAAGAGCATAATGACATTCAGCACAGCTTGTCCTATTACAGATTCCCTCTCCCATTCACATTTCCTTGTAGATATATTGAAAAAGCTGACTAGTACTGGTTCCTTGTACGCCAGGTGTATTTATGAGAACCAGAAAAGTTTTGTTGGTTGTCTACATATTTAAACCAATATGTATGCCATTTCAAAACCTTCACATTCAAATACATGGATTAATAAAACACTTCTTTTACAAATTCAGACTGCTTTTTCATGATAGTAGTCAAAATGTACTGATTAATCTGAGCCTCTTCCTGAGAAACATAAGTATTGAGTTTGTGTCCACTTCCAGCATTTATCACTGTGGAGTTGGCAATTTCCAGCTATCAGTGTGAATATTGTCTCTATACATAATACATTTTATATAATGTAGTGTATACAATGTAAATGAGTATTACCTGAACAAAGACATGGTGTGAAGACATCCATCTATCCTTTATCCTCTCTCCTCCTTGTTTTCAAGACTGGAATTTGCAGCTCACTGAAGACGAGACAGATAGTGAGACATGGAAACTACATTCAAGGCTGACTCTCCTAAAGGGATGGTTCCTAAGCACCTGCACAAAACAATCTGGCTCCCAGCTACAGTTTCTTCTATGGTTACACAGGACTCCAGTAACAGGACTATATTTTAAACAGATGCATGAACAATTAGTGAAGTTTCTTTAAAAGTGGTGCTAAAACCCATCAACAACACATAGATAAATCATACCCCTAAAACTCATGCCTTATGATTATTACAGGATACTATAATGACATATTCCTCTCCAAACTTTACAAAATTAATCACAACTACTATTAACCCAATTTATTCTTTGGTCCACATATGTATGGCCCTAGGTTTTATGCTAATAGCATTATCTTGTGCTTTTCATGACATTTCTACCCTTCAAAGAGCTACCATCATAAAGTTTGTCTCATTAAAGCATGTCTTTTGTAAACATCTCTTAGAAAGAAAGCTTTTACCACTCATGTTTTTAAAAGATAGGAAAGAATGATTAGCAATTTTTAATTTACACAAATATTTTAAAAATAGCCACAGAAGAGGCTTTTATTTCACTTATGTTAGTCAAAATGAGTTTAATTTGGATGAGGTGGCATTTTGACAAGGCATTAGTCATAAAAAAAAGAAAATTATGAGAGACAGTGAATGCACCTCAAATACTTGGAGTGATGGATGAGCACTTTCCACATCTATAGGAGAGCATCTTATGCCTCTGTGACTTGCTCTCTTGGCACCTTGAGATTAGATCAAAGCAAGTCAGTCCCTGTTCAAAAGCTTGGACAATTAAATTTTTCTTACAAATGTTTCCTGAAGAAATCAAACCATTACTCATACATAAAGAAAGTGACGCACAGAAAGTAGATGAGGTACATTTAAAAAAAAAAAAAAAAAGTAGTTCTAAATGTATTTAACATAACAGTAGATTAAAATAATAAATATAATTGTTAGTACTAATAGATGAGGCACTGGCAGCTAGAAAACATTTAATACAAATAATGGTACATATTAAGAATATATAAAGAAAATAGTGTGCATGTATCACATATGTAAAATCTTCATATTCTAACAATGAAGAGTCAAAACTGAATTTTCTTTTTGCAAGATGTTTCACAACACAATTCAAGTTTTATAACAGGAATCATTTTCCAGAACACTTACAGATAAAACCTCATGCACTCATTTTATAAACTCTTTTCTTTTCCCAACCACCTCTGTCATTACCTTTTGCTCCCAGATCTTTCCCCTCAATAGCTTTCTTATTATGTCAATAAGTTCCGGATATCCGCTTCCTGAAGGACTCTCTCCTGGGCTTTTTCCTCCTCTTTCATCCTAGTTTGCTTTTTGATGTTCTCCAGGAACCTCTCTTCATGTTTCATGCTCTTGAGTTCCTTATTGACAGCTGCTCTGTTCTGAGTTAGAAGCAGTGTTTGCAGAGATAGCATAAGATATCTACAAACAGAGAAGGCAATTTTTTAACAGATTATCATATGATTTTGTAAAAAACCTCTGGTTTCCAATTCATACATGGCAGCCACAAATCTGTAGTCCTGGGAAGTAACCTATCACATCAGTAATTCTACTATTATACAAGTGTCATAATATTCATCTAATAATAAATAACAAAATGCCTCCTTATGGATGGATTTCAACATTTGACCACAAAATGAGAAAAAGGGAAGTGACACAGGCTCTTTTCCTTGCCCTTTCAGTTCACATACATAATGTTTATACAGCTAGAGAATTAAGATTTTGACCACTCTAAGGTGCTGTTTTATGCATACTTTGAATCTTAATTCATGTTTGGAACTCAATTTTGAATTCTGTGAAGGAAAAAGGTGATAAAAATGCTGAAGGTTATTAATTATTATTATTAAATCAGTCCAATTAAGGGAGACAAATGAGTTGAGGATTCCCAGCTCTCTTATGTTGACTTATATAGCAGTTGCCTGTACATTTTCTACTGAACAAATCCTCAGTAAACTCAAGATATCATGAGTAGCTGTGTGAATACCCTTTAACCAAAGCATGAATGTTCCTTGAAACTTTTAACTATGACTTAATGAACAGGCATTTCAGGTCATCTACCTCATTCCCAAGCTATGCTGCATTAAAAACAGGTGGATCCCATCCTCAGCAGATACATCCAGGAGTTTCACTCTTCCTGACTGAAAAATTACTTACTGGTCGGGCCATGTTACATCTGTGGGATTCTCACAGAGAAAGGGGCAGAGATATTTACAGCAAAAATCAGGAATATTGTCATTCTGCAACCCACTTTCCAGTTGTCCTGCAACCTTCATTGTTCTGCCAGCATGTACCAGGACACTCCCAGGTTTACTTCTTTTTGCAGAGAGTCTGTCACTTCTGGGTTAAAATTCTGTTTGTGTTGCCTCAGTGTAGTTGTGCTGCTTGTGAAAGAAGCCAGAAGTGAGGGCTGGAGCAGCAGGGCCCATGATCCCATCACAGGACCCTTCTGTGTGGCAGTAGAGCCTCCAGTATTCCCTAAACTGGCAGCACAGACCAAAGCATTCCCTGCAAGACAGGCATATCCTTTCACCTGTTTTCAGATAGTCAGAAGTCTCCATGGGGCTTCCTTTCCTAGGTACTACATCCACAGTAAGGAAAACATGATGGCAAGGGAAGGGAAAAGAAAAAGGGAAAAGTTAAGAAAGGGAGAGAAAAAGGGAACAGGAGTAAAGATAATGCATAAAGGGAAAAAGAGAGAGGGAAATCTTTGTTGCTATGCCAGGATGTTTCATGATATTACAGCCCCTTTTGCAAGATCTTTCTTTAGGCATTGTCTATATGAAGGGATTTTAAAAAAGAAAAAAAAAAGAGAGATGTGTTTGTAATTAGTCATTGTGGATAATTTTTCTTAAATTTTGCAGAAGGTAAGATGCCTTTCAGTTTAAGAATGTCTCTTAGTAACACTATCATACTAAATGGAAAGGGCTGTTTGCACGCAGAAACAAAAGAGTTTCTATCAAGTAGGCTTTATAAGAAAATCCAGAAAAATCCTGGTAGGGCCTCAGCATATCTGGAAAAGTTAATGCAGCATTTAACAGACTGACAAAAGCAATGAAGTTCCTGAATGAGAACCACATGAAAGGCAAAGTTTTTTTGCTTGAAAGGCTCACCAAGAGGGAATTCCTATCAAAACTCTCAGGCACTTTTATTATCTTTTTAAAAAACTGATAGTTTGGCTGAGAACATGGATTTTTCAGTCTGAGTGTATCAGAAGGCTGAGGATATGTGTGATGCCCAGTCTGACAGCAGCAGAATCTGCACATTATTCACTTGCTGTGTATTGACACATCTTCCTGCTGCTTGTGTCAGTGATGTTTCTGGCTTTACTTCACATGCAGGACAGGTACATATAGGGTTTTAGAAAGACTCAATATGTCTGACCACCAGCTGACAGCACAGAGTTAAAACTATCCCTTCAGATGTAATGTTTACTCCAAATCAAAATAAAGCAGAAGTCAATGATTTTAAAAAAAAAAAAGGGGGAAGCTAAAGGGGACAGAGTGGGCATGGTCATTTTAAATGGTTGAACACTAATGTAGCTGCAAATACCTTCAGTCTGTCCTGTAAGATAGCCTGCTTTGCAGGGATTTCTTCTCACATCCTAGCCTAGAGGGTGATTTAGGACTGGAACAGGGGACAAAACATCTGAGTCAACATGGAATGGAACTGTCATAGACACAGAAAAATTGGCAGTGGTCTAACCCAGCCTGAGGAGATTGTTCCAGCTTCTGATGGCTCCTCAAAACTGCTGGTCTAAAATTACACCTGATTATCATGTCAGGACTCCCTGCAGAAAGCACCAATGGGAATTCCTCTGGAGTTGCAAGTTTTCTGAAGCTGCACCTAGGTGAGACTTGTAGGCTCTGCTGGCTGAATGTTTCTGCAAAGATGAGGTAAGTCCATCTCCGAGAAGCTGTTCCTCTTTCATATATATCTAAACAGATGAGGATCATGAATTAAAACTACTAAGTGATGTTCTTTGCTTTATCCTGAGACCCTTTGCAGGGGTTACAAAGTCAGGTACTTACTGTGCAATGGTATGACTGCTTGGCCTAAGACAAAAAAATATTTTAAATCTGTGTTTCATCCAGCTGTCAGAATGCACAGCTGGAATTCACTTACTTTAGATCTTTTCATATCAGATGGCCTTTGAGGAGGCCACAAATAGCTACTAACATCCCCACTAGTCATTCAGTGCCAGTCTGTTTCCTATGTGGATCAAAGTTTACTTCTCTCCAGCAATCTATTCTACCATTAAAGAAACCACAAGGGAAAACAAATGTCTCCTGTCTTTCTGATTTGTCTTTTGATTCAGATATTCCCCAAATTGAGGTGAACCAAATGGCTTGACTGAAGTGCTCTAAAGCATCTTTGTTTCACATGAGAAACATGAAGTTGTCTTCTCGCAGTAAGGACTCCTCTGAATAAGTGAACACCAGTAGTTCATTAGATAAAATAACCACATATATCCATCTAGGAACAAAGCTTGTTTTCCTGGATGATCCTATAGTGTCCTCTAACCTGGTCACTCCTGTATGAAGTGACAAGCTCCTGTTCTGACATCCACTGTCCACTCTGGACAACAGGAAGTCTTCAAACCTACTAGAAATACATTTCTTTGTTATTTCAGGCTCACATTTCTGAAGAGAAACTGACAGAGAAAATGTAGGTCTGCTGGTAACTGAGGGGACAGACTTCAATCCTTGGAAAATTTAGAATGAATACAGCATGTAACAGACCTTGCTGTTTGAAAGACTGTCCACTTTTAGTTTATCTCTTTCACATATACGTATATACACACACAGGCATGCATGCACATGCAGATAATATTTTGATAGTTTTTTGAAGGTCTTATCATCAAAGGATAACAATTACGGGATTTCATATATGCACTGAATTTTTTTCAGGCCATGTATAGTTAAGCACATGCATGATTTCTAGATTCATTCTGGTATTAGCTTTTCATCATGCCTGTTGGATATTTTGGGCCAGCTCAAGCCTATGTAGAAGACCAAAACCAGATTACATCATATTTTTTGCCTCTGTATTGGCTATTAGCTTGACAATAACAGCAGTATCTCACAGGGGAGGCTGTTCTTCACCTGTTCTCTGACCTTGAACATAGCCTTTTATTCTGCTACACTAGATGTAGAGCTCAAATCTGTTAGCTGTTCATAACAGTAGATACTTTAATTTTAATGTATTCAGAACAGGGACCTAGAGGTGAAAAACTGTAAAGTGAAGAGTGACACTTGGGAACCGGATTCTGTCAAAGACTGAAAATACCAATCCCATGACAAGTTGAAGGCTTTTTTATCCTTCATGAATGAAGCTTATGATACATGTAATTCTTCCCAGAGCACTTCTTTCTATGTCACAGCTGTTTTGTAACTGTGCTCTGGATCCTTCAGAATCTTAAATTCAGTACTGCAACTGTAAGATTCTATCACAGTTAGCATAACTGCGAGTCATCAGATGGAAAACATGTGTTAACACTGTTATAGGTTTGTTGAAGGGCCTATTCCTCTTACTCTGTTTATTATGTCTTAAGCCAAGATGTTTTAACAGAGTTATAATCAAACTTTAATCATTGTGTTCTAGACAGGACGTTTTGAACTAGTTTCCTTAATCTTGAGAATTTAGTAAGTGTTCGCTCCCAGTATATCCAATTTGTTCAGGAAGGTAAGTGCAGATTATGTTTTATGAAACAAAGTTAAACTTGCTTGTCTTTAAAAATATTTATTTGACATTGACTTTTCTTTTCTAATGGGATTTCAGCTTTATCATTGCTGTTTCTAGAGCAACATATTCATATCTAGGGCTCAGGCACAGGATTACCTAATTAAAATGCAGCTCAAATTATTTCAATTACTGTTTCAGATGAAAAGATGAAATCAAAATTTAGTTCTTTAGCCAGTTAAAGAGACAGAAAAATGAATACAAATGGATCCAGAAATAAATTTTTAAAAAAGGAAACAACTCCTGTTTCACTAAAAAACATTGACCCCTTTTTTGAACTAAGAAATGATTGTACCTTGCTTGCCATCGCTAAGAATATTGCTTTTATAACTGAGCAGGTTTGCCATCCTATGGACTAGAGCTTCTTTTGGACTTCCTTCCCTCATTCCTGCCATTCCCCTACCTCATCTACTTACCCTTTTGATTTATAGAAGAGAGGAAATAAAAAGTCATAATGAATTAAAGGGGGGGCGGGGGGGGGGGGGGGGGGGGGAGAACAAGAGGAGAAAGATCACCTGGGAGCCAGAATGATGACTGCATTTCACTTTCAGTTTTGGCAGGTGACTTGTTCAATAACAAAGGCTAGTTGCATAACCTTTCCTCTAAATCAGCTTAACTGTGTGTAAGATAGGGGCATAACAAAGTATTGTGAATGTTCTTGTAATTTACTGACATGTACAAAGCACTTTGAGGTGAATAATTAGAACTGTTCTAAGGAAACATGAACTAATGTCAAATGCTTCATACCCATTCTGTACATGGATGTCTCCTTGAAATACTTTGTCTGAAACAATCACTGAAAAGACAGCTGAAGTGCAGATAAGGGATAGGAAAAATGAAGATCTGTATATGTACAAAGAAAGTATATGAGAATATGTCTTTGATGAAATTAAGGAGAAGGACAAAAAAATTTGTCTGCTGTAAACTGACCCAATTCTAGTTACCAAAAGAAAACTTTTGTGGTTTACATCTACCAAGGACATGGTCTGTTTAAAGTCACTGTACAGTACTCCAAAAAACAAGCAGAGAGCAATTGGGTATTTTCAGCAAGACAACATTTTCCATATGAATAAGGCATTTTTTTATTGCTGTTGATCTTTGTGCAAAATAAATAATACTTTCTTGTGACAAACAGGTTTTTTTCAACATGGTTTTAGGTTCATTAAACAAGACAGTTAAACATAACATGACATATCTGACCTTTCTTTCTTACTGTTTCTATGTTAATGTAAACCTTTAGGCAATCAACACAAGCTCTGCAATCAAAATTATATTGTTTTTATTCTTTTTTCTAAATACAATCTTTTGTGGCGAGAATCTTGGCCATAAACTTAAGAGTTGCAGTGGTCAGGAAAAAATGTTCTTTTAAATGAAGTTTTCTACTTTTACTGCATCTCTTCAGCAGTGTTTGACAGAAGCACCTTCAGGGTCACCCCCGCATGACCTATCTCAACCCCAGAAGCCAATCAGCTAATTATGTGAGTGCTGACAGAATGCTGCACCTGGCATTTCACAGGGATGCAGGTGTCATCTGCCATATCTCACAGAAGCTCTTAATATGAAAGAAAAAGACTGCTAAGTAAGAAATTAAAAGCATTGCTTTTGTTTTTCTTACCTTCCCATTGACCCCCTGTACCTTACACATTCCAGAACACTTCCCAGAAATGTTCCAGTTAATAGTAGAAAAAAGACAGTCCAACATCTTGAGTCTTTCTCTGATGCTGTCTGCCTTCAGACTCCCTCAGTTCCAGACTGTCCAAAGACAATTTCCAAATATTTCTTCCCATTCCTTTATGATGTATATGTTTATCTTCATATCATTGCAAAAGAGGAAAAAGAAAAAGATACATCTATCTAGACAAGAAGTCTCTGTTCTGGTTCCGTCCTTTCATCCAGGTTTGGAATCAGAAGGTTTCCATCCAGTCCCAGGAAAAGAAAAGGAAGGAAAGGATGGCCATACAGCAGATTTTCCATATAGTGATTTAACTGCTCATCAACATACAAGATACTGTTTTGTGACATAAAATTATATTTCTCTGCCAAAATTCTGTGTTGTATTGTATTATATTTGATAATAATAAAATAACCATAAATACAATTATAACTATAATAACTGTAAAAAGAAATATAATAATACAATTCTATAATTGAAAGTTACATGAAGAAGTTATTTTCTCCAAGGATTGTAAGAAATCTCCCTAAAGTTTACCTTGCATCTTACCTTATTTAGTATTACCTTGTCTTTTCAAATATAGCTGTGGAAAGAGTAACGTGATGACACTGAGAGAAAAGGTCAAGGAAAGTGAAATTTTCTTTTCAATCTTTAATTTATTGTTATGCTAAATTTATGACTTTTCAGTAGAATTAACTACAGTTCCTTTTAAAATAAAAAAATATTAAAGATTAAAATCCTCTTTTTTTGATGGAAATAAGGCAAGTTCAGAGCATCATCTCTGTGGTTTATCCATTGGGTACTAGCAGTTTTATAGAAAACATAGTTAGAATGAAACAAGGTTACAATCCTGAACTAAGTTAGCACATTTTGAGATATATGTGAATATTTCTCCATTTGTGAAGGAATAATTCCAAAGATAGAGTAAGTTTTCATGAACTCTGGGGACATTTCTATTTACTTTAAATTGGTTTGGGTTTTTTTAAAGAGTTTTGAGATGAGTTTGAACTATTCTGACTAAATCAGCAAAGGAGGAAATAGAGGAGGGTGTGTATTTTTCTCCATAGACGTGGCTTTTGATTTTTATTTGTTTCCTAAAGCTACTGCACCAGGTCTTTCTTTTCAAAAGAATTTCAAAGTTCTCTGTATTTCATCACAGCAGATAAGAAGGATGCACATTTGTTTCAATTATATGGAGATTAGGGTTCAATGAAATAGAAAGGAAAAAAAAAGTAAATATGTGATATGAAAATGGGACCTGAACAATCATATTTTAACTATGAAATAAATTGAGCAGCAATGCAGGTAATGTAAGGTCCTCAGTGAAAAGCTTCAAACCATGCATACTTTCAAATCCAGGTGATATATTAAAAAAAAAAAAAAAAAAAAAAAAGGAAAAATGAAAATGGAAAGATGAATTTGATAAGAAAATCAATTTTAAAAGTAAGATGGCAGGGCAGACCCTCAACTTGATTTTCCAATACATTTTACAGATATTTAGTAAGTAGTTACACTCAGTATGACCGGCTGTCCTGTGCATATAGCAGAGAAATGAATGAATTTCAGAGCCTATATTTTCAGGGGTTTTTGTTGTTGTTTTGGGGTTTAGTGGTTTTGTTTGTTTTGGTGTTTGGGGTTTTTTTTTGTGAAACCCTGAAAACATTAATATGCTTTTTGCTTTTTCTTGGGTTGTTTTACCCCCTAAAATTAAAATATAAGAAAGTATTATCAACTTTTCTCTAAATTCCTGAGTATAAACAGTATCACACTGACCATAGCTCTAATTCTGGTATCCTGCTTTTGTGTCTGTGATTATGTTATGCTCCCACAAATGTGTAAGAACTTCTGACAGTGTCATTATTTTATGCTTCCCAATTCCTGATCTTACAATTCAACTGTGCCTCTGCTGCACCCATTTATTGATGCTCCTTAAACTGTTGTGTAGGTTCTAGCTCAGGGAACAGACCATAGTCATAGAATCATAGAATCACAGAATATAGAATCATAGAACGGCCCATGTTGGAAGGGATTTTGAAAGGTCATATGGTCAAACCTTTTGTGGGAAAGGAAGCTTGGATGAGATGATCTAGCACTTTGTCCAATCACATCTTGAAAATCTCCAGTGATGGGAAATCTACCATGTACCTGGGGAGGTTTTTCCAATGAATGATTGATTGCTTTTACTGTAAAAAAATTCTTTCTCATGTTGAGCTGAAACTTCTCCCAGTGTAACCTGTAACTGTTACCCCTTGCCTTCTCCGCATGTCTCCTTGTGAAGAGAGAGCCTCCATCCCCTTTGTGGCTATGCCTTAAGTACTGAAAAACTGTGTTGTAGCCCCCTCAAGCATTCTCTTCTTCAGGGAGAAAAGACCTAGTTCCTTCAGCATTTCATTACATGACAGGCTTTCCAGCCTTTTGATTATCTTTGTGGCCCTCCTTTGGACCCATAATCTGTCTGTGTCTTTCTTGAATTATGAGAACCAGAACCAGACACAGTATCCAGCTGCAGCCTGATAAGCACTGAGTAGAGTGTGATGAACACATGTCTAGCTCTGCTAGTAATGTCCCTGCTGATGAGTCCAGGATCTGACTTGCTTTTGTTCCTGCAGTGATGCACTGCTGACTCATGTTCAGCTGGTTGCCGACCAGGACCCCCCCTTTCAGTAAGGTTGCTCCTCAGCCACACAGCTCCTAGCTTGTACTGCCTTCTAGTTATTTAGTCCCAGGTGCATGATTTTGCACTTGTCTTTTTTAAACTTCATATAGTTCTTGTTAGCCCACTCTTCCAGCTTGTCCAGATCTATCTGTGAGATGTCTTGTCTTTCTGGCATTCCCACACCACCACTCATTTTAGTGTCATCAAGAAACTTGGTGAGGGTGCTTTCAATTCCATCATGCAGATCACTTATGAATTTTCCCCACATCTCACAGATCACCTATCCAATCTGTAGCTTGTGAGTTTGTCCAGGGAAGGCTGTGGGAAACAATACTGAATGCTTTCCTGAAGTCCTGGTAAATAACATTCACTGCTCTCTCCTTGTCAAAAGAAGACATTATTTTGTTGTGGAAGGTGATGTACAACACTCCTTGGTAAATCCATGCTGACTTATCCCAGTCACCCGCTTCATTTTGTTTGTAATACTTTCTAGTAGGATTGTTCCATTACTTTCCCTGGGTTTGAAGTAAGACTAATGGGCCTGTAGTTTCATGGGTCCTTTTTTGGACCCTTCTTGTAGATGAGTATAACATCTTCCCTCTTCTAGTCATCAGGAACAGCCCCTGATCTCCACAACTTTTCAGGTATTATAGACGGTGGCCTTGCAACAATGTCAACTTCTTCTCTTAACACCCTGGGGTGGACTCTGTCCAGGCCCATGGTTTTATGTGGGTTGAGCCTTTGCAAGAGGCTGCAGATCAGCCCTTCTTCCACTAATGGTGGGTTGACACGTGCATTGTCATAGCTACTTGATCCTGTGATCTGGGTCCAGGTATGCCAATATTGACAGAGGCAAAGAAGGTATGGAGAACCTCTGCCTTGTGGGCATTTCTAGTCATGAGCCTTAAGACTTTCCCAAGTTTCCACACTGTATAAAGCAGAATCATCTGTGCAGCAACATTCTTCTTAACCTGGGAGGCTTGATGCGCATTTAGGCAGGTGATGTAGTCTATCTCGGCAAACCAGCCCACATGGGAGTAAGTCAAATGAATTCATAGAATCATGGTTTGGGTTGGAAGGGACCTTAAAGATCATCTAGTTCCACTAGATCAGGTTACGCAAAACTCCATCCATACAATTAAATTTTGCCGTCTATTATAAATGCAGCAATTTTAACAAAGATCTGAATATCACCCCTGCAGACTATAAGTATAATATCAGTGGATCTGAATGTGCTATAGCTTAAACCTCCCTAAAAAACCCTAATACCATCTGTCCGTGTTTCATAAAAGGCAAGCTGACAGATAAATATTGACTGCAACTTGGCAAAAGAGCTGCACATTTTGTTGAAATTGAGAAAATTAACTTTATCCAATGATCTTCAGAATTAAACTGCCATTGACTACGTGTGTTTCATTTCAGCTGCTGTCAGTATACCTGAAGCAAAAAGCCATTGTTATGTCTGTCAGCATAACAACACTTTACTATTTTATGCAAGTGAAGTCATACTATAAGTCATCCAATCCTTAGTACAGACCTTGTGTTTTGCTGCTGGCCCCTGTGTGAATGTAGATAAATCTCTCCATTGCCACGGTTCCCCCTACCATACAATAGGGTGATGGTACTAGTTTCTTTTTCAAATGTGACAAGCTCTATTCATGAACACATCATGTAAAAGTTGAATATGTAGTACTTACCAGCACAAAAACATCCTCCATAGTGATTCCCATAATTCACTTGTTCTCCCTATTTTCAAAACTTTCTTTTTACTATTAGAAAAAGTGGAGATACAATATACCAAAACATTAGGTAAAGCCCTAAACGTTGTTAGAAATTGTTTTAGGATGAGTGTATGTTATCTGTTGAGCTGCACAAGACCCATTTCACAGAAAAACAATAAATGTACTTGTTCGTTGTTAACTGCTGAAGAATGAGGGAGTTAAGGCAAAACATAACCTGTTCTGTTCTGGTACAAGTAGAAGTACATAACAATTTATGAAAAGAAGAAGAGGGGAAAATGCAAGTGGACTGGGAATTCAAACTGTTTATTGTTACCTTGGTGATAAACTTACATCGTTCTTACATCTTTCTGATTTCTCCTACCACAGTAGCATACAGGAAGGTGAGGAAAGCAAACAGGAAGGTAAAAGCATATCAAAACAGAGAAAATAAAACATCATTTTTAATACTTCTAATTCACCAAAAATGCTGCATTTTAGTACTAGCTTTCTTATAGGATTTTGTTTCTCACATTTTTAGTACAAAATTTCATTGATACGACTTTTAAATCTTAATGGCTCAATTTTTCCTGCATCCATATATTTATATATCACTTGTAATAGTATTATTAGTGTAGCTCTGACTCACAGTGGTTCTCAGAGCTTGATACCAGAGAAAGGTATAGATAATATAAGCTAAACTTATGAATATATTTATTTTCATAAAGATGGAGAGAGGCACCTTGGGTAGGGTTTCAAAACTTATAATGATGATGTGTCTCAGCTGTGTAATGGAGCATGATAAAAGGCTCTCACAGTTATTGTCATCCCAAGCTGTCTTGCTAGACATGTTAAAAATTATTCCAAGGTTTAGAAGTTAATTGCTTAGACCATATGGAGGAAAACAATGAAAACTACTGTAAGATATTTTGAAACTGAAAATCATACAAGGCCCAAACAAAAATTCACCAGTGTACTGTTCCTCCAAGAGATGTAGACTGGTCAGAGCTCCCCTCTGTATCAGGCAATGCCATTTTGTGAGAGGTGAAGATCAGCTCTGTTGTTGGACTGCTGAAATGCAACCATGACTGCACTCTGCTGTGAAGGTGAAAAAAAAAAATCAATGAGAGATATTTATTGATGTTATTAACATGCAGAGGTGACTACACAGGTTTAGGTCACAGTTCAATGGCAGTCAGGACTCATCTGGTGGCAAGTCACAGATGTCTGGTTTGAGAAATCAGCTTGATATTTTGAATCTGTTTCACTATTACAAACTTAGACATCATCTGGCTGACTGGTTTGAGGCCCTTTTTTATGTGAAAGAGTTCTTTGATTTCATCCTTTTTGGAGAGATATTTTATTAATATTTATTAGTATAACTTTCTTTGAACATCTGTCTTTAGTATAGAGTTTTTTTCCTTCACAAGTGTTTGAGTGATCCTTGAGGGGGAAAAAAAGTTAACCCACAGTAATAAAAAGCAGATATTGATCATAATGTACAAAAACCATAAAAATATTCATGTTAACATTCCAGCCCATATTTGTGTGAGCTTCAGATTAACTGGAGCACAATTAAAGTAGAGAATAATAACACTCTTGGAGGTAAAGATGAAACCTACAGATCCTTATATGACAGGCATTCAACAGCTCCCATCTATCAAGTTATCACTAAACAAACAAACAAACAAACAAAAAAAAAAAAAACACTGAGAGTAAAAGTATTTGGATTAAATTACAGAAATTATGAAAGACAAAGATGAGAGTGACTCCAGTGTCTGGAGTATAATAAACTAATTTAGGGCTCTGGTTGTAGTAATAGAAGGACTGATGGGAAAATTGTTCAGTAGCTGTTAAAGAACGCTTGCAGCAAAACTCTGTCAAATGAAAAGGCAATAATGGGAAAGCAAGGCTCTAAGAGGAAAGAAAAGGTGTCAGCTTAAAATAACTTTCTCTTAACACTTGGAAATCATTACTTGGTATATGTAGGCTCTGATACAGCAGTAAGGAATATTGCCATTGGTATCAACACCACAGCATCAGGCTTGTTGAAAACAACTTCATTAGACAGCTCAGAAATTCTCCATGGTTATGGTAATGAGGAATCCGACACACAGCTAGGGGGTAAGGTTGCAAACTTAGTCCTTCAAAGGTAATTTAAAGTCCAAATACTGTTCCATGAGGTTATTTAGAGAAAGAGAAAAATGACAAGGACTGAGGCATATTCAATACATTTGCCAGAAACACTTAAAAAATGAATAAAACTTAATAGTCATCAAAAGTATGTGTGTTACATTGGAAACTGTAATTAATTTAATGTGGGATGAGGAAAGAAGTATCTGACTTCCAATATGCCTTTCCAGGCTCCACATCTAACTGAAAATATGCTCATGCTGCAAAATACAAATTGCATCATATTCAGTCTAAATTTGAAACATCCCTGAAAGAGTTAATTGAAAAAGTGAAATTCACAAAATGTTTCCAGCTATAATGAATACACTATGAAGAGACATCTTTGGAAAGCATGTGAAATATCTCCATTATGCTTGTTTAGTTTGTTGAATTTTTTTTTCCCTGCTTTTGAAAAATTTTCATTATCCTTGCTTTTAGGATTTTGCTTTTCAAAATGCTGCTGCAATCACCTTTTTAGATATTTCATAAGGTTTTTTCTTGCATCAAGTTCTTTTTCAGATGTGTGAATAACAATACCATGATACATACTTCATTGACATGAAGCTAATATATCCAGTGTACTCTGTGCAGTGACAGACAGTAAAGCATGCCTTTTGCACACTATGATGGGCAGGTGGGTATCATGGGGGAAATCAGAAAGGACTGGTGGTGACCAAATCTGTGTTTCTATAAGTGTTGATACAATACCTGAATTATTTTCATAAATTATTTAAAAGATAACAAAATTGCAGAAAAAAAAAAAAAAAGAAAAAATAGTATGGCACGAAGATTTTTCAGAATTACAAACAAGAAAGACCTGACATTCAAAGAGAAGGTGACAGCTTGCTCAATAGCTAGTGTTAGTGAAACAAAAAAGACTTTCACATACATACAAAATTTTTATTGAGTGTGTAATATGCTATATGTATAGAAGTGGACATGGTATACAGAAAACTGTGACTCTGAAAATAGTCCAAGTGTCTATTTAATGTGCAGCACAGCAGGTTCTCCCAATGAACTGCTGTAATAAAAAGGACCACAAAACAAAATAATACTGACTAGAGTTAAGGAATGGACCTTTCCTCCAAGTAAGGCATTCTGTCTAGTGAGATATTGTTCAGGTAGTTTCATCTTAATAAAAACTGAGGAAGAGGAGGGATGCAAAAGACCTGAAGGCTCTCAATATCTTCAAGGACTGAAGATATTGAGAGACATTTATATTTTAAGAATATTAAAATGAAACTTGTTGGCAATTGATAACAAGGAATAACTATTCTCATAAGAATATATAGGACTTGCAAGGGCCTTTTGTTCAAGCAGAGAAGCAGTGGTTTAAAGGTAACATTGAACATGTTCAAATTAAAACTGAGGAACACTTTTTAAAGGTAAGGATGATTAACCCTGGAAACAAAATAACAAAGAAATGGTTGAATTTTTCCCATTTCTGATAACTTCAGATTAAGCTGGCACCTTTACAGAAATTACACTTTGGTCAAAAACATGATGGAGTCAATGCAGGGGTAATTGAGGAAACTGAAAGTGTCTGAAATGTGGGAAGATTGGATGAGCTAAAGCTCTTTCTTGATCATCAACTCAGTAAATTTCTGATAACACACATCTTGTTTGGGAGATCCCAAAGGGGATTGCTTTATCTTTCTAGCTTATTGTCACAGAAAAATATAGAGATGTTATATTAGGTTTTAGAAGTTCAGTTCTTCAAAGGCTCATTTTCTCCCAGTTTGGCAATATCTTTCCTTGTTTCATTGCTTTTTAACAAGTTGAAAATGTCACAGCCATTTCCTGCAAATATCACCAAATGTTCTTGTGTGTGGCACTGCTCCATGATAATTGAGATTGGATGGTCTCCCCGCCTCTGAGTGTGTGTGTGAGAGAAAGAGAGAAAGAAGCAGAATATCTAACTTCAAAATTTTGTAAATCTTGTCATGTTTCATGTTTCTGAAAGAGAAATATTCCTTTTCTAACTGATGTGTATCTCCATGAGCAGTCAGCAGACATGAAGAATGCTTCTGGCGTGATTCTACAGCTTGATCTTCATAACTCTTATTTCTGTGTGAAAGGTTTTGTGTCACTATAAAATTTTATTTATTGATTATACTGACACTGTCAGTGAATCCAGACCCACTTCACATTTCAGAATAAGAATAAGCCTCATGTGAAATCATATTCTTACATTTCCAATTTTGATAGTTGTCTTTGAATTCCTAAGTAGGGAACTGATTTTTTCTTTCTTGATTTACTGATATCTTTCTTTTATTTTTTTCTAGAAAGAAAGAATAGGAGATACACCAAAGGAGAAGCTAATGAGCAAACACTAAAATGGACTGAAGATATTTAATTACTGTCATCTAGGTTATCTCCATGTTTGAACCCATGCTAAATCTTTGAGAAACCTCAGACTTGAACTCAAGCACCTAACCAACAATGGCCATAGGAGCACTTCCTGCACTGGCTGAACTGGTCACTCCTCCAGTTATTTCTCTCTGCAAGATTGAACAGCTTTTGGTCCTATGCTTCTGTGCAGCTGGACGTAAAGAACTGCATCTTACTTGGTTCACATTGCAGCAATCCATTCTCCCCTCTCCATGTTGTCATCTTCTCCCCTGTGAAATAACATTTCTAATCCTCTTTGTCTGTACTTTTTTGTATTTGGACTTTAATTGTGTGTTTTCAAGGCTACTGGAGATTTCTCTAAACCACCTGAATGCACTCCTCTACTCCCTACCAACAAGGTTCAGTTCATCCTATATTGCAAAGATAATTTGAGGCAAAACAGAGACTGGAACTCCCAATTATTTTCTCAATTCTAACCAAACCCCACATAACATCTGCTTGATACATTTCCATTTTGTAAAGGTGTCTTATTTATAGTTATTATTTATAACATGTTTTCAGAGTAAGACTTATTGGTCAAGTCATTGCATGGGTGCTGCAACACAATGTGGCAAAATCCTGTGTGATTGACCATCAATAAATAGACATTTGAGATGATAAAGAGACATTTGAAAATGACAGCCAGCCACACCAGGTGATGCAACAAGGAACTTCTTTGATAACTTATCCAAATGAAAATAACAGGTATCAGCACTAATTTCATTGGCATAACTTTCTTTGAGATACTTGCTCTTACTGCATTCATTCAAAACAATAAGAACAGACTTCTTCCTGTAGTGAAGGACTACACTGAAATTACCAGATACATATATCTGTGGATACACACACATTGTGACTGTCAGTAGTGCTGCTATTTGTAACCATCTGGAGTAGAGTAATGCCACTTTCAATGTGCAATACCAGATGCCACAAGACTTGGTCTTAAGACAAACATGAAGTTTGGTTTTATTTTGTGCTACATTCAAAGCATCAGAAACTAGTCTGCAAAGAGACATAGAGCAGAGAGAGAATACTTCACAGTGTCAGTTTCATCAGTTACAAATGCTCAGAAAAAAATGACTAAAAGAGTGATACAAGAAGACAAAAGCAAGCAGTGGTCTAAGGGGATGTGTTAGTTTCTCCCGTGATAGGTAAGAGATGATTACTTGGGAATCAAGCATTCACTGTGATGGTAACACTCATTGCTGCTGCTGACCATGAGAATTCAGGCTCAACTGGATGGAATTCATTAAGAATCCATTTTCATTCCAAACTCTTTTCCACAGCAGGCAGTATCAACCTTTAAAGGAACTCTGGAGGAATAGATGTACGTTTTTAAAATCTCTGTAACTGTGCCAAGTGGTTCTTCAGGGGCAAAGAGGTCAACATGTAGGATTATTTTACCAAAAGGGAATGGAGGGAGAGGGGCCAGAATAATACTTGCTACACTGTGTTTCTGCATTTCTACTGCAGACAAGAGAAATGTGAAGATAAAAAATTACAAGAGAAAAAGAATAGGAAAGTTCGGATGGCTGGACTGTGGATTCTGTAACTGAGAGGTTAAAGCAGCGGGGGTATAAATGAGAGCTAGAATCATTCACGTTCAAAAAGAAACCCCTGGAAAACCTTGTTACACTGGGCATGGGCTAGAGTGATCACCAAGAACAAATTGACAAATAAAAATCCAAGAGTAGTGTCTATCAAAGGGCTTCATTTAAATAAATCAATACTAACAGACTTCTTTCAGGGTTTTGATCAGCTTTATTTCTCTTTTGCCCTGTGAGTAATGTTGCACTTATACACCCTGCCTTCTGTATCAGGATCATTTTGCACCTACTGTATAAAAATTTAAAATGGTTCAAATTTAGTAATTCTTGAAGCAGTCTCATTGCATTTTACTTTGAAATCTTTCACTGTTTATGCTATAATTCTACATGGAATCTCATTGGTTTCAGTTTGAATACCACTGGTAATACATTTCTTTAAAACATAAATAACTGAAATTGTAAATTCTGAGTAGCTAAATTTATCTTTCTGGAAAAATAGGATCATAATACTCACTCAAATGGAAAAAAAGAGGACCTGGGAAACTACAGGCCAGTCAGTCTCACCACTGTGCCCAGTAAGATCATGGAGTGGATCCTCCTGGAAACTATGCTAGGGCACATGGAAAATAAGGATGAGATTAGTGACACCCACCATGGCTTCACAAAGGGCAAATTGTGCCCAACAAGTTTGGTTACCTTCTATTACAGGGTTACAGCACTGGTGGGTAAAGGAAGACCACCCAAGGTCATCTACCTGGACTTCTGCAAAGCATTTGACACTGTCCTACATGACAATCTTGTTTCTAAATTGGAGAGACATGGGTTTGGTGGATGGACCACTTGGTGGATAAGGAATTGGCTGGACGGTCACACTCAAAGAGTTGCAGTCAACAGCTCAATGTCCAACTGGAGAGCGGTGATGAATGGCATTCCTCGGGGATCCGTGTTGGGACTGGTTCTTTTTAACATCTTTGTTGGTAACATGGACAGTAGGATTGAGTGCACCCTCAGCAAGATTGTTGATGACACTAAGCTGTGTGATGCAGTCCACACATTTGAGGGAAAGGATGACATTAAGAGAGACCTTAATGGGCTTGAGAGGTGGGCCCATGCAGACCTCATGAAGTTCAACAAGGCCAAGTGCAACGTCCTGCACATGGGTCAAGGCATACCAAGCACAAATCCAGTCGATTGAGAGCAGCCCTGCAGAGAAGGACTTGGGATTAGTAGTGGATGGAAAACTGACTATGAGCCAGCAATGTGTGCTTGCAGCCCAGAAAGTCAGCCGCATCCTGGGCTGCATCAAGAGAAGTGTGGCCAGAAGTTAAGGGAGGTGATTCTGGCCCTCTACTACACTCTTGTAAGACCTCATATGGAGTTCTGTGTTCAGCTCTGGGCTCTCAACATAAGAAGAACATGGACCTGTTGGAGTGTGGCCAGAGGAGGTCCACGAAGATGATCAGGGGACTGGAGCACCTCCCTTATGAGGAAAGGCTGAGAGAGCTGGGGTTGTTCAGAATGGAGAAGAGAAGCCTTCGGGGAGACCTTATAGTGGCCTTCCAGTACCTAAAGGGGACCTACAAGAAAGATGGGGAGGGACTCTTTATCAGGGAGTGTAGTGATAGGATGAGGGGAAATGATTTTAAACTGAAAGAGAGTAGATTTAGATTAGATATAGGAAGAAGTTGTTTACTGTGAGGAGGGGTGAGACACTGGCACAGGTTGCCCAGAGAGGTTGTGGATGTCCCCTCCCTGGAAGAGCTCAAGGCCAGGTAGGACAGGGCTTTGAGCAACCTGGTCTAGTGGAAGGTGTCCCTGCCCATTTTCAGGGGCATTGGAACTAGATGATCTTTAAGGTCCCCTCCAATCCAAACTGTTCTATAATTTTATGATTCTATGAAATCAACATGTTTTATTATTAAATCTGATGCCAGTTCAGGTTTCACCTTAGTATACCATGCTCCAAACACTGGGGACCTGTTATCAACCTCTTGTATGGTACATCTACCCCTACTTCAGAGAGAAAATTGCTTGGAGAGGGGTGAGGTAGTCAGTGGGTAGTAATTGCTTCAGAGATCTGACTATAATCCCCTTTATGCATGAGTTTACACCTGTAATGTTTGTTCATGAAAACAGAAATTTTGAATTATCTTCTTGAAAGAAATTGCCATCTCTTAGCTGTGATGCAGTAGCAGACAACATACACATTTTTAGGCACCTCAACTGCAAGGAACACCTCAAATCTCTATCAGATTAATGCATTTTACTTCACAGCATGAGAGGACTGTAAGTGAACACACAGTCTACTATTGCCTCTCAGTGGCCAGGCAGTAGCTTCTGAAGGCACATTAAGGTGTTCATTTGGGATCACGTGTTTGAATATTCCACCATGTGGGATTTTGGAACATTTTATGATAAGTCATTTGTTAAACCTAAGTGCCCGACATTTAGCTGATGTAAATAAGCATAGCTTTATTAGGTGGAATTGAACTATATCTATTTATATTCACTAAGCATCTGGACCAAAGGCAAAAATGTGTGCAAAGGGACTAAGAAAAATTTGTCTGAAAATCTAGTGTTAAATCAAGCTCGCAAAACACTGGTGAGAGCTAAAAAACCAGCTTCAACCCATCTGGTATGTAGAAAATAAGGCACTATATATAACCATGTATGGCTGGACATAAACCAGCTAGCAAATAAACATTTATGTCTACTTTGTATTGGCAGAGTGCCATCAACCCATGACTCTGGTTGAACTGATCATGTATCTCCTGACATTTTATGGCAAAGATATATATAAAACTACCCACAACTGTGCAGAGAAAACCATCCCACAGATGCTGGAAAGGATGAACAGAAAAACTTCAGTCTATACTTCATAGTTTATGGATACTGTCATCAGCAGTTGTGACCTTTCCATCTAGCACTAAATGTAAGTGGAAAGAACATAATTCTTCTGAGTGCTGTAACATATCAGTGATTCATCCCCATGATATCAATGCATAGCCTCCCACATCCCAGGTTTCAGCTGGGAAATGCATTGTTACAATTTCCAGGTCAGTGCCAAATCTTCCCATTGAATCTTTAATCAATAACTTTTGAACTGTTTCTAAGTACTGGCCAGACTTAAAAAAATTAAAATATTCTGGTTTGATTGTAATCATCTTTGAGAGATTTTGTTGTTATGAATTATATGCTTTAAAATAAATTGTTTCACTTTCTATATTCTGTTTGTAAGTATATTTCCTAGTAATCCTTGCAGTCAGAATTATGAGAATAATCAGTCATCTAGTCTAACTCTAATTGGCATGTAAGGGAAAAAAAAAGAAAAGACAAATAGGAAACTGCTTGATTATTTAGAAATATGGCTAAACAGGCTTTCAAACTATTTTACTACATTTTTTCAAAAGTTTTGATAAAATAAGTGGGCTATTTTGATATATTTTAGCTTTAAACTAAAGTCCACCCATCTAAAATGTTAACCCATGCTATGAAGAAAATATAGTTTCAACTAAACATCTTAAATGTATGAAGTAGAAATTAATACTGACACTCCATTGTTTATTTAAGTGTTTTCAAAAAACAGAAGACTACCAAAAGAATCGGTGTGAATGTTTTGAAGCTGAATTCTGCTTTTCTGTGATTTGCCTATGTTGTCTCCTTACACCTTTGCAAGATTAGAAGATATGTAAGCAACCATAAGATTGTTGAATTCCCCTATCTCTCAGCTTCTTAGCTGTGGAAATACAGAAGTGTACTGATGGCTTAACACTAAAAAGCAAGGAAGCCCAATAGAGGAGTGTCAGAAAGAGTATCCTCATTATGTGTGATATGCTCGTGCATGAAGATCCTGTATGCGATACTCTTGCCCTCTTTTACTTATGTACAAGAGTGAGAACCAGAAGGAATCAGCGCAGATGTCAGTTATATTAACACGGTCCTCCTTTCCTTCACTCTCTTTTTTCTCTCTTTTCAGACTGCAAAAAGAAGAGGATGTGGTGGGGTTCTTTTGTAATTATTTTAATGACACTGCAACATTCACTGCCAAGGTGCCATTCTGTTGACACAAAAATCACAGATTTAACATTTAGATACATGTGTTCATGACACTGTAGCTGTAGCTATAATCTGAGCAGGTACCCCAGCACAGGTCAATACAGGTCAATATAGGTACCATTGTCAACAAGATAAATAAGACAGGCAAGATAAATAAGATAAATCTGTCAACTGAGAAATAACAATACATGTCAATGTTCTACTTAAGTTTAACAAAAACTGACAAAGATGTAAAAAAGTGAATATAATAATTGTGTATCACTATCACATAATCTCGGCCAGAAATAAGTAAATATTAATTAGTTTTCTCAGTCTTATATTACTGAATGGATGTGAATTTCTGTTTGTTGTGACTATCTACCCTTTAGAACATGTGGCCAGCCTTTTAGTGATATTTCATTTTATTTTTACTAGTGAGATGGGGTTTTTTAAGTTCTAAAAATGAATTCAAATGAGCTTCCTAATCTACATCACTAAAAATCAGTAAACCACAAAGAGATAATTATGGTTTTTATTTCTAACAGTTCATTTCTACTGATTTTTATTTTTAAGTCCAGTTGTAAAATTACATTAAAATTAAGAGACATTAACCTTTAATGTCCTGCTGTTGTCTGATACTCCTTTACTTAATGCATTTGGGTTTTACTTATTTTCAAGAAATTGGAGTAAAGAAATAAAAGTCAGAATAAAGTAAACACAAATTTTAATTGCTGTGAATTATTGCTTTCAAAATTTTTTCAGAAGTACTTTGATAACTGGGGATTTTCACAATCCATCTGTGACTTCAGATAGGAGGAAGAAGGATGATAAATTTAAATACTTAATACTTAAATTTTTTAAAGACTAGCACTTTGAATCCTTTCAGATGTCCAAAACTGATCACTCACTGATCACAAAAGTTAATATCTCCATTTGCTTTGAATAACCTCTATTGCTTTGGGAAAGTTTCTGAACAAAAAGTCTCTATTTGGCAGAAAAATCAAGCAGGTGAAAGGCATGCTCAACTTACATTTTGCAGTATGCAACAAATTGTAAATTATAATTGCCAGTGAACAGTGATGTTATTTTGTTTATAAAATGAATCCCTATGAGGAAGTCAGTAATCCTACAGTGCAGACTCTTGGGTTGCCCGCACTGTATGATATTTCAGAGTAAGGTACTTAATCATTATGGTCCAGAACACAACCTTTCCAGTTCTCCTTGTAATTTTGACCTCCTTTTGTGGTTGGAAATTATTTACCTCAAAGGCTTTCAGAGTCACACATGACTTTTTAAATTTGTTGTTGGGCTGCAAGGCTTCCCTTCCCTCCTCTCCCACAGCAAAATTTAAAAACCTCAGTAGGAGGAAAGAAATAAATATTTCTTACCTGGATCACACAGACTGACTCTGTTCCAGGAGGATTTAGTGGGATTTGTTGTCTCTAGCACTGTCTGCATTTGAACAGGCCTCAGAGTAAAGGATGTTGTCTTAAAAATACTGGTAAATGTAAATTGGTGAAAGTATGTATGAAAGGGGCAAGCAACTTACTAAAGAGACGATCTAGTTTCAACTTACATATCTTCATAAAAAAATAAAAATATATAAGCTATCTTGAACTTCTTAGACTCATGTACTAAAATTCTGCTATCTTCCTTAGTTATTCAATATTAAATGCATGTCTATATACATAATAAAATTAATGCTTTAAATTTTGTGCACTTCACAGAATGATTAATTTACATTAGAGGGTGTAAAACATGTGAAGCATGTCTGTACCAAACAAAGATAGCCAAAAGAATCAGTGATGACTCAAATGCCACAGAAATTAGAATATGACACAAATACACAGATCATTTTTTCAACTCTTTTATGCACAAACAAGATTTGCTATTTGTTAACTTATACTTAAGGGTTGGCTTAGAGAATACCCATTTGGTTAATTTTGATAGATCTTCAACTCCCAGGGAAGCTCTACAACGTTGGACAAAAGTTTGTGTTTTGTCGATGTCAAACAGGCCAAAAGAAATCTCACAACAGTTATAGGGCAAGAATGAAAAGGCTAGTAAGAATTAAACCGGTATATACAAGTTACACAAATTTATAGATCTAGATTTTGACAAAGAAGTAAGATTTTAACTTTTTTGGTGTATTGTATGTTTAATTGAGAAAGAGAATTCTGCAGATATAAAGAAATTAGGTTTCTCTACAAGAAGCCACTGTGGTAACTACAGCTTTTGCACACATTATCAGGCTATTTTTTAAACTAGCTAACTTGGCTATTGCTGCTGTGGTGAGATAATCTGAGGGACATATAGACTGGATACCTACTTGGATTTTGAATCTCTGATTATCCAGGGCTCCACTGCACACTAAATATGTGTGAGAAATACCCTTCTTGCCTCAGCAAGAATAAACTTCCTATCCCTTTCCATGCCCATATATTTATGGGCATGGTCTTTATGGTCTTTAAAAAAATCCATTAGTGTCAATAATGGTGATTACTACTTTGGAAACACCAGAAAATCTGCTAAAACAGAAGGAGCAATAACATCATGGTCATTTGTCAGTTTCATATGGATTTGTGTCATTATTAAAAAGATTCTGCTGCTCATTATCAGCTCCTAATAAATGTATATTTTATATTTAAATGATAAGTCTCAGATTGTTAATGCTTTTGATAAACCAGTAGATAAAATCGTCAGAGTTTATACTTGCATTTTAAAGATCAGTTTTCTTCTGTAATAGAAAGATATCTGTTCTTCTCTAAGAATATTGCTTCTTACTCTGATCTCATGGTATCATGACATGGAACTTGCCTTTCATCTGTCCATAGAGAAATTGTGTCCATGAATTCACTGGGTAGACTATGACACTCAGTGTTACAATGCTGTCTTCAAATTGAAGGAATATTTGATCTTCTCTAAGATGCAATTAAACTCTCCTCTAGCAACTGGACCATGGGAGGATACGATCTGCTCTACGTAGCATTGTCAGCGATTCACTTCTTTACCTCTGTCTGACTGCTGTTGGTAATCCAGATCCATTGCACAGGAAATTCTGTGATTAATCCTATATATCTTTGGAACAAAGTAATTACTTCCCACTGTGGTTTTATTTGAAAATGAGCACTTGTTTGCTTTAGTTATTTTAATTTCAAGTCTTTCTGTTGTGGTGTGTATGCTGGAAACATCCACAAGAAGTAATTTCTATCCAACATTTTCTTTTTCTCAAGATTTGGAAATATTTATTCCCCCTTCATTTTCATTTGCACGGTTGTTAAAAGCCCCTTTGTTGGACTATAGTAGATTTATTTTCTACTCCATATTTGTACTGTACTCTACCATATAAAATATTTATCTGGTTGCATGGCTTAGCTGTATCAGCTATTGGAGAAGAAAGTTAACCAAGGCAGACTTTTAATTCCTACCTTCTTATTTTCCAAGGTTATGTTTGGGGTCTTACACATTTGTTAAATCAGCAAAAATAAAGAGCAGGACATACTTTCAGAATTAAAAGGAAAAAGATCTCTTGACCCCTTCTGCCACTTTAATACTACCTTAGTGACAAGTTTACTCTGGTTATGGGTGTTTTAAAAACAGGCATTCCTATTTTTTTCCTATATAATACACTCCCTTTTTTAATATTCTTAGTGTGTTGTGGTTTAGCCCCAACGGCAACAAAGCACCACAGAGCCTCTCACTTACTCTCCCCAAGCAGATGAGGGGAGAGAATTAAAGGGTGAAAGTGAGAAAACTCATGGGTAGAGATAAAGTTTAGTAGTTGAGATAGAATTTTAAAAATAAATAAATAAATTGTAACGAAAAGGAAAATAACAAAGAGAAATAAAACGCAAGAAAGACAAGTGATGCAAATGAAAACATTGCTTACCACCAACCTACCAATGCCCAGCCAGTCCTCAAGCAGCAATTTACCAGCCAGCTTTCCCTTCAGCTTTATATACTGAGCATGACTTCATATGGTATGGAGTATCCCTTTGGTCAGTTGGGGTCAGCTGTCCCAGCTGTGTCCCCTCCCAGCTTCTTGTGCACCCCCATCCTACTGGCTGGTGAGGTGGTGTGAGAAGCAGAAAAGGCCATAGCTCTGTGTGAACATTGCTCAGCAGTGACTGAAACATCACTGTGTTGTCACCAGTTTTCAGCATAAATCTAAAACATAGCCCCACACTAGCTACTATGAAGAAAATTAACTCTATCCCAGCCAAAACCAGCACACGCTGTCACTGTTTTCGGTAGCAATGGTAAGAAAAACCGTAAAATAAGAAGACAAAGGTCCAATAAAAAAGGGAATTTATTTTATTAAAGTCTTGGTTTCTTCCATCTCACCCTTCTTATTGTGAGGATTCAAAACAAACAACAGAATCTGTATTAGCTGCAATTTACTACGTCATCAAATAGTATCACATACTACTTATTTTATTTATTTATTTTACCACTATCTACTAGTACTTTGATAGTTTTGTGATTCATAACAAAATGCAAGAATGAATTTTGATCTTTCTGTTGTTTCAAGACATTCAGACAACTTATCACTGAAGTTAATAAGAAAATTATACATTTAATTTCATCTCTTAAAGTAAAAAAAGTTAAATAGATCTACAACAGCTTACCTCAGAGAAACCCATCCAATGATATGGGTTTTCAATGTAACTCAAAAAAGCGTTTTTCAAGCATGCACTATTCTTTAGTCAGACATCTAAACCGCATTAAAATGAATGACACAATTAAATGTTAGCTTAGGTAGGAAATTACTTAACTGTGTACTTCATTGTTTTCTCAGTGGGGCCATATTTGATGTAAACCAACATTTTATGCTATTTGATAAAAGAAGTTACTCTTCCAGATTCCTATACAATGTCGTTTGCTTTAGGAGCAGACAAATACGTCTAAAATCCACAGAAATCCACTGTGGAAGTTAGATGAAGAAAATCTGTGAGGACATTGAACTTTATATTAACATATTTAATAACTGTCACACTTAGCTTTCATGTACTCTACCACCTTTAACTGAAATACACTGCACTTAGTTACTAATAGTTGCAAAATAGACTCTCTGTTTCTTAAGCTAGTTGTGTGTATATTTATATAAATACTTGTTTGCATGTAGTATTTAGCTTGAATATAACTGAATATTTCAATAAGGAAAACCAGCTAGACCATATTCTGCTGAACTCAAACTACTTGGCCTGTCATGGTGTTTGCTTTGTAGCTGACATTTCACTTTGCCTCAGACATGATAAGAGATTTTGTAAGGCTGAATACTAAAATACCTGATGAGGAATAACATGGGTTGTTGATGCTGTTTAAGTATGTGCTCCTATAGGATAATTTTTAGATTAGGGCAGGACTGGAGAACCAAGCAGGACCTTGCAACAGGAAGAAAAGCAAGGATGTTGCAGATCACAGTGTGTTCTGGTTTCAGTAAAGATACAGTTAACTTTCCTTTGGCTGTGAGGGAGCACAGCTAGAGGGCCGGCCCTGGATCAGTTATTGGAGTATTCCATATCATGTGACATCATGCTTAGTATTTAAGGGGACGAGTGCTCTCTCATTTCTGTTCTTTGGTTTCAGTTTCCTCATCAGCAGCGGGACTTCTGATGCGGTCAGGCAGGCTGCATACCCGTTGCTGGTCGGTGAGCCACTGCTATATTTTACCCATTTGGACTTACTATTGTTATTGTTGTTTTGTTAGTATTACTAAACTCTTTCTATTCATTCAACTATGAATTTCTTTTTTTTTGTCCCTCTCCTATTTCACCGGGGAGGGAAGGGGGGAAGTAAATGACTGGCCACATGGTGATTGGCTACCGGCCGAGTTCAAACCACAACAGTCTTTTGGCACCCAACGTGGGGCCAGGGCTTTGAGATAATGACAGATCGGGTCATAATGCTGATTGCTTGGCTCCTTAACATTTTATCACCTCACTTGCCGTATGTATTTCCCATGCTGTTGCTCACCGTCTGTGAGAGTTGGGTTAAGATTTTGTTTTTGCAGTACTATATAATGCTGATCTATGACAGGATGCAGTCATTGGCTCTGGGGCAATTTACAATTGTGTTTGAGAAGTCCAGGAATTTCAAACGTCCTTGGAATGTTGACATTAACATGGTCCTCTTACTCCTAGGAACTAGCGTGTTCCTGCATGTGGTTCAGGTTTTGTTTGGGGTTAAACAACTATTTAAGAGTATGACCTGGAAATCTACCCCAAGGTTGGAGAATTATGAGTGGCTGGGGGTGTGGAGTAGCATGGGCAAGTACCTAGAACAGTGGGCACCCCCGGTGTATCCGAACTTCACTCCTGAACAGGTGCAGAATCCTGAAGAACTAGTAAAACATTTGGAAAAGGTATGTTGTTGCCTGGGTAACTCCAGAGAGGCACAGCTCACTGCAACGTGCTGGGGCCTAGCCCACGCCTACCGAGTGCTATTAAACACAACCCCACTATTTCCCATCACAGAATCACAGAATCGTTCAGGTTGGAAAAGACCCTTGGGGTCATCGAGTCCGACCATCAGCCCTACTCTACAAAGTTCTCCCCTATACCATATCCCCCAATATCTCATCTAAATGACCCTTAAACACATCCAGGGATGGTGACTCCACCACCACCTTGGGCAGCCTATTCCACTGTCTGACCACTCTTTCTGTGAAAAATTTTTTTCCTAATGTCCAGTCTAAACCTTCCCTGTTGCAGTTTAAAGCCATTCCTTCTTGTTCTATTGCTAATTACCTGTGAGAAGAGACCAGCACCAACCTCTCTACAATCTCCTTTCAGGCAGTTGTAGAGAGCGATAAGGTCTCCCCTTAGCCTTCTCCTCTTCAAACTAAACAGTCCCAGCTCCTAGATGTACCAGGCCTAACTCACCTGCTGGGATCATCACTGACTCAAAGTTTCTCAAGGAGATTTCAATTTTGCCCCTGCCTGGGCAAGACTAAAACCAATTACTCTTGAAGCTCTGGAACACTTAGAGTACGTTGACAACATCATTATATGGGGTAATACAGCAGAAGAAGTTTTTGAGAAGGGGAGAAAATCATCCAAATCCTTCTGAGAGACGGTTTTGCCATAAAGCACTGTAAGGTCAAGCGACCTGCATAAGAGATTCAATTTTTAGGAGTAAAATGGCAAGATGGATGTCACCGGATTCCAATGGAGGTGACTAATAAAGTAAACAACTATGTCCCCACCAACTAACAGAAAGGAAACACAAGCTTTCTTGGGTGTTGTGGGTTTCTGGAGACCGCACGTTCCAAATTACAGACAGATTGTAAGCCGTCTCTCTCAAGTGACCAGAAAAAGAATGATTTTATATGGGGCCTGGAGCAACGACAAGATTTTGAAAAAAAAAAGGAAAAATTTCATGCAGTAGCCCTCGGGCCAGTTCAGACAGGACAAGATGTTAAAAATGCGCTCTACACTGCAGCTGGGAAGAATGGCCCTACCTGGAGTCTCTGGCAGAGAGCACCAGGGGAGACTCGGGGTCGACACCTGGCGTTTTGGAGTTGGGGATACAGAGGATCAGAAGACCGCTATACTCCAACCAAAAAGGAGATATTGGCAGCATATGAAGGGGTCTGAGCTGCTTCAGAGGTGATCGGGACTGAAGCACAGCTCCTCCTGGCTCCCCGACTGCCAGTGCTGGGCTGGATGTTCAAAGGGAGTGTCCCCTCTACACACGATGCAGCTGATGCCACGTGGAGTAAATGGGTCGCATTAATCACACAACGGGCTCGAATAGGGAGCCCCAGACACCCAGGAATACTGGAAGCAATTACAAATTGGCCAGAAGGCAAAGATTTTGGAATGGCGCCAGAGGAAGAGGTGACGCGTGCTGAAGAGGCCCCACCGTACAATAAATTACTGGATAACAAGAAGCGATGTGCCCTGTGTACCGACAGGTCCTGTCACATTGTGGGGAAACATCAAAGGTGGAAGGCAGCTGTGTGGAGTGCCACACGGTGGGTTGCTGAAGCTGCAGAAGGAGAAGGTGTTTCGAGTCAGTTCACAGAGGTGAAAGCCACCCAGCTGGCCTTGAATATCGCTGAGAGAGAAAGGTGGCCAGTGTTCTACCTCTGTACTGACTCATGGATGGTGGCAAATGCGCTGTGGGGATGGTTACAGCCGTGGAAACGGAGCAACTGGCAGCACAGAGGCAAACCCATCTGGGCTGCTGAGTTATGGCAAGATATTGCTGGTCAGGTAGAGAATCTTCTTGTGAAAGTACACCATATAGGTGCTCATGTACCCAAGAGCCGGGCCACTGAAGAACATCAGAACAATCAACGTGAGGATCAAGCTGCTAAGATTAAGGTGGCCCAAGTAGATCTGGACTGGCAACATAAGGGTGAACAATTTATGGCTCGCTGGGCCCATGACTCCTCAGGCCATCAGGGAAGAGATGCAACATATAGATAGGCTCATGACCGAGGGATGGACTTAACCATGGATGTTATTGCACAGGTAATCCATGAATGTGAGACATGTGCTGCAATCAAGCAAGCCAAATGGTTAAACTTGACTTTGTATGGAGGACGATGGTCAAAATATAAATATGGGGAGGCCTGGCAGATTGATTATATCATGCTCCCACAAACACGGCATGGCAAACACTATATGCTTTCGATGGTGGAAGCAGCCACCGGACGGTTGGAAACTGATGTAGTGCCCCATGCCAGTGCCCAGAAGACCATTTTAGGCCTTAGGAAGAAAGTCTTGTGGCATCATGGCACGCCAGAATGGACTGGGTCAAATAATGGGACGCATTTCCAAAACAACCTCATAGACACTTGGGCCAAAGAGCAAGGTATTGAGAGGGTATATCACATTCCCCACCATGCACCAGCCTCCAGGAAAATTGAGCTATACAATGGGTCGCTAAAAACTACACTGAGAGCAATGAGTGGTGGAACTTTCAAACACTGGGACGTGCATTTAGCAAAAGCCACCTGCTTAGTCAATACCAGAGGATCTGCCAAGCAGGCTGGCCCTGCTCAGTCAAACTTCCTACATACCGTGGATGGGGATAAAGCCCCCATAGTGCGCATTAAAAATATGTTGGGGAAGACAGTCTGGCTTATTCCTGCATCAGGTAAAGGTAAACCCATGCATAGGATTACTTTTGCCCAAGGACCTGGGTGGGTAATACAGAAGGACAGAGAAGTCTGATGTGTGCCTCAAGGAGATTTGATGTTAGGTGAAAATAGCCAATGAATCAAACTGTCAAATAACCCTGTTATTGCAACTGGTGCCCCGCAACATCCTCCCGCCACATCCAAAGACTCCTGCTCCACCGACTGAGCCAACTCCATCTCATTCCTCCAGCCTTAAAGACTGTCATGACAGATGGAACACAAAGTTATGGACTAAATGAACTCTGTAGACATTTTGGAAGGATGGCCCATAGACTAAGGGAATGATATCTGTGAGATCCGGGAAAAGGGGTGGTGATTCTGTAGAATGTATTTGGAACCTGAGCATAACAGAAATGGTATGGAATAAGGGGTGGAGACTGTCCTGGTTTTGGACAGGATAGTTAGCTTTCCTTGCCTGAGAGAGAGCACAGTTAGTGGGCCGGGCCCAGATCAGTCACTGGAATATTCCTTATAATGTGACATCATGCTCAGTATTTAAGGGGACACGTGCACTCCCATTTCTGTATTTTGGTTTTGGTTTCCTGGTCAGTCTGCAGCAGGATTTCTGGTGCGTCCAGGATTGTTGCTGAGGGGGAGGGCTCCATACCAGTCATTGGTCTGTTAGAAATTACTATATATTACCCGTTTGGACTTCCTATTATTACTGGGTTTTTGTTACTATTACTAAATACTTTATTAAACCTATGAATTTCTTTTTTTTTTTTTTTTTTTTCTCCTTTATTTCAGCGGGGAGGGGGTGGGGAGAAGTAAACGTCTGGCCATGTGATGATTGGCTACTAGCCGATTTCAAACCATGACACCCATATTGAAAAAACTAGCCTGTATTATCTTATTTAGATATTTCCTATATACCTCCATAACGGCCATAAATTAATATTTCTCATGTAGCAGACTATCTAATCTCCCATTCTCCTTTCTTAAGCCTCAAGATCAAGCTTACTGTTTATAGTGTATTTTCTACCCAAATTTCTAATTAATTGCTTATTTTATTTTCTTTTCCTATTGAAATTTTACAGGGGAGTGATCTAGGTAGCAATATCTTTATTAATTTCAATCATACATTAAATTTTCAGATAACAGCTGGTTTTGATTTGCTTATATTTGCACTGGAAATAAATATTTCTTTAAAAGAATGTTAAAACTAAAGAATAAAAAGTGAGTGATTCTCTTTTTATGCAAAATTGCTAATGAGGGTATAACCACATTGTAAAATATTTCTCACATCCACATCTCGGATAAGATACTGTTCACAAGTTTTGGTTGCTCTCTACCAAATAGCTCTTCCTGTGTCTGTGATCAGTGTAATTATCCAAGGAAATTACTATTGTTGAAGACATTAGGAAATGTTTCTTTCAATTTGAGTATGAATGTTTCACCTGGCAGTAATGTGTGTCCTGCTGGAAAATCGAGATTGAAGAGGTCTATAAGAACAGAAGGTACAGAGAACATGAAAGTGAATGGTGGTGGGTTTTTCTTCTTCAGGAGTTTAATTAATATTGACTGTTAATGCAATTAATTTTAAAAACCAAACTGATTGTTTTTTATGTGCCACCTTTCCTCTTTTTGTCTTAAGCATTTCCCCAGAGTTTAAACAGTCCAGTTTTTCTATTTATCTTTCTCTTGTATTCAGGAGAAAATACGAACAAAAACACATGCACAAGCACAGCTGAACATCTTAATCTTCTAACACTGTGCACAATGCTTCATCAGCCATGTTCCTGGAAGGTAAAAGTGTAGTTTTCTATTTATAAAATCATTTAGATGCGGCTTTAAATGTGATTCATGGGGGTAAAAACTTCTAAAATTTCCATGAGACGTTAATTCTTTGGGGACGTCTATGGGAGCAGAGATAGCAGGGAATTTGATTGCACTGAGACATTCATTCAAGAAGTTATCTAAGCACATGATTTTCAAGAAAATATCTGATTATAATTAAAATATTTAATACATTCTCAAGAATTTTACTTGCTTATATGCTGGGAAAATTTGTAGAACTTCTGACCTCACAGGTCTCATATTTATGGTGGATGAAAAACTGGACATGAGACGGCAATGTGTACTTGCAGCCCAGAAAGTCAACTGTATCTTGGGTTGCATCAAAAGAAGCATGTTCAGCAAGTCAAGGGAGGTGATTCTACCCCTCTGCTCCACTCTGGTGACACCCCACCTGGAGTACTGCATCCAGCTCTGGGGTTCTCAGCACAAGAAAGACATGGACCTGTTGGAGCAGGTCCAGAGGAGTCCACAAAGATGATCAGAGAGCTGGAAAACCTCTCCTATAAAGAAAGGCTAAGAGAGTTGGGGTTGTTTAGCCTAGAGAAAAGAAGGGTCCAGGGAGCTCTTATTGTGGCCTTTCAATACTTAACAGGGGCTTAGAAGAAAGGTGGCGACAGACATTTTAGTAGGGCATGTGATGATATGACAAGGGGTAATGGTTTGAAACTAAAAGAGGGTAGATTCAGACGACATATAAGGAAGAAATTATTTACAATGTGGGTTGCTCAAAGCCTTATCCAACCTGGAACACTTCTAGGGAGGGGGCATCCACAACTTCTCTGGGCAACCTGTTCCACCGTTTCACCACTCACAGTAAAGAATTTCCTCCTTATATCTAATCTGAATCTACCTTCTTTCAATTTAAAACCACTACCCCTTGTCCTATCACTATATTCTCTGATAGAGTCTCTCCCCATCTTTCCTGTAGGCCTCTGTGTTGGGTCTGTCTATGTGACAGGGGTTTTGGTAACAGGGGAAGGGGCTACAGCAGTGGCCCCTGTGAGAAGCTTCTCGAAGTTTCCCCGGCTAAAAGTCAGACCAATCTCTGGCCAAGGCCAAGCCAATTAGCGACAGTGGCTGCGCCTCTGTGATAACATATTTAAAAAGGGGAACGTGGGAGGGGGAGTGGGAGTTGTTTAGTTGGTTTGGATTTGATTACCAGCTGCATCTACAGTTTAATGCAATATATGTTGATACTTGTTTTGATTATAATTGTCATTAGTATAGCAATGTCTTGTGTAAAATCAACTATAATGAAAGCTGTTTGCATAAAGATGATTCAGATAACTAATTATACTCCTTTAGAGTAGGATAACCCAGCTGACATCCCTGGCCCTGAGACCTTAATTTGGGAACAAATGTAAGTGTGTGTGTCTGTGACTGTAGTCATGGGGTAGAAATGTTGAAAGTGTTGGAAGCACAAAACAATGGAAAATTGAAAAGCCCCATATTGCTGAACATCTGATGCCCAGAGCAGACACAGGACTGGGTGAAGATCTGGAGCTTTGTATTGTCACAAACCAGTGAGGAACGTGAAGCAAGGTGGAGGCTTCATGGTCCCGTTCTTCTGTTTTTCTCAAGAAATATTTTATGCAACTGTCAAGGAATGGTGGCTTGACCCCAATACCACACACACACACTTGACACACTTGTCATAGTAGTGGATAAATACTACCTCGAGTTCATACCTAACTTGGAGGGATGAGAATTTGGTATCAAATAGGAAGGACAGATCAACAGGTTTGTTTTCCTTATACATCCCCTTCTCCCCAGAAGTGATGACTTTTGGTGAGATTTGTGACCTCAGCTATGCTGAGTATCCACTCAGGAAATTGAGCTTGTGATGGCAATCGTTTTTGTTTGTAGAGTTATATAGCTATTCTACAGTTTAATGCATTTATCGCTGGCAATCTCAAGGAATCTATATATACTGCTTAAGAACAAACCATACTATTTGTGAACCTGACTGGGTTTTTTTGAATGTGACCAGACATACAGCAGACAGGCTGTTCATGCATGTGGTGTCAAGCCTATAGTCAAAGCAGTAATTGGCCTGCCTATCAAGAGATAAGTTCAGCTGCCTCTAGCCCCGATAATCTTTGAAGACTGGCTAAAATGTCTTACAAAATGTATCCCTCATTCAATGCAAGAGTTGTGAAGAGGAGTTGTGAAGGAGACACCTATGCAAACACTGAGGTCAATGGAAGAAAGAAGGAGGGAGGGGGGGAGGTGTGCCAATGCAGAGACTCCCCTGCATCCCGTGGTGAGAGGTCAGGCTGCGCCCCTGCACCCATGGATGTCACCAGTGGAGCAGACACCCACCTGCAGCCTGTGAGGATCCCACATCAGAACAGGTGGCTGTGCCCGAAGAAGGCCGGGACTCTGAAGGAAACCCACTCTGGAGCAGTTCATCACTGGGAGGACTGCAGCCCATGGAAAGGACTCATGTCAGAGGAAGTTTGTGGAGGACTGTCTCCCATCAGAGGGACCCCATGCTGGAGCAAGAGGAGTCCTTCCTCTAAGGAAGAAGGAGAGGCAGGAACAACAGGTGATGAACTGACTGGAATCCTCATCCCCTGACCCCTTGAGGTGCTGAGAGGGAGGAGATAGAGAAACTGGAAGCAAAGCTGAGCCTGGGAAGAAGGAAGGGGTGGGAGGAAGGTGTTTCTAAGATGTGGTTATAGTTGTCACTGTCCTACTGTTTTTGTTAAATGGTGGAGGTGGTGGTGTTTGAATTAAATTGATGTTCTTTTTCTTCCCTGAACACATCTGTCTTTGTGACCATAATTGGTGAGTCATACCTCCCTGTCTTTATCTTAATTCCTGAGCCTTTTGTTTTATTTTCTCCTTTCATTCCTGAAGGGGAAGGGATGAATGTGTGGCTGCGTGGTGTTCAGTTGCCTTCTGGGCTCAAATCACAACAGCCCCTTTTAGGTGCTCTTAGGCCAGTATAAGATCTCCCCAGAGCCTTCTCTTCTCCAGGCTGAACAACCCCAACTCTCTGAGCCTGTCCTCATAAGGGAGGTGCTGCGGCTTCCTGATCCTATTTGTGGCCTCCTCTGGACCCAATTGAGCAGGTCCATGATCTTCTTATGTGGAGGGCCTCAGAGCTGGACACAGCACTCCAGGTGGGGTCTCATGAGAGCAGAGTAGAGGGGCAGAATCATCTCTGTCGACCTGCTGGACACTCTTCTCTTGAAGATGTCTCTGTTTACCCCAGGGGGATTGGACTAGATGACCTTTAAAGGTCCCTTCCAACCCAAACCATTCAATGATTCTATGATTCTATATTTAAGTTCATAAATATCCTGGAATATTTCTTAATAATACATAGCAGTGATATGTCACCAGGATTATACCAAAATCTATCACAATTGGACAGTTATGCAGCGTGCAGCCTTTCTAGGTACCTGCTATATTGCTTTACAGTTCTTATGGGGAAAAGCTTTTCCTTACCCCCAACCACTCTGGCCCTGCTTATCTCATTGCCTACCAGGGCAACCTTCTCCCTAGAGATATCTCTGGCCCTGCTGGCATCACTGCTGGGGCTCTGCTTGCCCACAGTAGGACTGCACACTGCCCTTCAGTGAATTGTATGCAGTCTCTACACACTGAAGACTGGGAGAACTTGCTGGTGAAAACCAAGGCAAAGAAGGCACTATTCACCTTAGAATTAACTGTGTCCATTGTCTCAGACTAAGCTGTTTTCTCTCTTCAGGTTTTTACCTTTAGTTTAGCCATAACATCTCTCCCCATTGCCCTTGAATTCCCTTGTCAATCTCAACTCTAGTTAGCCTTTGCCTTCCCTTTAATCGCAGCCAACATTTCTAAATTTCTCTTTTGTCATCTGTCCCAGCTCCCACCTCTTGTGTACTGGTTTGTTTTTTTTTTTTTTGTGTAGAAGATCTGTCAATTCTATGCTTAGCCATGCTGGCCTCCTGGTGTGTCAGCCCAAGTATGAGGATTTCCTTCCCTCACCCTTGGAGAACGTTACCCATCCAGTCCTGCCAGCTACTCCAAGCTCCCTGACCCTTCAGATCTGTCTCCCTTGATATCCCACCTACCCACACCCTGAGTAAGCTAAAATCTGATCACCTGAAATCTCAGGTATGTGCTCTTCTACTCACATCCTTCACTCTCTGTGGGATCTCACCTGCCTCTATTTCATGGTCACTGCAGCCACAGCTGCCAGTGATTGTTACATCCTGTCCTGTCCCTCCTTCTATGTGGACAGCAGATCCAGCTGTGTGTCAGCCTGGTTGATCTGTCCAGCACCTGTACTAAGCAGTTATCCCCAATGCCCCCACGAAATCTCCTTGACAGATTCTGTCCCACCATAATGCCCAACCAGAAGATATCAGGAAGTTGAAACCTCCAAGAGAACCAGTATTGGTGACCCAGAGACTTATTCAGTTTGTTGAAGCTGGTCCACTATCCATCCGTAACCTGGTGGTTGGTGACACACTCCCATCATGGTGTCATCTGTCTCACTGTCCTGTCCTCCGACCCTGATCTCCAGCTCTAACCCCTTGCCACCTGTACTATAGAGAAGCCCTAGGTGTCTGAGCTGCTCCATCACACTAAAGACCACCCTGTCTTCTTTACTCCCTGCCCACCTACACTGAAGAGATTTTATCATCCCTAGTCTTGCAAGCTGTTTTACCATGTCTCAATTTTTGCAACACCTCCCCAACAGCAGTCTCCATCCACGGAGTGCTAGTGAGTGTCAGAACATGTACCTTTTTAGGTGCTTTTGGAAAGAAATGGAAGAATTCAGGAGACTAGCATGTGTCAGTGAAACATGGAGACCTTTGGTGTAACAGCAAGATGCTATTTGCTTTCTAGGTTAAGGCAACAACAGTTTCTTTTGTATTTGATTTGCCTGGGTTATGTGACCATACTCCCAGAGCTTTCAGAGAATGTCAAGGCAATATTAATGCTCTTGGAATTGCAAATGCTGTGTCAATGTTCCCAAGTGCCTCCTGCTAAAAGAAAGAACAGAATTAATATTTGTCACAGCAACCCATACAGATTAAAAACTTTAAGAGAATATAATTTTTCAGGTAAATATATTTATTCTTTTAGAAGATACAGAAGCTTTCAGGTAACAAAAGAATCCACATGATACATTATACACCATGGAAAGTACTGAGAACATTTCATGAGTATTATGTTTTTCAGTCCATAAGGACTAATTTTAAATTTAATTTTTAGCACAGTCACTCTCAGGGGATGGTAGTTTCAGGAAGTAGCACTAAAGTACTGAAAATAATTTCAATGGATGTCAAGAGTCTGCTGAGTAGTTGTTTGATGTGTATTTTTCATGATCTGAAGATACAGTTTGCAAGTGATAAATGCCCATCCCATCTCTCGTCTATTGTTACTTTATCTTTTAATTCAGGGTTTTTTTGAGTTTAAAAGCCACTAATTAGCATCATTTTTGCTGCTGGGGTAAATGTGTTGGTGTTTAGAGGGTTGGTATTCTGAATGAGGATGCCTGGGATTTTTGTTTTGCCACTTACCTGTTAATTGATTTTGATCACCTCATTGAAACTGACCGTATCTCTATGCCTGCCTATAATATTAAGGCAGGAGGTAATTTTTCTGAAGTCCTTAAATGACTGAAGAGCCCAAGTGAAGTTTTTCAAAAGCATGGTAAGTTCCTACAACATAAGTGTCATTGAGAGTAATAGGAGCAAAAAGAGGTAATTTTGCTCCTCAGTTGCAAGTACTTATGATGGCATCTTTTACATACACGTGGATGCTGCTGCAGTTCATTAGTTCCAAGCAAACAGTAGATTTTCCACTGTCGTCTTCTTCTAAAAAGAATTAAGTCAGAGTGTGTTCCTGTTAAAAGTGCCCCCCTTTCTGAGAAAGTTTATGGATTTTTCAAGGAAAATAATTGTCAAAATAAAAAAAAAAACTAAACTGGATTAAAACATGAGTTCTCAAACTTAGTATCTATCAATCACCAGTATTATATGCTGCAGAAAAAATAAATAGCTAACTTGAAAATCTTGGCAATTAGTTGCCCTGTTTATTTAGATATGTTTTGTAAATTCCCCCTGCAACTTCCAGGCACAAAAAAGTTTATCCCTTATTTCCTCTCATGTGTTTGACTACAACAACATGCTTACTGATGTTCAAGATTTGAGGACAGTATAATTCTCCAGGTAGGACCATCCATCCATGTGTTCATACACTTCTTTTGTAATGTGTAAAAGTGATGCAATTCTGCCTGTGACCTTAGCAGTTACAGAACTTTAAACACTAAAAGCAGCAGCCTATTGGTGTTACACTGTGTAATACTTAGTATTTTACGGGTGTCTAAGAGATATAGGAACCTTCACATACAGGCCTTGTCTACACTTGAAACACAGACAAGTACCTTATAGTATTTCTCTTTGAAAGCAATATTTGTGTGAACACAAAAGGACTGGTCCATGATGTGTGGAAATGGTTGATCTCAATCAGTGGAAGGTCAACTAAATAATCTCCTGGAGTGTAAGAGCTTCCACAGGTTCTTTCTATGTTGCTCCTAAATAAAAAAATCTCCTTAAAGAGAGCTAATCACTCAAGCATGTGTTTCCTCATTTATCTATCTCTGTGGGCACAGAAAATACATAGTCAGATGTTGTTTTGTTTAACCAATCTAGTACTTAAATTAGAGATATGGGTTAAATATCATAATATTTATATTTCTCTTAGGAACAAAATTTTATTAGAGTAAACATCTTGACATAAGCCACAAATATTTTGGGTTCAAAACAAATACCATAAATTAACTCTTGAGACTAGGATTTTAAATCTTCTGAGGGCCTTGACTGAATTTCAAACCAGGTCGGGAAGCTAGTGTTGATTTCTTGGACAAATTTCAGACTGTTGATTCTTCTCTTTAGTTTTATTTTCTTTTTAAATCTATCAGTAAATTAAGTAACTTGGCAATATTACTATTTGGAAGAACACAAGCATGCTGTAGTCAATAGCAATGTGTGTGTGTGTCTACCTAACTGAAGGTTATTTCCTGTGAATATTTGCTGCAGGTGTGTGGTCTCTTCCTTTTCATTCCTGCTCCCACCTGCAGCAGTAACACCCTGATGAGTAAATAAAGAGAGAAGATTTTTCAGTTCTTGTAAGAAATTTCTGTGGAGACCAGCAGGTTATAAAACAGTAATATGTAAACAGCCCAAAGCATATACAGAAGTTTTTTAAGCTTAATGGAATTACAAAATATCTGTTGCTTGCAAAGAATATTCTTGCTTTGCATGGGGCAACCTAGGAAAGAAAAACATTCTGATATCTTTGTCAGGTTATCAGGATGATTTTCTGAGTCTATACAACTATAGAAAAAGCTATCATGTAGCTTCTTAATGGAATCCAAACTACAGTGCAATCTACATTAGAAATTTGAGTCTGAAAAAGTTAACGTGCAGGAAAGAGTAAGGAACACTTGACTTTATCATATCTCTCAAGCAAAATCATAACTGCTTAATAGTGTATAACAATCTCTGCTGTTCTTCCTTTTTCTTATTAACCTCATGACTCACCACTAATGTCATAAATTACATGAAACCTGAAGGGATGATTGTACTTTTCAGGAAGGAGGAGTTTGTAAGTACCACAGCTCTTGCTTGGTACAAGTTGATCTGGAACGTGATACATGAGTAGCTGATTTGTTAAGGATCTATTTTCTTTTATTTATATAATTCTGTGCTACTGTTCCTGTAGAAGTAGAACATCAAAGTCAACCAGGAAGTTTTTTTAAAAAAAAGAGAGTTTAGAGATTGATCTACACAACGTTTGTGACTTGGCAAGGGCATGCTTCCTCTGATGTACATGCACACCTACCTTTACAAGCTATCCATCTGCTTGGATGCAGACCTAAAAGTGCCCTATTTTGATTAAGACTAAAAACATACAGTACAGGAGTTTAAAAATTAAACTCCTACAAGTGCAGAAGGCAGCTGAGATGCTGAAAAGTTTGTGACATGCAGAATGCAAACTCCAGGTTGAAACGTTGATTTGAATACAACATAGTAATAAGAAATTCTCTGGCAGACCAGTTCATGTGTTTACTTTAGCTTTCCTGCATGTTTCAGTTGTATAAGGCATGTCTGGTAAAAACAAAAAATAAATACAGAAGCCAAGAAAAACAATTCTGAATTAACAATAGGTATTCACTATGCTGGTACTAGTCTTGCAGCGCTTTTGCTCAAAGGGAGAAGTTAAATGGATGATTCAGAATCCTCTAGGCACAATCCTTTAGATCACCTTCTTTGATATTTAGATGATCTCCTCAGGAGATGCTGAAGCCTCAGAGCATATTGTCGTAATTTCACATGAGGAAAAAAAGGACAGACACCCTGGTTCAGGTCAATGTTACCTTTAGAGAATGGCCCATCATTGACAGTAGTCCTATGCAAATGTTTAGGAAAAGAAAGAGCAGAGCAGCTGTGTCTATCCTCAAAAACATTTTCTTTGTTTTTTCTACATTTATGTTTTGCTGATTAAGGATACCAATTAAACTCGGATACCAGAGTGAAAAGAGTAGGCGCATTTTACTGGTGATAACCAAATAATGTAACAGAGTAATACAGAAAACATGCAGTAAGAAAAAGCAGAATAGTGCACTTAAAGCAACAAACAGGAAAATACAGGGTAATGCATCAAATCATTACTACACGACAGAGAGAATAGTGATTAAGAGAAATACATCACCACTTGCATATATTATCATCATCATCATCCAGATCTGCAGACGCTGGGGAGCCCCGGTTACAGCGAGGATTTGGAGAGCCTGTCCTGGCAAGTGGGAAATCCTACGCGGTGCGTCCACCCATAGGTGAGGCATCCAAAGTCGCTGTGAACGGGCCCAGCCTTATATACCAGAGATCAACAAGCCAGAATAGCTGGCACCTTTGTTTTGAGTGGAAAATTTCTGGTTTCATTCTCCTGTTGGATTCCACCCAAAGCTTGGCCAGGGCTCGGGGGGGGAACCAAGGGAGTTTCTAACAAGGCCAAATACTTGGGTTCTCAGCCTTGAACAAGGCTGCAAAAGGAACGTTGGATACATTCTCTCCTCACTACTGATTATATTTTGTCTTTCACTAGTGAGTTTACATATTTCACTAATGACTACATGCTAAGTTAGCAGCTTTGGCTTGGGGCCTGTTCAGGCTGCAGTATTTCAATACTTTAGCACTTTTTACACCAGCATAAGTGGGTTGTTATAACTTAGTACACTACCTACTAGCACAATGGTTATCAGTTATAAAAAATACAGGATTCATCTATAGGTCAACTCTGGCTTGGGCCTGTTGTCCAAGCCTTAGCACTTCAATTTAACACAGGGACTTCCTGAGTTAGTACTGGTTTCAATTCTAAGGCCTTTCCCACTTTCACTTTGAACCCTTGTAAACATTTTGCATCTATACCCTCTTTTGACAAGGAGTTCTGTAGGTCTATTGCCCATTATGTGTTAAATCACCTTATCTGGTTGTTTTTTGCTTGGCTGCCACTATTTCCATCAGTGGTGCCTAGTTCCTGAAACAGAAGAATCTGTCAACAGCTGACTCATTTTTCTACCATTTCCTAATATTAAATCTTGTAGAATTATGTTTACTAAAGACCAAACTTTGTAATTGAAGGATTATTTTTTTTAAATTGCTCCTTAAACATAAGAGATTTTTAGAATTCTGTAGGATGGGCAGATGCACACACAGACACATACTTAAGCACAAAAATTTGTTGTTGACCAGGATCATATTATGTCGTCTAATGTTTTAAATAAGCAGAAGACTACCATAGGGAAATGTCCTTTCATAGATGCAAGTATTATTTATTTTCTGCTTATCAGTTGTTCTTAAAGACATTTGGAAGTTCTTGGAACTAGTATTCATTAATTTACATATGAGTAAAAGACCTTGAAATCTCTGATATCCTCATTATCTTGCTTCATTCTCACTAATAGTTCACAAGGAAGAAAAAATAAAACAGAACTAGAATTTATTATCTGCTACAAAAGCAAAATAAAAATCTCTTTTTCTTCTGAAAGTGGCCTCTGGGTAATGGTTCTGCCTTGCCTGTGTGACAAGAAATTTCTTCAGCTACAAGATAGGACAGAGGGAATTCTTTTTAGAAGGAATGTAGCTAATATGAGAACAGTTCTAAGTTTTGCATGTCTACTGAGAGGTTTTTGTATTGTCATATGAAATCACAGAATATTAACTTGGTTGTGATTATGTCTTCAGTGTGTTCATCAGTATTTCAGTAAATATTTCACATATCAGTGACTTTTTGGACTTTTATCAATGCTAACCTCCTACCTCAGTAAAGTATTGTTCTCAAGGTGTAGTGTAAAGATGGTGGTCTTTATCAAGAAAATGTGTACTTGTTTATCTGATAACTGCACACCTAGTTTCTACAGCTAAAATCTGTACCTATGCCATCAATAAAGATTGGCAATACAGTTTTTGTGCCTGAGACAGCAGTCCTACCTGAGCAAACTCTGACAGTGCTGGACTTCCTATATAGTCACACTAATGTTGGATGTATCACTCAGTATGATTAACTCACCATCAAAACAGGATTTTTCATTGTCACTCCATTAGCTTTAAATTCTGCCACCTTTTTGTTTGCTGAGTAACATTTTAGTATTGCTTTCATTGTGTTAATTTGTTCTTGTTGTGGTGATCCATTTCAAATGTTTAAATGGCTTATAGGCCAAGAATTAGTCATCACTATTACAGCAGACTTTGTTCTAGTTATGCCAAACCCTACAGCTTCTGTGTACATGTTGTTGCGTTTAAGGTGAGGCTAAATTTGGTAAGAGATGAATCCCCTTGCATTCTAGCTCATCCTCACAGATTAGAGGGGCTAGGGGCAGCTGGACTTATCTCTTAATGGGTATGCCAGTTGGGGCTGTGACTACAGGCCTGACACCAGATGCACGAACAGCCTGTAGGCTGTAGGTCTGGTTGCATTCAAGAGAAGCAGATTCACGAATAGTACAGTTTATTTTTTATGCAACATCTACAGATTCTTTAAGATTGCCTGCGATAAATGCACAAACAGCAGGTTGGTTATATAACACTACACACAAAAAGGACAACAATTGCAATCACACACACACTTAGTTCCCAGGTAATCACTCAGCATAGCCGAGGGAATCTTACCAAAAGGCATCCCTTCGGGGGGGGGGAGGGGGTGCAGGGGTGAAAGCACAAACCCGTCGATCTGTCCCTCCAATCTGGTGTCGGATTATCATCCTCCCCAGTTAGGTACAAACTTGGGGTAGTATTTATCATAGCATGTATGTGTGAGTGGGTGGGACTGTGGTCAAGCCATTATCTCTTGAATAATGACACAGCACATTCCTTGGTGCGAGGGGTGCACTGTTTTTTGTGGGAGAAGAGAAAGAGTGAGAGACAAGGTGGCAGACTATGGCAAAACAATCCTTGAGAGAAGGAGAAGAGCAGGAGATAAATCTGTCCTAGAGATAAGTGAAAGAGTGGGACCGCACAGCCTCCACCTCGCTTTGAATTCTTCCTTGGCGGCACAGCAAACAAAAATCACTGGATCTTCATCCCGTTCTGTGTTTGTTCTGGGCACCATGTGTCAAGGAAATGTGTGTTTTGCAGATTTTTCATTGTTTTGCTTTTCCCACACTTCCAATACCTAACACATGTGAGAAAGAATTTTATCTTTAAAAGCTTCGCCTGGTAATATTAGTGGATCTCTATTATTACAGGTCATGATACACCAGACCTAACTATAAGTTTGGACCAGCTTATGTCTCCAATTACACTAGCTACAGTACTTCTCCACTATGTTTGTAAATTTTTATTATGAGTTGATTCCACAAAATTCTCATGTACAGAAGTTATGCTTCTGTGTGCTCCATCAATATAACTATGTAAATAAATTCTACCAGCTGGAATATGAGTTCATACTGAAATTTTTAGAGCATTACCTCATTGATAACATTTGGTAAATTAATAAATGACTGCTCAAGATGTCAAATTTGATAAAGTTTGGAAAGTATGGGAGACTATTAGAACGGGACAACTTATTTATATTTAATTTATAAGTCTTCATTTATGGTAGCATTGAAAACTCATCTATGACATCAACGTAGAATCTGAACACAAACTGTGTTTACCTAATAAATACTGACTTACACTTTTATTTCTCAGAAAAAAGTAAAATACTAGTTATTATCCAGCGTTTAATCATGTTCTGTGGCTCTGAGATTTTTAAGTGGAATTTCAAAAACAGGTTACTGTCTGGTTTTATTTCCTTGTTCTTTACTCTAGGACTGCTAAAGTCAGAATCATTGTTTTGCACACTGACAGTCAAATAACAGTTTATTTTATCTGTCTTTTCCTGGCCCTGCAAGAGAATATGGATCATTTGCATCACCACCAAGTCTAAAAATGATCCTCGAAACACAGTTTGTGTTTAAAGATATGGCTAGTGTTAGTAACATTGAAAGCGATATAGTCTTACACTAAGAGTTCATGTACTATTGATTTTTTCATGATAGTGTTTAACCTACCAATACATTCTAAATGCAACCTTTTCCTGATAAATAGGGCATAAACTGTTCCATTAAATACCTTACTCTAAGGGTTCCTACCTTAATGACTTTCTTTATTTAAAGTTCCTCTAAGTTCTTGTCTGTGGTACATTATAATCAACAATGGAAGGCAAGAAGGGTCAGGTTTTGCTATTTACTCTTCCTTTAGGTTGGATGCACTAATGACCCTGTTACTTGTTCTAAGATGGATGTACAGAAGACGGGCATTCTTTTTTAATATGATTTGCTTCAAAAGTTGTCATCATCAAAAAAAAAAAAGAAAAAAAGAAGAGGAATAAAAGTATTATCAGTAATGTTGCTGTGACAGTCTACTACATGACATTGTGACCAACCTTGTGCAACAGCTTAGGTCTGAAAATCTGGAACTGGATTTGGAAGATTGCTCTACTAGCCTGGGATTCAGCTAAAAGCTAAAAAAGTTCTTTTTTGTTGGTGGTGTTACCAAAATTGAATTTTCAGTCTTGCAGTTCTCTCAGCTACTTTGTGAGTTTATAAATATTTCTTCATATGGATTTTGTAGTTAGAATCAAATAGCCATATAAAAAACATCAACTGTTCTTTTTATCTTTTTTTCTAGCAAAGTTGCAATGCAAAGCTTGTAAACATGAATCTTAAAGAATTAAAAGGCCAGAGGCAAGTAAAAGATAATTCCTCCTTTGATTACTTTTTAAGCAAAAGACATGATTTTTGGATAATTTTGGATTAATTATTTTGAAATACTCAGGTCTGGCATTTATATTATAAATTTTGTCTCTCTGATAACCTCCTAGGTTCTTTGTCAGTGACATAGACCTATTAATATCCTTTAGGTAAAACACTTCAGATTCTCAATACAATATTCTGATAGCATATATTCATCTGCTTCTTTGACATAGACAATATACCTGTCCACTGGAAAATCCAGATATATACCAATCTCTATGCATATTTTTCCTGCGGTTCTAGGAAGTAGCAAAAATGTTAATTAACTAAATATTGTCCACCTTTATAGGTAATTATAAAACAAAATTTGGATGATTTGTTAGATATATGCTTCCTGTTTAAAACATCAAAGAGAGGAGAGTTTTAGGTAGCATGAGTAATCTAACCATGGTGTCGTGGTCTAAGATCAGAGGGCAACTGAGCATCACCTGGCTGCTTGCTCACTCCTTCTCCCTCAGGGATGGGGAGGAGGGGAAATAAAACAAAAAGTTCATGAATCAAGACAAAGACAGGGAAGGAAGACTCACCAATTATGGTCACAGGCAAAAGACAGATTTGATTGGAGAAGAAAAAAAAAGAAATCAATTTAATTTGACCACCACCACCACTTAATTTATCAATCAAAGAGAGTAGGATAGTGAGACATACAACCACATCTTAAAAACAACTTCCCCCACCCCTCCCTTCTTCCCAGGCTCAGCTTTGCTCCCAATTGCTCTATCTCTTCTCCTTCAGCTATCACCTGTAGTTTCTGCCTCTCCTTCCTCCTCAGGGGGAAGAGTTCTCACACTCTTCCCCTGCTCGTGTGGGGTCCTTCTCACAGGAGACAGTCCTCCACGAACTTTCTCCAAAGTGAGCCCTTCCCACAGACTGCAACTCTGTTTGAACTGCTTTAGTGTGGGTCCTTCCCATGGGCTGCAGTCCTGCCAGCAACAAACTGCTCCAGCATGGGCTTCCTACAGAGTGCTGGCCTTCTTCAAGTGCAGCCACCTACCCCACTGTGGGGTTCTCCATGGGCTGCAGATGGGCATCTGCTCCACCATTGTCCTTCATGGGGTGCGGGGGGACAGCCTGACCTCTCACCACAGGCTGCAGGGGAGTCTTTGCACCAGCGCACCTACCCCCCTCTTCCTCCTCCCTTCTTCCACTGACCTCGATGTTTGCATAGGTATTTCCCTCACAACTCCTCCTACTCTCAGGTTCCCCTTCTTAAATATGTTATCACAGAGGTGCAACTACTGTTGCTGATTGGCTTGGCCTTGGCCTTCCGTGGGTCCTACCTAGAGCTGTGGGAGCTTCAAGAACATTCTCACAGAAGCCACCTCTGTAGTCCTCTCCCCCAATACCAAAAACCCCACTACACACAAACCCAACACACACAGGAAGATTTTTCTCATGGAGATTGTATAGATGAAAGCAGGAGCAGGCTGTGTTCCTAACATCTATGGTCCTTTAAATGAAAATATTTAAAAGTTAAAGATTTTAAAATGTTGCCATGATTCCTTATTAAACTAATATTTGTTGATCCCATTTAATCTATAGCCTGATTCCACACGTAGAGTATTTCTACCATACAGGTACGCAGACTTCACAAAGTAGCAATTCCTTTCACAAAAATCTAAACAATCAGTATTTGCCTTGAGAAATGGGGTAGTCCACTTCATCCAGGAAAGCCAGTCTGCAGTTCTCAGACAGTGTTCCCAAAGCAGCATATTTTTGCATTTGAACTTCTATCAAAAGCATCAATAAATTAAATAAACAAAATTAACATTTTTAGAAAGCTTCATAAAGAAAAAGTAGCTGTGGTGATCACAGTCTAAAGAGCAGAAGCAAAGACTGCCAGCAGATATGATCCATGTGCAAGCAATGACTCTGAAAGCAGTGTGTGAATGTTTTTTAGCCAGTTAGAACCAGAACAAAGTTAAATCCACTTCCCTGAAGGCTCATTAAAGTACATCTGTGCTTAGGGCAGTTCAGTAATTATGTGATAGGAATAATTTCTGTGATTATAATACATAATAGCCACCTACAAACTTCTGGCATTAAAATAGAAGGAAAAGCACAGTCAAGTGGAAGAAACTGGATTTATTGCAGAAAAAAAATCTCCTTTAGGTTATAAAATTTTACTGGCCAGTAATCACTAGTATAAGAAAACTAACTAGTGTGGGTCTGCTTTATTTTATTTTCTAACATAGTCAGCAACTGAGCATCTGTTTTAATCTTCTTTCCTCTTTTTCCCCCATTTTTTCATATCAGACTACAGCACCTCAATCCCATTTATTTTCTACCTTCCTGTAAAAAATACATGAAATATTACATGATTTATTAAAAAATGTGCAAATTGCATTCAGTGGCTACATTTCCGGTTGCTCTGAAGGGAATTACAAAATGAGTTTGAACAGTGTAGATGATTTCTATTTTATCTTGCCTTTTCTTCCTTGCACTTCTCATTTGGTTTAGTAATTCAAAAGAGAAGGCAAACACAAATTGTTTCTAACCAGTTCATCAATTCTGTCCCTGCTGCTAATCACTCAATTACTGCATTATGTAGGAATAACTTTCTAGTTTCAGGACACTGCTACCTCAGATTCTTAAGACTTCAGGGTTAGCAAGAAATACTTCTGGTAAAAAGTGATCTCTTTGCTGTAGCTGTTATGGTAGAAAGTAGATACCTCTAAAAGTAAAGATCTTATATTGTTGTACTACCAATATTTATTTTGGTGTAATACCCCAAAGAAAGCTTTTCCATCTGAACCTTCTCTGACAACAGAAAGACATACTGCATAATAACACTCAGATAAACAGATATTACAGATATTACATTAAGCAGCATTTTTTTTTTTTTTAATCACTGTATGAACAAAACCTCTTGTTAAAGTTAGACTTCTACCCTAGAGAACCTCACACAACCTGATGTGCAGGTTAGAGAAAATCCTCTGACCAGTTGAGAGAAAGATGGAGCCTGAACAATACCCATGACTGCTGTGCTTCAAGAGGAAGACTCCTTCCAGAGACTTCTTTGTTAGCAGTTGTATTCTGCAGGTTTTATGTGCAAGGAATAAAGTAATCTCAGAAGTTGTGATACAATGTTAATGGTATCATATTTTATACTGCTTCTCACCTAAACTTATTACTTTGAATTTAGGAGGACATAAAGTAAAACCAATTAAAGATAATGCACTTTTTATTATTTTATGCACTTTAATAGCATTTGAAGACCTCTGCCAAGATTTTGTTACGTGCTATGCAAATGTATAAAGTTGGATGATGCCCTAAAGAACTCACATTCTATAAAACAAAACCAGGGCTAGTAAGTGTTATTGACCTTATTTTACAGCTGAGGAAGCTCAGGTTGAAGAAAACAAACTCCCAAAGTCACATGGAAAATTTTGAAATAGGCATGAAAGAAATGTAAATCTGCATCTGAATGACCTACTTAAAGCATGTGCCCTCCTCAGGTCTTTCTTTAAGAAAGCCTGTTGACAGAATTTCCTTCTACAAAACAAATTGTTTAATAGCTGAATAGTTGGATATGAGACTCTTAAAAATGCAATGAAAATTTACACTAGGATATAGAAACAGATATTGACTGACAGGATAAATTTTTACTTTTTTACTTCTTCGTGGCTATAGCCATTGAAAAGATAAATTGACACTGTGTTGTCATTTAAACATAGCCAGTAGCCAATTACCACGTGGCCAGTTGTTTATTCACACACACACACACACACACACGCTCCCAACTGAAATAAGGGGGGTACAAAAAACCCACAGATTCATAGGTCGAACAATGAGGCCTGTGCTTCTTCTCAGCCCAAGGAAAGCTAACTATCCTGTCCAAAACCAGGACAGTCTCCACCCCTTATTCCATACCATTTCTGTTATGCTCAGGTTCCAAATACATTCTACAGAATCACCACCCCTTTTCCCGGATCTCACAGATATCATTCCCTTAGTCTATGGGCCATCCTTCCAAAATGTCTACAGAGTTCATTTAGTCCATAACTTTGTGTTCCATCTGTCATGACAGTCTTTAAGGCTGGAGGAATGAGATGGAGTTGGCTCAGTCGGTGGAGCAGGAGTCTTTGGATGTGGCGGGAGGATGTTGCGGGGCACCAGTTGCAATAACAGGGTTATTTGACAGTTTGATTCATTGGCTATTTTCACCTAACATCAAATCTCCTTGAGGCACACATCAGACTTCTCTGTCCTTCTGTATTACCCACCCAGGTCCTTGGGCAAAAGTAATCCTATGCATGGGTTTACCTTTACCTGATGCAGGAATAAGCCAGACTGTCTTCCCCAACATATTTTTAATGCGCACTATGGGGGCTTTATCCCCATCCACGGTATGTAGGAAGTTTGACTGAGCAGGGCCAGCCTGCTTGGCAGATCCTCTGGTATTGACTAAGCAGGTGGCTTTTGCTAAATGCACGTCCCAGTGTTTGAAAGTTCCACCACTCATTGCTCTCAGTGTAGTTTTTAGCGACCCATTGTATAGCTCAATTTTCCTGGAGGCTGGTGCATGGTGGGGAATGTGATATACCCTCTCAATACCTTGCTCTTTGGCCCAAGTGTCTATGAGGTTGTTTTGGAAATGCGTCCCATTATTTGACCCAGTCCATTCTGGCGTGCCATGATGCCACAAGACTTTCTTCCTAAGGCCTAAAATGGTCTTCTGGGCACTGGCATGGGGCACTACATCAGTTTCCAACCGTCCGGTGGCTGCTTCCACCATCGAAAGCATATAGTGTTTGCCATGCCGTGTTTGTGGGAGCATGATATAATCAATCTGCCAGGCCTCCCCATATTTATATTTTGACCATCGTCCTCCATACAAAGTCAAGTTTAACCATTTGGCTTGCTTGATTGCAGCACATGTCTCACATTCATGGATTACCTGTGCAATAACATCCATGGTTAAGTCCATCCCTCGGTCATGAGCCTATCTATATGTTGCATCTCTTCCCTGATGGCCTGAGGAGTCATGGGCCCAGCGAGCCATAAATTGTTCACCCTTATGTTGCCAGTCCAGATCTACTTGGGCCACCTTAATCTTAGCAGCTTGATCCTCACGTTGATTGTTCTGATGTTCTTCAGTGGCCCGGCTCTTGGGTACATGAGCACCTATATGGTGTACTTTCACAAGAAGATTCTCTACCTGACCAGCAATATCTTGCCATAACTCAGCAGCCCAGATGGGTTTGCCTCTGTGCTGCCAGTTGCTCCGTTTCCACGGCTGTAACCATCCCCACAGCGCATTTGCCACCATCCATGAGTCAGTACAGAGGTAGAACACTGGCCACCTTTCTCTCTCAGCGATATTCAAGGCCAGCTGGGTGGCTTTCACCTCTGTGAACTGACTCGAAACACCTTCTCCTTCTGCAGCTTCAGCAACCCACCGTGTGGCACTCCACACAGCTGCCTTCCACCTTTGATGTTTCCCCACAATGTGACAGGACCTGTCGGTACACAGGGCACATCGCTTCTTGTTATCCAGTAATTTATTGTACGGTGGGGCCTCTTCAGCACGCGTCACCTCTTCCTCTGGCGCCATTCCAAAATCTTTGCCTTCTGGCCAATTTGTAATTGCTTCCAGTATTCCTGGGTGTCTGGGGCTCCCTATTCGAGCCCGTTGTGTGATTAATGCGACCCATTTACTCCACGTGGCATCAGCTGCATCGTGTGTAGAGGGGACACTCCCTTTGAACATCCAGCCCAGCACTGGCAGTCGGGGAGCCAGGAGGAGCTGTGCTTCAGTCCCGATCACCTCTGAAGCAGCTCAGACCCCTTCATATGCTGCCAATATCTCCTTTTTGGTTGGAGTATAGCGGTCTTCTGATCCTCTGTATCCCCAACTCCAAAACGCCAGGTGTCGACCCCGAGTCTCCCCTGGTGCTCTCTGCCAGAGACTCCAGGTAGGGCCATTCTTCCCAGCTGCAGTGTAGAGCGCATTTTTAACATCTTGTCCTGTCTGAACTGGCCCGAGGGCTACTGCATGAAATTTTTCCTTTTTTTTTTCAAAATCTTGTCGTTGCTCCAGGCCCCATATAAAATCATTCTTTTTCTGGTCACTTGAGAGAGACGGCTTACAATCTGTCTGTAATTTGGAACGTGCGGTCTCCAGAAACCCACAACACCCAAGAAAGCTTGTGTTTCCTTTCTGTTAGTTGGTGGGGACATAGTTGTTTACTTTATTAGTCACCTCCATTGGAATCCGGTGACATCCATCTTGCCATTTTACTCCTAAAAATTGAATCTCTTATGCAGGTCGCTTGACCTTACAGTGCTTTATGGCAAAACCGTCTCTCAGAAGGATTTGGATGATTTTCTCCCCTTCTCAAAAACTTCTTCTGCTGTATTACCCCATATAATGATGTTGTCAACGTACTCTAAGTGTTCCAGAGCTTCAAGAGTAATTGGTTTTAGTCTTGCCCAGGCAGGGGCAAAATTGAAATCTCCTTGAGAAACTTTGAGTCAGTGATGATCCCAGCAGGTGAGTTAGGCCTGGTACATCTAGGAGCTGGGACTGTTTAGTTTGAAGAGGAGAAGGCTAAGGGGAGACCTTATCGCTCTCTACAACTGCCTGAAAGGAGATTGTAGAGAGGTTGGTGCTGGTCTCTTCTCACAGGTAATTAGCAATAGAACAAGAAGGAATGGCTTTAAACTGCAACAGGGAAGGTTTAGACTGGACATTAGGAAAAAAATTTTTCACAGAAAGAGTGGTCAGACAGTGGAATAGGCTGCCCAAGGTGGTGGTGGAGTCACCATCCCTGGATGTGTTTAAGGGTCATTTAGATGAGATATTGGGGGATATGGTATAGGGGAGAACTTTGTAGAGTAGGGCTGATGGTCGGACTCGATGACCCCAAGGGTCTTTTCCAACCTGAACGATTCTGTGATTCTGTGATGGGAAATAGTGGGGTTGTGTTTAATAGCACTCGGTAGGCGTGGGCTAGGCCCCAGCACGTTGCAGTGAGCTGTGCCTCTCTGGAGTTACCCAGGCAACAACATACCTTTTCCAAATGTTTTACTAGTTCTTCAGGATTCTGCACCTGTTCAGGAGTGAAGTTCGGATACACCGGGGGTGCCCACTGTTCTAGGTACTTGCCCATGCTACTCCACACCCCCAGCCACTCATAATTCTCCAACCTTGGGGTAGATTTCCAGGTCATACTCTTAAATAGTTGTTTAACCCCAAACAAAACCTGAACCACATGCAGGAACACGCTAGTTCCTAGGAGTAAGAGGACCATGTTAATGTCAACATTCCAAGGACGTTTGAAATTCCTGGACTTCTCAAACACAATTGTAAATTGCCCCAGAGCCAATGACTGCATCCTGTCATAGATCAGCATTATATAGTACTGCAAAAACAAAATCTTAACCCAACTCTCACAGACGGTGAGCAACAGCATGGGAAATACATACGGCAAGTGAGGTGATAAAATGTTAAGGAGCCAAGCAATCAGCATTATGACCCGATCTGTCATTATCTCAAAGCCCTGGCCCCACGTTGGGTGCCAAAAGACTGTTGTGGTTTGAACTCGGCCGGTAGCCAATCACCATGTGGCCAGTCATTTACTTCCCCCCTTCCCTCTCCGGTGAAATAGGAGAGGGACAAAAAAAAAAGAAATTCATAGTTGAATGAATAGAAAGAGTTTAGTAATACTAACAAAACAACAATAACAATAGTAAGTCCAAATGGGTAAAATATAGCAGTGGCTCACCGACCAGCAACGGGTATGCAGCCTGCCTGACCGCATCAGAAGTCCCGCTGCTGATGAGGAAACTGAAACCAAAGAACAGAAATGAGAGAGCACTCGTCCCCTTAAATACTAAGCATGATGTCACATGATATGGAATACTCCAATGATGATCCATTGTGCTCCATTGAATGTGCTGCCTCACAGCCCAAGGAACTCTATCCTGACTGAAACCAGGACAATAGGGAAGAAAAAAAAAAAAAAAAGCAATGCTTGATAAAACCAAAGCTCTCCAACACAAGTATCAAGTTCCTGACAGTATCTGTGAGAGCACAGTCCTGCTTCCATAATATATGCTCTCAGGATATCAAAATATGTGTTTAGGTGCTGAAGATCTCATTCACATTCTCACACTTCCTGGCCTCTGGTTGATTTTTATTCCATTAAGTGATTTAATCTTTCTTTGAACTGTATTAAACTTTTGGCTTCCACAATGTCCTGTGGCAGTGTGTTCCAAAGACTAATTATTTATTATAAAAAACTGCTTTACTTAACAGACTTTGAACCTGCTCTCTAACCAAGTTATTTAGTACCTTAATTTGATTCCTGTATTATGAAATCTATTGAGCAATATTTCTGTCATTTGTGATTTTATATATTTCAAATCCAGAGAACACTAGTTTTTTTTAGTTTTACTAAATGTTTCTTTTACATGATGTGTTGGTTGTGTGAGAATCTGTGAAGGACAAAAATAGCTTTCAACCAGGGAGTTCTTTAAATCTCCCCACAGCAAATATGGGCCAAATGACCTGTGTCTTGTTGTGGCCTATAAGTAAATCACTATTTGTTTACCTGACATATGCAAAAAAAACCCCAACAACCTTAATCAGGGGCATATTTTAAAGTCCTTCACAAACTCTCTGTTAATTTAAGAAAGCCTTACACTAAAATCATAATGAAAATGTGAGATTTGTATTATTATTTTTGTTTAGGTCTCTCACAGTAAATATAAATTCTGCAAAACCAACTACAGCTCATTCCTCATATAGTTGTGACAAAAAGAGCTGGAGACCTTGTATTAAATTAAGTAGAACTGAACTGCAGCTCCTTCATGAAGGTGAAATATAAATTTTTCTTCTTCTCTTGACCAAAATCAAATGTTTCTAATGAAGTGCCATCACTTAAGGATAATCATTTAATGAAATATGTTTAACAATATGCAGGATATATACATATATGTTAGAAGAATATCTACAAGCACATAAATACTCTCAGTGAGCTAATTCAGTGCTAAATATAGATCTTCTGTTGGGCTAGTATGATATATTGTCTCTCTTGGGGCTTGAATATCACTAGAGTTCATGAAAAATCTAAAAGAGTTTTGAGAAAGATGATAGAGCAAAACAATACACTTGTATTGGCAGAGAGCTAACTTTGAAAATGTGATAAATGCTGTATTGTAAAGCTCAAGGTTTTCATACTAAAACTGTCTAACAAGGTTTATATAGGGTTTGATAGATAACCTAAATCATATATTAGATGGGGATAATGTATCTTACTCACGTGATGGATGTTTTTTTACCTTGCTCAGTCTCTGACCAAATAAGAAATACCACAGAAGTGTGAAATGTTTTCTGTATGGACTGATAAGATTTTTGATATTAGTATAGTCAAAAAAAAAAAAAAAAAAAAAAAAAAAAGAAGCACTCTGATGTCAGAGCTTTCTATTTCATGAAAATAATTCTCATGGTTTGTTTCAGAAATAGAAAACAGCATATGTAGAGCCCCCACAAGAGGCTTTTCAGACCAAACAGACTGGTTTTTTGCATAGATGGAGCAAGAAGGAAATCTCTTTGTCTAGAAGATAAAGTTTGATTAAAGTCGTGTCAAAAATCCATGAAGACGTAGTCAAGGTAGTGGCACCACAATCAAAAGGACCACATTATGCTCCAGGTGTTATGACTGCTATTACTGCAGAGCATGAGCAATCTACAGTCTGTATTACCTTCACCTTTACCACACATTTTCTTGGTACCATCATGATGTTACTGCTATTGCATAGGCCCGTGACTGGCTGTCAGTTCCTTGGTTGCTTCACATTATGTCAGAAATTTGCCATGAAATAGCTTAATTGTGTTTTTCTCAGTCAAAAATTACTTCAACTTTCTTCGTTTAACAATGTAAGTTATAACAAAATAATAATTGGCTCCCTTATTTTTAAGTGTTTCCCTTGCAAATACTACCTGAACTCCAAAACCTTAGTGCTGCTTAATTTAAACTAAGCCCAAAGTGTTAACCCTAGAAGAAATCATGTTTTCACAGGTCTCTGTACACACGGGTGACATCTGTGTCTCAGTTCAATGCTGGGGTAAAAGAGGCAAACATAATCCTCTTGTCCTTTCCCACAGCCGTGTTCATATGAACATTATGTGAGCATATATCCCAAAAAGAAACTACTTTATACTCCAATGAGATGTCCAGTCTTGATGATAAAGCACACTACAGATTGATACATCAGTCTAGACATACCATCCAGTGCTATAACTTCACTTATCCTTGACAAGCAATCAGTGATCTCAAGAAGATCCCCTTCATGCTCCCAGCCAAGAAGAGCTGGTGGTCAGCAAGCTGCATCCTGTCTAGTGGAGAGATCACATGGACAACACAGCTGGACCTTAAATAGCATCCATATTTCAAGTCTCTGTGAGCTTTTAATTAGCTCGTACTGTATATGGTATTTTCTTCTTTTTTCTCTTCCAGAAATAAGTTACAGATCTAATTTTAATAAGTCTGTCAGTTACCTCAATAAAAACATGATTGTTTATCAAAGGTCTTTTTCTCCCCTCTCACATACATCATTTACACTCAAATTTGGACTTAAAATTCTCACCCAGTTTTATAGGAGAGACTTCTACACATCTGAGGGCATGATTAACCTTGGGTGGTGATGCTGTGTATCAGTCTAGTGTTGTATAGAGGGAAGGGATGCAGACCTTTGAGCATGTGTATTCTTTCCTCCTTCACTTCAATATTCCAAATGTTGATTTGATCTAATATACATCAGTATAAATCACATCTTATACACATCAGTATAAATCATTAAAATTTGCCATATTGAATTACACAACTTCAATCTCCTCATGACTATCAATGCAGGTTATGTAATGTACTGGTTATCATAATGAATGGAGGAGGCAATGAAGGAACAGTAATTAAGCAATTTTTCTAAATCATTAATTTCTTAGGTTAATAGTGGAAAAGGAAGGAGTATGAACAGTCCCTTTGTGACAGAAGCTAGATACACAGGGAACATAGTGGGGCAGAAGGGAGAAGGTAGATCAAAGTGCAGTGATAGATCCAGAGTAGCATTCACACTGACAGTGTCAGTGTGCTTATAAAATGTAATATCATTGAATACCCTTGACAGACTTACAACTATGCCTAATAACAACCAATGCCTAGCATTCATTACATTGAGTTATAAATTACTTATTTTTTATTCAATCATTATATTGCATCCTGGCATGAAACAGTCTTCATTTAAAGTTCCGATGATAGTTACAATGATATGAGACTAGAAACCTGGAAATGTTGGGGGAAAAAAGTAATAATAACTCAATATAAGGTTGTCTTAAAGACCACACATGTAAGACACTGATTTTTGGTCTTGGGAGCAACAACATACAAAACTAAAAACCTGAAGAGGTCTCAGGTGAACAGGCAGGAATCTCTGAATACCATCATGTACACTACAATAAAACCAAAGTAAATAATATGTCAATACCATAATTAAACACAAACAAAGACTAATTAATCAGATTCTATCACTACTGCAGCAGAGAAATTTGCCCACACACTGAGAGGTACTTGCATATTCTTTATAATGTAGAGATACTTTGGAAACAAATATTCAAACACTGCATCTTCTTATATTTATCTCAGTCTGGGACAGACTTTTTATTCCTTTATGCATGTGTGAAACCCACCTAGGACAAATCTTATTGTGTTTCATGAAGTACAAACTTGGCCTAGGATGATGTTTCTGTCCCCAAAAAATGCAATAGATATTAAAAATGTATGGGCTACTAGAAGAGAAGACAAAAATGCAGAAAGGTGAAGTTAGCTTCATTTTTTATAGAAAAGATTTTCACAAAGAATAAAAAAGTACCCTAATATTTTACCTTTTCATCGTCTTTGGATCATCCTTGGTTGTCTGTGGACCGACAGCCTAACTGTGGGCTCCACATCCTTCAAAAGATGACTTTTAACATGTGATCCATTGCTGTATTGTATGATTTGAAGAAATCATTAAGTCAGAATTGCATATGTATTTATTAGTAAGAATTAATTAAGGAATCAGGAGGCCACTGCCAAACAAAAACAATGAATCCCAGAAGCTGAACCCAATAAGAACTTACACAGAACATAGCATTGACATTTTATTATTCTAGATCCCTCCCCCTCTCTCTGCTTTCTCTCTTTGTTTATACTGATTCTAGCAACAGCTTTTACAGTCTCCTTGACAGTCTTATTTTAAACTGTAATTCAAAATTATTTAACATATCTTGTTACTAAGGGATTGCTTATGAAGACCATTCTCCATGGCTTAGTTCAAGATATTGCTTAAACATGTGTTTTAACCCCTATAGTTTATCTTCAGCATTTGCTTCATTAATTTTAAAATGTTCTTAACTCCTATTGAATATCAGTCTAATGTCATAAACAAACCATTTGAGCAAGTTCCTTCAGAAAGACACTTCACTGAACATTACCATGCAAGCAAAAATTCTCCATTCAGTGAATGGCAGGTGATTACCTGCTGTGTATCAGCTTCTGCTAAGAAAAAAACAATGTTTTTCTTTTACCTATACAGGAGAAGAAGATAGGTTAAAAAATGAACAAGTAAGAGCTAATGGAGTTATATGGTGATGAGGAATAAGTAATTGGCCTACTTGCAGAGCACATTTAGAATGTTTTGTCCACCTCAAGAGTGAACACAGACACAAAAAACCGACCTATAGACTAACAGCTCCATAACAGGTATGTTAATTTAAAGTCAAAGAAATGCAAAGAATTGAACGTTTTCATTATTCAAGAATTTCTTTATCCTTTCTCCTTGAATAATAGGGATGTGATAGAATAGAAACATACTTGCATATAGTCCATGTTTCTGACATTACCTGAAATCACAGAAGTGTCAGTTGAGGAACTCACACAGAGACAGAGGTGGTAGGGGTTTCATCAGAGACTGAGTTTTCTATAAGCATATAGCCAAAAACATTTTCTGTGGTTTCTTTTGATCTGATAGGCATTGTTCTTTCTCATAGGCTAATTGCTGTGGTTAACAGTGTTTCAATTTCTTTTAAGGTTATATCTTTTGAAATGTGACTCTTTTTTTGCATGAAATATGCAACTGCAGTGATGAATGTTCATCCTTTTGGCACTGTCCAATGGAACTGTTTTACAGGGTTCAATCTGTAGAAGGTGCATCCAGATCTCTAAGTCTGAACTGAGATTTTGTTTCCTAAATTAGGAAAGAGTTTTCTCTATTCCATTACAGTACGAGAAAAGTAAGATAGCAGCTACATCCAGATCTGTACTGATTCCTCATTTGCTCTCTTTTGACTTTCTCATGACAAAGTCTATGCCATAAGATCATAACCAAAACCATTTCAGAAAAAGTGCCACACTAGTGACAAATAAAAAGTGCTGATAAAAGAAAGGACCAACAGCTGTAAAATTTGACTATCTATGAGCAAAGTCAAGGGACTAATGCATGAGCAGCAATTAAGTTATTGCACACACAGCTACACATTTACATATAAACACCCTTCAATACGGTCACAATGTTCAGCTCCTTAGTATTTCCTTCTGATTTGGAGCAAAAACCTTTCACATAGTTTATCCAGCACTTGAAATAACCTTCATGTTGACACTTAAAGGAGTCCAAACTGTTTCTTCTGTCATATCAAATGAGTATGTGACACAAGACAAATGGCACCCTTCTTTCCTCATCATATCAGAAACAATCATTTCTCCACCTCAGTGATGAAAGGGTATTTCACTGATATAGATTTCATAAGCCAACTACTCATAATCACTGTCAGGATGAAATTACAAGAACTTTTAGAAAATCAAACCAGGAGAAGCTGTGCCCTCTTCATGAGAGTAAATAACAGCAGCCTTTGGATTTCAAGGTTCAGAAGCATTTCCAATTGCAATAAAGACTACAAAAAATATTCACAAGACAGTCTGTTTTCTGCTGTGTGATGGCTCTCATATGAGGAAATTAGTATTTGCTGTGATATACCATTTTATTCCCTTTAAGAAGAAAATATTCAGGCAAATATGGGAAATTATTATATTCCTTCTAAAAAAATGTATTTTTATATACATGAAACAACAGGTGTTCGTGTGTACATTTGCTAACTTGATATGTAAATGTGCATGCTCCTTATAATATCTTGTATTTCAGATCTGCCTAGGATATTTAGATGTCTAGTTCTGCTTATGTTCAAAATCCTGTTTTGTTAATATATACAAGTATCACAAAAGCCATATTCATAAACTAAGAACTGGTCAATGTGTTGCTTATTAAGCAAGTGTTTTTTGTCAAATATGCTCAATATGTTTATTCTGTTTTACATTCCCTGAAGGTCTTGGGTAGTTGGACATAACTCTGTTGATTAAACAGGAGTAACCTGTTCTGTATTAGGCAGAGTGTGCATACCACACAGCTACCACCACTGGCTCCAGAAAGGAGTGCTCTCAATTGTCTATATCTGCCAGTCTTTGATATTATGGGGCATCTCAGCTGCCCCTGAACACTCATGTTTATATATCTGAGTCCCTCCTGCTGTGCAGACTATTTTTTTTCCCAGTACTAAGCTAGCAGTCTGGTTTTTATGACCTCCATAGTAAATTCCATTTAATACAGTAAATGAAGGTAAATTCTATTTAACTTACTCAGTTAATTTGCTAGGGAAAGCATTTGCTGGATACATAATAACACTATTAAGTAGGTTAGCTTTAGCATAAATTCAGCTTTTTCATCATCTCTTCAGAGAGATGTAGTGAAGAAAAGGAGTTTTTAGGAACTTCCAATAGTTGTTTGCCTCTTTTTTTGAAAAATATATTACAAAGCAGTTGTTAAAAAAATAGTAACTAGGGGGTGGTTTTAGTTTCATATAAAGCATGTTTATTTTTGCAGTTGCAGGCTGTGATCCTCCACCCAGCTGTATGAGCAATTGTAAGTCAAGAGTACTGCTCATGTACATAAAGCAGCTTACAAATAAAAAATTACCTTCAGAACCTTAGATGTGCCTTTTTCACGTGAAGGTTACTTACTTCATTAAAATCTAGTTAAATTTCAATTATCTTGTCAGAAATAACAAGCTACATAAATAATAATGGAAAGAGTAATTTTTTTTTTTTTTTTCACAGTGTGAATGATACCACACCATTTAACATTGCTACCCTACATGGGATCTTTCATACACACTCAGACTATGATTCTTAACAAGATGGGGTGCCACACATGAAAAACAGAATCACATATTTGAGAACTTGAATGTGAAAAAATGAAACTAATAATCAGGCTACTTATTCTAAATTATTCTAAAGAATTAACATTCAAAATCCAAGCAAATATCATAAATTAAGCTTTATTGAGAAGACCAAGTCTTTAACAATTACACAGATTTATGTGGTATTGTAAAAACAAAAGCAGTGACATCAACCTAAACCCTTGAAGCTGACAAACAGTGAGATTAATCTATGTCAGCCACATGGGATAGCACACATAAAATTATTCTTCGGCTCTCTTATTTGTTATTTTCATAATCTTCTCTGAGGTTAAAGAAAAACGTTAATTTAAACTACAAATATTTAAGACCAATATGGAAACTACTAAAAGAGAGGTGGTGTTTGACGTTGTCTGAAAAGATGGTGTAGAATTTGGAAAACACTCAAGAAAAGGTAAAGGGATTGTTTAAGAATTAACATTTGAATTAATGCAATATTTGCATAAATATAAACTGTTTGAACAAACTCTTACTTCAGTCTCTGAAAACGGTATTTTAAGTAGCCTTGCCACAGTTAACTCATTTCAAATAAGGCTAAAAGGGCTTGAAAAATTAGTGCTTATTTCCTTCAAAGAGCTATAGTTGTTATTTCCTAGATGTAAAAAGTTGTTCCTGCATGTCTAATACAATATCAATAACTGAACATGGAGAAAAAAAATGTTACAACTCAGTTTTCCTTGAAATGTCGTTCCATACTAGCAGCTCTTACAAGCTGGCTGCATGGGCAAAAGGGAGAGAAGAAAAGATGGACCACAAAGCCCTTGGAAGAACACACAGCACAGCATGTTCTCAACCAGATCCCTTCATGAAGGGCTTAACATCACTTAAATATAGACACAAGAGTAATACACTGAATTGATTCAGATGAAAACAATGTTGTCATACATATCTACACATACAAACAGAATAAAAAATATTTCATAAAAAAAATTAAAAAAAATCCTAAAGCACATAAGGAAAAAACAAACCAAAAAAACCCTTTTTCTGTGTTATCTGTTAGGCATGTTCTCATTTAATTGCCTACTATTCTGATGGTGGGATAAATGAAGAGTGACTGCTGAACAGCTGACCATATCCACAAATGTATCGTTTGCTAGGATCTATAATATATTTTAGAGAAATACCATTTCTCAAAAAGACAGTATGTTAAGCATCCTAATTTTTATTTTTAAAAGTATCTAAATTACTTTACTGTACTGAAAATTAATTGGGCAGTCACAGAGACTACATTGGGTAATCCGTCCCCATTAATATCTTCAGACCATAATGACTCTAACAGTTTACATTATTAGAACTGTTTCCTTTATGAATTGAAATAGGCTTGAGATCATTCCATCCTTTCCAACCTGGTCAACATCATTAACTCATCTGAGGCTTTGACTGCTGTCACAGAAATTGCATGGAGGCAAAATATATATTAAAAAGTAAAATAAGTTAAAAGGTCAGATTCACTCCTGAAAGCAGCATGCACAACCCTCTTTCCACAACAAGTATAGAATTTTGGATCAGGGACATTTTTGACTGAGAAGAGTTTTCCAATTAGATTGGCCAACTTCTATTACCAAGACCTCAGGTTAAGTCTGTATTATGTATGAATTAAATTCACACATCAGTGAAGTGATTTGTGGTATTTTATCTTTCAAAACTGAAAGAGCTACCTCTTAACTGAAAAATCAAGCTCTATGAATTTATCATTTTACCCACTGAAATTCAAAGATAAGCATCCTCTTTAAAGGTATAAATCTACTTTTAAAGAATTCTGATAAAGGCGATTCATTAGAGATTCATTGAACAGCTCTTCCAATATGACATCTGGCCTACATGGACTATGGCCCCAGTTCTGGTCTGGTCTGGCAGCATGGATGGTCTACTCAATCAAAAGCTGGGAAGCTACTGAAGTATTTGTACATCTTTATTCCAGCTTTGCCATTAATGCACTCCTTGTCAAAAAGGACAGGCCTCGACTCAGAAGCCAACCTTATGAATCTAGGTGTCATACGAATCTCCTTAAAATGTTATCTTGGGTAGAGTGGAAAGGACTAACATGTTTTATTTATCTTTGATATGGGACAGTTTGTTATGCACACTTTAGAAAGCTGCTTGTACTATCCTGTAGACGCTTCTACACATAGATTGGACAGTACCTTCTAATAGTTTTAGTCAGACAGCTTAACCTTATCACAGTATTACTTGACAGAGGTTGAAAGATTAAGAAGTATTAGGGAGTGCAAAAGGGAAATTGGTTGGTGGAGTAGCACCTTAGCACCCATGAAGCATAAGGAGCAAATGGAGGCCCCAAAAGAGTCAGGCGATCTCTCACCCTCTTGCTACCAGACAGAAGTAGGGGATCTAAGAGATGGGGGAGACTGGAAACAGGTCCGTCTCAGGGAGGCAGGAAAATCCTCTCCCGACCTCCTTCACCTTCTGTGCTGTCCCTTCACAATAGATTCAGGGCCCTGGAACTTTTGAATGAAATAGAGATGGATGAAGAAAATGAGTCAAACAAGGAAGAAGATGAAGGTCCACCAAGGTCGGGTCACTCTAGACCAGATATTAAAATCAATTCTGAAAAGAACCCCAGAAGGGTCATTGTAATGGGTGACTCCATTCTGAGGGATGCTGAAGGCCCATTATGCAGACTGGACCCACTTCATGAGGAAGTCTGCTGCCTTCCTGGAGCCCAAGTAAAGGACCTCGTGCAAAACTCCCCACTCTAGTGAGACCAAATGACTACTACCCTCTCTTGTTTTTTTCAGGTAGGTAGCGACAATATTACCAGGAGAAGTCCTAAATCAATGAAGAGAGATTTCAGGGCCTTGGGGAAATTGGTTAAGGGGTCGGGGGCACAAATTGTGTTCTCCTCCATCTCTCCAGTTGCAGGGATAGATGAAGATTACAGGAAAACCCAACATATGAACTTGTGGTTCTGAGACTGGTGTTACTGGCAGGGCTTTGGATTTTTCAGTCACAGGTTAGTATATACAGGACGCCAGATCTTTTGGCAATAGATGGGATGCACCTGTCCCAGACGGGGAAAAGTATCTTGGGGCAGGAGTTAGCTGGGCTCATTGAGAGAGCTTTAAACTAGATTTGAAGGGCGGAGGGGACAAAACGGGAACTTCCAGACATAAGCCCCAGGGTAGATCACTGGAGTTTGTGGGCTGTTGTGCCAGCGATGACCCTCACCCTGCCATCTCAGTGGAGGCAACGGATGGAGACATACAGCACAACAAAGATGCAACTGTGGTAACACCTGTGAAAGGTCAGGCCAGACTTAGGACGTCTAAATGCAAAAAGGTTCTGGGGACATCAGCCTATCTGAAGTGCATGTATACCAATGCACGTAACATGGGTAACAAACAGGAGGAGTTTGAAGCCATGATGAAACAGGAAAATTATGATGTAGTGGTTATTACAGAAACATGGTGGGATGTCTCCCATGACTGAAGTGTGCCAGATGATGGTTTGAGGAGAGGTGGGGTGGCACTGTATGTTAGGAACAGTTATGATTGCTTTGAGTACAAGTGTAGTGAAGACAGGGTGGAGTGCCTTTGCTTTAGAAACAGGAGGAAAGCCAACAGGGCAGATGTTGTAGCAGGAGTCTACTATAGGCCACCCAACCAGGACAGAGAGGTGGATGACAGGGTGATCCACTTATTGGGTGAGGGAAAGGCTGTGGATGTTGTCTACCTTGACTTCAGTAAGGCCTTTAACACCATTTCCCACAGAATTCTCCTGGCAAAACTGGCTGCTTGCGGCTTGGATGGGCACAGGCTTTGCTGAGTAAAAAAGTGGCTGGATGGCCGGGCCCAAAGAGTTCTGGTGAACAGATTTAAATCCAGTTGGTGACCGGTCATGAGTGGTGTCCTTCATGAGATTCTGTGATTCTGTGACATATGCTATAGGCACTTAGGAGAAATCTCATGACCACTTGCCCTTGTTCTTGTGGGAGACTTTAACTTCCCAGACATCTGCTGGAAATACAACACAGCAGAGCGGGACCAGTCCTGGAGATTCCTGGAATGTGTGGGAGACAACTTCCTGACACAACTGGTGAGTGAACCGATCAGCGAAGGTGCCCTGCTGCATCTCCTCTTTGTGAACAGAGAAGGACTGGTGGATGACGTGGTGGTTGGAGGCCGACTAGGGCACAGCGATTGTGAAATAGAGTTCTTTATTCTCAGAGAGGCCAGGAGAGGAGGCAGCAGAACTGACATCCTGGACTTCCAAAGAGTTGACTTTGACTTGTTTAGCCACCTCCTTGACAGAATCCCTTGGGAGATGATCCTGAAGGGTATAGGGGGTCCAGGAAGGCTGGGCACTCTTTAAGAAGGAAGTCTTAATGGCACAGGAGCAGGTGGTCCCCAGGTGCTGTAAGAGAACCGGCAGCAGAGAAGACCACCCTGGCTAAACAGGGAGCTTTGGCTTCAACTCAGGGAGAACAGGAGAGTTTATGGCCTTTCGAAGAAGGGGTAGTAACTCACAATGATTACAAAGATGCTGTGAGGCTATGCAGAGTGGAAATCAGAAGGTCTAAAGCCCAGCTGGAAATTAATCTGTCTTCAGCAATCAAGGACAACAAGAAATGTTTCTATAAGTATGTGAGCAGCAAAAGAAAGACCAGGGAGAGCCTCCATCCCCTGCTAGACGCAGGAGGAAACATGGCAACAAGTGATGAGGAAAAGGCTGAGGTGCTTAATGCCTTCTGTCCTGGTTTAACTAGGATAGGGTTAAGTTTCCCCAGCAATGGGGGGGAAGCTCTAGCCGGGTTATTCATATACCATGCTGACATCACATCCTGGTGCAAAAGCGCGGCAGCGCAAGACAGTCGGTTAACACGTGTGTTATGCCATCGCTCTGTTCTCACTGCTGTATTGGTAGATATCTTGCTCTGTTTATTGTTATTACTGTTACTGTTATTGTTATTGTTGTTGTTTGTTGTGTTGTTGTTGCACTGTTGTATTAAACCTCTCCTTATCTCAGCCCCGGGGCTTTGTATTTCAATCCCTTTGCGGGGGAGGGGCAGTGGCCTCGTGGTCTCAGACCCCGGCAGGGGCTAAACCACCATACCTTCTTTGCCTCAGTCTTTAACAACAAGACTATTTGTACTGAGGGAATCCAGCCTCCTGAGCCAGAAGACAGAGACTGGGAGAACGATCCCCCCACATTCCAGGACAAGATTGTCAGTGACCTACTGCATCACATAGACACACATAAGTCTATGGGACCTGATGGGATACACCCGAGGGTGCTGAAGGAACTGGCTGGGGAACTCACCAAGTTGCTTTCCATCATTTACCAGCAGTCCTGGCTGACCGGGGAGGTCCCAACAGATTGGAAATCAGCCAATGTGATGCCCATATATAAGAAGAGTCAGAAGGATGATCCAGGAAATTACAGGCCTGTCAGCTTGACTTCGGTGCCTGGGAAGCTGATGGAGCAGCTCATCCTGAGTACCATCACACAACACATGTGGGACAACCAGATGCTCAGGCCCAGTCAGCAGGGGTTTATGAAAGGCAGGTCCTGCTTGACAAACCTGATCTCCTTCTACGACAGGGTGACCTGCTTATTGGATGAGGGAAAGGCTGTGGACGTTGTCTACCTTGACTTCAGTAAGGCCTTTGACACCATTTCCCACAGCATTCTCCTTGTGAAACTGGCTGCTCATGGCTTGGATGGGCACACGTTTCACTGGGTAAAAAACTGGCTGGATGGCCGGTCCCAAAGAGTTGTGGTGAACAGAGTTAAATCCAGTTGGCGGCCGGTGACGAGTGGTGTCCCCCAGGGCTCGGTTTTGGGGCCACTCTTGTTTAACATCTTTGTTGATGATCTGGACGAGGGGATCGAGAGCACCCTCAGTAAGTTTGCAGATGACACTGAATTGGGTGGGAGTGTTGATCTGCTCGAGGGTAGGGAGGCTCTGCAGAGAGACCTGGACAGGCTGGAGCGATGGGCTAAGGCCAGCTGTAGGAGTTTCAATAAGGCCAAATGCCGGGTGCTGCACTTGGGCCACAACAACCCCCAGCAGCGCTACAGGCTTGGGGAGGAGTGGCTGGAGAGCTGCCAGTCAGAGAGGGACCTGGGGGTGTTGATTGACAGCCGGCTGAACAGGAGCCAGCAGTGTGCCCAGGTGGCCAAGAAGGCCAATGGCATCCTGGCTTGTATCAGAAATAGCGTGGCCATCAGGGACAGGGAAGTGATCTTACCCCTGTACTCGGCACTGGGGAGGCTGCATCTCGATTCCTATGTTCAGTTTTGGGCCCCTCACTACAAAAAGGACATTGAATTACTCGAGCGTGTCCAGAGAAGGGCAACGAAGCTGGTGCAGGGTCTGGAGCACAGGTCGTACGAGGAGCGGCTGAGGGAACTGGGGTTGTTTCATCTGGAGAAGAGGAGGCTGAGGGGAGACCTCATCGCCCTCTACAACTACCTGAAAGGAGGTTGCAGAGAGCTGGGTATGAGTCTCTTTAACCAAGTAACAAACGATAGGACAAGAGGGAACGGCCTCAAGTTGTGCCAGGGAAGGGTTAGACTGGACATTAGGAAGCATTTCTTTGTAGAACGGGTTGTTAGGCGTTGGAATGGGCTGCCCAGGGAGGTGGTGGAGTTCCCATATCTGGAGGTGTTTAAGAGTCACTTTGACATAGCGCTGAGGGATAAGGTGTAGTTGGGATCTGTCAGTGCTAGGTTAATGGTTGGACTAGATGATCTTCAAGGTCCTTTCCAACCTAGATTATTCTGTGATACTGTGAAAAGTTAAGATTTCCCTTTTTAGGGAAGATTCAGTTAATTTTTAGGGAAGCAGCAGTATAAGCTGCTCTTTCTGAGTGAGGGCTGAGAAAACAAAAAAAATCACCCACTTTAGGACAATTCTTTGCACTGACTTGTATCAGCACAAGTCAAGGTTATTAATCCAAAGTACATTTGCTTCTTTAACATAACAGCTAATAAAGTCATAGATTAATACTAAGTTCAATACAGTAAGATTTTTGCCAATCAAATCTTGAATGGCTCTACAATACTAGTAGCCTTAATTATTCTTAATTATTTCAACATCCTTATGCAGAGGAAGAGTAGTTTTCATCATATCTTTTTTTTGTTATTTGTGTTTAAGACAATGTGTTCGGATTCAAACTATTTTATCTGGCAATTTTTCTGTATAATCTGCAACACAAATTTATTTGGTTTCCTACAGTGCATCAGTTTAATTTTTGTGGAATATAAAATCAGAGCCTCTACTGCTTATTTCAATAATGCATTCTCACTGGCACTGCACCTCTCCTTCTTGATGTTACAGTAGGATTTTAGGGTTTGGAAATAAATAAGTCACTAGTATTTATTCTCCTGTTATTATCCTGTTCTTGCATATATTTATCTTTATATTTTAGGCCAAATCATTTGAATATGACCGTTCTTTCAAACTATGTATTCAGAGTGTGCAGAAATCTATATATTATTTCATAATGAAAGTGATACTCTTCCTTATTTAGACACTGAAAGTTATATTATCCAGCATTTTCTGGCAAATTTTAGTCCCTAGGGATTCAAAGCAGCTGTAAGTTATTTTTTTCTGGCCAATTACACTTACCCATACACTGAATGTATGGGTAGCTGGTGTCACAGAAAATGTTTTTAAATGCCAGAATATATGAGTAAAATTGAAACACACATTTTGATTCACTATTTTTCTGAGTATCTGACTATATAATCATGATGCATATTTTTGGAAGTGCCACCATTAGTTATACTGGAAACACATGAATTTCTATTTCAAAATTTATTCTATAGTATCTTAATTTTCTTTAAGAAGCTGCAAATCCATTTCATACATATTAGTATGCATCTCATTACTTCTGTTCATGGAAGGTTTGTTCCTTTCTGTTCCCAAAAACCTGTTTTTTACTAAGAGTATATACATTTAATGATGTATTCATGCTAGAAATAACTGTCCTACTTTTGTCTTTCCAGAAACTGGAATCGATTTAGAAAGAGAGAAATTTGTGTATTTTTAGCACTAGAAATAATTATTTTTGATTCTTGATCCAGAAAAAGTTACTAAAAGGTTAAAAGCTGAGCTGTGCCTTTAATGTTGATCAGTAACTTCACTGAATTTAAATTTCAAATGTGGGGGTTATGGTGATACTCAAAACCTGAAATCCAAAGTTACATTGATGCAAATTTTGTCCATGACTATCTTTTAACAAGGATTTATTCTAAAAATAAACAACTAATATGATTGTCTCAGAATGGAATATAATTGAAATAAGGTGTTTGTTTTTTTTTTTTTTAATTAAGGCAATGATTCACAAAAAATACACATTCTAAGGCTCTTTCTTTAAAGCCTTTTCCATTTTTCCTTTTTTTTTCTTGTGAAAAATTTATGACACCCATTCAGTGTCTGAATGTACAGTTATAAGAAGTTTTCTAGAGGTACTTCAGTCTTTTGTAATCATAGAAAGAGCAAAAGACTCTACAAAGTCCATTTAAGACTTTCCTATAATCCATCAGTTACAGGAAGAACAGCTGTACAAAATGGCATGATAGCTTTTTTCAACCTGTCATGAGAGCTCCATAAAGTACTTAATTCTGTGAATGTCAGGCACTGGAAAACTTTCAGTAGTTTTCTTGGGCACGAGGTGGGGTGGGAGGGCCTGGGAAGACATGAAAAAGAATGAAACTGCAGTCCTAAGTAGGGTTTGAGTGCCAGAATTACATCTATGTCATAGTTAATTGGTTTATTCTGGTCTCTGACTATAAACACATTTTAGTATTTTTGATATAAATAGTAGCTTATTCAAATGTCAATGTCTCTGCCAAAGACCTACTCGCTTCTTTAAAATGTCTTTATGTATACATACTAATACATTCTGAAGAGGAAAGAAGTGGACAGTTAGAAGTATATAAAAGTAAATTTAGCACCAACATTACTTTGGACAAAATTTTTGTCTTTAAACAGACAGACTGACTGAATACTGCTGGTATTCAAAGAAAAAGAACCAGTGCATTCATTGTCAAAGTATACTTTATACTTGTGGGTAAGAGGCATCTTGATGCATAGGATTATTGTTATCTTTATACATAAGATTTCCTTCAAGATCTTAAAAATTTCTGAAAGGCCGATTAATAGCTAGACCTGTTATACAAATTTATAAAAGAAATAGTTCAATTGACGTAGAACACAACAAAGTTGTAAAGGTGACAAAAACATTTCGGTCTCACGTTTAATTTTATTAATTTAAAATTAATTTAAATTTTAGTTTAAAATGAATATTAATTTAAAATTTAAAATGCAACACCGAACAGCATTATAAATAAGCTGTAAAATTCACATAAAATGTTGTAACTGGGTTTCAAAGGTTGCAATTATCCTTTGCCTATGTCCTAAGAAGACTGGTCATTAAGTCTGTCTAATTAGGATGTTTATGATTCAGAAGTATCCACACAATCTACCTTTTTCGAGAGATAGATTGTTTTCAAAAATTAGCTATAACACTCAATTTCATGAACTGAAGTTGTGACAGTGGATATAGATGTCTAGGCCATTTTGTTTGATTAACTGTATTGAAGAAAATGCCATATGAAGCAAATAAGGTGTCATTTTACAAGTTAGCTATGAATAGGGCATGTACTTTTAGCTGGGTGTGTTCAGCCTAGACACTCAAATACTAGGTACTTACATAGTCATTTAGGATTAGAGCATTTCTTCTGAAAAACCATAACACTGAAGCTACTGTTTATATCAGGCTTGTGTTGGCACATGGACCATCAAAACTTCAGTTCATAACTGAAATTCTCTTGGTGATTAAGGATGCATTTTCAGAAATGATCAGCTCTTCTCTCTTTAAGTTGCCTTTGAAATGAACAGGAACTTAATCCAATACATTTGCCAGAAAGTCCATTCAGACAAAATAAAACTGCCTTCTCAAGACTGGACCACATTAAAAAGCTGTACTAATAACTAAAATTTAACTGAAGTGTTAATTTTAAATCAGACTATTTAACCTTCACAACCCAAAATGGGAATGAAAAATTAACAAATTCAGCTCTCCTTGGAAAAGTGAAAAGCAAGAACTGGAAGGCAACAGTCCCTGAAGGCAAGTTCCATATTTTGAAGGCAAAAATGTTACAGAACAGGTTGTGCAGCCCTGAGAGAAAACAAAGAGAGAGAAAGGCACTGGTGAGGAAGTCACTGAGATGGCAGATTTCAGGCTTGAATGAACAGAAATCATGTTTCTTTTTTCTTTTTTTTCTTTTCTTTTTTCTTTTTTTCTGATAAGTAAACAGTATTCAGATGAAGAATATTCCTATTTTTTTGTCTCCAGTATTTCATGAGTCCCCAAGACAGTGAGTGCTGGTTACCTGCCTGAGGCAAAAAGGCAGCACAGCTGTGAGCAGCTCTGAAGGAGATACAGCAATCCTTTGGGATGAAGTCCAGGGTGTCTATTTCATTTTATAATTTTTGAGAATAACCTCTTGCTACAGTGAAGGCTTAGACATATGAATGTGTTTATTTTGGTCAGTTTGGTAATCAGTACATTTCTTAGGTAGCTACAAGCAACTAATCATTCAAACACACAGATTTAAGTAAGTCATATTATTCAAAATTCACCTGATGAGCAAATTTACTATAAAAATACCTAGCAGAACCCTCAAAAATGTTGGTTTTTCATATGCTGAAAGTGGAGTGAACTCCCTGTCAGTTTTTGTAATAGATAAGTTTGATAGTATAAACCTTTAAATTATTCTTATGCTTTTGAATTTTCTGTTTGAAGGCTGATTTAGGAGCATCCAACAATGTGGTAACAAAGCAGCCATAGGAATTATTCACTTAGGAATTATCAAACAATCTCAAATACGACATAAACTCCTAAAAATTATTCTCCCATTTCATGCAGGGACAACAAAGAGTATTACATGAATTGGAGTACTCGCATTTTGGGCTATTAAATATGTCTGCTTCTACTAGATTTTTGATTTCTAGACACATTATTATGCAAGCTCTTATTTTGAATAATATCAATTCAAACTAATGTGGGATTTGGTTATCTCATCTAGAGACAAATACTTTCTAAAAAAAATAATTTAAGGATTATATCCTGTAACTTTGCAACAGATAAAAAAAAAAAATTGGAAAAATTATTCTGCTTAGTAAACTCAAACTCCCCAAATACATTGACCGTGCATACACTGCAGTTATGTAGGTGATACAGAAAGCTTAATTATTCTTAATAACTTTTGACATATTAAGGCAGGAATTAAGTATTCTTCACAAGCATAACAAGTATACAGGTATTTCATAAAGTATTTTTATTCTACAGGAATCAGAAGACAGGTTTCCCAAATAAAAATAAAAGTGCCCCAAAGCTTTGAAACTTTGAAAACCTCAAATGAATTATTTTTTTTTCTCTTGAAATGGGGTATAGATGTCATTCTTTTGGTGAACTGTCTTTGTTGCTATAGTTATACATGTTGAAAAAAGAAAAATTAAAAATAAGTTTAATTTCTTGACCATTTCCTTAAATTACATATCAGATGAAAATTGGCTAGTAGTACAATTTTATTTATTAATTCATGAAAAGCAACTGCTTTATGCAGGAATGTCATTTCTTAACAAACAATTAGATTATAGAATCGTAGAATATCCTGAGTTGGAATGGACTCTTGGGGATCATCAAGTCCAACTCCTGATTCCACAGGGTAACCTAAAAGTTAAACATATATCTAAGGAGGTTATCAAAACGCTTCTTGAATGCCAACAGGCTTGGGGCTGTGACTACTTCCTCGGGGAGCTTGTTCCAGTGCTTGACTAGCCTTTTAGTGAATAATTATTTCCTAATGTCCAATCTGAACTTCCTCTGATGCAGCTTTGAGCCATTCCCTCACATCCTATCACTGGACACCAGAGAGAAGAGATTCCTCTCTGCTCCCCCTTATAAAAAAGTACTAGACAGCAGTGAGGTCACACCCCATGTCTTCTCACTAATGCACTAAACCTCCAAAAACTTTCAAACTGTGCTGTGATATCATGTTATAAGTTTTGTTCTTTCAAGTTTCAATGTTTATCATGAGGCAAATGTGTCTGGCTGAACTAAATTACCTCAGGGCGATATTAAGAGCACTCTTAGGAACTGTTATTTCTCCTGAAGAGCTCTAATGTAATATAGGAACACAGTCTGTAAAAGAGAATGAGTCACCTGAGTTACTATAGAGAAGTGCTTTGGATTTTTCTTGAAATCTTTTCCTTTTTTCAAATAACTACTAAAAATATGTTTTGTTCTTGTCCGCACACTGTTTAAAAACACATTTTCAGTGCTCTGTAAGACTTTATTAAGTTCATCCTCTTGGAAAGCAGGAAAACAATTGCCTGTTCACCAGTAACTTGTCTCAGAATTTATCTGGGTATATAGTTTTTGGCACACACTAATTTTAAATTAAGCTATAATTTCAGACGCATTACGCCATCCCTCTCTGGAAGTGTTTCACAGAGACATGTGCTCACCACAAATAAGACAACAACAAAAGATGAAACATGAAAAACTATTACTGTAGCCCATGTCTCACTTGGGTTGAAACTCTGGCCTGAAAAAGATGAATGCCAAGCTCATATTTTCCTCAGCAAAACCAGCATTTCACTCTCTGACAATGTTGCTGTAGGTTGGCTTAATGTAGGCAAGCATTGACTGCAGAAAGAACCTGACTTTGTTCCCAGGTCTTTCTAAGTGAAATCACCTCTTGTTAAAATCCCTTTATGCCCGACAGTGATTTTCACCTTTTTGCTTATGGCTCATAGATTGTAGTATCCATTGGTTTGTGGGGAGTCACAAGAGCATTCCTGAATAAAAAAGTATTCAACCTTGAAAATGAAAATTCATTGTGTTTTCTTTTGTAAGTTTTTGTAGTAGGTCTCCTCTTGCACAGCAGATGCCCATTGCCTCTATTTACCAGAAACTAGTGCTGTACCATCTCAAGTTGCTGCCTCCAGAAGATATTATCACATTTTACATATCACCTTCTATTGCTGGTTTTACAGCATATTTTTCTGTCTTATTTATTTATTTATTTATTTAATCTCTAAGCTGTTTTTTAGTGCTCTAGTTTTCAGAATAAGTTACTGGCAGATACATTTATATAATGTTCAGAGCTTCATATAAATGTTTTTTAACCCTGGGTGCAGTTCATACAGTATTAATGTCATTGTTCCATTAGCAAAAGAAAGTCAGTGGTAAACAACATGTCAATAATTTGCTTTTGTAACACTGTAGCTTTTACTTGCATCTTTGTATGCCTTCGTCATTGTTATTTTCTGAAATGTATATTCTGTAGACTCAAATAAAGATAACATTAAAATTTATTGTCAAAAAAGGTACTTGGGAAAGCTTAAGCAACCAGAAATGGAATGTACGGTTACTTTCAGAATCACCACAGAAATATATGTCTCTTGGTTGGATCAAAGAAATGGAAACCTGAAACAAGGGTCAGATATTTAAGACATTCAAATGCTTAGATGAGCAAAGGTAATACAAGATAGGTAGACAATTAATGTGTTGGGTTCTTTTAATTCCACAACACTTTAGGTATTACATACCTAAACATTGTTTATAACCCTAATACAAGTCCACCGATAAATAAAGATCACTGACTTTCATTAAGAACTAGGGTGAAGCTAAATGAAGGAGATATGATTCAAAGAAATTAATATAGATATAGACCAGTGAAAGATGCAAACATCAAAATAACAGGTATGGTCAACATCAGTTAAATGAAAAGCCTAACTGAGGTGGACTTTCACATTTCAACTTGAAATTTTGTTAAATGAATTAGTGAAATTTTGAAAAAAAAAAATATTAAGAAAGACATTGAAATATAACCAAACATGTAAATCAGATATAAAATTTTTTTTTTTCAAAAGTTATCTGCCAAAAAAGAAAGCTCAAAAAGAAAAAAAGCACAACTTTCTTTTAAAGCTTTAAATCTTTTATTTTAATGCTGCTGTCAAATATCTGGATTTTGGGGTAATATATGAATTTACACATAAATAATTTACAAAATATTTTTGTTAGTGCTACTCCTAGTTCAGTTTGGCTGCAGAAAACAGTTAATATTTAATGTGAGTGACATTAAACATCACTATCCAATTTTCTGCGCAAAACAGCAAAGACGTAAATGATCTTTTTAGATACAAATTATTTTCAACTTGTAATGCTGATGGTCCTAAAATAGATTTTGAATAGTTACTGGAGTTTTATCTCTTCTGACTATCTATGTTTTCTGTATTAAATCCAGTTTCTTAGTTTGTCTATCCTAAGGTCAAAAAGTGGAAATAACTAAAAAATATGACTGAGAAAATGTGCTACATTTAGGCTGGAATAATAAACACAGATGTCTCATGATCTGGGAATGATCTTACTAATTGTAATGGAACGTCCAGAAAAAAGTGGTGGTGGCAGTCAAACCAGTGATGACAGCAGTTTGCAGACATTTTAAAATTTTTTCTAAGGTGTTATAAACACAACTAGAAAGCTTTACTAAGCAGTCCCCTTTTATTTTTTTCTTCCTCATTTCTCAGTACTGCTCACCCTTATAATAAAGGGTGAATCTGTGACATTATTTTGCCTCTAGGATAAATGATCAAACTGTTCCCTAAGGGAATATACTCTAGACATCTTTCCTAACTCTTGCTTGTTTGTTTTTAAATTCTTCTGTTAGTAGTGACAGCTGCTGCCAATCATTTTTTCTACTGGAAATCATCAATGAAACTTTAGCGTTTAAATTAAATTTAAATTTCTAAATTTATCTGGTAGCATTAAAATAGAAGCCACATACTGCTTACACCTTTGTTTTGGGGGGATTTCTGTGTTGTTATTTTTTTTGGTTTGGTTTTGGTTTGGGAGCAGGGAGTGGGAGTTGTTTGGTTTTGATTTTGTTTATCTCAGAAATTGCAATGCAAGCCTTACTACTTAGTCAAAGAATATTAGTCTATATTCACTTGAGAATTGTCCACCAACATACACGCTGGATGGACACCACATATTCTTCAGAATTAAGCAGTTCCCAAAAGACTGTTATCTGCAATAGTCCAACCATTTTGAGAATTGGTTATTTGTTTCCAAACAAAAAAGTGCCTTGACATTTTTCCTTGCAATGTTTGAATTCTCTCCCAGTAAACCTGTGACATGGATATGTAGACTCAGTCCTGAAGAATGCTAAAGCATATTTTCAGATCAGAACCTTGGTGGAGGTAAGACAATAACAGCAACTAACAACAACAAAGCAGACCAAATTTTACTGGTTGTTTCAGGTATCAGTTTCACTGGTTTTGGTCAAAGGTTATCTTGAAGATCTTGCTAAAATTTACTCCATGGGGGAATCTAGATATATATCTTAAACTAATTTTAAGTGTAATCTGGAGACGTGAAAGGACAGGAGTCTGGAAAAAATAAAAGCTAAAAAAAATAATTCTGTGAACAATTCCCTTATATAGCATCTCTTACCAGTCAATACACAAATGGAAGACAAGTCCCTGTTTTATGTGGACAACTTTTCCCTGAAGCATGCAATTCATATATATGACTCAGAAAGGTCTGTTATGGCTTTCATAAGGAGATACATACATGATCCCAGAAGTCATTGATTCTTCACATTGCATAAAACTATTGTTACTTTGTTTCTGCTCTGGTGATTAACAAGATAGAGGTAGTCATCTTCTGTAGATCAGTCAATGGTAGTGAGGTGAGACCCCATGTTCCCTTCTTACTTCTTTCAAGAACTGTGAAGTTTCAGTTTTATTTTGTCTTTTTTTTTTTTTTTTCTGATATTTTTTTCCATAGAAGGATCATCTATGAAAGATTAGTAATGTTTTTTTCATTTTTACCCTATATCCTATATGCTTTACTATATGCTAATCTCAACAGTGCATACACAGGTGCAAAACAGGAAGAGCATTACTAAATCAGAGTGGATAAATAACTGTTTTCTGTCATATTTTACTATAATTCAGTTGTTGGCAGCTTGGAAGGTAGAGCATAATTTTGCACTTCTTCCATATTTCATAAAATATTAGCTTCTGCAATTTATCCTCTGGAATGCAAGAAAGCTATGTGGGTTTTTTCCTATGTAATGATAACAGTCTATCAGAATGTAAATGTATACTGAGTTGCTGAAAAGCTGGGCTCGATGAGTTTACAAATGAAAGTGTTTTCCTAATAAAATTATAGATTTCAAACAAAATGTTAAAAACTCAAAACACCCTACCTCCACCACCAAGAAACACCATCCAGAATAAACCCATCTTTCATTTTTCTGCTGAAGAGAAAAACAGTGCTGACAGATCAAGTGTGAAACAATTTAATTTTATAGAACCTGGAGAAGTCTATTTATGCTAGGGAAATCTAAGATAACATATTTCCACTAAATTTAATGTATATAATAAGACCTCTGAAAGCTCTAACAACATTAATTCTTACATGTAATATGTTGGATTGAGATGGATTAAAGTGGTTACTTCCTTCAGAGTCTGCATCTTGGGGTCTAAAGTACTTTTTTCTTTTCACAGTGGAAGAAAGAGTATGGTACAAAGATATCCTTGAGGTCAATATTACATATAACAGTCAAAGACAGAGGCAACTATATGGCCAAAATTCTAGGAATTATGTAGACATAAAACATCCTGAATCTAATTCTGTCTTCACTAACACGGAAGTGTAGTGTAGGCAAAGGCATAAAAGCATCTTAATGGGCTTTCAGTCCAAATGAGTGCTAAGGTCAGTAGAATAGTTTATACATCAATGAAATATTCTATTCAGCAAAATCCTTGATGTTATGTTCTGAAATTATTGGACTCTGTCAATGTGGTATGACTTTTTAAGACAAGAAATTGCTATTCTTCCTCAGTCTGAAGGTTACTATTTGGGTGGTATTTTTCATTAACTTTTCCACAGAGCCATTGATATTTTCTTCTGATAAAACCAGTTGGCTGAACCTTGTCTCTTATGTTTTGTGTTGCAGATGATTTCCCAGACTTCTGCTTCTACACCCAGTCTGTATTTAGCTGTGTAAAGAATGTTTTGTTCTTGATTAATGTGATGCCACTTCTGAAATCACAAGGCACTAATGTCTCCAGTAAAACTTAAATTTTCATTCTATCAGAAGACAACAGGCTCACTGTCATTCCTGAACTTCAAGGGCCATGGAGTCATCTTCATGAATTCCTTTCCAACTGTGCAGCAGCAAATGTCAAAAATATGTCTGTCTTAGTTTGTAACATTCCTCCACTAAAACATAATTTTCTTTTCAGTAGTTGGCAGTTCATCCTCATTTTAAGGTATCTATTTAGGCTCATGTGATTAGTGGTTAACAATTCTAATTTTAAAAAAATCATTTTATAAGCTTCCATTTTGACAGTTTCGACATTCAGAAGAATAAATAGGTGCTGACTTGGTAAATTTCCTCTTTCACTTCAGCAAGGCAAATAAAAAGAAAAGTTCCTAGGCAACTGAGGAGGACTTACAACAGAAATATATGTATCTTCCAACACAGGATTCTGCTTCCCTTCCAATTCCAACACCACAAAAACATCTAGTATGGATAACTATCTTCAACATTTGACAGGAAAGTACATTTCATTCAGACCTCAAGGCCATGGTAAAGAGGTTGTCACAAGAATTGGTTTTATATCTAAGTTTTTGCTGTCAAAGGAAGGGTAAAGACATAGATGGACATCGAAAAGTGCCGGTTACTTCTTTAAAGCAAAATCTGATCTTTTAACTATAAAAAATAATTCTTAAAAAAAGTATAATAATTTCCATCTCACTTGCTTATTTCTCCCAAAGTGCTTAATCCTTCTTCAGAAACATGGTTTACTTTAAGAGTACTCCTAGTATCGCTATATGGACATGCAGTGCCTAGACAGCATCATGTGGCAGTAAATGAAGTACACCCACTTTTAAGCTGGGCAATTTAGTTCTTTTGCTTCTCAGATGAGCCAAATAGGTAAGTTTGTTCACTTTTTAATTATCACTGCACCCAGTTGGACTTGTGCTATTTGCAGAAATGAGCATAATACAAATAATTCTCCCAAAGCATGTTGTAGGCAATGGAACAGAGCATTCTATGTGTTACAGCTCATTTCTTCGCCATTAATTCAGAACATAACTGTCACAAATTCTTAATTATTTTAGTAATTAGAAAAGGAAATTGACAATGCTTAAAAAAAGATAGCTACTTGCAATTGTTCCTCTAGGATGCTTAATGTAGCATGTGTATATGCCTTAATCTCTGGATGGAGAAGAAAAATAAGGCAGATGGATAAACAAATACTGTTTTATGCACTTGTATTTAGCTTCCCTGATTTTCTCTTTTACTAACTGTATATGATGGGAGTACTTATCTCCTCTCACCCTGACTAAACCCAAAGGACGAGGCAGCTACCTGCGTCTTGATATGCAATTATGAATATAGTCTTTGGATGAATGTTCAAATTTGTTGCACATCTTTAGACTTTCAAAAATTTCTCTTGCTTTTTCTTTATAAGGGTCCAATGTCATTCATCAAACAAAATAAAAGACAATTATTGCAGTAGAAATAAGGCTCCCTGTACAGTCAAGCAGGTATTTAACACCCATAAGCATATCAGAATCTGGACTTTTGTCTAGAAGATTGAACTATTTTCATTTAAAGATATTGGAATGCAAAAGCTTTACAGGGTCAGATTTTGTCACTCATTTTCTCACTGTTTAATAATTTCTATCCTGAGTGTTCACTGAGGACATGTGGAGAGACATACTAAGCTCTTTCAAGCTAACATAATACCAGGCACATATTTGAAGTTTCATATTAAGGAACAGAGTATGCCACACCTTTTGTGTGCTGGCAAAGTGACATAAAATGCAGTAAGAACTTTCATTTCTCATTGTTTCCATTAGGATATTTCTCATCATAGTGCTGCATGCTAAGGACAAATATATGGATTCTTATGAGCTGATTCCCATTAAACCAAATGAAAGGGTATTGCTGGAGTCAGAGTCCCATACAGCAAGCTTTGGCTGATGGATGAGTTTGGCCTTACTAGAGAAAGAGGGTATCAGTATCTGAGAGAAGCTATCAGTTATTTCTCTCCATATGTTTCTTCCCCTTTCCCAACTGCTGTGTGGTAGAAAACAGCTGACCAAATTTTAGTGTGCTACCTTAAGCCAATTTATCTATGTTTTTACATTATTCAGGCTGAACAAAATAAACAAATTAGAAACATCTTGAAAGTAAATAAAATATAAATATGACTTCCTTTCTCATGTGGCATAGCTTTAGGGGTATAACTTTTTTGGAATGGACTCACAGAGCTCATGCTCTTTAGACTGTCAGTAGACATCTGGAACTGGTTCATGAGGAAGGATCAGAAAGCAAAATTAGGAATCTTCCTCTTTCAAAACCTTATGAAATCAAACAAGGAAAATATTTTCATACTTTTCTTTAATTCACAGCAAATTAACTTGTACCTGCTACAAAATTTTTTCTAAAGTAAGAAAAAGTTCCTTAGATACTTTAATGTAGATCATTTCTATATAACAAAAAATAAATAAAAGCAGCTAAAGCATGTTCCATTTGAGGTAGACCTGACACATAATAACTCCACCTTTGTCTTGGATGTCACAGGGCTATTTCCTATGATTCATGTATATGATTTTGGAGGTGCATATAGCTGTCAATTCTTTTGTGTGTTTAAGTGGGCATATATAAATCCATGTAAAGGGGAGGGGGTGAATAAGAAAGACCACACTAATCATAATCAGTTGACATTGAAAAGGTTGTATTACATTATTTAACAAGTATGAATGTGATGAGCTACTCACTGCCTACGCTGGTAGTAGACTCTGTTCAGTGTGCATGCCCTCATTGGTGGCAGCATCTTCTGCAGCAGTATCTTACACAGATATCCACAGGAAAACACAGTCAATCCTTTTAAGAACCTTCTGGCAACTAAGGAAACATTATGGCATTAGGCGGGTCAAATATCGTCTTAATTCATTTTCTGGCTTTTCTAAAAGCCTAAACATTGGAGAGTGAACAATGTTACTTGTCTGACATTTTAGTGTTTTATCTATCCTAGTCACTAGCAATACTGAAAATGATACTGTCATGTTCCTGAAACAATGTTATTACATTTTCATATAAAAAATTAAGTTTATTATTATATCTTTATCTTTAAAAGGTAGAACAGAAAATTTTTTATTTAATTTGGTCTGTTAATCTGTATTGGGTGTAGGTGCCAAGGTGTTGGCAGTGGGGAGCTGCATGGATGGCCTCTGTGAGGAGAGATCAAGGGTTGCCCATGCTGGACACAGCCAGTTCCAGGTGGTTCTAGTCAGCTCCAGAACAGACCCACCACAGGGCACAGCTGGGCCCACCAGCCACCCTCGTGGTGCCTCTGTAAATATATCTGTAAGAAAGGGTGAAAAATGCTGTACATCAACTGTGGGAGAGAGGAGTAAGAAAATTGAGAGAAAGAGCCCTGCAGACACCAAAGTTGATGAAGAAGGAAGGGGGATAAGGGTGTATTTGGTAGAATAGGTAGCAGAGTCATCATGACCATCCAACTTGATTGAAGTGCTATGCAGTTGTTAAGGTTAAGACATGTTTTAAATAAGGATTTGAATGATGATGATGTTTAAGTTTTATGGTGGGGATTCTCCAAGGTGTAGCTGAGTGCTTTGAGTATTCTTGGAGTCAGCCTCACTTCTACACCAGGGAGAGAACAGTTCTGGTCTTGTGAACAGTTCAGAACACGTGCAATAATCTGTATATACATATATACATAGACCATATTTCAATGACAAGCAGTAAAAATTAAGGACATCTGTTTTGGAATAATTTTCAGGTAACTCCAGAGTCCTTTTCATCATTAGCTGCTTTACTCCATGTTTAAACTAGACAAAAAGGTAACTTTGTATTACTACTCTCCTGTGACCATTTTTTTTACAGAGAAAAACTTTAATTCTACACATTTCCTTTTGGCATAACCTTATATCCCTTCTACCATGTTCTTATTACATTAGTAATAGGAGGCAACTGACATTTCACTGTCATAGTCTGGGGTCCACAGGGAAAAGAAAGAGTTAAAAAAAAAAACAAAAGAACACAGTAAGGTGGCATCCTTGGTAATGTGAGTGCCATGTGAGGTAAGAATAGAATAAATAAATTATATTTGATAACAGGAAAAGATATGAATGAGTTACATAGGCAGAATAACAGAGGTATCCTGGGAAGAATGAAAAATACAAAAAAAGCAGATGATGGCTTGCAACACTCTGACCCACCACTTCCATGACTTCATCAAAGGCACAAGTAGGGGAACCCCATCTGCAGAGAAATAAAATTGGACAGCTTGTTACCTTTATGCTACACCTTCACAATTATAATACTAACTATGCATCTCTGTTACTCACCTGATTACTGTTTAAATAACTGATGTGTAAACACCATGAACAGGAAAGAACATGTGCGGAAACCATATGGATAATTTGTGGCATGGTACTAAAAAGAGTAGGCTGTACTAGTACAGCTGGTGATTAAAATGCCTTTGTAACTAATTAGACTCTAACATCTGGTCTACTGAAATATGCAGACTTCCTGTATTGTGGTCCTTTTATTTGATAAAACATGATGGATGGCAAGAATGGCCAGTGAGAAACAGTCCAGAATATAACTCTGCATGAGGATATGTCAAATTATCGGTGGGTTATTTCTTAAAACTATTAAAAAAAAACCCAACAAAAAAATCTAGAAAAATACTTAATTTGATTTGTGGGAGGATTAATATGGGGAGGATAGCTCAAATCAGAATGATAATTATAAATTAAAAAAAAAAAAAAATTTAAATGTAACTAGCGAGAAATAGTAATTGTAGGAAAGGTCCAGAGGAGATATTCTTGTTTTCCTTAGAGGAAGGATCACCAAGAAGTACTTGAAAAGATTCTATTCAAAGTACAACATTTTGTAAATTCTTCTATTTAATAAGAAAATATTTCATTTTCTTTTTCAAGAGTATACTTTCCCTCTCCTTGATCACAACAGCTTTTTCCATGCCAGACAGAGAACCAAATCAAAAGTGAAATGCATTCCTTAAAGAGTGAAATAAAATCAAGACATTTAATAACAATCAGAAAAGTTAGAAGGGAAAGTGATCTCCTTGGACATGTAATCCATTTTTTGGCCAATGTCAAATTATCTCTCATGTATATGTCAGTATTTAGTTCAGTCTACTTTTAAGTGCTTCATGAGCCCTTGGCCTCAGCTGACTGATAGTGATTATTAAGAGGAGGATTCAATTATTCTGTCTTTAAAAAAGGAAATGTACTGCAAACAGGACTCAAGGTGATCAGCTGGGGGTGGCTGAAGGGAAACTGATGTTCAGATACTGCATATGAACCCTACGGCATTGAAGTTTATACTGTGTGGATTCTGCTGTCTTATCACTATGCCTATGATGTGGAGGAAGAAGAGATGACATAAAGATGCAGAAATCACTTTTATTTTCTTCTTTTTTTCAGAGGCCACTGCATCTCAAAGACTCTGAATAACCTCTGTTTAGCCATCCTCTATTACAAAGTTAAGACAGCTCCTACTTCACTCTTGCTGTAGGAGACTTTGTTCTCAGAAAAATATGTTTGATAATTAGGAACTCTGTTCTTCAGCTTCCATTTTTACATTCTTAATTTCATCCTATTAATACATTTGTACTCCACACTCAGTGACATGCAGTGACCCCTGACTTTTTTAGTATGCTCCAACATCATCTCAATGGTCTTGTAAGTAATTCCTTTATCTCTTTCTACTCGTCAAAAAACCATAGTGGAAGATTCCCATATATGTACTTGAAGACAATAGCGTACACTATATGCTATATACATACTATATACATACTATGCTATATACATAAACAATGTATCATACCATATGATATATGTGTCTGTGTTGACAATTTGACAACAAATTTCAAGAAAATAAAATAATTACACTGTTATGTATGACAACATATACATATAGGGGACTATATTCAAAGAGCTTTCGTGCAACCTTTTATATATAAGAAGGTCACTTTTTTTTCAGAGTTGAAGACACTTCCATTTGTTCTGTCTGAGCTCTATTCATATGAGCCATGAGGGGGCTAAATGAACTGAAAAAATGTTGTTACTCCTCTTGTACTGAACAATTTCCAGGCAATTTAGAGAAAAGTTTTCTTCTTAATCCAAATTTCTCAACCTAGGCTCTGGAGTTGACAAAACAGCATTGTTTAAACTTAATAGTAATCTACTAGAAGATAAAGAGGTCCTTCATTTTGAAATTTTATTTTACACCAAGTTCCCTCCAAGAATTCTGTACATCTCAGAGAGTAATGTCATGGTGCTGCTTTTGTTGCCATGTGTAATTCACAGGAAAACTAGCACTGAGGGAAACTGCTAGGTTAAAAAATCGTGTTGGAAATCAAGTCACTTGGTGTTTAGGTAATGAATGAAATTGATATGGAATTTAGTTTCATTTTCCCCTGGAATAAGAAACTTTCAATCTTGCTTGTGTAAAGTTTCATAAAAGGAAAATTTTGCTGTAATTTGCAGTTAAACTCTGAAATTATTATTCCAAATTAAATAGATGGTAGCACATTAACAAATAACTTTTTGAGTTTGCTACTCATATTTTATCAAGGAGAAAAATACTTCTAGTAAGATACTTTTTTTGTTCAATTTCTGGCAGATCCACATGTGGATACTATTGGCCAAAGTAGCACAGTATTAGTCATAGAAATAATGTTTTCTTTTTCCAATTCATATACATATTCATTGACATAAAGATTTTCTATTGACACATTAAACTTTTCTAATACTACTGATATCAGTATCACTCAGATATGCCTCTGCAGTCAGAGATGAATTGTTGAGCTATTTGTATGTTACCTAGTATTAGGTTATTTGAAATATTGTATTGATTTTTCATTTCTATAGTTGACACATTCTAGAAGGGCAGCTTGCATATTAAAACAACTTGTCCATGCAGAGTTTGAGCCTAAAGATGAAATGTGCTCCATGGTACATTACAAGAATTTTCATTTACATATGTTAAAAATGAAATAAAAATTCCCATTAGAAGCCAAAAATACATTTTCTGAATCAGTATGTCTGAGATTCTCATAGCTTAATTATATGTCACTCAGAAAGCTTACGTACTGCAAACCAAAGCTAAGAATGTACGAGCATTAAGCTGTGATGGTATTCCTTCTGTTTCTTAGCCAGAGATAGTAAATACCATTCATTGTTTTAAAGGATTTGGACTATCATAGATGTTCTCAATTGTTTAGTGCATAATCCCAGAACATGAAATGCATATGTAATCATGTGGATGGATAGATAGACAGAGAGACAGATAGATATTTAGATAGATAGATAGATAGACGGACAGACAGACACACATTGATATACTTTCTGACATACTTTATGTAGTCAATCCCTGGGAAGTGCTTCCAGCTCATATAATAAGATTAAATAGTTTTGTATGCAGACCTGTAATAATTCACCAGACTAGGCTACAAATGCTTGCAAAACCCTTTAGGAAACTTCATTAAGTAGAAACCTAGAATTACAGTAATGAAGGTTGGAAATGACCTCTTGAAGTCATCTGTGCCAACCTCCTGTACAGTGAAAGTCCAGTGAGATCATGTTGCTCAGGCCTTGTCCATCTGAGGTTGGAATGCCTCCAGGGAGATACTACCACCTCCCTGGGAGCCTGCTCTGATGTTGTGTAACCCACATAGAGGAAAAGATGGTATTTGAATTCACATTCTTGCAACCTGTGTCTGTTGCATTTTGCCCTTCTACTGTGCTTCTCCAAGAAAAGTCTGTTCTTCATCTTCTCTACATTATCCCATTAGATAGCTTTATAAAGTCTCTCTTTCACCTTCTTTTCTCCAGACTGAACAAGCCATGCTCCCTCAGCTTCTACTCGTACATCCAGTGCTTCAGTCCCCAGCAATCTTCAAAGTCCTCTGATGAGTTGCTCTGATGATGAGTTGTTCTGATGTGTCAGTACCTTTCTTGTACTTCAGAGGCCAAAACTGGAGGTTACCCAGTGACATTTGGTATACTAGTATCATTCATATTTACAGCTAGATACATTCACATGACTCTATGTCAATAGCGGAAAATTGTACTTTGATACATATACAAATCCGTATTGTAAAGCATGTTTCTATGACACATTTGAATAAAATATCCCAATTTCCAGCATGCTGAGTGTTAAAACATACTGTTCTAACCAAAAAGATTTCAATATTTTTAACTTAAAATTCTGTACACTTCTTTGATACTTGAATAGCTAAAACCCTAACATAAAAGTGTGAAACACTAAAATGGTAACAAAAGCTCTAAAGTTAGTGCTTCACTTCTTAGTTCACATGGAAGGTATATTTATTTAAGGCTAAAAGCAGATTTCTTTGATTCGCTCCTTACCAATAGAAATTGAAAGCCCCATTAAAAACTATCAGTAAAATCCTGGAAATCCAACATCATTTTCCCTTCTGTGACAAGGAGTATCTGAGTGTAAACATTTAGTTCTTGTATTTTGCAGGAATTTTACAAGACTTCACAAACTACATTTTGAAGTATAAAATGCAGTCAGTCAAAACAAAGTATTTAGAGGTTGTTTATGATGGTACCTCTGAAGTTTGAAAATGCATCATGAGAAAGAATAATCCTTTAGGGAAGGGCTCTTTCTGTAAAATCATGTACCCTAAACTATTTCTAGTTTGGTATCTTAGACAGTCAGATGTTAAATCTTAAAAGGAGACAAAATGCCCTAACATTTTTTACAGTAGACTACCTCAGTCTTTTCTGGCCTATCATCCATTCTAGTTTCTGCTAATGAAATTAAATTCTGCAAGAAAAGTAGCTTTTTCATTATTACTTTCCACATAATGAGCCTACTCTAAATGTTGTGAATGACTAGAATTAAGTTATAGCTGATTAACACTCATTCCTGCTGTTAAGGACAGATCTTACAGCTCTTTTCTTCCTATGGTGAAAGTTATTAGAAAATGGAGTTTGGGATGAACACCAAAGGAAAATTAAAGCTCTAAGATGCAACCTGAAAAAAGATAATCTGCTATGTTGTAATTGCTTTTATTGTTTTCCTTGGTGAATTTAACAAGTCTTTTCATTCAACAGACCTAGGTGGGAGGACTAAGGAAAAAATTGTAATATTTTTCCATAAAATATAATACTTTGAAATGTAAAAAACAGAGCATTTTTGATCAAGAAAGTATACCGTTAATAAAAGACAGGCTCATGAAAAAGAAAATGCCTATAAAAGAAACAGGTGGCAGAAGGTAATAGCAATACACAGATAATAAAAGTTATAAGCGATTAACAGCCTGACCCAAGAGCCTGATCGTAGAATCATAGAATAGTTTGGTCTGGAAGGAACCTTTAAAGGCCACCTACCCCTGAAATGAGCAGGGACATCTTTGACTAGATTAGGTTGCTCAAATCTCCGTGTGACCCGATCTTGAATGTTTCCAGGGATGGAACATCTACCACGTCTCTGGGCAACCTGTTTCAGTGTTTCACCACCCTCATCATAAAAATTGTCTTCCTTATATCTAGTCTGAATCTACCTTCTTTTACTTTAAAACCATTACCCCTAGTCTTATCATAACAGACCCTTCTAAAAAGTTTGTTGCCATCTTTCTTTTAAGCTCCTTTTTAAGTATTGAAAGGCTACAATAAGGATTTCCAGAGCCTTCACTTCTCCAGGCTGAACAACCCCAACTCTCTCAGCCTTTCTTCATAGGAGAGGTGTTCCTCATTTTTGTGGCCCTCCTCTGCACTCACTCCAAAGAGTACATGTCTTTCTTGTACTGAGGACTCTAGAGCTGAACCCAGTACTCCAAGTGGGGTCTCACCAAAGCAGAGTAGAGGGACAGAGTCACCTCCTTTGACCTGTTGGTCACACTTCTTTCGATGCAGCCAAGGATACAGTTAGCCTTCTAGACTGTGAGTGCATAATGTTGGCTCATGCCCAGTTTTTCATCTACAAGTACCCCATAGTCCTTCTTGGCAGGGGTGCTCTCAACCCCTTCAACCCCCAGCCTGTGTTGATACTGCAGATTGCCCCAACCCAGGTGCAGGACCTTGCACTTGGCCTTGCTGAACTTCATAAGGCTCATACGGGCCCGCTTCTTGAGTTTGTCCAGGTCCCTTGGAATGACATTGCATCCCTCAGTTGTGTACACACAACTGAGCAGAACCAGTCCCAGAGATTCTTAGAATGTGTGGGAGATAACTTCCTGACACAACTGGTTAGTGAACCTATCAGAGAAGGTGCCCTGCTGCATCTCCTCTTCGTGAACAGGGAAGGACTGGTGGCTGATGTGGCGGTTGGAGGCCAACTAGGGCACAGCGGTCATGAAATAATAGAGTTCTCTAATCTTAGACAAGCCAGGAGAGGGGGCACCAGAACTGACATCCTGGACTTCCAAAGGGCTGACTTTGACTTGTTTAGGTACCTGCTTGACAGAAGGGCAGAGGGGTCCAAGAAGGCTGAGCACTCTTTAAGAAGGAAGTCTTAATGGCACAGGAGAAGGCTGTCCCCAGGTGCTGTAAGAGAAGCCAGCACCAGAGAAGACCACCCTGGCTAAACAGGGAGCTTTGGCTTCAACTCAGGGAAAAAAGGAGAGTTTATGGCCTTTGAAAGAAGGGGTAGCAACTCACAATGATTACAAAGATGCTGTGAGGCTATGCAGGGTGGAAATCAGGAGGTCTAAAGCCCAGCTGGAAATTAATCTGGCTTCAGCAATCAAGGACAACAAGAAATGTTTCTGTAAATATGTCAGCAGCAAAAGAAAGACCAGGGAGAGCCTCCATCCCCTGATAGACACAGGAGGAAACATGGCAACAAGTGATGAGGAAAAGACTGAGGTGCTTAATGCCTTCTTTGCCTCAGTCTTTAATAACAGGACTAGTTGTATTGAGGGAATCCAGCCTCCTGAGCCAGAAGACAGAGACTGGGAGAACGACCCCCCCACATTCCAGGACGAGATTGTCAGTGACCTACTGCATCACATAGACACACATAAGTCTATGGGACCTGATGGGATACACCCGAGGGTGCTGAAGGAGCTGGCTGGGGAGCTCACCAAGCCGCTTTCCATCATTTACCAGCAGTCCTGGCTGACCGGGGAGGTCCCAACAGATTGGAAATCAGCCAATGTGATGCCCATATATAAGAAGAGTCAGAAGGATGATCCAGGAAATTACAGGCCTGTCAGCTTGACGTCGGTGCCTGGGAAGCTGATGGAGCAGCTCATCCTGAGTACCATCACACAACACATGTGGGACAACCAGATGCTCAGGCCCAGTCAGCAGGGGTTTATGAAAGGCAGGTCCTGCTTGACAAACCTGATCTCCTTCTATGACAGGGTGACCTGCTTATTGGATGAGGGAAAGGCTGTGGATGTTGTCTACCTTGACTTCAGTAAGGCCTTTGACACCGTTTCCTACAGCATTCTCCTGGTGAAACTGGCTTCTCGTGGCTTGGATGGGCACACGCTTTGCTGGGTAAAAAACTGGCTGGATGGCCGGGCCCAAAGAGTTGTGGTGAACAGAGTTAAATCCAGTTGGCGGCCAGTGACGAGTGGTGTCCCCCAGGGCTCGGTTTTGGGGCCACTCTTGTTTAACATCTTCGTTGATGATCTGGATGAGGGGATCGAGGGCACCCTCAGTAAGTTTGCAGATGACACTGAGTTGGGTGGGAGTGTTGATCTGCTCGAGGGTAGGGAGGCTCTGCAGAGAGATCTGGACAGGCTGGAGCGATGGGCTAAGGCCAACTGTAGGAGTTTCAATAAGGCCAAATGCCGGGTGCTGCACTTGGGTCACACCAACCCCCAGCAGCGCTACAGGCTTGGGGAGGAGTGGTTGGAGAGCTGCCAGTCAGAGAGGGACCTGGGGGTGTTGATTGACAGCCGGCTGAACAGGAGCCAGCAGTGTGCCCAGGTGGCCAAGAAGGCCAATGGCATCCTGGCTTGCATCAGAAATAGTGTGGCCATCAGGGACAGGGAAGTGATCTTACCCCTGTACTCGGCACTGGTGAGGCCGCATCTCGATTCCTGTGTTCAGTTTTGGGCCCCTCACTACAAAAAGGACATTGAATCACTTGAGCGTGTCCAGAGAAGGGCAACGAAGCTGGTGCAGGGTCTGGAGCACATGTTGTACGAGGAGTGGCTGAGGGAACTGGGGTTGTTTAGTCTGGAGAAGAGGAGGCTGAGGGGAGACCTCATCGCCTTCTACAACTATCTGAAAGGAGGTTGCAGAGAGCTGGGGATGAGTATCTTTAACCAAGTAATAAGTGATAGGACAAGAGGTAATGGCCTCAAAATGGTCTATAGTGTCCTGGATTCTCCTTTCTGCCTTTCTTGTAGATGGATGTCACATTTGTCACCCTCCAGTGCAATGGGACCTCCTGTCCCAATCCAATGTCGGGGGAGGTTTCGATTCGATCCCAAGAGTGAGATTAAAACACAAATGAGGTCAAATGCCGTATACCCAAAACAGGCTTTTATTATTAAAGAAGTGAAGAGGGGTAGAGATAGGACAGAATGGAAGGAAAAGGCAGAAATAAAGCAAGGATGTGGGATAGGGCTGCAAGAATAGTCACCACCATGGATCCAGCGATGTCCCGTTGGTCCTCAGTCTTCAGTTCTTCGGTGGTGGGTGCACACGAATCAAGCTTCAATGGTAGATGCACACAGAGAAAATTTTCTGCTGCCTTTTTAAGTTCATAGTATCTGCTGATTAACATATCTGCTCGCCTTTAGTTTTTTTTTCTCTGGTCCAACAGGTTTTGTTGCATCTGGCTTCAGGGCAGGAACCTTTGCCTCTTGTCAGTTCATTAGCAATGCAGGCATGGTGTCTGGCCTACACAATAGAGCCACAAATGGCTACAGGATGGGGCCAGCTCAGCACACCTCTGCCCCTTTGCGGCTTGTCTAAAGAGTCCAGACAATGCCACCCCAAAGAAGTGGGGGGGTGCATCCTTCAATACACTCCTGCTTCTCTGGGCGACATCCCCCAGACCAATTCACAGACCACAGCAGCTTCTCTTGGAGGTTTGCACAGACACAAGCAAGCTTTGAGGCAGTCATAGACCATTTCAGTCTCTCACACCTCCCCAGTCAGCCATGACTTCAGGTAAATCATGGACAGCGGCTTGACGAGCACATCTCCCAACTCCCTCAGCACACTTGGGTGTAACACATCTGGTCCCACAGACTTCTGTGCATCCAAGTGGTGTAGCAGGTCTCTGACCACTTCCCCTTTAACTGTGCTGACCTCATTCTGCTTCCCCTCCCCATGTCCCAGCTCATGAGGCTGGGTGTCCAGGGAACAGGCAGTTCCACTGCTAAAGACTGAGGCAAAGTAGGCGTTGAGCACCTCAGCCTTTTCCTCATCCTTAGTTACCATGTTTCCCTCTGCATCCAAGAAAGGAGGGAGATTTTCCCTAATCCTCCTTTTGCTGTTAACGAGTTTATAGAAACATCTCTTATTATCCTTAACAGCTGTAACCAAGTTGAGCTCTAGCTGCGCTTTGGCTCTCCTAATGTTCTCCCTGCATAACTTCACTACATCTTTATAGTCTTCATGAGGGACCTGCCCCCTCTTCCAAAGGTCATAGATTCTTCTTTTGTTCTTGAGATCCAGCCAAAGGTCCCTGTTTAGCCAGGCCACTCTCCTTCCCCACCTGCTTGTTTTTTGGCACATGGGAACAACCTGCTCCTGTGCCTTTAAGACTTTGCTCTTGAAGTATGTCCAGCTTTCCTGGACTCCCATATCCTTCAAGGCAGCCTCCCAAGGGATTTTGTTAATCAGTCTTTTGAACAGGTCAGAGTTTGCCGTCCGGAAGTCTAAGGTGACAGTTTTACTAACCCCTCTCTTTGTTTCTCCAAGGACAGAAAACTCAATCATCTCATGATCACTGCACCCTAGACAGCCTCCAACCTTTACTTCCCCCACAAGCTCTTCCCTGTTCACAAGAAGCAGGTCCAGGAGGGCACCTTCCCTGGTAGGCTCACTCACCAGTTGTGTGAGGAGTTATCCTCCACACATTCCAGGAACCTCCTGGATTGTTCCCTCTCTGCTGTGCTGTGATCCCAGCAGATACCCGGGAGGTTAAAGTCCCCCACAAGAACAACAGCAAGTGACCGTGAGATTTCTCCCAACTGTTTATAGAAGGCTTCATCCACCTCAGTGCTTTGGTTGGGAGGTCTATAGCAGACTCCCACAACAAGATCTGCTTTTTTGGCCCTTAACTTAATCCGAACACTCTCTAATGAAGATATTAAACAGTATTCATCCTAATGTGGACCCCTGAGGAACACCATTTATCACTGATTTCCATCCGGACATTGAGCTGTTGAACACTACTCTCTGGATGCGACCATTCAGCCAATTCTTTATCCACTGAACATTCTAGCTATCAAACCCATATCTCTCCAATTTAGAAAAAAAGATATTGTGGAGGACTGTGTCAAAGGCCTTTTTGATGCTATTGAAGGTAATTTTCTCAGTACTCGGTGCAGGATAAAAGGGAGAAACTACTGTTCATAGCTTGGACCTCTGAAAAACTGTTTGTGTGCCACTTACAAACATTGAGCTATTTGAAGTCCTTCAGTTGTCTTGTTCACACTGCAAACTAATATTTTAAAACATATAATTAGACAGTAAATCAGCGTTAACAATAATTTCTTACTTCTTTTGCTTGATTTATTTTTTTGCATAGCTCTGTGCTTACATTTTAAAGGATTCTTTTGTAGATGAAGAAAGTTCCTCAGATAGCTCGGTATGATATTTACCTAAAGCAGTTCTTCAGAAGAAGCACAAAAGGGAACACTTTCCACACATTCACCAGATTATGTTGTGAGTAAGATTCAGTTGTCTTCTGAACAATATTCCTGTATTAGCACAACAGTTAAAGTTAAGGCACCACAAAATAAATATTTGCATGTCATCATTTTTATTAGAAATAGAACATCAGTGTGTACACAAATGAAATGCTGTGACACAACCCTTTAAAAACATCAGTTATACTAGTTGTTAGCACCCCATCTGCAACACTTGCTTTACTTTTTATAGGTTTCTCCACACTATCGGTTTGACTTTCTTCTTATTGTTTTTGATGTTGTTGATCTCCCTGTCATATATGAAATTTTTCTAATTTGTGTACATACTCTTCATACTGTGACTGACCAATAAACCCTTAAAATGGAAGAAGGTTTAGAGGAGATGAGCAAGGGTGATGTGCCCATAAAGCTCAGGCAATAATGTAGGTTGTGACTGACCACAGCTGTTGAAAAGAAGATGACTTTATTTCAACAAAAAGGGGACTGGTGGCTGACCTATGTTTTAAAGAAACAGCTATCAACAGTTAAAAGGATCAGCTGGCAATGTACACGTTTCTCCCTGAGTTCATTAGAAGAGTGTGTCTCCCTGAGTTAGCCAGACCAGGATGGGGGAGTGCATATGTGTTTCAGCACAACATAGAATATAAGAACTGAAAAACTAACAAAAGAGTTTCAGAGAGCAACAGATTTGAGCTGGCTTTAACCCACATATTCCTTCCTGGCAGCTATGTGGAACTATGTATTGCAATAGCTGTATTTTGCCAAGCGTAACTTACATTTGTGTTGTGTTTTCAGTATCGCTTGTAAAACTCCCCTAAGTCAGAAATTCCATGTAACATCAAATATCTTCAGATAAGTAAATTTTATATTAAGTATTACATCTCTACATGTGATGTGTGGAATATCTAAAAGAACTTGGTCAGAGAGTATTGGATGCTGACACATATTTTGTTCCTGAAATCCAATCCAACTAGCTTTCTCAGAGAAATTGGGGCATGCTAAAGAAGAGGTTTTTCTTGGATGTCTTCCATGCAGACAGCTATGGACTTTGACTACTGCAGGTTTAGTTCCACTGCCCAAAACAACTCTTCAACACTGTCACAGCAAACCTTTCAGATATTTTTATATGCTCTGAAAATCACAGACATGAGAGGATGTAAATGTTTTGTTCTTCCTACCCACTTCCATGCCTGGGAAATAACTACCTAATGTAACCAAGATAACTATTTTAAGTTCTGGCCCCACTCCTGGTACAGAGCATGAAGAGCTCCAGCAATGGATATGAGCCTGGGAGATGAGAAGCAATTGCAGCACTGCTATGTGTACTAAAAGAGCAAGACTGGTGATTAGCTGCTTGGCATTGTCCCCTTAGAGTACAGAGAAGGCTGGGAGGAAGATTAGGTTATGAGATTAGCCATTGTGCTATCTCTTTTTCAGCACTGACACAGTAACATGTAGCTACCGGATGGGGGACTTGGGTCCATTCTTTGACTCACATCACTTGAGACAAAGCAATAATTAAGTAAATCTCTGTCCTGGTTTAGCTAGGATAGGGCTAAGTCTCCCCAGCAGTGGGGGGAAGTTCTAGCCGGGTTATTCATATACCATGCTGACGTCATCTCTGGGTGCCCAAGCGTGGGAAGAATCGGTGAGCGCGTCCGTTGGTGCAGCCGTTCCTCTCACTGCTGTATCAGTACATACCTTGCTCTGTTCATTGTTATCACTGCTATTCTTATTGTTATTGTTTGCTGTGTTGCTGTTGCACTGTTGTATTAAACCTCTCCTTATCTCAGCCCCAGGGCTTTGTATTTCACTCCCTTTGTGGGGGAGGGGCAGCGGCCACGTGGTCTCAGACCCCAGCAGGGACTAAACCACCACGACTTTTGATGCCCAACATGGGGAACGAGAGGGCTGAGATAAGGACAAAAGGAGAAGGTGTGTTAGAGCAATCTGTTAGGTGTAATTTTTCTGTTTTTATTTGTATTGTTTGATAAGAAACGTTTGCAATGCTGGCCAACTTGCTTGCATGGTGGGGCTGGATTAATCCTTATATCCATTGTGCATTCCCAGTGCTGGCGTTTGTTTTCGGTGGAAAATGTGTCAAGGGTCTTGTTTTGCTGTACTGGCTGCAGACTGCTATAACATGCTTGTAACACTGCTTGTGGGGGTGAACCAATACGTGTTTGCTGCCTGGGCTTTTGTTAGGGGTCTTGCCACCTCTGTGGGTGAGCCAGGGGAAGAGATCCTCTTGGTTTTTGAGAGTTTTAGCTATCCCTGGAGCATCCAGGCCAGCATGTTTGCGGCGCAATGCTTTCTGAATGTCTGCCAGATCTTGTTTTGGGCCATGTGGTACTTCTGCAACAATAGCACCACCCGGAAACCTGCCCTGAGGGCAGATAGTTATAAATGGCAAGGTGTGTGGGAAAAGATGGGCAAGTACCTGAGTCAGTGGTCACTCCCAACGTTCTGGGATTTCACTCCCGAACAAGTGCAGAGTCCTGATAAACTGGTGGAGTGTTTGGAAAAGGTGTGCTGCCAATCTGACAAACCCCGGGAGACACAACTTGCTGCGATGTGCTGGGGGTTTGCCCACGCGTACCGCATCGCCCTTAACAGTGATCACTGCCCTCAAGGGGGACAAAGGGCTGCAGGATCTGAAAGTGAACTTACTGGTACAGCAGCTGGGCCAGGGGGACAACCAGTACCAATATCAGTCACCCTGATACGGAAAACCAAATATAACAAAAAATCCCCTCGCAGTGTACAGGGTGACAATGAACCAGGCCCATCACGAGAGCAGGAGGAAGAGCCGGAGGTAACTATCCAATCTCTATCCCTGAATGAGTTGCGAGATATGCAGAAGGATTTTAGCTGCGTTCCAGGCGAGCAAATTTGCACCTGGCTGCTCCGATGCTGGGATAGTGGAGCTGCTGGTTTTGAATTGGAGGGGAGAGAGGCCAAGCAGCTGGGACCTTTAGCCAAGCAGGCTGGTATTGACAAGGCAATAGGGAAACAGGCTCAAACCCTCAGCCTTTGGAGGTGACTCCTGCTCAGTGTGAGGGAGAGGTACCCCTACAAGGATGATGCTCTATGTCAGTTAGGTAAGTGGACCAACATGGAGAAAGGCATTCAAAACCTCAGGGAAATGGCTGTGTTTGACATGGTCTATGGTGATCTGAATGATGAGCGGTCACCCATGGATCCAGATCAGGCCCCTTGCACACAGTTGATGTGGCGGAAGTTCCTGCAAAGTGGACCAGAGGCACATTCCAAAGCATTAGCAGTAGCGTCCTGGTGGCGAGATACCCAGACTCAAACAGTGGACGAAGTGATTATCCAGCTCCAGCAATATGAGGGAAATCTCCCTTCCTCCCAACATGCTTTGGTTTCAGCTGTAGAGGAACTGTCTCAGAGGCTCCAGAAAATGGAAGAGGACATGTCCTACATTCCACCTGCACGGGCCGATGTCTCAGCTATTAGAAGCAGGCGCTTCCCCACCCAAGAGAAGGGCAGTGGAAGGCACACACCACGGGGCACCTTGTGGTTCTTCCTCCACGACCATGGGGAAAACATGAGGAGGTGGCATGGAGAGCCCACTTCCACCCTAGCTGCATGAGTACAGCAGCTGAAAGGGAAGACCACCATGAAAGGGGAGTCTTCCAAGAGAGACGCAGCTCCAGTGTCCAGTCGGAAATCCCCCAGACAGAATAGAATGGCCAACAGTATGCTTGACCCTCTTGAGGAGACCAGGAAGTCATTCTTGCAGGAGTCACTCTTAGATCAAGTGAGGGATGGTGAGCAGGATTAGAGGGGCCCTGCCTCCAGCCAGATGGAGGAAAGGGATAATTGGATTTACTGGAAGGTGTGGATCCGATGGCCTGGCACATCAGACCCACAAGAATATAAGGCCTTGGTAGACACTGCTGCACAGCGCACCCTGATGCCATCAAGCCACAGTGGGGTCGAATCCATCTGCATCTCTGGAGTGACAGGGGGATCCCAACAGCTGACCCTATTAGAAGCTGAAGTAAGCTTAACTAGGAAGGACTGGCATAAGCACCCCATTGTGACTGGCCCAGATGCCCCATGCATCCTAGGTATAGATTACCTTAGGAGATGGTACTTTAAAGACCCAAAAGGGTACTGGTGGGCCTTTGGTATAGCTGCCCTGGAGGAGATTGAGCAATTCTCCACCTTACCCGGCCTCTCAGAGGACCCCTCAGTGGTGGGGTTGCTTAAGGTTGAAGAGCAACAAGTGCCAAGTGCACCGGTGGCAGTACCGCACTAACCGAGATTCAGCTGATCCGTTGCCTAGAAAACCAGAGGTGATCAGCAAGACTCATTCACCTTTCAACAGCCCTATATGGCCAGTGAGAAAACCTAATGGTGAATGGAGATTAACCGTGGACTACTGTGGCCTGAATGAAGTTACGCCAGTGATGAGTGCTCAGTACCGGACATGCTAGAGCTCCAGTATGAGCTGGAGTCGAAGGCAGCCAAGTGGTACGCCATGACTAACATTGCTAACGCGTTCTTCTCCATTCCAATAGCACCAGAGTGCAGGCCACAGTTTGCGTTCACTTGGAGGGGTATCCAGTACACCTGGAATCGATTGCCCCAGGGGTGGAAACACAGCTCCACCATTTGCCATAGACTGGTCCATACTGCACTGGAGAAAGGCGGGGGTCCAGAACACCTGCAGTTCATTGATGATATCATTGTATGGGGGGACACAGCTGAGGAAGTCTTTGAGAAAGGAAAGAAGGTAATTGAAATCCTCCTGAAGGCTGGTTTTGCCATCAAGTGACAGAAATTTAAGGGGCCTGGAAGGGAGATTCAGTTCCTAGGAATAAAATGGCAAGATGGACGTTGCCACATCCCAATGGAGGTGATAAACATGATAACAGCCATGGCCCCACCAACCACCAAAAAGGAGAGTCAGTCTTTCCTGGGCACTGTGGGGTTCTGGAGGATGCACGTCCCAAACTACAGCCTGATTGTGAGCCCTTTCTACCACATAACCCACAAGAAGAACGATTTTGAATGGGGCCCTGAGCAACAACAAGCCTTTGAACAAATTAAGCAGGAGATTGCCCAGACAGTGGCCCTCAGGCCAGTCCGGACAGGGCAGGAGATTAAGAACGTGCTCTACACCGCAGCCGGGAAGAATGGCCCTTCCTGGAGCCTTTGGCAGAGAGGACCTGGGCAATCCCGAGGCCGACCTCTAGGCTTTTGGAGCCGGGGATACAAAGGCTCTGAAGCTAACTATACACTGACTGAGAAGGAGATACTGGCAGCGTACGAAGGAATTCGAGCTGCCTCAGAAGTGGTTGGCACTGAGACACAGCTCCTCCTGGCACCCCGACTGCCGGTGCTGGGATGGATGTTCAAAGGAAAGGCTCCCTCCACACATCATGCAACAGATGCCACGTGGAGTAAATGGGTTGCATTGATAACACAATGGGCTCGAATAGGGAACCTCGATCCCCCAGGATTAGTGGAAATGATCATAAACTGGCCAGAGAGCAAAGATACTGGGATGTCACCAGAACAAGAGGTGAAACGTGCTGAGGAGGCCCCACCATATAACGAGCTGTCAGAGGAGCAGAAGCGATATGCCCTATTCACTGATGGGTCTTGTCGCATTGTGGGAAAACATCGACGATGGAAGGCTGCAGTGTGGCATCCCACACGACAAACCACTGAAGCTGTTGAGGGACAAGGTGAACCGAGCCAGTTTGCAGAGGTGAAAGCCACCCAATTGGCTTTGGAGATTGCTGAGCGAGAAAAGTGGCCGAGGCTCTATCTCTACTCTGACTCGTGGGTGGTGGCAAGTGCCCTGTGGATGTGGTTGCAGCAGTGGAAACAGGACAACTGGCAACGCAATGGCAGACCTGCCTGGGCCACTGAAGTATGGCAGGATATTGCAGCCCGGGTGGAGAACCTCATTGTGAAGGTGCGCCATGTGGAAACCCATATACCCAAGAGTCAGGCCACTGATGAACATCAACACAACCAGCAGGCGGACCAGGCTGCTAAGATCGAAGTGGCTCAGGTGGACTTGGACTGGCAGTAAAGGTGAACTGTTCATAGCCCGGTGGGCCCATGAGACCTTGGGCCACCAAGGCAGAGATGCTACATACAGGTGGGTTCGAGATTGAGGGGTGGACCTCACCATTGACACCATCACAGAGATCATCCACGGATGTGAGACGTGTGCTGCAATCAAACAAGCCAAACGGGTGAAGCCCCAGCGGAATGAAGATCGATGGATGAAATATAAATACGGAGAGGCCTGGCAGATCGACTACATCACACTGCCACAGACCCGCCGAGGCAAGCACCACGTGCTCACAATGGTGGAAGCAACCACTGGATGGCTCAAAACTTATCCAGTGTCCCACGCCACCACCTGGAATACCATCCTGGGCCTTGAAGACCGAGTCCTGCGGTGACATGGCACCCCAGAGAGGATTGAGTTGGACAATGGGACTCACTTCCGAAACAACCTCATAGATGCCTGGGCAGAAGAACACGACATCAAGTGGGTCTACCACATCCCCTACCATGCACCAGCCTCTGGAAAGATCGAGTGCTACAATGGACTGTTAAAAACTACATTGAGAGCAATGGGAGGTGGAACCTTCAAACACTGGGACACACGTCTGACAAAGGCCACTTGGTTAGTCAACACAAGAGGATCTGCCAATCGAGCTGGCCCGGCTCAGTCAAAACTTCCACGTGTTGTAGACTGGGATAAAGTCCCTGTGGTGCGCATGAGGGACCTGCTGGGAAAAATGGTCTGGGTTAGTCCTGCGCCAGGCAAAGGCAAACCCATCCACGGGATTGTTTTTGCTCAAGGACCTGGGTGAACCTGGTGGGTGGTGCAGAAGGATGGAGAGGTCTGATGTGTACCACAGGGGGACTTGATTGTGGGTGAAAACACACCATGAATTATACTGTGCTTTTGTTAATTTTTCTTTGTTAATGCTAATTGTTAAATGGCAGCTGGATGTGAAGCACATGGTATAGAATAAAGGGGTGGATTATGTCCTGGTTCAGCTAGGATAGGGTTAAGTTTCCCCAGCAGTGGGGAGGAAGCTCTAGCCGGGTTATTCATATACCATGCTGACGTCATGTCCTGGTGCCATAGCGCGGGAAGAATCGCTGAGCGCGTGGGGTTTGTGCAACCGGTCCTCTCAATGCTGTATCGGTACATATTTTGCTCTGTTCATTGTTATTACTGTTATTCTTAATGTTATTGTTGTTGTTTGTTGTGTTGCTGTTGCACTGTTGTATTAAACCTCTCCTTATCTCAGCCCCGGGGCTTTGTATTTCACTCCCTTTGTGGGGGAGGGGGACTAAACCCCAGCAGGGACTAAACCACCACAATCTCAAAGAAAATAATATTTTGTGATATAACAATAAAAGTTGAAATTCAAAACTAAAGTATTTATGTTCTCTAGCTAAAAAATTAGTGCTTTAAATGATGTTTATTCATTTTGCTTTCCTAAAAGATTATCTCTGATCTGAAAACCACCTTCTCACATAAGCAAGATTACTTTATTCTTTTTGGACACCCAGATAGATGCAAATTCTCTGAAGACAGATATACAGAGAAGCAGAGTTAAGCAATTGAAAAATTGTCTTCTCTGAAAATATCAATGACTTCCTAAATTTTCAGTCTTCCTTGTATTCTAAATTACCTAATCAACTCATTATCAAAGGCTCAAATACACCTCCATAAACTCTGTTGATCTCCATTTTTAAGGCAGAATTCTCATTTGGTTTCCAACGTCCCCCTTCTTTCTTCCATCTGACTCCCAACTTTATGATAAATTGAACAGAGCAAAAGTATCTGTTGTATCTATGTATGTGTCAGTGAAGGTGTATAAATCTCTACATGCTAGAACAAATAAAAAGACCTAAGCTGGCATTTGAAGAGGCTAATTTTTGGACTAATGTGGTATGCATCAGACCTCTCCATCCTTCTGCACCACCCACCAGGTTCACCCAGGTCCTTGAGCAAAAACAATCCCATGGATGGGTTTGCCTTTGCCCGGCGCAGGACTAACCCAGACCATTTTTCCCAGCAGATCCCTCATGCGCACTACAGGGACTTTATCCCAGTCTACAACACGTGGAAGTTTTGACTGAGCCGGGCCAGCTCGATTGGCAGATCCTCTTGTGTTGACTAACCAAGTGGCCTTTGTCAGATGTGTGTCCCAGTGTTTGAAGGTTCCACCCCGCATTGCTCTCAATGTAGTTTTACGAAAAAAAAAAAAAAAAAAAAAAAATTGTATCCAGAGGCTGGAATGCTAAGGCCAAAGGTGACAGACAGCCTTCAGGACACTTGACAGTGTCAAGTGACAAAATTAATATCCATATATTAAATTTTTTGATTAATATTTTAGGTAAGCTCACTATTTTATGTTTGAAGGATCATGTACCTTTTTTAGCAGTTACAAAGGAAGTAGTTTTTTCAGTTTCACCTAGATATCCATGTTGTTACTTTGTTACCTTATTGTGCTCAAAAAAATTACTTTGTGTTTTATTTCCATATTTGTAGCTTTACATGCACATTATATTGTATCTTGACATTTTCCAGCCACCTGAAATCACCATGGCAACTCCCTCATGAACTATTTTTTGATGTAGAATGTGAGAGTATTTAGTAAAATAAAGTAAAAAAGAAGCATTTATTGAGCAACTGAATATAGAAACGCAGTGAACACAACTAGGTTATACTGAACTAACACCAGAGTTATGAAGAAGCAAACCAAGATAAAAGAAACAAAGAAACCTTAAGGTTCAAATGGGGTTTAATACTCTGAATAAAGGTGAAATTCAGAATACTGATTTTCAGGCTGTGTGAGATCATCTAACAAACACAGTCTTGATGATGGCTGAAACCCCACTTTAGAACTTATTTGCAAAGCTAATTCTTATGTTCTGTACTATTTTTTCAGGATATCTATAAATGTCCTTATAAAGACTTATTGCCTGCATTCCTTACACAGCTAGGGATTGAATTGAACATGATTAGCAATCATCCTAGTCTTTTTATGTAATTGTACATGTGACTTTTGTGGCTTGTATCACAAATCATGACTTTTTTTGGATAGTTTTTTCTATGCTAACCTGTGAATTTCCTGGCAAGGAAACTGGTGATAGGATCCAGGCTCCTTTGGGTGTAGGAAACCATGTAGCAGGTATTTTCAGAAGTGCTTAATTTCTACTCAAGCCAGTTTAAGTCTCACATATGATGATTTTGCCTAAGTAAGGCTTGTTCCTGATTTCTCTGGACCTTATTTCCTCATCTGCAAAAACATACAGCAGTTATTTCTCTTTGCCTTTCATGTCATGCTTTTCAGCTTGCAAACCCTTTGTGGCAAGACTTATTCTTTACTATGCATATTTAGTCTGGCTGTTGTAATAAATGAAATAAACACTACAAAGGTATGTGTGGTGGATTGACCTTGACTGGACAGAAGGTGCCCACCAAAGCTGCTCTATCACTCCCCTCCTCAGCTGGACAGGGAAGAGGAAATACAACAAAAGGCTGGTGGGTTGAGATATGGGCAGGGAGAGATCATTCACCAATTACTGTCATGGGCAAAAGAGACTTGAATTGGGGAAATTAGCTCTATTTATTACCATTCAAATCAGAATAGGGTAATGAGAAATAAAAACAAATCTTAAAAACACCGTTGCCCCCACCCCTCCCTCTTCCCAGGCTTAACTTTACTCCCAATTTCTTTACCTCCTCCCTCTGAGAGGCACAGGGGGATGGGGAATGGGGGTTGTGGTCAGTTCGTCACACCTTGTCTCTACCACTCCTTCCTCCTCAGGAGGAGGCCTCCTCACACTCTTCCCCTGTTCCAGCATGGGGTCCCTCACACAGGACACTGTCCTCCAATGTGAGTCCTTCCCATGGGTTCCAGTTCTTCATGGGCTGCTCCAGTGTGGGCCCCTTCCATGGGGTGCAGTCCCTCAGGAACAGACTGCTCCAGCATGGATCCCCTACTGGGTCACAAGTCCTGCCAGCAAACCTGCTCCAGCAGGAGTCACAGCCTCCTTTAGGCATCCACCTGCACTGGCATGAGGTCCTCCACAGGCTGCAGGTGGAGATCTCCTTCACCATAGACCTCCATGGGTGCAGGGCACAGCTGTCTCACTATGGGCTGCACGACAGGCTGCGGGGGAATCTCTGCTCCAGCACCTGGAGCACCTCCTCCACCTCCTTCTTCAACTGGCCTTTGTGTCTGCAGAGTCGTTCCTCTCACATATTCTCAATCCTCTCTCCCAGCTGTAGTTGCCCTTGTACAGTTTTTTTTCCCCATTCTTAAGTATGTTATTCTAAAGGTGCTACCACCATCACTGATGAGCTTGGCCTTGGCCAGGAACGGGTCTGTCTTGGAACCAGCTGGCATTGGCTCTGTCAGACAAAGGGGAGGCTTCTATTAGCTACTCACAGAAGCCATCCCTGGAGCCCCCCTGCTCAAAACCTTGCCACATAAACCAATACAGTATGAAAAACCCGTCATATGGAAGATTAAAACCTTTAAGACATGTAAAATATCCCTCCTAAAAGACAACCTTCCCTCTTCCTTCTCTCTTCCCTCTTTCATCCCACTGAAGAAGTGTGGGAGCTCTTTTCACACTGAATCACTTTAGGTTCCATTAGCTTACACTTTTCAGCTGTGGCAGGCAAATCCTAGCATGCATTTTTGTACCTTTCTAAAGTGCATTTTGGCTTATTACCAGAGCCATTACTAAATCATTCTTTGCTCTAGTTACTGGAATAGAAAAATAGTAAAGGAACATGGCAATTTTACCTCACTGCTGCAAGAAGCTCCTTTTGCAGAAGATAAAGGTTGTTTTGAGCCTAAAGGCTTTTAATATATGGTCACACTGTTGTGTAAAACTTTGTATTGCCCTATGTCAGAGAACTGAGTATACAATCTGGGTTTCAGAGTGATTAATTTTTATATATAGTACAATAAAGGATGTTCTGATTTCAGAGATAATTCAAAAGCTGGTTAGTGAACTGACTCTTAGGGGTTTTTTTTTTTTTCAGTACTAATTCTTTGAGACCTCATTCTCATTTTATTTCCTGAAATTCCTTTGATCTTATTACAAACACATACCTCATTAAAAGGGACTTTATAACAGCCCAAAAACACTCCTAAAGAAAAAAAAAAATAGCACTTAGTGAACAAAACAAAAACCTTATCTGTCTTGAAATTTCCATTTCTGATGCCTTAAAATTGTCCCCTATTTCCAACTAAGGGAGAAAATCTCAGAATGACATTTATAAGAATGCCACTTTTTGCATAACTAAGTTGCCAGGTAGTAATTCTTGATTAATAACAGAATGAATGATCAGGTATTATGACATAGCATTTTAAATCTGCCATTGAAGTATATTAAAATGCTCTGATTTTTGTCCAAAATAAGAGAGTAAGCAATTATTAATTTTTATTGTGTGACCAGGGCATATTTGGACTTTTTTTTTCTAACATAATCCTGGTGTTAGGTCCATTCTCTTCATACAGAATATAAATGCAGAAAAAAAAAAATGTTTAAAGGAAAAAGCATCTTGAACCCACTTGCTCTAATCAAAACAGGATAGTGGAGGAAGCTTTGTCATTCTTCTCCATCTGAGAAAAATGCCGGCTACTAGTCTTGCTTTGCCCTCAAATGACATTTGAATTCTCCCCATTCTTGATCCATCACAGCAATATTTCAGCAAGCATCAGATCAGATGGCAAGGTCTAAATGAAAGAATGATCTGATGTTTGGAGCTTGAGTCTGGATATAAAAATGAATAAAAATTTATTTTCTTCTGTGATAGGCCACTAAGTTTCTCTCTCAGTTCCCATCAGTAGCGGAGCATTATGTGCCTGACACACATCAGAACTTAAGAGGACAAAATCACAGAGGTTTACAACACTAAAATGTACCAAAGCTCATTTATGTTGTCATTAATTTTCAGTAGCATAGTTTAGAACCCATGCTACATTTTGCATGAAGTTGTAGAGAAATGGAAGAGAAGCATGATCCTCACCTGAACTTTTTAATCTCTTTTTTTTTTTTTCAAGCTGATATATTTCATCTTTCTTCAAACAGTTAAACCATCGATATAGTCACCAATGCAACACTGATACATTAGACAACAATATACTTAGCTCTATTTACTGTGGCCTTTGTATGTTGGGCTCAACATGCATGTTTTAAAATTTATGACTGAAGTGTGCATCTGCTATAACAGTAGACACTATAGTCTGTGTCTGTACCCAGTTAAATCATAATCAAGCCTTCGTTAACTTCAGTCTCATAAATAAGACCTGCAGAAATCCATGTAATGCTTAATGTGCCACTGATATCATGAAAACCTTATGACTTGATTTATCAGGAAATATAAAATCAAAGATTTAATAATAAATAGAAAAAATAAGCAGACAATAAAAGAAGATTGTCAGAATACAGTAAAATTAATACATATATATATTTTTACACTATATCTGAAAAAGATCTATATTTTCTTTAACTGAGAAAACAACCTAACACTCGTTAAACACGTTTTGCTTGCACTTTAAGTCAGGAAATCTACCTACTGTATAGAACACAGACATTCTCTTCAATAAACTATAGTGTCTCTTCAACATTGTGGAAATTGCCAGAAGTCTGATAAATGTTTATGATCAACATGTGTGCAATATATGGTATGATTCATCATTGTGCAGTAACTGTTTTCAACATTACCAGAAGTGTGATAAACGTTTCCTGGCAGCTTGTTGGCAATAGGATTTATTTAGTGTTGACATTTATTCTATTCAACTCTTTTAAAGCCAGCATTCTGTATGGTGCACATGTTACATACCAATGAGAACAGCAGCAAGGAGAGACAGAGCTTGGGCTGAAGCTGTAGGAAGTACTAACATTCGGTACTTCCTACAGTTTATGATTTTCTATATGTTCACTTAAGTAGTTTTTCTATAGAGTGGAGAAGGCAATCACTGCACCATAAGCTTGCAAAAGTTCTATTCAGCCTCTCAATTAGTTCCTTATTTCTCCTAATATATTCATTTAAGGGAGAGAATTTCATTGCTGAGCACAGAGATTTAGTCACACAGCTTTCATTAACGTAAATGAGAACTGTACAACAAAATCCTCTGGCACCTTCTCTACTGTTTGTGTAATTTGATGATAGATTTTGAACGTGGGTGAAGCACATCATTGCATAGCCCTGATCTCCCAGTACCTGCTCACAAGTCCAGACCTCCCATACTCATCAGGTAGCTACAAGGAGTTAAACTGAAAGTGATAAATCTTCAGGACACCTTTTCTCATTAGGGTGATAGAAAGGTTCAGGTCTCTCTAGGGGCCATTCTGTCAGCTTCAGTATGTGTGAATAACAAAACACTGTCGGATTAGTAGCCAATTCAGAGCTGCAGTGTGGATCCCTTCCATCAGAGAAGACTGCCAAATATTGGCCTAAAGAATGTTTTAACTCCCTCAATCTCTCTTTTCCAGTCTTCATGGGATATCAAGACATATTTTTTACCTATGTAAAAAAGAAGATTTTAGGACAATTGCCTGATAAATGGACCTAGATGAAGCTCTTGCTTACCTGTTCTAGCTTCGAATTTAACAGAATTTATTGGGCAAGAATACTCTTTTCACCTGAAATATCATGAATGAATATGTTTTAGAAATGGCAGATTACAGGTTAGTTTTCCCTCATGTTGAGGAGATAATGAAACCTGAATATCCCCCTTCCTTTCAGTGGAAAGGTATAGAAGAAAGTTACTGGTATTACATCCTCCTGATATCTATCAAAAGCAAACAAGCCAAAAGTAAAAAGTTATTTTGAAGAAAGGCTGCAGGACCCTACTTTCTGTTTGGGCTTGAAATGCCTTTGGTTGGAGACACCAAGCTCAGAGAATGCTGTCAGTCTGGACAGAGGGTTTTCTCTCTGCCCTGCTGTCTGGTTACTGGAAGATCCTTAACTTTCCCTGTGTATTATATAAAGCCAGCCTATGAAGAATTCCTTACTGAATTTCAGAATAGAGACCAGATGCCTAAATGTTATCAGAATTTACATTGCACAGACCCTAAGGGGAAGAACTTGTCTTGTCTACAGTTTAACAGCACTTCATGTCTGGGGTTTTGCAAATCTAAGGTTGTCTTAATAACTATCCTGTAAGTCAAACAGCCAAGGATCAAGGGCTATTTAAAAGTTTATTTCATTATAATAAAACTGAATTATTGCATTACCTGTAGTGCAGATTTAAGATTGGGTTGATGATCTATAGGAGAGAATTGTCTGTTAATTTTGACATGTTACGGACATATATTAGCCACAAAACTGTGTGCTTACACCTGTGGATTTACAGACACACAGATGTAATATTCTACCAAAACTTAAATATTATGAGATTAATGTTAAATTTCGATGAAGCCAGAGAATCCATCTGATCACCAACAGATAGAGTTAAATGTTCATGACTTAATTAAAATGCAAATACCCACTGATTTCTGTAATTTGACAATGAATAAACTCTGACTTTTTTGCTTTAATTTGCTGTATTAATCAAATTAGTAATTAGTGAATACTTAGATAAACAACAATAAGGTAGGTTATCCTTGTTGGTTTTATGTCTTCTAATGATGATATGAAATTAGATGGGATCAGAACCTTTAACATTTACCAAAATATCGACAAAGAAATACAATTTATGTAAATCTCTGATGCTGAATGCTGCCTGTAAAACTCATTAGGTAAAATAAGGCATCTTGAAGCTGCACATAAAGTATAAAAATATGCAGTAAAAGGAATCTGAAGACATAAAATAATATGCACCTTTTGAGTAATATGAGAGAACTTGCTGGGGGAAGGAATAAGTTTTAATTTGGGTTATACCTTCTTATACCAGCTATAACATGAGTAACAAGAAACATAAAAGGCCTCCTAATCTCTAAACACAACATAAAGATTGGTAAAAGGAAACAGCAAGTGTAGTAGGGAAGAGAGATCTCATTGAAGTTCTGTATACAAGTCTGAACAACACACTACTTTAATCATAGTGGAATTATATAGTCATAACCTAGAAATCAAGGGAAAGATTATCAAAGCTAAGTAACTGTTCTGTGATGACTGTATCCGACTACCCTGACGGTATAATGATATAACCAGTTGTTATAATGTTTTTTAAGCTTTCGTGCAGTGAAGTTCCAAGGGTAAAGGGGAGAGAAAGGGGAAGGAGAAAAATTCAGTTTCTTTCTTTTTTTTTTTTTTAACTTTCAACATTTAAAAGCTGTAGAGTTCCTTTGGAGACAGTTTGGTGTTCAAGACTAAGATGAAAGGTAACACTGAAGATACTACCACGTTCTCCTTCTCCACTCTCTCAGAGCTGTAGGACTTTTACTCTGAAGCCACCTGTCCCGGTTTCGGCCAGGGTAGAGTTAACTTTCTTTGGGCTGAGAGGGAACACAGCTAGAGGGCTGGGCCCGGATTAGTCATTGGAGTATTCCACATCACGTGATGTCATGCTCAGTATATAAGTAGATGCATGCTCTCTCATTTATGTTTTTCCATTTTCTGGTTGGCGCAGCAGGATTTCTGGTGTGGTCAGGATCACTGCTGGGGGCAGGCTTCATACCAGTCGCCAGCTGGTGAGCAACTGCTGTATATTACCTGTTTGGACTTACTATTGTTACTGTTGTTCTGTTACTATTACTATTTTTTTTTAATTCAATTTAGGAATTATTTTTTGTGTGTCCCTCCCTTATTTCACCGGTGGGAGGGGGCAGGGCGGGGGAGTAAACAACTGGCCACGTGGTGATTGGCTACTGGCCGAGTTCAAACCACGACACCTCTTTCAGCACCTACTGAAGCAAGAGTTGTAGCTACAGGAGAGAAAACACTATTTGTCGCTTTCTTGCTGTCAATGTTACCTGCTACACTAGCAGTACCACTGGCAGGACTGTTCCAGCTGTGGGAAAAAGCTGCAGCAATCAGTCAGCCTTTAGTGTGAGAAGTCCTACAATAACATGGGATCTATCTACCTATCACACCAGGAAAACATCTGAATACACTCTTAATTCATCTCCACTATTTTGCAAGGTGAATTTTGCAGATCTCAGGAAGAAAGACTACATGGTTGGATGTATGGTCAATGATGGACAACGTAAATGGAGTTTGAAGTTTAATACATTTTCTCCTTGGTGTCCTTGGTGTCAGGAACATCAGTTTGATTCATTCCCCCACCACCACCCCTTTTCTTTTTTCTATTAAATTACTACAACATGATGTTCTTCAGAGATTTCTTTTGACTGAATCACACATACTCATTTGCTTGGATTACAAGACAGAACAACCTTCTCTTGAAACTACAGTTCATTAAATTTGGAATTTGATAGGGACAGACATAGAATATACCACTATAAAATCAGATCTTACCTTAGTCATCCCCATGATAATGAAAAGCAAAAACATCATTAAGTGGTCTGCATGATTAAGAATTCATTAATTAAATACTGTTGGAGGCAAGATGTTATGTCTTCTGCTTCCTTCATGAACACATTTACAATGCACTTAAGTGGGAATGGTGGACAGGTGGTGTCCTGAAAACAGTAATTTTTTCGTTCATAATTTAAGGATTTTTTTCTATTTATATAACACACTGGTTTTCTGCCCTGACTCTGATGTGACATTTATACTCTCATAGAGAATAACAATGGAATATTTTGGACTAGAATACAGGAATTAGAGACAGAAGAGGAAAAACTACCAAAAATCACACCAAACTTTTTTCCTTCTCTTTCAAAACAATATCAACTGGTAGCAAAGTGGAAGTAGGTAGGACTCAGATAGTGACATACTCTAAGTCCAACTTGATAAAAGCATATCCAGGCACTGCCCAGGGGGGGGTTAGACCACAAAGTTGCCATTTATCCATGAGTGACTGGTCTCTTAAAGAGTGTGGATATCTCTTGAGGACTTGTCAGATCAGATCACCAAAATGGATATTTCTAGCTTTGCTTATCTGTCTTCTGAAATCCTATATGTATAAGTGTACTAAGATTTCTATATCATGCACCTAACAGATAAGCCTTAAATCAATAATAATGTTTTACAGGTTGTAGGTCTACATCCTCAGCTATAGTAAATCACTGATGTTCCATTTAGACAACTTGCATCTACTGCTTGTGTCTCATCCTTTTTCAAAGGATTACAGACCATCTGATAATATCTCAGCAAGTTGTTCTCAGAGTTTCTTATGGGGGGAAAAATTATAAAAATGTTAATTATCATTGATGATAATTAACACAATGTATTCACATGGTGGGCTGTGGAACAGATTGCTGTTCCTTTTAGAGTGTGAAAAGCTTATGAAGTTTTCCTAATCCTAGAACACAGTTTCTATCAATTAATCATTCTCACAGCCTGAGCATCTTGTAGTACAAAGCAGCTTAGTCAAAAAAATATAATTTGACCAGCTATTTAAACTTTCAACATCACTTCTCCAATAATGTTATCTGGGCAATACACTCAAGTAGTTGTCCACAGTTGTGGTCAATTGATTTATCCTCTAATTATGATTGAAGCAGGTGATCAAAACCAGTGATGTTTCAAAGGGATTGCTGGAGAAGTCAATGACAGTTGCAGCACTCAATAAATTCCTTGGGTTTATCATAAAATTGGTAGTAATATGACAATGATTGGGAAATAAAAGGAACAAAAATAGTATGTTTATATTTTGTGGCCTTCTTCTCTCACCACTAGTATCTAATTAAAAGACTGATTTTCACATAGATGTAATGAAATACATATTGAGTTGTGTAATGGATTCTCCCCTAAGAGGCATGGAAACAGGAACATGTGCACATATATATGAAACACACAAATCATTCAGGCTTTGTGAAAGTAGGTAGTGTATTTTTGTTTGTCATAGAGGATAATTAAAACTCTGAGAACAAGATTTAACGTCTTCTCTGTTAGCAGTCTCCTTATCTGGTCATCAGAAAAAGGGGATTAATTCTACAATTTGAATGAGTTTGCTTTATTCTAGCCTTTAAATATATCTGTAGCATTCCTAGCTCCTAGGCAATCTGAACAATCAGCTTCCGGTTCTAATATTACATGGAAAGTGTAGAGTAACCTTTATTTCTACTGAGTAAAAATAGAGCCAATGTGACACATCTTTACCAGTTTCTAATCTGAGATTGGGATGAAGAATGAATATTTTTTGTTTTGTTTTACATTAACCAGTTTGGTAACTACCACTTGTATCATCTATTCCAATTAATTTGGTTCATCAATTTTTTAATACTTGGAATGAATGTACCAATGTCATATTTTTGGTTTTAAAAGTAAGACAGATATTTTAGTTCAATGGTCAGATATTACTCACTTTCACCAAGATCTTACTACTTAAACAAATCTGCTGTTAGGGTATTCATTGAGATACATGGTTAAAAAAAATCACAGTGCAGAGGTAATACCAATTTCTTCCTCCAGAAATGTTACATTTCTGAAAGAAAGCTGCATCATCATGGCTCATTTTACAGATGGAGTGGAATGATGACAAGTGAAGTAACTAATACAGTCAAGTTTTCTTTTGGGAAACCCAACCCCAAAGAAACAACCAAAGCTCCCCCCAAAACTGAAGCACATAGAAAAGGTTGCCTTGGGAACGGAGGGTTTGGAAATTGAGATTAACCTTGATCTAGTCTTGAATGTACTAAACCAGAGAGGGCAGATCAACACTTGAACCTTGTTTGTTCTGATCATGCAGCAAATTAGAAATCATTCAAAATTACAGATGCAGTACATCGATGTTTTAATAGGTAAGGAACATTTCCCCATTTCCTAAATATTTTTCTTTTCACTTTCAAGTGGCAGTGAAATAATTTCTTTTGCATATTAGAAATGCATTCATGTTTATTCTGTACATGGAGAAAAAAAAAGAAAACCCAACAAAAAACCCACAACCCAAAACAAACAAAAAAACCTCAAGACTTTTTTCTTTTGCATCAGGAAATAGTTATTCAATTATTTTGGCCCAATGACATACTAAAGTCCTGAAGGAGTGGATTCCAGACTACTAGCTGTATAATAGAATAATATTCTAATGGAACGAGGGCAGAATCCATAAGATAAAGATAATTGTCTTATTTGGCTTGACACACAAATGAGGAAATCTTCAAAAGGATGAACTGCTGGGCTGCTGTCACTCTCAACTACCATGCTTTTGGCAAGTCTTTCTCAGAAAACATGAGCCACAGCAGTGCACTACTCAAGCCATTACATGAGACTTATTTCTTTCCCAGTTAAAATTTCTGGCCACTAGAATGTCTCCTCTGACAAGGCTAAATTCAGACATCTTTCTCCATTCAGAATTCACAAGCCATGTGTCGTTGTTTGATTTCACATCAGGACAATACAGATAGAATAGGATATCACTGCTCTCTGGAGAGAGCAAGGAGAGATAAAACTGAAGATGAAAGAAAACACTGTTTGGATACACTCTATCACTTATTGTGAGAATTAAAAATTTGAATTATTTGATTACTATATTTTCCTATTTTTACTGGGTTATAAAATTGCTGTCTCCTGTATGAGTAGAACCTGAGATCAGATTAAAACTTTGACTTCTTTAGTGCTGCATAAATAACTCTGAAACCACTTGTGCATTGAAAAAATTTTTGATTTGCAGCTTCTGAAGTTTTAAAACACAAAAAAGTTGCCTCTGATTTTAGCTTTTTTCCCCCTTGGTTATACAACCCTACAAAATACTAAATTTGTATAAAGAGATATATATGCATCATCAGGGATCTTCTTGTTCTGTCAGAACCACAAGTGAGATCAATATCCACATGGGAAAAAAATAACACACACCTTGCTCAGAGTTACTTTTCCAAGTATGCACAGGTAAGTCTGAAACTCACATGGAAACAGTAACCTTGGAATGTTCTTATAATTCAAATTCAGAGACATGGTCTGCCATATAAAAACAACAGCAGGATCAGCAAACATGGGCACAGAGCCAACTGTGAAGATGAGAATGATATAACAAAAGAAGGACATGTAGAGAAGGAAGGCAAATGCAGAGCTGAGAGTTGATAACGGAAGACATGAGGTTGGCTGAGTAATCAATTGAGAAAAGAATGTAGGCAGTGAAAAGGGAAAACAAATAAAAAACCACAGAAGATGTGATGGGCTGGAAAAGCAGTAAGGGAGGAAGGAAACCAAAAGAAGAAGGATAATCTGGGAACATAAATGCATATGACCCTCTCCAATGGAAAAAAAAAATAAAAATCCCTGCTGCAGACACTTTGCACACAAACATCTGTATTTCTCTCCTCCTGAAGCTTTCTGAAACTAACCTGTGTCCTGCTATCAGGTTATCTAACATTTTCTACCTAATCACTAGAAAAGTCTGAGTCCCACACAACTACTAACTTCCCCTCCATCCAACTACACAAAACAGTACTTCATAGTTTAGGCCCAAACAACAACAAAAGCACCAGGGGGCTGCTCATTCACTCCACCCCCTATGGTGGGATGGGAAAGAGAATCAGAAGAAAAAGGTAAAACTTCGTGGGTTGAGATAAGGACACAGTTTAACGGAACAACAGAAGGACAGAAGAAAACAGTAACAACAACACTAATAAAATGAATATATAAAACAAGTGATGCACAATGCATTTGCTCACCCCCGGTACCCCACGTTCAGCCCCTTTCCAAGTCATGGTCTCCCACCCACTCGGAGCTAGCTCCTCCAGTTATATACTGGGCATGATGTCAGCATGCTGTTGAATAGCCCCTTGGCTGGTTCAGGTCACCTGTCCCAGCTGTGCCATCTCCCAGATCCTTGTGAAAATTAAACCCATTCTAACTGAACCCAGAACACAATATTACCACCATTTTACAAAAGGGGGAAAGAGACAGTGATGAAATAATTTCCCTGAGAGAGTAGAAATAAGCAGAAACTGAAATTGCATTCAGAATCCCTAAATACTAATCTAGTGCCTTACCAATAAAGTTATCCATCCTCCACTGGTGTAGTAGTGTCTGAAGGTATGTGATTCACTACACACCATGATCGATTTCTGGTAAGGGGTGCATTGTTTCTTCCAGTTTTTGAAATTCCTCCAAACTTGGGAGTGGAAAGAGAAAAAAGCCCAAATGTCAGCCTTCTTAATACAGTGGTTTTATGAACTTGTATTTCAATCTTTCACAAATCAAAGGCATAATGTGTGTCACTGACAAGCACAATGTACATCCAGGACTGGAGATTTAGCCATCAGTTATATATCAAATTCACTCAGAAGAGTCCTCATCCATTCTGTGCAGAAGTTTAATGTTACAAAACCTCTTACAACTGTATTGGGAATGAGCAGAGGACAATGTAACCTGCCTTCATCTTTACTTTATAACTTTGAATTTTTGAGAAACCTTATACTGCTGGCAAATTTTAATTTGATATTTTGAAGAATGAATAATTTGAAAGCTTAGTAGGGCTTTTTTTTTTGGTGTTTCATTTGGTTTTGGGTTGTTTTGTTCTTTTTTTGGGAAAATGCAAATTAAAAACTCTCCTGGATGCTTTATGTGTTGTAAGCTGCATATCACAGTTGCAGGGTAGTTTCCTGGAAAAAACGAAGGAGACTATTACATTCGTTTTTCAAAGTAAGGGCAATTCACTTATAGGTATAACTATTCACTGTTGATAGATGGAATGAATCCTAGCAGATTTTCTGCCAGGAAGAATCAAGCAAAAATAATTTAAGTTAATGTATTAATTTACGTTAATGAGTAAAATGAAAGCATTTTGCTTAGAAGGTACAATTTATGGTTGAAATGAGTGAAAGATCAACTATAATGTTTTACCCTGGATCTTATAATAACAAAAGAGAATTTATTGTTCTATTATAAAATATCATTCATGTATCAGTCAGAATGAGTAGAATGGGTAGAATGTTACATTCTTACAAAGTGGTTGGTGGAATTGATTTCAAAAGGATAAAGAAAATTCTCCTACTTCAATAAGATTTCCTATACGTATGTATACTAAATAGATATGTTAAATACTTTTCATGAGAATCACTTGATGTCATATCTCTAGATTACGAATAAAGCTTAAAGTGTGTTACAATTTTCCATCATTTCAGGATATAAATTAACAATATTTATTGTATACAAAATCTCACAGCATTCTTTTGTGCATAACACTTCTTCTCTCCATCAGCTTTCTTGTTAGATTACCTTCATCCAGTGATTCAACACAAGACGTGAAAGGAATACAAGTAATGTCATAAGAGTAGCTGACATCAGCTGATGGTTGTTATATTTCAAAAAGTCATCCTCTGGACATGACCTAGGTAGGAGTTCCTATCCCAAGCTTTTTTAAGGACTAAACAATTAATTCAAGACATGTTTATTACAAAAGTAATAAATGAGAGGTGGACTAATTCTATGAAAAAGAAGACACACTACAGAGAGGTTTTAAGATTTTAAATAATCTGCAACTAAGTGAGAAATCATTAATATACTCACAGACCAGGAGATACAATTGCATAGTTATAAACCATGCTTTTTGTAAGAAAAAAACCCTTGCAAAGGGTGTGTAACACTGTGCTTCTCATGCTGTAGTCTAACAGAGATGAGAAGTACTAACAACAATTTTGCTAGCAAACCAAGCAAACTTAAGATAAATACAGTCATTTAAAAATACTTGATTCAAGAATATATATGAAACTGCCAGTAGCAATGATGGATGCTGAGATATGTTATTAAATTATACGGCAACAATAGCTTGGAAATGAAAAAGACTGGACACACAATAACTACTCAAAGACTAAATGATTAGCAGTAGATAGTTTAGCTGGCAATAGGCTAATTTTGTGTCAGTCTGCATTGCATTATACAATGCTAATCTGTTTTTTTTGCAAAGAGGTTAAAAAAAAAGGTGGAAAATCAGCAGATTCTAACAGAATGTGTTACAGAAGTGAGTATATATTTTTTTGAACATCATCAGTCATATGTAGAGAGACTGCAAGTGGGGTATGCACAAGTTAGAATGATAAATTATTATTTGCTTGACAAGACATACAGAAGGTAGCTAGTTGTAACAAGTTATTTGGCTAAGCCTTGGTGCCACGACTCTGATGAGGCACCCAGGCAGCCTTTGCTGACAGGGCAGGAGCCGTCAAAAGTTGTAGAAAATGTTCAGATCTCTGAACTGTGAAATAGTTCTCTATGTCACCACCTCTTGTACAATGAATACCCTGTTGATGATGGTTTGGGATGTCCTTTGAGAAGGTGATAGTTTCTCAGGCAGACCCTGTTTGGTTTTCTAAATCAGCTCTTGGGAGAAAGCTGCAGTTTGCTCTTTTACTAGATGAGACCCCACATACAAAGTAGTCAGGCAACACATGGACCAAAATGCATGCTGAACTACTGAGCACAGGTGAGGTTATAAAGTCCTGTGTATGCCATGACAGTTTGAGACAGCCAGAGGGATTATACTGACAAACACTGAGATTTGTGCAGCTTTTGCTGGACTGTTTCAAGAATCTAGATTTTTTATTTAGATGTGGCAGTGTTTTTACTCTATTGCAAATTTAGCCTTGGGACACATGGACAAAGGACATCAGTAGAACAAAAGATAGATTTTTAAAACTTTTTTGATAGAGTAATCCCTAGGATTTCTCTCTCCCACTCAATTCCATCAAGTCGCATAAAGTTGCTGATGGAACAAAAAACCTGGAAAAAACACTCTTAAATATAACTTAAATTTCCAAATCAGCAAGTTATAACTTCAGTAACAGTTTAGTAAAAAGAACTAGAAGACTGAAATAATTTAGAAGGACATGTGCGAAAAGCATTTGACAGAATACATTAACTAACAGAGGCTGTAATGTCATAGAAGAGTGCAGTATGTTGAGAAAATTAAAACCAAAAAAAGTTTTCAAAATCTAGAAAAAATAAAAAGACATTGTTATGACAAGAATTTATGAAGATCTGAAGCTATAAAGTAGGCTTACATATTAACCAGTAAAGAATAAATTATAGGCAGGCAGTCCTAACGTAGACCTAAATAACATTGTTTCAGGGTCAACATTCTGAAAGACAAAGAAAACCCAGCTCACGTTTTTGACAAAATTAACCATAAAGTCCATATTATAGTATAAGCCATACAAAAAAGCTGTCTCCAAAACAAGAGGAAAGATAAGATTACAGCTGAGAAGTGTTTTATTTCACTCATTGTATCAGATATGTTCATGACAATATGTTTCTTTAAAGGGAGTGTATCTTTTCATATCATAAGGATATTTGGTATAAGAGAGATGCCATTGCATGCATGGTGATATGACCACAAATGCTGCAATATAAGATCAAGCTTAAGGATCATGTCTTTGATAATATCCAGTACCAAACACCTGATATGTTCTATATCTTTCTATACAATTAAAAATAAAAACCAAACTAATGCACTTTAATATGATGTAATTAAAATATCAGACAGACAACTTTTCTTTTAATTTTAAATATGAAACAAAATATTTTTTAAAGCTTACAAATTCTTCTTCCTACTTTCTGACACAGAACTTATGCAACCATGGAATCTTTGACTTTCAGTTTTCATGATAAGCAATAATTATGTATATAGCATCCCAACCCTCATGCTCATGCATAGTTATGAAAAGTCAGGTCTGAATAAATTTTTATTATAAGGGCAAACTGACCATAGTGGGATAAAAAGTTTTTTTTTCTCTTGCTATTAATGGGAAGAGCAACTGTGGAATGATACAAAAAGTATCTGCAGTACAAAGGTCAACAGAACATTTTATCTCAAGGCATTGTTACAATGAACATTGACAGACAAAATAAAAGTAAATCTGGGTTCTTTTCATAAAGTGAAGGATATCAGATTTACTAGGGACGATGGCTGTGGGTACAGTCAGTCAGTCAGTCAGTCAGAGAAATTCATGTTCTGTGAATGTTTCTAGAATCACAGAGGTAACCAACTGAAACAAATTTCTTGACATTTTGGTTTTGCAGAAATTGAAAAATAAGTCATGATGGTTAAAACCAGCAGAAAGATGAGAGACAGCATGGGAACACCAGTCTCCTAAATTTAACTTGAGTGTGTAACCTACTGGAGAAGTACATTTCATGAAGAATTGCTCTAAGGGTGAGAACTGCTGTCTATTCAAAAAAGGCATTACGAAGTGCTTATACCCTCTATAACCAAAGTTTCAAAACCAAATTTTCTTACCTAGTTTAATAGATTAATTCAATAAACCACATAATTCAGGCATATCAGATCAAGTAGGAATACGAAAAATCAGACTGTCTTCTTCCCATATCAAGTTTTTATTATTAATGTTAACTTATTTTGGATTTTAAAAAGGAAGAAATGTTCCCTTGGGAATTTCTCAGGCAATTAAACATTTAAAAACAAGGCAGATCAGTAATACATAACTCAGGAAGAAAGTGAATCCTAGAACTTTAATCAACTTAATGATGTTGTTAATGAATCTATTTCTCCTGCCCAGGATAGTGTTAATGCTAAAAATTTAGGCAAAATTAAGCATTATTTCTGTTATGAAGAAATAACATGTTCAACATGCACATCAAAGTGAGAATCTTTGTACAAGGTAATCATATATTAAAACAGAAACTGACTGTTTTTTGTTTCTGAAAATTCAACACCATGACATACACGTATTTCATGGGACCGTGCTTACATTTCCTGTCCTACATTCAACAATAGTCATTTGCTGGGTTTGTTGTCACAAACTCTTCAATTCCACCAAGAGGACTCTACCTTGCAGCAGATAACAATATAGTGACTTCCCATTTATTTATGATTATTCAGTATGGATCCAGTTTTGCAGGTTTTGGAAATTTGGGCAGGAAAGTGTCATAAGGGCTTGTTCTAAACATAAACAGTTAAATAACAGTACAGCAAACCAGAAAACCAAACTTTCTTTTTCTTTTTCTTTTTTCCTTTTTATTTTTCTGTTTTCTTTTTCTTTCCTTTTTCCTTTTTTTTTAATTTTTATTTTCATTCTTTTTTCTTTTTCATTTTTTTATCTTTCTTTTTCTTATTGCTATTTTTTCTTTTCCTTTTTGTTTTCCTTTTCTTTTCCTTTTTCCTTTTTTCTTTCCCTTTTCCTTTTCTTTCCCTTTTTCTTTTTTCCTTTTCTTTTTCCTTTTTTCATTTTTTTCCAGTTCCTTTTCATTTTCTTTTTATTTTCTCTTTTTTGTTTTCTTTTTCCTTTTGATTTTCCTTTTCCTTTTCCTTTCCAATTTAATTTTCATATTAATATTCATTTTTCTCTTGCTTTTGCTTTTGTTTCACTCATGAATAACTATTTTACCTTCAAAAAAGTCAAGACTGTTACATAAGAAACTATGAGTCAGTATATTAACATTTTTTTTATCCGATTACTTGAAGATGTGTTAATTACTCAGAAATCTTGTCTCTTCAGACTTTAAAGTTTTACAAGCATCTGTTTCTTTTAAGAATCAGATTTCTTAGTCATATATTATTTTCCTGGAATAAATATGAATAGTTCAAAAAGAACCATTCTTTTTTTGAAATCAGTATGTTAAGAGTCAAAATAATTGAGAAGAAATCTTTGACCTGTCATTGCCCCATCATTCTCAATTATTCTGTTTAAGTTCTTACATCTAGTGTACTGGAAGAATGCTTGAATAAAAATGACAGTATTAACATGTTAGTTTCTTTTGAGAAGAAAATTAATTTTGTATAAAACTCTAACAAGAAAAATAAGTGAACAGTGATAATTAGCTCCTGCTGGATGGAAAATCTAATGGTTTTTAACTTCTTCTGAAGTACCAAATGTATTTTAGAATTATTTTAACTTCACAGTCATCTGACAGGAGTCATAACACATATCTTCTTAAGTTGCAAAAAAAAGATAATGTTTACTGTAACAAAAACAGTGATATCTACTGGTCATGCTTTTTTACTATGTAAAGAAAAACATTTATTGAAAGGACAGGAATCCCATATATCTTTAAGGTTGCCACTCTCTAACTGAAGTTATGTGCTTTGCAGCAGGCCCTTATTTCCATACAGACATTGAAAACAAAATGGAAAAGGAAATACACGCCCCCGCCAAAACCCAACCACCACCACCACCACCCTTCAAAAACTCCAAAAGACAAAATGATATTCCAATATGTATCTAAATCAAAGAACTTAAGTTTTTTAATCTAACAGAACCATACCTATTTTTATATTTACATTCATATTCATACTTGTGTTTATGTCTATGTGCCATTGTATATTCTTAATAGTTAATCAGATCAGATTGGTTTTGATTTTAATATTACATAGCATATTATATTTTCAAGTGATTCAGTCACTTACAGTATGCACTTCTCATTTCAAGTTCTGATTCTGAGATACACTTAATGAGATACTCAGTTTGGATGAAACCATTTAGTCTCAGATAAAACTGGAAAGGACAGGAACTCAGTATTTTAACTCAGCTGAAGATTTCAGTGAAAATTTTAAACTAGCAGTATATGTAAATTCATTATTCCCTCTTCAGGCAAATATTATTTCATATACACCAATTCCCTATGGAAAAAAATATAGTATATTAGCATTGTTAATCCTATAATCAACCAGAATAACTGGTGCAAAAGCAAAGGTAGCCATTTGAGCTAGATGATAATTCTGGGTGCTCACTCTCTAGCTAACTTTGCTTAGAGAAAATGTGTGTATTGAAAAGACTGGATTGCAGCCACCTCTCTTTTATGTGAAAATACTTTCTCATCAGGCTAGTTTTGTTAACTGATGGCACTTAATACCCTCAAAAGCTTTGTGCAGCCGTGGCTGGATCTCTGTTGCTTTAACAATTAGTAAAGACAGTACTGATAGTGAAGTGTCTTAGAATGAAAATGAAAAATAAAGTAATACTCACCTGTACTCTTGTATAGATACACTCTGCATAAGAGCAACTCTTAACACTTTCAGTAAGACATTCAGTCTATCCTTACATTATTCTAAAAAAACAAACCCCACTGTCACAGTCCACATCTTTAGTAGTGGATATTTAAGAAAATCAACACCGTTTATGATCTTAGTACCAAGATTAACGAAAAAGCTGTTACTAGGCGTGTCATGAGGCGGTCACCACATCTTTGCATATATCAGGTCATTCTTGACGTCTCTAAGTTTTATTAATTGTTTTGGGAGTAGTACGGGTTATGTTTCAAATATCTACTGAGCTAAATTCACTGAAGAAAACTTTCCCCAACTTGAAAACATCTGTAAAAAAAGAGTAGTCAAAATCTTCTTTTATGGTTGTTGTTTGATTTGATTTTACATTGAACAGTAATAGAAAATTTTGGCAGAATTTTTGGTTAATACTGGCAACTATTTTCAGACTAATGAATGCCATAATATGTGAGTAGAATAATTTACTCTTTGCAAATTCCTAATTATAATTTTACATCAAGTTCAGATATTCAGAATGAATAAACCATAGAACATTATCTTCTCCTAGGTTATTAGGAATTTAAAGCTTTGCCAGATGTAATTTGAAAGGTAATTCTCAATAAGGCCTTGGATTTAACTTACAAATGCAAAGAAAGATCTTTATTTTCTGTATACAGGCAAAATGAAAGGAAATTAACATCAGAAGGTGAAAGCACAGGAACAGAGAATTTCCCCTGAGTTACACCAATAAAAGCTAGACTAATTTCTGCCTAGACTACTGTAAGATAACACTAGGACACAGGGTTTGAAACAGTTTTTCTACCACATAATTATTTTACACATCCACTGATTTACTATTACAGAAACAGTGCAATTTGAAATAGTTGAATATAACTCTTCCACACCTGAGTTTTAGTGTTAACCATAATTTTATAAACTATATATGTTTAAGGGAATGACATTTGGCCACAAAATTCTGGTTAGGCGACTGTTTTGCTTAAATCTATTCCAACACTCATGTCAGTCAGTGTGTGCAATATTACTAATATTTGTCCTTTGATTCTCCTTGTAACAGAGGAAAGACATCATGGGCCATAAAGCCAAGATAGTAAGTCTATAGTTTCTCCTACGTATGGTGTTTCCTCAGTTTGATTATTCCTGGATTTGTCAAGGTCATATATGTACTTCATACATCTCCATGTAAGAGTTGCAACTACTATCTTTCCAAGAGAACACAGAACTCATAGAAGTGAGGGAATAGACCAAGAAATAAAGTGTGGGAACAAAAAGTAATGAGATCATTTTGCAGCATTTAGTCTTGTAGTTTAAAAGCCACCTGACTTATTTAGAGATAGGTCTGAGAAAAGTGAAAAAATCCTGTCTTCTGTTCCCCACCCCAGACAACTTAGAAGGAGAATTTGGTAAAAGTGTTATTCTAAAATGTTGCCAAATAATTTAGAAATGTTTATAATAATGACAACAACTGTAGTAGTAATAGCAGCAGCAGCAGCAGCAGCAGCAGCAGCAGTAGTAGTAGTAAAGTCAACCAGCAGTAAAATCAAGAGCTGGTACAAAATGTGAGCAATTATTATATATAACAAATCAGTTTTAGAGGCAATTAAAGCTGATATATGGCCTTGTGGACCTCTTTCTATTTTCAGGAAGTAGTATACTTGGTTATGTTTAGTGATTTCCACTGATGTAGAAATATATTTTGCTGACTACTAACTGCAAATCACAATTGTTTCACAGTATAAATAATAAAAGTAAAATTAATACTAATGGTTAAAAACAAAAGCTACCTATGTCCTTGATTTTTATTTTGTGATAAAGCATCTGCAGTTGATATGAAAGATTAGATCTACAGTTGTTCATAGACATCTGGAGAAATCTTATCTTTTGGTTTAGGTAGAGCTGACATATAGCTGACTGGTACAAAGTGACAGGAAACTCCCAGAAGATAAAAAGTTTGACTCTTAACCCTGTCAAAAGTACCACCTGAAACAGGTAGTCTCTAAAGGAACTTTAACTGACCGTATTTCATGCGATCTTCCCCAGTATCTATCAAAGTTCAAGTTGTAGCCATTACCCGCTACTTATTGGACTTTCATGATTAAGACAAAATAACTTATTGAGACAACAATTATATGATTAGAGAAGTTTTAGGGAGTCCTTGGGGACGTGGCTGTTGAACTTTCTGCATACATAACAGATTTATCCCTAAATGTTATGAAATATTTGTGTTAACAGAGCTTATACAGTCAACTGTTTTATTGGTAGACCAATAAAATTATAATTTGTTAACAAACACAAGCAGAAAATGTTAAGACACAAACCAGAACACTTGTACTTCAAAGGACAACTTTCTACAGAACTAGATTAATTTTCCATAAAGCAATTAATCCCTTAATTGGTATTTTATACTAGAAGAATAAAGGATTTATATATTCATAGATTCAGCCAACAATATTAAGAGGATAAAATTTGCTTGTTATGATGAGAGGAAAGCCAGCTAAAACATAGGTCTAGCCTATGGTTTAGAAGTAAAGCTTCTTTCTTGGTAATTCTGTACTTCTGCACTTAAACATTATTGGAAAGACAGGTTGTGTGAAATAAAGCTATTCTATCATCATAAGTAAATAAAGAATTTAATAAAAAACTTATCAATAGATTCTAGAAATTACTAAACTGATAATTCTGAAAGAAAAGTCTTCCTTTTCATTTTTTCTTTATAAATTACTTATAACTGAATTTAAAAATTACTAATAAATACATTTATAAAACTCATGTTCTGTCGAAATTTAGAACAAAACAACCTTTTTCAAATTCTTACATTTTAGTTTGTCTCTGAACTTCTTAATTCCGATCAGTAGCATGTAAGAAGTAAGTCTGACTACTTGCAATATGCAGCTCAATTTGGTATCCACTTGGTTGGGTGGTGATTAACCTTTGAGATCATTAGTCACACACAAAAACACAAAAGGGCTTTTTACATGTGTACCTAACACCCCATCACACCCTTTGTCAGTCATTCCTCCTGAAATCTGACAGGACAATGTGTGTGTTGGGTATTTCTTCTTGTAGGTCTTCCAGTGATAGAAGTCTGATTACACGGTAGAACATTATGGCTTAGATCTAAAAGCAAAGTTTTCTACTCTGTGGAGCACATTTTTTCAGTGAAATATTGTTTCTTGAAAATTTTCAGCTTTTTCTGTGAATTCTAGGTGACAATAAAGGAACAAGAGGTCAAAATCAGTGATAGAATGGTGAAGAACAAAACTCCCATGAACTTCACTGGACAAAAGTGCAGTGCTATATAGAATGTAAATCTTAATGAGGGGTGACTACACACATCATCACTTTATAAATGAGTAGAGAACAAGTAGAAACCATACTGAAATCACTGAGATGGTTTTAATTGCTGCTTGTGAAAAAAATTGCTCAGATAATTTGAAAATGACAAGGTGGTGATGTCAGCAAAAGAAAAATAAATAAAACAAATTTCAACAAAACAATCCCTTCCTCCCTCCCCCCAAAATATAAGTTTTACAGCACTATATTTATTAGTTCATAAGGATGTGGATACCAACTGAAATCTTCAAAGTGGTCAGAAAACTCTCACTGTTTTCTCTATTATTTGGTTTACATGCAGATTATGTGCCTTTTTGTTATCAATATTTTTCACATTTACATATTTAGTAAGCTTAAGTGTAAAAACAAAAAACTGTTCAACTATAAAAGCACCCTCAAATACTGTTCAGTTCTGGTTTTCATATGCTTTTGCATGACATTAGGCATATCCCATTGTCTCAACTGTTTCCTAACAACAGTATTATACTGCAATTGTGGGAAAAAGAAATATTAAAATTGAATAGTGAGATTTATATAATGCCTAAAGTAGACAGTCCCATAACAGACTTCAACAGAAAAAACAAAACCATGTTGCTTTCTATGTCATTCAGATATTGAGGGACATGAATAATTAACTGATCTTTAGATGCTAGTGCTAGTACTAATATATCACGCACATGTATGACCTGTTGCAACTCCTTTGACAGTAAGAAGATCAAACCTAAAATCACCTTCCAGTTATGATGTTACTGATTCCTTATTTCACCTCTTGCTAGTCTGGATAACAACAGTCATGCAGTCTGTATGAAGGTGATATCAGTGAAGCGATGCAATTACTATATATCACCAATATATATTATCACCCTCTTTTCAAGCCATCAAGTACTCCAACTTGGAGAACCAAATCATGGTTCTAGACTCTCATTCTCTCTGGGCACACTCTTGATTACAGTCCACAAAACCTTCCAGAAAACATTGTACCTGTCTACTATCGCTTTCACTACTATCACTATCAAGTGAGCAGTAAGTATTTCTAATCTATATGAAAAGAGAAAAGCACAACACGAAAAAAAAAAATAATATATATATATATATATGTCTGCAGTTTGCCTTTCCTGTGATCTGGATTGCCGTAGAATTAGCTGGGGATACTGATCAAGTATAATGCTATATGATTACAATTATGTGAAGCAATACTTACATCTTTATTTACAGTTGAAGCCATGACTAAAGTATACCTCAAGTCAGTTTTCAGGCTTGAGATACAAGAAAGCCTCAGTTTCCCTTAATATTTTTTTTATTCACACACCCAGATAGTAGCAATCTCCCTTCTGCTTTGAGAAAACAAAAATCTTGTATGTCCTCTCCCACAGCCACAATTACTGTAGTTGTAACTATGTATAGCTTTCATTTTCATTTTTTGAGAAGCTTGTGGAAAATTGGGTACTATCTTTGAAAGCAGAGGAGGGTGGAAGTTTGGACAGAGGAAGAAACTGCACTGGTTCACACAGGAATGGCTTACTTCTGCAGTTGCTGCTTGTTACTGAGGATGAACCCACCCCAGCAGGATCAGTCTCTTTATCATTTATTCATGTACAATACTCTGTCTTTCCAACACAAAGAGTCAATAGTATACACAGGTTTTTGTGCCTCCATCACCTCTGAATAGATATCAGGTCACACAGAACCTGTTCTCAGTGATTTAAAACTCCTTATATCACTCAATGTAACCTGAAAATATCATCAGAGGGAGTTATATGTGGTAATGGAAAAAAGAATATCATTAAGGCAGTTAAAGATGTTCAGGATGTTACCCATCTTTTTCCCATTGGACACAATTGCATCAAGGCTCTCTTTGTCACCAAGTGAGTTATTAGCATAAATTAGCAGAGACATCCAGACCAGAAAATAATAAAATTATGGGAGCTGCTCATGTTTTCTGCTTTTGCTCGTTCTGTCCTACAGAGTCAAGTCAGTTCCTTCAAAATAAGCAGATTATAACACTGTTTTGTTAATTATATAGTAAGGCTTCTTTTTCCATAGTATATTATCAAGTATACAAAATAGCACTTTTATACATTTTTGTTCTGCTGTCTACATGTTTTAAGTCACCTAGACTTTGCTTTGGGCAGACATTTAGTATATGTGAATAAAAAACCAAAATAATTTAAACCTTTTTTTATGGTTGAGTAAAGCAATCCAGGGTTATTCACATTAACTAGGTATACTGAACCATCTGGAACATCTTTTAAACAGTAATAAACAAACATTTGGATTAACTTATTTGAATAAGATTCTCTGTTTATAAATTTAATTGTCCATATCAATTCTTTTTACTGTTTTAAAACACATATATTTTAATGGCAAAATCAAAATTAATAATTTTGGATAACATACCACAACTTGCTAAAACATTCATTGAACATGACTGTAACTATGTGATGTTCCACATCATGAAACAATGTTACTGAGTCCTCTTTGTCCAGGCTTGGAGCAATGCAGCTCCAATATACCATTAGATTTTTGCACTATGGTAATCCAGGTACATTTTTTGGATATACACAAAGCACGGTAAGATACTGATAGTTCTAATTCCATTAAAAACAAAGGTCATGATCATAGTAGTACTCAAAATGGGATGGCAGATGTGCTCACATGAATTACATTAGCATGCATAGCATATACATGTTGGCTGCAGGAAGGTTGCTGCGTCAGTTGGTCTTTCAACTACTAAATGACTTATCATGCATGATTATCGTCTTTCACAGGACTGAAAAATCTCATTCTGATTTTTGTCTAGGTTCTCAAATGCATAGGTATTGTTTTTCTACACAGATCTCTTGCATCTAGATACATCTACAAGCATCTGAGGATTCTGACACAGTGATTTGGTATATCTGTTAAGTTTATATGAACTGAAGAGTTTCATCCTTGGTCTTGACTTCAGGAATGATTATATTGAGTTTTCACTAGCTGAGGACAAAGTCTGCTAAATGATGCATCAATTTGCCAACCATTTAAGCTTCTCATACCAGTATAATTTCTGAAATTTCATTTTCAATCGAAACTGTTAGACAGTAGGCAATACACATATTTGAGGACAGTATTCTAACAACAGTAAGCAAATGTGCAAAAATGGTCTTTTAAAACACAACTCTACCAGAGCTCAAAAGAGCTTTGCAGATTAATAGTGGAAGTTCTGACTCAATATTCATTTCAGACCAAGCTAATGAACAAACAAATGTCCCTTGACATATGTAGTTAAGATGAACTCCTATAAGTGAAATAGTATAAGCATTTAAATGGGGCACCAGACAAGATGTTAGCTTCAGTCATTCACTCTACCAGTAATCTCTCCCATGACCCTAAGAATACTTGCTAAATTTCCTGTGACAATAACTTGTTTGACAAAATGTTCTGAAATCTGTGAATGAAAAATATTATATATAAATTTTATTTTTACATTTTAAATAATGTTAGCAGAATTTCAGTGATATATACACAATCATTCAGAGTACAATCATACTTTCACTAATTTTCTATCACTGAATAAAAGCATTTCTACTGGAAGACCTGCCTCGAGAAAATTGGCTGTACTTCTAAAAATAAGATAAAAATATAAATATGTTATCTTCTCATCTACAATCTCTCTGTTTCTCTTGCCTTCAGACTGCCATGTCTGCCACAAGCTAGAGCATGTCTGGTCATAGAGAAGTAGACTACCGGGACTACAGCATAAGGAGTTACTCATTGCCATATTTAATGATCAAGCTGGATGACTGTTCTTTGGAAGAATAAAATTTCCATTTGCTTATTCAGCTAGCTAAAAGGACCAGACTGTGGACTGCTCATTCAAGAAAAGACATCACAGAAACTGTTTCAGTCATGAAGCAGATTATCATTTAAACCAGAAAAGGTACTGTTATTTGTGACAAAAATTCTTTCTCTCATATCAGTGTAAAATCATTGACATGAACAGTCTCATCATTAAAATGGGCTGTATTCCTGTAATTTTCCATTTAGACATAAGGAAAGGAAACTTAAAACAAGATACCTGTCCATACATATATCTGAGTACTACCCTAAAGCATGTTGTTGTGGTGGGCAAAATTAGCAACAAACTGCTTCAGACTCCTCCATCTGGTGTGTAATCTAGCCCAGTCTGCCAATGGATGTAAGAAGGGTCAGAGCGCTATTGTTCATGCAGGTATGTACACATCACAGAAGGAAGTTGAGGGCTGTGGAGGTTTGTGCTTGATGATCCCAGAAAGCTCATGTTCTTATTTTGCAACCAAGATCCTCAAAGAGAAGAAAGTATCATTGTTCCTTAGGTCCACATAAATAAGCTTTGTTTTTCTGCTGGGCACCTGTGGAAAGTTCCATATCAAAATAAACAATATTAAATACAATGCCTGAACTATATGTACTAACATGTTAGAGTTTATTTAAATAAACTTCTTCCATTTCCTTAAAATAAATAAATTATCAAGGTTATCACATGATCTTGTTCTTTCTAATCCCTTTGAAACCACGTAGATATCTACAACTCAGGCATATGCAGGCAGAGTCAGGTAGACATATATGTATACATGATATCACCAGTTTTCTGAGTCCCAAATCAATGATGTGCAGCATTCAAAAATTGTTGCAATAAAATAAGTTTTCCCAGCTCATCTATCTTCCACCTGATTCTACTAGATTAGCCTGAACATTTTCCAGTGACCAAGGCTTGTATCTTCTGTTCAAAACGACACGCACTCAGATCATTTACATGCAAATCAAGTACTCTAGGGTAATGGGAAGGTAAAGTTACCAGCAGAAGTGATTCACAGTTTCTTGGAGTGCACAGAATTGAGGTTGTCAGAACTTTGTGTTTGAGCCATAATTTGTCTACTGTGCAAATATTTACAATACAAAACAAGTTAAGACTCAAACCTCAGTTTCCCATAGTTCCAGCTCTCAAACTGTTTGGGATATCTGAAACTTGTAGAAACAGATTGCTTCCTCTTCAAAGTGAGACTAGTGTTTTTCTGTTCCCTCTGTGTCACTGAGAGGGTGTGGCAGGTGCATCCGCCCAATGAAAGCAGAGCTTCTTGGCTGCTGAAGGGTAGTAGCTCCTGATTGCCTTTGTTCTCAGGGCTTCATGGTAACTGAGGCCTTTGGCCAATGGGAGCTGCTATTGACTACAGGTCAGATTCGGCCTGGGTATAAATGGAGTCCCCTGGGGGAGCCATTTGGAGCTCATCCCCTGGAGCAGCATGCTGTGGTTGAGGACTCTCCCCTTGGGTCAGGACGCTGCCCTGAGCAGGTCCTCGAGGTTGAGAGCCCTCACTTGTCAGGTCAGTGATAAAGCATTTTGGGTTGCCGTTAAACCCTAGGGAGTGAGGCTTTGTTCTGCATTTTGGGTTGCCGTTATAAACCCCATAGAGTTCTTTGTTATGAGTTTTGGGTTGCCGTTAAACCCTAGAAAGTTGTTCTGTTCTCCTCTCACAGACATTCGAACCTGTAATTTACGGAGAGCTAGTTAACTGTATTAATAATTAATTTTTTTATTTTTGGTGGTTGGTTGTTTATTTGAGAGCCTCTGTAACAGAGGGTGGTTAGCGATACCCACTTAGTGGTGACCAGGAGCCTTGCTTCTGAGAATAGAGGGAAGGGGGACAATCCATCTTAGTCTGGACTTCTCTTTCCCCTGTTTTCAACTCTGTTTTCTGCTGTAAGGTCATGTCACTGAACCAAGAGCCAGGAACTGTGGTGGTTTTTTTTTCTGAGAATGGAAAAGAATTGGTAAACTCTGTGGACTTGAAAGATGCCTCACCAGAAGAAAGCCCAAGGTCCAGATTCGGACTTAATTTATGATGGAGATAGTCTACAAGATAATTAACGTCATAAGGAATGTGGAAGACATTGCTCAATTTCATTTGAAAAGGCCGATTTTAATATGCAGTCTGTGATCTGCTACATAGCTGTTTGGCCTCAGAAGTGTGTAATGTAAGGCATCTATAAATATATAGTGCATGTTGTAATTAATCCTGTAAGATATCAGCCCTACATTTATTTCTCAAAAAACCTCTCAGCAAACAAAAGGAGGTATAGAAGTGGAGGAGGGGGAAAACTTAATATGTGATTGGATGAGATACAAAGTTATAATGACTACTTTCAACAGGGGAAACAATTAATTATATGGCATAATGATATGAGTGAGCATTTCTATAATGGGCAAATCTGGACATGAATATTTAACATGCACAGGAACAGCCAAGTGCAAAGCAGATTTTCTTTTGGGTTACAACTAGGCCACAAGCGCTTTCTGATTTCCATTCATGGCACAATTTTGTCTCTTAAGTATAAAGCAGATTTGATCATCTGGTAGTCAACTTCACTGGCAAAATGAGTTTATAGGTTATCACTTAACCTTCTTACTTGGGCAATATATGCAAAAAAAAATTAATTTTTAGCTTTTTAACAGAAGATACAGCTTTAACAAAGACTGAAAACACCCAAATGTTTCTATTGGCTTAGTATATTAACCCTATCCAGAAAGACTAACAATAGTTTTCTTACACACTGAAGGACTATAATACTCTAAAGCTAAATATTTCCTCTGTTTTCTCTAAATGACACACTGTAGACAGCTATACATGATAGGAATTGTTAACATACCTAGTTACTATGGCCAGAACATTACTTATTCTCAGATCCTGCTTTTAATTGCTTTTAAACTTTGACGTATTCTAAAATGGAACTTTCTAAACAGAAATTAATTCTTCCATTTTGTCATGGCTGGAAATTTTGGTTTAAGAGAAGCTATAGACATTACTGAAAATTAAACATCCAAGTGAGGTAAACAGTGTTTTACTCAAGTTGAAAAGGTATCCCAACCTTTTAAGTAGTTGCAGAACATCTGTAAATAATAGGCATAAATAAATTTGATACATTGGGAAAAAGCCAATATGATTTTTATAGAAGGAAGTCATACATCAAAAATATGTTTGAGTACCTGGCAGGACTTAGAAAGGTCAGAGATCACAGGGGTCTGTAAAATTAAAAATAAAATAAAGATTAAAAATCCTAAAATCTGGATTTTTAGAAAGCTTTCTCAAAGAGAGACTTTGAATACAGTAAGAAGAAAAAGTTGGTATGGATTAATCTCACATATCTTAACCACAGAAAGATTACTGTTATTACTGTTGTTATTACTACTCTGTATAATATATGGCCATGCATCACAACCAGAAGGTGGGTTTTTTGTTCTCCCCCAGCACAATGCCAACTTATTCTAAGATTCCTGAAAAGGGGAAAAACTGTAACATGACAAAGCTTGCAAGTGAAATAACAACTTCAAGACAGGCAAAATGAAAATTGACTGTGAAGACTTGCAAAAGATTCACACTGTGCTGAGGGTCTGGCTAGAAAATGAGAGATGAAACTCAGTGCCTTTATGTGCAAAGTAAAGCAGAAAGGAGATTAAAAACAAGCTAACTGTAAATATACTCTGGTGAGCTGTTGCCACTCTGGGAAAAGATCCTGGTGTCCTTATGGATAGTTCACTGGAAATACCGCCTCAACACTTAGCAGCAGCATAAAAGAATATCACATGTCAGGAATTATTAGAAAGGAATAAAAATTGAAAACTTTGTTACAGTTCTGTTTAAAGCCGTGTGGCACTCAAAATTAGAAGAAAGTATATAGTCCTCACACCTTTTTCCCACTTCTTTTCGCTTTGCAATAAGACATGGAAGAACAAGAAATGATTTAGAGAGAAAAACAGACTGAAAAAAGCTGAAAATAGCTTCTATTGAGGAAGATGAGTAATTTAGCCACTAATACTACTGGTGAGGTGGATGGTAGCATGGTTGATGCACACAGAACTGTTGGTTCAGAGCAGGGATGTGATTTCGAAGTGGATTTGCCAGTTGTCCCCAGTTACCCAACATCCTCACATTGTTTCAGTTTACATGATGGATTTGGTTTTGTGCAAATTAGATTCCTTTCACAGGAAACTGCACTGTAGAATCCCCTATAGATACAGACTATCTGTTGCAAACCCTGTCAGAGACAAAAGGATCTGAATCAAGGCTAAATCCTTCAGAAAACTTTGAACTACCCGTGTGGTGGACACAAGAAGATGTCAAATAATATGAGTGTTGCCAGCAAGGTTTTTATTTTTTATTTTTTTTTAAACCACCCAAAGACACAAAGAATTTACCTTCCACATAAGACATCATTTAAACTGGTTATATTTTTAGTCATAGGATATCATGGATGAGACAAGAGACTTATAGGTAAATTAATGCTCAAGTCCATAAAGTAGTGGTAAACAGAAATATGCAGATACAGCTTTCGTCTCAAACTGCATCAGTGTGACAAGTTTCTCACGGCTGACACAGTATCACATAGATTTGCCTTATACTTGCACTTTTCCTAAGGCTTTGTAACTGACTGCTATCAGAAACAGAATGGTAAAGCTTGCTAAAGCTCTGTCTTGCTTTATATTATTGTTCATAAGTTTTTTCTCAGAACTTGTATTTTGTTTCCATTGCAATAACGAACTAAAATCCAACAAAGTACTTGATTTTTGGGTTTGTTTGGGGTTTTTTTTAATAAAAATCAATCTTAATACAGTAAAGTTCAGGTCTTTTGTGATAGTTACAAGGCAGAGAGAACAAGGATGTTTATGGAAAATGTATGTTCCAGAGAATGCTATGCACCAGGACTAGGAAGATATAACCCATCTGTCTTTGGCTATTGATGACTTTCCTTCACAAAAGAAACCTATGCAGCTGGGAGAAGAACCAGCTGCTGAAAAAGAAAGAAATATAAAACAAAATGTACAGGAAAGTTGATGGAACTGAAAGGCCACTCTCAAATTACATATGAGGAAGCCCATCTGTTCAGCACAGGTGCCTACAGGAATATTAGAGACAGCAAAGAAACCCCCAAAACAGAAACGGTGCATTCAGTTCAGTTTCAGTGTCAGAATAAGCCTTCCTCATTACACAGCCTATAAATGCCATCTCAAAAATTCTGTTTGAAGACACAAACATTTCTCACAGTCTCTGTTTTGTACACAGAATCACTGGATAATTAAGGTTTGAGGGGCACATCAGGATGTCTTGAGTGTGATCCCCTGCTCTAAACAGGGCTAACACTGAACTCAGATAGGGACGCAAAGTGCTTTGTCCCAAGGGGACATGAAAATCTCAAGATGGGGAGTCCACAGCCACTCTGGGCAACCTGCTCCACCTCTTAGTTATCCTCAGGGTAACATGTGGATTACAATATATGTAATCTGAACCTCTTCTGTTCCACCTGCAGTCTCACTCTCCTGTCCATCTCCATCCCCTCGATTCCCTCCCTGTAGACAGCAGGGTGCTGTTAGGTGAACTGAAGCTGTCCGTTCTCCTGACATAACCAGCCCCAGCCCTGAAGACTTGGTGTCACCACCTGAAAAACTGACAGAATACATTCAGTCACCTTCCCAGGACAGGCCCCAGGACAGAGCCCTGTGGTCCTCATTTATGATGCTCAATTTATGATGCTTTTGATGCGGTCCTCAATTTATGATGCTTTTCTGAGCATCATAAATTAATGTGTTTGCACTTGAAGGATATTACCATACAAGGACTAGAAAAGCTTTTTAGGTATCTGTAAGTAAGGGCTACAGATATGCAAACATAACTAGAACTGATGGTCTGATCCTAGAATGAAAGGCTAAACACCATGCGGGTGCCTGAAAGGCATCATGATTTTGTACTTCAGAATATCTTTAAAACTGCGCAACCTTAGTTCCTGTCTTGTCATTTCTTATATTTTTCTTTTCTGTCACTTCCATATCATACACACAATACCACTTAGCAGCTAGGCTCCAAACCTAATTAGTTTCTTATATTTGCAATCAGTTACCGCTCTGTATGAATTAATAAAACAAGTACAGATACAGAAATGTTTACTCGGGAAAATCATGTTGCTGTCTTCAGCAGAGAAGGTCTTCAAACCTTTCGTATGATGAAATGTGGCTTTTCTGAATCTGTTTAATTTTGGATGTTTTCTTCACTACAGTAAGAAGGAAGAGAAAAAAGGTCAAAACAAGAAAAACTAAGTACTTCAGTACTGAAAGTTATTTTTATATACGCAGTGCATGCATAAATGTCTGACCACATATTTAGGATCTTGCATATTTAGATGTAGCATCTCTCAATCTTTGAACCATTTAGCCAACAGTTTTTATGAGAACACGTTAGACAAAAAGCAGCACTGTGTTATTTGCCCATACAGAGTGGCTTTTGTGTACACATCCATGGCAATCCAGAAGCTGATTCTGAACTATAGCAGTGAACTACACAAAGCCTCTGAGAACTGCTAGAAATATACTAGTCCAAATTCTTGTATTCTAATTAGGGCCACAGCAGATAGTTTTCTCTTGCGAACAAATACTTATGAAGCTTTATGTTATGACCTCAGATAAATCCAATTTTGGTATCTAATGTTGTCTTCATATTTATATGACATTTTTAATTGGTTTGGTTTTGTTCAGTCTCTCTACAGCTAAGAGTTATGTTCTAACTTAACTAAGCATTGAAAAATGATTCCAACCAAAGTTAAAGAATCAAAACTCTGCTCCTCAATTCATAATCAAATTCTGAGAGTACAGTTTGTGTGAGCGTGTTGCTATTTTTTAAAATTCTAAATTTAAGGGAATCATTTCAAGAAAATCCAAGTCTTAATTTCTTTGAGATTACAGATGCATGTATTATCACAGTAATGTGGTTCTGTAGAATAATAAAACTCTAATGATTTTCTATAAAACAGATTTTTTGGAGCGTGTATTTATACGGTGACAGATAATGTCATATTATGCAGAGGGTTAGGATTTTTCTGTTGTAAATGTGCATTTCACTCTCTGGTGATGGCCTAAAATTATTGTGCTAAATTTTCAGTGACTTGATATTTAGTTAAATATGTAAACTCTCTGATCATTTTTCCCCATTAATTTCTGTTGTTATGTTGTCTTCACTTTCTTTCTACATTTCTCATTCCTTCTCTGTTCTTCAACACTTCAGAAAGAAAAAAGAGCCAATTATTCAGTTTCTGTGTTAAGGTTTGCCCTTAAACAAAATGAAAGCATCTGCACAGATTTGTCATATCAGAAAGACAGAACGGTTCAACCACTTTTTTCAAAGAATAATAGCACATTTTTTGTTATCATGTGACTCCATATTGCTCTAAAATGCATCCATATTACTTTGGAAAAAATGAAATCACTTCTCACTTTGACTTTTGTGATTATCACCACCTTTGAAACAGCAGTCATTAACCTCCTATTGTTTCTTTCTCTCTGACTCTAATATCAAGCTTAAAATATCCTTTGTCATGATAAAACACTTTGCATCTGAAAACAGCACAACGAAAAAATATTTTTTTCAGCAAATGAGAGAAAAAGTACATTGCTAAATTCTTTTAGCAAAAAGGGCCAGTGAAAATATCAAGAGACTAGGAGAAAAAAGATCTTAGAGATGCACTGTACAATGTGAATATGTCACACAGCCTTAGGCACCACGTAGCTGCCTCTACCTAATTCATATGCTTAACTTTCCAGACAACACATCAAATGCTACCACAGACATTCTCATCATCCCAGCCGTGGTTATATTAAAGAATTTAAGACTTATGAGTTTTTAAGTACTTTTTTCCTTGTAATGTTAAAAAGAAAGTCTGTGGCATGTGGCAGTAATCACTGATGCATATTAGTTCCGTATAACATTAATAGTAAAAGCAAAAATATTGTCAAGAAAACATCTGAGGCAAGATATCAGTAAGTGAAAGTTTACTAAACTTTTTCTTGGGAAAATATCAGGTTGGGTTTGGCCACTCATCTGATATGTGGAAGACCATTATCTATCTTCAATTAATTCTCTCTTTCTCATGTAAAATAATTATTAAGATTAATTTAGTAGAATTAAAAAAAAATAATAAAAGCAAGAAAGAATTTGCTCTAACTCTGTGATTAAGCTGTTTCTAGTCAGTCAGAGAAGACAATGATGTCAGAGTTTCCCACAAAGATTTTCTAAGCATTGCACAGGTGGCTGTTCCAGAATGGATTCTGTTCTCTCCCACCTCCTTCCTCTCTCAAAAATGTGCAATGAAAAGACTTCCCAAAACATCAGCATTTCACAAGATGGAAGTCACACCACCAGGGAAGTGAAGTACCCAGACAGGAAGACTGCCTGCAGTCACCTCCATCTAGGTGTCTATTAACTTTTGGTGGTACAGTTTTCCATTTAAACAGTTTTCTAACGTAAGTGCTTTTAAAAAAAATGTAATTCCTAACCTTTTTAGTCTGATTGTTGTCTTTTGGATAAATTAATGGTCGTCTTATTGGCCTTCCTCCTCAAATGATTTTACCTTTAGAGTTGCAGAGCAGTCCCCTGTCACTGGTGTTCAGTGGGTGCTCGTACTCCTCTGCCAAAGTGAACTGTGTGTCCATATTTTTCCCTTATGACATGCAAAATCTAAGCATCACTCAACTGTAGGTGCTATTGTACAGTTTAGCAAGGAAATTCTTTAGATAACACCTATTTTTGGCAAGCCTTAAGTTAACAGAATAGACATGCTTACAGTTTAACACTGAACTCCTATGTGACTCCCTCTGTCATCCCTGGAATTTCTGTTAGACTTTCAATGAACACATAAAGAGTTATTTACATGTCATGAACTGATTCACAAACTATGTAGGTTCTTCTGGTTTATCAACATCCACAAGACCAAATGCTAATCAATGCACTATTTAAAAGTATATTTCAAAAGACTGCAGAAACTTTCTTTGTGAACACGGAGATAGGGAAAAAGAGAAAAAAAGATATAACTGATGCATAAAAATCAACCTTATACTTTTGTTATATAAAACTCCAAGGTTAAATTATATTCATTCAGGAACAGAGCATTAAAGTGTGCTATATATTCTATTTGGGATATTTTTACTTACACCTCTATGTAAGGGTCAAAATGAAGTAACCCTATCTTTTGTTTCCTGTCTCTTTCCATGCATGCATCTCAGAGGCTACACAAAGCGCTACTGGGAATAATTAGCTCCCAATTATCACCATTTACATTCCCACTTGTTCTGCTTGTAAAACTGAAAATTCTCTCTTGCTTAATTAGCAAGGGCTGATTTTCCCTTCTTTCTCATTTCCACTGGGTCACTGTGTGAAAGAGCACTATCTCCACTGAGAAATTAATTCTCTAGCTTTGAAGGTAGGGTTAGAGATGTTCTTTGAGAAACTCAGTTACTAAGTACTTATTTGTTCCAAGAAGTGGCTAGGATATATCTGTTATGCTGTCTACTTAGGCTTGTCACAAGCCCAGCTACATTCATTTTAAGTCTTAGATATACAGCACCTGCATATGTCTAAAAAGTCCAGCCAAAGCTGTATTTTCAATATCTTCAGTGAAACATACTGAAGAAAACACTATAACACATTAGGTATGGAACTACAGAGCAGCTAGGGGTCTGCAGAAAAGGAGAAAGCATAAAATTAATACTGAGTTGTGCAGTGAGAAGAGTGGAGCAAAGTCACTAGCAGAGTTCCTCAGGGCCTGCTTTGAAACCAGCCTTGTTTAATTTCATTAGTAACCTTTCAGTTAAAGAGGCACATGCTGATTAAATTTTCTGATGACACAAAGTATCCTCAATACAGAAAAGGATCAGGGTGATACTGAAACACAGACACAAATAACTGAATTGCCTTGAGGATGGGACTATGATTGCCTTGAGGGTGAGTCTGGGAATAAGACTGAATTAAACATGTTCTACAAAATACAGAACGTACTCTCAGGAATTTGTGAGAAAACTTACTATGATAAACTGCTGAATTTAACAAACATAAATAGTTGAAAAGGTTTCTGGTGTCATAACTGATCACAAGATGAACAAGTCAACAACACGAGGTACCTAAAAAAGCAGGCAAATGTAGAATTTATTAGTTAATTCTCTCAGAAAGGGGATATTGTTGAATGCTACTATCCAAATTATTGCTAAGATCTCATGTTGAATACTACTCACAGTTCTACAAACACATTTTAAAAAAGCTGATCTGGAATATCGACAGGTGGGGTAAAAGATGTTAATCTGAAATTACAAAAAGCTTAATTTGAAAGACAACTAGGAAAGACAGTCATGTTTTCCAAGACAACAGAAACAGGGTTGTGTTAAGGAAGTCATTTATCTATAAATAGAAGGTGGGGAGTGACAAGGGAGAAGGCTAAAGTACAGAGGAAGAAAACCTGTTTAAAAAGAAACAGTCATGCCATCACACAAAGAGATAAATGGGCAAAAAATACACATAGGTTGGAAACAGAAGAATATTCCAGCTTCTATGAGGCTGATAGCTGTTAGCATGAAGTCACAGAATCATAGAATCACAGAATCACAGAGCAGTTGAGGTTGGAAGGGACCTCTAGAGGACCTCTGGTCCAACCCCTCTGCTTGTGCATGTCGACCTAGAGCTGGTGGCCCAGGACTGTGTCCAGATGGCTTCTGAATATCTCAAAGGATACAGACTCCACAACTTCTCCGGACAACCTGTGCCAATACTCAGTCACCCTCATAGTGAAATAGTGCTTCCTGATCAGGAGGAACCTCTTGTGTTTCAGTTTGTAACCGTTGTCTTTTGACCTGTCACTGGGCACAACAGGAAACAATCTGGCTTCTTCTTTGAACACTTCCTTCAGGTTATGTTATGTTAATAAGATTAGAATCATAGAATCATAGAATGGTTTGGGTTGGAAGTGTCCTTAAAGAACATCTATTTCCAACACATCTGCCATGGGCAGGAACACCTTCTCCTACATCAGGTTGCTTAAATTCCCATCCAACCTGGCCCTGAACACTTCCAGAGAGGGGGCAGCCACAACTTCTCCGGGCAATCTGTTCCAGTGTCTCACTGACCTCACAGTAAAGAATTTCTTCCTTATATCTAATCTGAATCTATCCTCTTTCAGTGTAAAACCATTACCCCTCGTCCTATCACTACACCCCCTGATAAAAAGTCCCTCCCCATCTTTCTTGTAGCCCTCTTTAGGTTCTGGAAGGCTGCTATAAGGTCTTTCTGGAACCTTCTCTTCTCCAGGCTGAACAACCCCAACTCTCTCACCTGTCCTCATAAGGGAGGTGCTCCAGACTCTCACCATCTTCATGGTCTCCTTTGGACCCACTCCAACAATTCCATGTCCTTATGTTGGGGGGTCCAGAGCTGAACACATTCTCCCCAAGCCTGCTCTTCTCCACACTGGGCTGAACCCTGGAGCTCTTTCAACATTTCCTCAGAGGAGAGATGCTCTAGTCCCTTCATCTTCTTGGTTCTTCATTAGACTCTCTCTAGTAAGTCCATGTCTCTCTTGTACTGGGGAGCTCAGAACTGGACAAAGTACTCCAGGGGTGGCCTCACCAGCTCTGACTAGAGTAGAGGGAAAGACCACCTCCCTCCACCTGTTGTCAACACACCTCCTAATGCATCCTTAGGATACCCTTAGCTGTCGTTGGAACAAGGGCACATGCTGGCTCATGTTCAGCTTTGTGTCTACCAGGAAACCCAGGTCTTTTTTTGCAAAGCTAGACAACCTCAAGCATATACTGGTGCCTGGGGTTGTTCTTCCGCAGGTGTAGGACTTTGCACTTGCCTTTATTGAACTTCATGAGGTTCCTGTCAGACTATTTCTCCAGCCTCTCGACATCACTCTGGTTGGCAGCACAGTCCTCTGGCTTATCAACCATTCCTCCCAGTTTTGTGTCATCTGCATACCTCCTGAGGGTACACTCTGTCCCATTAATGAAGATATTGAACAGGACTGGACCCAGTATTGGCCACTGGGGTACACTGGCCTACAATTAGACATTGTGCCACTGGTCACCACTATCTGGGCCTAACCATTTGGCCAGTTTTCAGTCCATCTCACTCTCTGTTCATCCAGACGTACATCAAGAGTTTCTCTGTGGGGATCTTATGGGAGACAGTGTCAAAGGCCTTACTGAAATGCAGGTAGAAAATGTCCACTGCTCTCCCCTCAGCTACCAGGCCAGACATTTCACCTTAAATGTTTATCAAGCTGGGCAAGCATGACTTCCCCTTGGTGAAGTCATGATGACTACTACTGATGATTTTCTTGTTGTTGATGTGCCAGAAAATGGTTTCTAGGATTAGCTGCTCCATCACTTTCCCAGGGATTGTGGTGAGACTGACCAACCTGTAGTTCCCTGGATCTAACTTCTTGCCCTTTTTGAAGATAGAAGTGACATTTGTTTTCCTCCAGTCTTCAGGTACTTCCCACAATCAAAGTGATAAATCAAAGATTATCAAGGGTGGCCTCACAATGACATCTGTCAGCTCCCTCAGCACTCATGAGTGCATCTCTCTGGACCATGGACTAATATATGTTCAGTTTGCTTAAGTATTCCCTGACCTGATCCTCTTCCACCAAGGATACATCCTCCTTGCCCCACATTTTATGGCCAGTCTTTGGGACCTGGTATTCCTGAAGGCCAGTGCTGCTAGTAAGACTGAGGCAAAGAAGGCATTCAGACTTTTCCATGTCTTGTGTAACCAGGTCCCCTGTCTCATTCAGCAATGGACCCACATTTTCCCTAGCATTTCTTTTTGTCTATGTACTTATAGAAGCCCTGCTTGTGGTCTTTGACATCCTTGGCCAGATTCAACTCCAGATGGTCCTTAGCTTTTATAATTTCAACCCTGGATGCTCAGACGATGTCTCTGTGTTCCTCCAGGTTAGCCGTCCTTCCTTACATCCTCTGGATGCTTCCTTTTTGTGTTTGAGTTTGGCCAGGAGTTCCTTCTTCATCCACACAGACTTCCTGGCATTTTTGCCTGACTTCCTATTCACTGAGGCGGACTGCTTTTGAGCCTGGAGGAGGTGATACTTGAATATTAACCAGCTTTCTTGGGCCCCTCTTCCCTCCAGAGCCTTATCCCATGGGAGTCTTCCAAGCCAGCCTCTGAAGAGGACAAAATCTGGTCTTCTGAAGTCCAGAGTTATGAACTTATGTTTTTACCTTTCTCCCTCCCCTCAGGATCCTGAACTCTACCATCTGATGATCACTGCAGTCAAGGTTGCTTTTGATCTTCATATTCCCAATGGGTGCCTCCTTGTTGGTGAGTATTAGGTCCAGCAGACCACACCTTCTCATTTTCCCCTCTATCACTTAGGTCAGAAAGTTGTCATCAATGCAGTTCATGAACCTCCTGTATTGCTTATGTTGTGTTGTGTTGTCCCTCCAGCAGATGCTGGTGTGGTTGAAGACCTCTATGAGGCTGAGTGACTGCAAATGTAAGGGCTGCTCCTATCTGCAGAGGGCCTTATCTGCTCGTTCTTTCTGGTCAGGTGGGCTATAGCTGACACACACTGTAACATTACTTATACCTGTCATCTCTTTAGCCTTAACCCATAAGATCTCAGTTTGTTCCTCATCCATTCCTAGGCAGAGCTCCATGCACTCCAGTCAGCTGCTTTCACATAAAGGGCATCTCCCTCTTCTCGTCTTCCCAGACTGTCCTTCCTGAAAAGCCTGTATCACTTCGTAGCAACACTCCAGTCATATGAGCCATCCCACCATGTCTGCTTGATCCCAACATGATAGTAGCTCTACAACTACACACAGATCATCATACTGCATGCTTTCTTATACAGACACTTTACAGAGGCACAGCAGGTTGTTGACTTCCTAGAAAGGGTTTTCGGCATTTCTCATAACAATGCCATGTAGACACTTCCTTAGATGCATTCAATCCTGATGTAAAACAGGTGCAGTGGGAGGTGGAAGATGACTGCTTTCCAGACATCACTGAACTATGCTGTAGAGGACTCCAGAGCAGGATGATTGTGTTAGCAAGGTTCTGGATCTCATAACCCACACACAGGTCCCCACTGATCTTAATTTATTGTGTTTTTCCTGAAGAGGTAGCTTGACGGGAGAGTATGAGACTGGTGAGTTATGCTTTGGCTATATTTACTCTACTCAGCAGGTATGTAAAAGTGCATGGTATGCCCTCAAATGTTGTACCAGTACACAGTATCCTAGATCTTCTGTTCTGAAGCATCTTCTGTAGCCTCCATACCAGATGCTATTAAATTTCCTAGTGAAAAATATGTCTGTCAATAAAATAAGCAAGACAATAGGAGCAGTTGTGTATAACCCCTATGAAGATTTGATTTCATGAAAAATAATTTGAGCTGTGAACATCCTATATGTGACACTTCAGTTCAGCAAACCTGTTGTCCTGAGTACACCTGGAGTATTTTTATTTAATTTATTCTTATTCCTGTGTCATTTTATATATATGTAACATGCATACAGTATTTGGACACTGTCACCAAATTTTCTAGCCACTTGAAAATGAAATGTACATTAGGACAGTATTTGCTCGTAACACATAGAACTTATCTCCTTGTTACAAGGATTAGAGAGTTCTACCCAGCACTTGGTAAGCTGGTCAAAATCCCCATGTTCTTCCAAAGTAGGCACAAAATAATAATTTTTAAGAAATATTATTTTAATAAACATCAGACAATTCCAATTTCAAAAAGCATACAATTACCAGCTTTTATTCTTAATATGAAAAACAGAAAATATTTGTTGAAGAAGAGAATATGTTAATTCCAAAGATGTCATTTAAATGAAAACATTTTTGACTAGCTATCACGATAAAAGCTTAATTGTTAGTTAGGTCAAACTTTTGTACAAGCCATACATTATACTATCAGACTTTAGTGAGCTTCCTTGGTTTTACTTGTCAGCAAGAAGTAAACTCTATGTAAAAACGCTATAAGAATTCTTCTTGAAAGTGGGCTTTGCTTGTAACTGTGTTACTGGCCATCTACATCAGATAGTCCAGAATTGATTTTTTTCATGCAACTTGCAATGTAAACTATAACAAACCAGTTATCCTTTTATACTTTGTTTGTTTTACAGATGGTAGCACCTGTTTGTCGAAGTCTTTAAAAAATGCTACTGACAGTACAATAAGATATAGGAAATGGACAGCAAGTGCCTGGTATCAACTGCCACAAGATAAAATAGAATGGTCTGATTAATAATTCAAACTTATATAAATACATAAACTATGGCTACAGTAGTGTGGAGCCAATGGTAATAAAAATAATAATGCAAACCTTTTGAAAGAATGTAATTTACAGAAAATACAGGTTGCTAAAAATGAAGATTTCTAGTTTACCATCCAATTTTAAAGTTATCTTTTTAATCATTAAATTTCATAGAACTCTTCTGAATTGCTTCAGATAACTTAGATACTTAGAGGAATCAAAAGAAATCTTGGGATGCACACACAGAATTTTGGTATTTGGATTTCATATCTTGAAGCAATCTCCCAAATTGTATCTTTCAAATATAAACATGTCCCCAGTACATATGCCAAGCCCTATAGCCACATACAAATAGAATGTAGGGATGTGTGTATAAGAAAATAAGTACATTTCAACAGGAGTAACTCAGAGCATAAATGGACTTACACTGACAGTACCTATACAATAGATACACAAATTCTTCCTGATTATGCTGTGATATTTTGTCCTTTGTAGTGTCACGCTAAAGTACAAAGTAATTGGGAAGAACATTTCTGAGTCATGGGACTAAAAAAATTAATTCCCTGTAGTTTCATAGTATAAAGTAAGAATGATATTAACAGTTCTGTGGTGAAAAGCCAGTTCACAAAAATCCTTATCCTGCAAAACTGCTTAGTCCCTGAGATCAGTAGTCTCCTTGAGATTATTGTTTATGCATAGTTAAGCATAGCTACTTAATTTCTTAAGGCCATACTTTTAAACTGCTCACCAGTGAACAGAAATTACTGGATTAGCTCACCCCACATATTCAGTACCAGTCAGCTTCCACTAAAAATTAATAGACAGCTCTCTAGAAAAGAAAAGATATCTAGTTTCAATGCATGAATAAATGAGAATCTCCTTTCTCTGATTTCTGGTCACAACAGCCATCTAGGAATTTTGTACACACACATAAAGGGAAATAAATTAGTGTAGGTAAATTTGGCTATGAGATCAAGGGAGATATTCTTTGCAAAGTCACTCTATACTCCAGAGCTCATGTCAGATAAGAAATTTCTGCTGTTTCTTTGTTTTATTTAGTAATGCTTTGTCCTACATACTTGTCACTTCCTTCTTGTAGTACTGAAGCACTTCACAATCATATATATCTTTAATCACAGAATAGACACATTAAGAGTAAGAGGATTTGACAAATATTACAGATGCTGAATTAAGACTCAGAGAGAAATTAACTCATTTATCTAAAATTCAGTATAAAACCTGTGACAAAATTGGTGTCTTTGGATACAAAATGTTTTCTAGCCCCATCTACAAATTCTTTCAAGAGCTCCCTAAATTTCAGATTGATTGTGCTTCTTTTTAGCCATTAAAATTTAAAAGTCTTAAAATCAGTCTCTTAAACCCAAATACACAAAGTAATCAAAATAATTTGTTCTACAAAGAAGTACTGCTACACCTACTGGGAACTTTTCACGGGAGCTGTTTTTTTCTCTTCATCACATTAGGTCTTTTTTGCCAGGGCTTCACATTAGCTCCATTAAACTCAGTATGAAAAGATTTTCTGGCTGTTAAGGAGACTACAAGAGCCTCTGTTCTAATGACCAGGACATGCGAACTTCTGTGCTGCTGGGCTAAAACTCAAATCTAAATCAGTGTAGTAATGAAAAAACTATCAATGGGGACAGAGTATATTTCTCCCTCTTATTTTTCCATTAGAAATTAAAAACATACCTTGGTCCTTTTCTCATGTGTTACAAAATAATCCAGAGTATTAAGATCTCAAAAACTTCAAAATGGATTTTTGTAAAAAAACTTATACCCCCAGTTTCTCCTGTTATTAAGAAGATAAACCAATAAGGGTAACCAAAAGCCTTACTAAAGAGCAAGTTCATGAAAACAGTTTTTATGCATATTGATTTCATCCATTATCTTTTGAGATAATATTAAACATAGAAACAAAATTTTGCTTTTTAGTTTACCTGTCAGGAGGCATTCAAACACCAAATATGAGGTTATCTTCAAGCATGTCTGCCCCAGCATTATTAAAGCTGAGCACAGGTAAGTAAGTTTTTGATATAACCTGACAGAAAGCCATTAATTGATTATATCTTATTATGTAAACATTGCAAAAATACACCAAAAAAATCCTGTGAAAATACTTTTAGTCATAACCAATAACTAGCATGTTTTAGCAATAGCACTATGTGTTTGTCAGAGACATAAAGAGAAATCTTGATTTACAGGGAAATATATTTGCTATATCATAAGGCATGGAAGGAATAGGACCCTAAGCTCAAAACCAACGGTATGTTCTCTAAAATTATTGACTACATCTGAGAATTAAATTGACTTCATATAGAAATCTTGATTGGCCAAAACCTCGAACACCATGATGTCAACACTAGAAAATCATACCCAGCAAATCTTACAGGAAAATTGCCAAAGCATATCAGCCAAATCCTGCCAAGGATTCTCCTCTGTCATTAACACCTATTGCGAGGACGGTGGACCATGCAAACAGCTGCATTTTGAGCTATATGATATACCCTCTTTATCTGAAAATGAAAACTTCATTATTTTACCAAATGTAATTTCACTGAAAAAAAAAAAAAAAAAAAAGTGAAAAATAGATGAACTCCCAAACCTCACAATAAAATGTATGGTTTTGCACAGAGGGAAACAATTATGGTAGGCACACTGTGGTAGAGGAAAAGTAGAACACAGAAGTTGTTACATGTCTGTTTAAAAATACATAATAACATTATCTTCCCATGAAAGATAAAGTCATATGACATCTGTCTCTTTTGAAAGAGAAGGTGTGTGATAGATTTCTCTTTGCTTGCCAGAAAAATGCTGCTAAATATACTGACAAGGTGCTCAAGCACAGTCTGCAATGACTATGGGTGGCTTAGACTGACATCTACCATTATAACCTCTTCCATAGTATTTCGCACCTCTGAGCACAGATTGACTGCACAGTTAAATTCACTCGGGAGGAAAGTTAGGTTATGGTAAAACATTTTCTGAAAAAAAAAGGACTTTCTTTTTTTTTGTAAAAATTCATGAACTCATTTACATTCAGAAAGAACATGTAGTAGAAGATAAGATCATGGACAGGTTTGTATCACTAATTAGCTTGTTAGAGGAACTAAGAATGCTAGTACAAACATGTCAGTCTATGAAGGTGAAGGGAACATTGAGAAAAGCTTAATATAGTGAGCAATGGTATCAAAACTATGTTTTAAAAAATATGAACACAGACATAAACATACGTAAGTAAAAATTCAAACTACAAATGCTTCAATGTGGCAGTTAATTCTCCTCTGAATATTTTTTTTTTAAATAAGGAGGATCATTAATCACATCAACAAGCTTTTTAAGTGGTTAGAAAATAAACTTTTTAATTATTTCTTTCATGACAATAACATTGTGAAACATATCACAGTCTTTAAGGGTTGGGGTGGATTTTTTGGGGGTTACCCTCAGGCAGAAAAGGAGAATGGCAAATATATTAGAACATAAATACAAAAAAAAAGGAGCATTTATTCTGCATGCAAAAGTCAAGGTACATTTCAACTGAATTGCTCCCACCAACCCCAGGACTTCTGTACACACACATATAGCAATCCACTTTATTTACCTTTCTTCTACATGTGCATTTTGTTACTTCCATTTATGTTCAACATTTTTTTAAATGTAGACTTCAGTTTTCAACACTTCTCATTTGATAGCAGCAGTGGTGAACTACCAACTACATGATACTCAGCAATTGAAATCCCATGATTTCTTTTTAATATGACTGTCTTGAAGAAATGAAAGAGGCATTAAAGAGAAGGCAAATCTTGTTCTCTTGACTAGAAATAAATAATAATTTTTGTGCTATAATGTCTCATACAGATACTTGCCAAACTGACTTGTCTGTTTTTGCATTGACTGCCAATTTCTCTGCATTTCACTAACACCAGTTTAGTTAATGTATGAATATGGTCCAAAAATTAAAAAGAAAATATAACAGAACATGGGCAGAGATGTATATATATAGATAGATAGAGATTATATAGATCCTATAGAGAAGTATACACACATGCATATATAAATGAGATAAAGATACTTATAGAGATGATGGAGATAAAAATAGAGACCAAGGTAACGTAGATTAGATAGGTAGAGATGATAAAGACAGATGGAGAGAGAGCTAGAGCTAGAAAGATGTTATACATATTACATATACATGCATATATAGATGAGACATTATGTAGATTAGATAGATATAGATTTAGATTTAGGTATAGATTAGATATAGGGTAGATAAAGATACAGGTATAGTGAGAGAGAGAGATGAGAGAGAGAGAAAGAGATGAGAGAGAGAGAGATGAGATTAGATGCCAGGAGAGAGAAGGATGCAGACACAAATACAGATGCAGGTACAAAAAATCCATGCTTTCCTTAGAACAAAGATAATTAAAATATTCTAAGAAAACCTTATAATAAAAAATCATGCGGTTAAACAGTGTCTCTGAGTTTGCCTGAGGTTGGGGGAGGTTGGTAACTACACAGTGAGGAAGCTACAATGATCACAGCCTGTAATTGTTCATCATGTAGTACAGCAGTGAAGGTGTCACTGCTGATTTTTTCTGTGATGGATTTACCTGAAGACAAATCCCTTGAGGCAAAATGTCTGAAAAAGAAAAAGGACATGAAAGGAGCATATTATGAGTTTTCATAATTCTAAGAAGATATTGGGTGTATTTAGTCAAATGCAGTAAAAGATTCTCATTGCTCTGTACTGGGTGAGAAAATACACTGATAATATCATTTCTCTGGTTTAGGGGCACTGTTGTTGATTTTAAAAGTGCATTCTTCATTTGGATTTAATGCTTTCCCAGTTTGCTTCACCTCAGGTTGCAATAATATTTTGCCCTGAGAAAATGTATTTCTTCTCCAGCTAAGTCTTTGTCTTCCTGCTCCACCAGCAAAACAGTAATGTACATGCAGTGTAAAGAAACAAAGCAGTGCATTAAAGCCACACAATTGCAAAGGAACTCTCTTCCTTCAGGCAAGACATCTAGCAATGTAGTAATGCATACTTGTCTTGTGAGCCAAAAGAAGAGAATAAACATTTCATCACATATTATCTGCTTCATTTAATCCACAGCGGCTTTAATAGATAATATTCTGAACACAGTGTGCTTGAATGAGCGTGGCATTTATTGTCCTAGAGCACTTACTTGGACAGGCTGGAAGCTATATGAAGGCAATTAACATTTATCATAAATCAAACAAGGCTTTTATGGCAACCAGAAGAGCGTTGCTGGAAATGTCATTTTTCAGACCACCACAAGGAGATGAAGAAGTGGAAAAAGCTTTTTTTTTTTTTTTTTTTTTTTTTTAATTAGTAAACCTTTCAGGCAGATAACTGAAAATCAGTTGATTACTTCCCAAAATTTTGACAATTCAAAGTGACACAACATCACACACATGCAGAATAATATCCACCAGAAAAACATAACCAAGACCAAAATTGTTTGTCTCTATTCAGAATAGTGCAGGGAAGGTGCTGCTTATGTGCTTATTAATAAGTGTTATTTTGGGTACATGCTACACACAAAGAGTGACCTATGTAACTTGTAGCACACAGAGTGACCTGCTGAGATCATAGATTTGAGTATTTGACATATGTATTTTCATTTTGGGCAGTAACTAGCTTGAGAAAATGAAAAATAAATGTAGCAGAGAGCACTGGAGAAAGGAGGGAGGTTGAGTCTGGGGTTCAAAACCAATCTGATAAATTCCGACAAAGTATCTTGTTTGATTCAGGAGGGTTCAGAAATTCACATTGTACAGATAGACTGAACATCCCAGACTAAGCAACCTGTCACACAGCAATGTTTTGATACAACTAATAATTAATTGAAAAACATTTTTTCCTGAAATTTATTTCATCAACTTAAGCATGAAGTTATCCATCTAGGCTTTTCACAATATAAGTGTATTACATAGACAGTGCGTGTATGTACACACTCATGTACAAATCATCTACAATTTTTCACGTCTAATGCGTATCAGCTGTAAACCAAATTTACTGAAGAAAAAAGCAAAGCAGAAATTGAAACTCAAGAGTTAATTTGACAGAAAACTAGACATGAAGGTGGATACTGACTGCCATGATGTGAAAAATAATACCAGTCTATATTGTCAATTACAAGCATCTGCATTACAACATATTCTAGTTTATGTCATTGGTAAAACTGATCCAACGCTATATGCTTCTCTTCTGTAACAGCTCCAGGATAAAATCAGATATGCTACCTGACTCACCACCATAACTTACAGAGCTGGAAGAAGAGTCTGGGTTCACAGACATTTGAAAAGAGGTGGATGTCGAAAATTCACAGTCCAGCACCTAAGAATTTAACTCTGGGGTGTCATTTGCTTTCTTGTCACAGCCCTGACAATTTCTTCTCTATTTCTTGATCCTTCATCATGTGAGGCTCACCTATCATAATATCTGGTCCTTACTAAACTTCAGGGAAGTGATTTTTTTCTCCAGTGTAAAATTTTCTCTTGAATACTTTCTTTCTCTACTCAGCTAGCATTGTCAACCTAATGACTAACATGCAGCATAAGTTATTTCTCTTTCAGAATACATCTTTCAGGTGCCTTTTGTACTCCTTGTAGCTGTAGTGAACAGAGCAAACTTATCTCAATGTCAGAGTATTTAGAAATGGAAAATGTACTTGCTTCAAATGTAACTGTGATATTTATCTGCATTAAAACTATACTGAACTGTAGAAAAGATATTAACTGTTTAAAAAGATCACCAAAATCTACTGAACAGACTACTGTTAACCTCAACAACAGTCTTATTTCAAAATTAAAAAGGACAGGGTGAAGGAATCTGAAGAAAAAACCCCACCCAGTTAATAAATATTAATTAATATGCAATAGGGACCTTAAACCACTTCAAAAACAGCTAAGCCTAAAAGCTAACCAAATTCTATTTCACCAACAACAAGAAAGGATAGTTTTAGCTTTATTCTTTAATAATTTAAGTCATTGTTTTGATGGACTTGTAAAATAAAAAGCCTGCTGGCAAGATAACTAGCATGCAAATGAATCAGAGGAAGCTCTGAAGAGGATCAATGATGTTGTAATATATATCCTATGAGTTTTGTTGATTGCATTGTCTATCAAAGTAATTTGCTAATTACATATTAGTTTGAAATTAGTTGGTATTTGTATACTTTAACAAGGTAAATTTCAAGTTTACGTCAGGTATTTTAGTCTCATTTTCCAAAGGAATATGAACTTTTCTATTTCTAAACTTTTTTGATATGTGATGAGCAAATGAAAGGGACCACCCTGAAAGTAGGTAATCCTATTAACACATCATAGTTTTACACTTTACTTTGATAGAGTATCAGCTGGACTCTGTACCACATGAAGTACTACCAGGCTTATTATAATGGTTCTTTTGTTTCCTTACCCCCAGGATTTCTTATTATCTATGCAAAGATTGTTTAGATAGCTACTAACCACGCTTCTCAACCAGACAGGTAAGCATGAATGTTTTTGCATAATAGCATTCAGGGAAAGACTGGCTCGATGGTTGCACTCAAAGGGCTGCAGTCAAAGGCTTGATGTCCAAGTGGAAAGCAGTAACAAGTGGCATTCATCAGCAGTCTGTATCGGGACCAGTATTATTTAACATCTATGTTGGGGACATGGACAGTGGGATTGCGTGAACCCTCAGCAAGTTGGCCAGAGAAACTAAGCTCTGTGGTGCGGTTGACATGCTGGAGGGAAGGGATGCCATTCAGAGGGACCTTGGCAGGTTTGAGAGTTGGGACCGTGCAAATTCGTGAAGTTCAACAAGGCCAAGTGCAAGGTCCTGCACATCGGTCAAGACAATCCCAAGCACGAAGAGTGGATTGAGAGCAGCCCTGCAGAGAAGGACTTGGGAGTAGTAGTGGATGGAAAACTGACTATGAACCATCAATGTGCACTTGCATCCCAGAAAGCCAATCGTATCCTGGGCTGCTTCAAGAGAAGTGTGGCCAGCAGGTGATTCTCCCCCTCTGTTCTGCTCTTGTGAGACCCCACCAGGAATACTGCATTCAGCTCTGGGACCCCCAACATAAGAAGGACTTGGACATGTTGGAGTGAGTCCAGAAGAGGACCAAAGGAGCTGGAGCTCCTTTTTTATGAGACAGGTTGTTCAGCCTGGAGAAAAAGCTCCAGAGAGAACTTATAGTGGCCTTTTGGTACTTACAGGGGGCTACAGGAAAGATGGGGAGGGACTTTTTATCAGGGAGTGTAGTGACAGAACAAGGAATAACGGTTTTAAAGTGAAAGAGGGAAGATTCAGATTAGATATAAGGAAGACATTATTCACTGTGAGGGTGGTGAGGCACTGGAACAGGTTGCCCATAGAAGTTGTGGAAGTGTTCAAGGCCAGGTTGGACAGGGCTTTGCGCAACCTGGTCTAGTGGAAGGTGTCCCTGCCCATGGCAGGGGGTTGGAACTAGATGTTCCCTAAGGTCCCTTCCAATCCAAACCATTCTATGATTCTGTGATTCTATGATTATCAGTGCTGGAACTTTGGCACTAGAAAGGAAAGATATTTTGCTGAACTGAAAGAAACAAGAGGGGTTTTTTCCAAAGTTTATAATAGGATATCTGGTATTTCTTTTAGTAAAGCTGTAAGGTTTTTAAGTTCTTTCAGGTTTACAGTTGAAGATGGCCGTGTAGAACATGACAATAGCTTTATTTGCATTTTTCCTACAAGACTCTATACCTTTTCAGACTAAGACCTTACTGTATTTACTCATGTTTTTTCCACTTCAAGATTAACCAAGTTCAGTGCATTCTCTATGGACCTGTACTGGTTACAAAGTATTTATGTATCTTTCTACTTAAGCTCTATTATAACATCTCTCTATACATAAATTGAATCCAGAAAGTTACCAAACAAATGGTGAATGCTGGGAAAGTTAAAAGTGGCTGAAATCAAGCTTATTCAGGGAATGCAGCAATTCACTGTACTCCTTCAAATCCCAGCTTGAAAATGCGATATTGAGTATCGGCTAGAAAAAGGATTCATTTACAAAAAAAAAAAAAAAAAAAAAAAAAAAAACAACTAAAACTTCCACAACCCCCCCAAACTTTATTATTTGCAAATAAGAAACAACTCTACAAGGCTGACATTAATTTTCTGATGGAGTCACAAGAATTGAGTCTCAGAAGTCCTTTTCTGCTAAGACTATATTAAAATATAGTATAACTATCTGGAGAGACAGAAAATGTTTCCTTAATGTCTTAATAAAAGCAGTGTATCAGCTGTTCCCTGCTGACAATGAAATCCTAACCTGTGATGATCTGAATTCTGATGAGCAAATTTACTGCTTTTTGTAAGAAGCTAGAATAACAACAGATTACTGTCATTGGCAGAATTGTAAATAACAATAGAAGCATATCTTGTTGAGCAGGTAGCAGCTACTCCCTCTCCCTGAAAAAGGTCCTGCTAATCAATGTAGTAATTCCCTGGGAAACACATGACATCGATCCAAAACACTGAATAATTCCAGTTGCACACCATCATCAGTTTGTTGCTGGCACCGTGTGTCCCCTTGCAATGCTCATATCCCACTCAGATCAAAATTACAGAACTACTTTAATCTTTGTACTCTTAAAAAGTCTTTCACTCCTTCAGCATGCAAACCATTTTTGATTTAGAACACAATATTTAGAGAATAAATGGAAAGTATTCATAAACACTGGCATCATCAGTTCAGCTATGGGGAAGACATTATTATGCAATAGTTTTGTTTTTTTCAAAAAACATTCTATTCTAAATATTCTAACTATTCTGATAGTCCTCACCACCAGGGTATCTGGGTTTCTCAGCATCCTTAACGTTCCTGTCACAAAATTTCAGCATATTGAGAAATTTCCGGATGTGTAAAGAATCAATTTGACATGTCCGTTGGATGTTGCCTGGCTTATGCAAGGTTTTTGCACCTTTTGTGCACAGTGAAGCATAGTTCCATTGTCTTAGGGTTAGTTCCCCACAGTGATTAACATGAGAAGTAGGCATCATACCTAACATCTTGGAGAACCTCATTGCTTTAAATAATGTACTGTTTTGAATACTACTTTGCACCACCTTGCTTGCACTTTTTAGTCTTCTAAGCTAGCAATTACTGTGATCCTAAGCTTTACCCATCCCTATTTTGCATATTTTAAATTTGTCCAGGGCAAGTTTCAAAATCAATAGAGTGTATAGAACATTTTGATTCTGAGTAAAACAAAGAGCAGGATCATTACATTCACTCATCTATTTGTCACACATATATGACACCCTCAACAAGACCACAACAAAGCATTAACTTTGATCAATAGAATTCACATTTGAAGAAGCTATTTAATTTTAAACTTCAAAATCTTAAAACTGTTACTCTAAAAAAATCTAATAGATTCACACAAAGATTTTTCTGTCTGTGGTAGTAATAGAGCAGAACTGTGAGGAATATCTCAGGATTGGAGGCCATTTTTCTAGGCTGAAAGTTTCCATCATTCTTAACTGACAGCATTACTGGTTACATCTTCTCTGTATAGCAAGATCCTCAAAAATTAACGGTATCCCCCCTCGCACATACTAAAATAAATTTTATTTATCTTGAAATGAAATTCATCTGCTTTTGAATTATAGTAAATAAAAAGTGTCATACTCTCCCTTTCCTTCATCCATGGCATCCTTGTCTTGAGATCTGGATTTAGTCATCTAAGTTATACTCTTGTTGAATCAAGCAGACACAGCACATGCTTCCCTAGACCATCTTTTTGTTATCACCTTTCACGAAGACATTGCAATGGAATCCTATCTCCAGCTGTCAAGACTGTGAGGTATGTAAGAACGACTCAAGAAGAAATTCCACAAAAAACAGTACAGGCTAAAGATGCACCATATTGACACTGGAATTTTGTAGACTTTCTTGATTTTCCCCTAATTTACATTTTTCTCAAGAAATGTTAAGGTTTCTAAGATGCATCAGCACAGTATCAGAAGGAAATAAATGCAAAACTGTTGTAAAGCACGTGCCTATAATGTGCAAAGAGTGAAAAGGCCAGAAAATGTGAAAGTGCAAATATTCAAACCTGTATAAAATGCTCATGTAGCATATGTGTCAGGGGGAAATTATAGACACTTGTCTTCAAAAATAGGGAACTGATTTTAAAGAGATGTTTATAGAAATACAGCTTCCATGGAAGAGGGAGTTTTAGAGTTTTATGTTTAATAAGAGCTAGATTATCAGTCTTAGTCACACAGATTCAGTGCAAATATATACTATACTAAGGAACATTTCCTCCCAAAGAAGTGCCATGGCAAAATGACATAACAAAAGCCTGTATCATCACCTCTTATGCTTTAACTAGTAAAGAGAGAATTTCACTTCACAGAACTATCTACCGGCACTCACGTTAAAGAGAGATTTGTACTTCTAGTCATCCAAAAACTCAACTTTTGGCATGTATTTTAGATATACTTTTCCATTTGTGTGTGTGTGTGTGTGTGTTCATCAGGTAATCCTTCATACGTCTTCTGGAGCCAGGTGGACAGATTACAGAGAACTTCTAGCTGAAACTGGAAATCTTGGAACAGCATGATTAGCACAGCCCTCAGTCTGGCTGCTGATCTTGTTTCAAAAGGGAGATTTTTCTTACCTTCAAGATAGTAAAGACAGACCACATTGATTTAGAGACTTTAAACCTTGCCAACTGAATATTTTATAGCCTACCAGGAGCTGCATGCATTTACTTATCCTGATAGACATTTGCCAGGAGGCAGAACACAGGAAATAGTGTAAGTCTTGTCATTTTCTGGTGTGTCACCTCCTTCCTTTCATGGTCCATTACTCCCCTCAACTCCACAGAGCCAGAGGCAAAAGAAGGCTAAAACTGGTCATATGTGCAGCCTGATGTCTCTTGCATGAGGAGGAAACTGCACACACTCCTGGTGTCATTCACTAATTGCACTGAAAATGAAACTGACTCTCTCTGTATGAGATAATTACTGGTCCACTAGACCTAGGTTCAGACACACAAAATTACAAGAAATCTTTTAGAAAAAGATGGGGGGAAAACAGCAAATGGAGGAACTGTCATTTAACAGGATTATTTCTCAGGACTGAAGATATTGTCTTTTTAAATGTAAAATATTCATTTTAGTGAATCACTTCAAAAAAAAAAGTTAGTAATTATTTAGCTGTTCTTTGTGCTTGGCCACTTAAAACCTGAAATTACAGCTTCACTCCAAACAGTGGTCAGACATTTCTAACCACTAAAGAGTAGGCTCCAATCTAAGGTAGATTCACAGTCATCCTGTGTGGTTCTATGATTAATTAGGTGCTCCAGGCTCTCATTCAAAGAATACTGAAGTCAATATCATTGTTACATTAACTTTGGTAGAGTCTGGAGCAAGCATTAAATGAACATTGATTTATTTCTACAACAAAACAAAGAAGCAAATGGATATATCCCAGCATATCATGACTCCAGACATCCCTGAATACTTGTTGCCCTCCAATTAAGTGGTCAGTCCAATACCCATGGTAGTGGGAAACTTTCCATCTATTTCCTGAAGTGTTAGGCCATGTCCTCAAAAAATACTGAGGGTGAAAATTTTAGAAAAAACATACAGTGAAGAAAAGATACTTTTTTTTTCAGGATATTAAATTAACAGCTGGCTCCTGCTTTTGTAAATTATTTTCTATCATTCTTCCTTCCAGACTTAAGGCTGTCAATGCCAGGCAGAAAATGCATATTTTTAGTATATGCAACAAAACAAAGAACCTAACTTTTGCCAATTTTGCCGATTTTGGATTTGGTCACATCAACTAGTGAAGAAATTTACAACATAAGGTAATCTAGATCCAGTTTTATAGACACAAACTCTTGAAATCTGTCATATTTGCTGCTAATACAAACTGACAAGAGAGTACAATAGGTAAAAAGCTATTTACTACACTGCTCTATTGCAAAATCTTTTGAAAAACATTGACATATAGTTTAGTTTCAACTTGAAAGAAACCCAGGAAACCTGACCCTAGTTCCACAAAGCTATTCTAAACATTTGCATCAGACATGAACAGATAGTTTTATAAGCTACCCCTTCCCCTTTTTTTAACCTGAACAAATAAGAAGTTTGTTCAGTGAAAGAATAGAACAATAGAAATGGAATTTTAAAAGTGTTTCTAAAAAATAGTGAGTATTGTCAGTTTCAAGCATATAAAAATTTGAATCAAATGATCCAGTATCATATATCTGGATTCAAATATATCAGTACATTAAAAATCCATGCTGCTTTTTGTTCATTTCAAAATTACCTTCCTACTGGAATCTCCCAGTTCATGCTTTTCAGTATTTTCTTTCTTTATTAACAATCTCTGAGGGCAAGATTTTTTTTTCAAAATGTATACCCTACGTAATTTCTTCATGCACCTCTAGATCTGGCTTCCTGAAAAAAATGAGAAATGAGACATGAACTAAAGCTCCAGGCGTTAGTATTAGTGATCACCATAACAGAAATGCATTTGCAAATTCATAGTTTAAATAAAAAGCATCTCTGTTGCTCTCAATTTTTTCTCCGTAATACGTGTGAGAACACTCTCATGTGCAATATGTAATTTAATTTCAGAGACAACAAGCTCTAAAAAATTTTAAGCTGAACACTATATTCTTCTCAACTGACAAGGTCATATTGCTTTGTTCAGAAAGAAATATTTCAGCAGGAGAAAATTAATATGGGCAAATCAGTCTCAATGCAGTAAATACTTGAGAGAAAACTGCACATCTAAATTTTAGAATACAAACATTTTCCCACCCTTAGTACAACAGACTAAATAACACCACACTGAAAAATTCTATCATGTTATTCTTGCAAAATAATTAAATAACAATAGCCCCCACGAAATGTATGATAATAAGGGGCATTTGCATTTCTATCCAAATACATTAATGCTGTGTTCCTCATAATATACAAAGGACTTAAGTGCATTAGCCAACATAGTCCCTGTTAAATTATATACAGAACTTCCACAAAGTGCCTGTCAATGTAAAGCTCATATTCAAAGCTCCATTGTTAGAATTTTTAAAGGCTAATCATGTAAGTTAATGCAATACAACTGGCTTAGCAAACTATAGTGTTTCCTGGAGAACACGTTACTTGGTGTCTGTTGATTGCACTGGAAATACATCATACATTCTGCAAAACAGACAAACATCAAGGGTCAGACACATGGCTTTAAAAATTATTCATTACACTGAACAGTTCTAGCTAAGAATTATGATTCCTCAGAATGCCAGAAAAAAATGGCTTCCAAAAGCTTTTTTATATATTGTATATCTATTAATATGTTAATCCTTATACCAATTTCTCATCTCTTGATAAAACAGATTTCAGTAAGAAAGAACCTTAAGGATGGTCCATTGCTGTAAAAAATTGTTTCTGGTATTCTTCTTTAGCTTTGTTACATGTTGATAAAATATGGGATAAATAACTGGACACAGAGATGGCTTGGAAACTGGATGAATTGTTGGGCTCAAAGGGTATTTATCAGTAGCACAAAGTCCAGCTGGAGGCTAGTCATTAGTAGTGTATACCAGGGGAGGATACTGGGGTCAGTACTGTCTATCCTCTTCATAAATTGTGTAAGATGGGTCAGAGCATACCCTCAGCAAGTTCACTGATTGTATAAATTGGGAGGAGTGGTTGATAGATCAGATGGGTGGTCTGTCATTCAGACGGACCTCAACAAGCTGGAGAAATGGGCTGGCAGGAACCTCTTGAAGTTCAACAAAGAGAAATGCAAAATCCTGCACTTGGGAAGGAATAACTCCAGGCACCAAATCAGGCTGGGGCAGACCTGCTGGGAAGCAGCTTTGTAGAAAATGACCGGGGTCCTGTCAGACACCAAGTTGAACATGACACAGCAATGTGCCCTTGCACCAAAGAAGGCTTAACAGCATTAGGAGGGGTGTGGCCAGTAGATTGAGGGAGGTGATCCTTCCCTCTATTCCAGCACATGGCCATGAGAATGATGATAGGACTGGAGCATCTCTCATATGAGAAAAAACCTGAGAGACTTTAGACTGTTCAACCTGCAGAAGAGAAGGCTTGAGGGAGATGTATATACATATATCTCATGAATGGAAGCAAAGAAGACAGAACCATTGTCTTTTCCACTGCTGTCCATCAACAGGGCAAGAGGCAATGGGCATAAAAATAAGGAAGGTTCCTTCTGAACATCAGGAAGTATTATTTCACTCTGAGAGTGACTGAGCACTGGCACAGGTTGCCCAGAGACATTGTGGAGTTTCCATCCTTGGAGATATTCAAAAACATCTGGACACGATCCTGGACAACCTGATCACAGTGACCCTACTTCCGCAGGGGGCTGGACTACACAATGTCCAGACTTGTCTGCAACTTCAGCCATACTGTGAATTAGCAATTCCATTTTAATGCTCTGAGCATTCACTGACAGAATTTGCATTTCAGGTCCTTACATTGTATTTGCTGAAGTTCACAGATTACTATCATCTAAGCATGTTTTTATTAATTCAAACCTGTGGTCACATAAAGTTTTACAAAATATGCTAGTTTTTAGTCTTCCTATGTTTGTTCTAAGATGCAGAGACACACCTCTGATTTAGAGTCTGCAAAGGTTTACCTGTGTAGGCATTCTTTTTGAGAGAAGCAGATATGCAGCTCGGGTGAACTCACATAGGAGCTCCTGACTATAGCCAGAAGGGGATCACCCTAACTCAGCAATCACCCTGAAACAGCAAAGCCTTTCTGAATTAGATAGAATTCTGGGTCACATTCCTACTTCTTTTATTCTTCTGTGGGATATTGTTGATGTTAATGGCAGCAGCACTTGATTTGTATACCTTTGCAAGTCAGGTAAATTTTGTAGAAAGCCAAATGGGACAAGAGCATACTGAAGTTCTGCATGGAGCATATTAAGGTCCTGCCTGCTTAAGAAATCATGGTGGAATAACCAGTAATTGTAAAGTATTTACAGATCCTTAAAAACAAAAAAGTAATGCAGATATTATATATTAAGCATGAATCTTGTGTAAAAAGCCACAATTCTAATGCTTCTTTGGAGTCCAGAATGTTTATTTCAAACTAGAATTTGACTTTACCTAAATTTTGAATTACCTGCAGGTGTTCTAATTTCACTTCATTGTTAGCAGCAGCATTTTTTAGAAACATACAGCAAAAAATATTTTAAAAACTCAGCAAGAATTACATAGCTATTTGCTCTTGGGACATATGGAAAGATTTCTAGCCTTCACTAGCAGAATCAGTTCTCCAAAGCAGATCTTCAACTAAAATAACCTACCATTTCTGCAAGTCCTCTCAGTGAGTTAAACACATAATATTTTATGCTAAGAGCTATTCCTACCTCTATTCATGAATTTAACAGCTTTGCTAATATTTCTACTTTGACATCTGGCATTTTCATATATTCCTTTGGAGCCTAATTAATGCTACTTTAGTAGAAGCTTGTGTAGGATTCCATTATCTGGTGAAATGGAAAATGAAGAACCTTTTTCAAAGTGAAGATATTGTCTATTTTTCAGAAATACATTTAGTTCTTGCAATTTCAGAACATCCTCCCTGCCTCTTGAAACACCCACAAAACTAGTCAGCAGAGTGGCCAATCTGTTGTTCTTTTTAATGATACAGCATGGTGAGTATTTGAATATCTCAGGTTTTATTTTTATTAAAGTGAGCTTTAGAGCTTTGTAAGATGGACCTATACAGCTTCAAAGCTTTGCTTGGCAGTGAGCAAGTAAAAGAGGTACAAATTAAGTCAGAGTCTCATATCTCCAGTAAAAAGAAGAAAACCAAAAGATTTGCTGATAAATCTCTATTGTGTTTTAATCTATTGAGTCACAAAAATGTGGGAAGGAAAGCTAGTACCATAGGCTGCTAAATAAACAAATGTACAGTGATATAAAAACCTATGAAGAGTATAGCAAAACAGCAATGTAAGGAAACATGCTACATGCGTTATACAAGACTAATTCATCCTACATTTGCAGGATGTAAAGTTCAGCAAACACAAAAAACAAGCAAGAGAGAAAGAGTTACAGTTCAGAAGACTTTTGGCAGAAAAAAAAAAGGAACTGTACCAATTCTAAAAAAAAAAAAAAACAAAAAAACACCAAAACTACCTAGATTTGTTATGGTTTTAAAATTAGTTTAATTGATAAGGAAATCTGTATCTATGTTCAGGTAGCATTACCCATGTGGGAAAAATTTATTTTCAACAAGTAGTGTTATATAGTTCATAACTGAACATGACAGTTAAATATATCAGAGACAATGGATCCAAAAGATATGAGTGTGAAATAGCAGCTGAAAAATACAGAAGAAGAGAGACAAGCAAGGCTTGTTTTCCATATTCAGGTAATTTTCCATTTTACAGGAAGTTCCATATTAAGGAAAATATTTTGGCTGTTGGAAGTTAAGCAGATGTTCACAAGGTACCATTTCTAACATTTGAAGACTTCAAAACTGACTCTGTACTTCCAGACCAAAACTACGTGTTCTCCGAAAACAGAAGTTCAGATACCATTCAGTTTGAACAGAATAAAGTCAATGTTTTGTTTGTCTGTTCAACTTTTTATGTCCATTTGAAACCTTGTTCCTTGAGAAGTTAGTGTTCAAAACATAAGATCCAGTGCTATAACACAGTAAGACAGAAAGAGTGTTCAAGTCCCACGCCTCCATCAGTGGAAGCAAATGAAACTGAGATGATCTGACTTCATCCAGCCATCAGGACAAGGATGATGTACAATTGCTAAAATTTTGTGTCTGAGCAATAGACACCTGCCTAGACAACAAGAGACAACAAAATATCTTTCCATCTGTTTGTTTTACAAGTCTTCTTGTAAGCTGTAGCAATTTTTTATGTTAGTAAAAGTGACTTTGTAAAGCTTTAAGTTATGATATACCATATCTATAAGTAATATTTTAAAAGACTGAAGGTCTTTTCAGATGAAAGGCACAAACAGAAATAAAGGTCTGAGATGACAGGAGGGAACCAAGCACTTAGAAATGGAAGCACCACTTGGTCTGGAACCAGAGTTTGCAGTTCCAAATAAAGCAGCAAGTCCTTCTCAGAAATATTCCCAGAACGACACTGAACTATAGTCTATACCAAGGCCTGTGGAAAGAGGCAAACTGAGCTTTTGGGTGCAGGACATATAGACAGCAAACGAAAATATCTTAGTAATTATTGGTGTCCCAGTTGGGGAATAAGGAAACATAAAGGACACGAACAAAAACTATCATGTCAACTTTCCAATTTTGATGACGGAATGAATAAAACAACAGTACAAATCTATGTTTCTCAGCAGTACTAGAGGACACAATTGGACAGTAAAAAGAAAAGCCAAAAGGATGAAGGGACTTTGCATTCATGGGCTGGGTTATTCCACAGGCTATGGGTTATATCATAAACTATGTTATTCTAAAGATTCTGTGTGTCTGCTGTATTTCCATGGTTTCTCATGCCCTGTATCAGAGAAGTAAAACATCATCCTGATGAGCACTGCAGATCAAAGGCTTAAAATAACTGGGACATTAGATATTGTTGGTGTTCTCTTGGTTATCAGTTTTGTGCAAGTGGTGGGAGGTTGTATAGCCAACACCTGGGTGCCCTGTATCTCTTTGTCAGGTATATTCTGCTTAATAGACACGGTGGATGAAAGTTAATGATCTGATTCCTGTCCATTCTCTATATGCCATAAGAGGTGTTTAAGAACAGGTAAAAAATATATATGGAAAAATAGACTATTTGTGTCATAGGCATTATTCAAGATAGTATATCTGAAAGAAATTGTGTAAAAGACAGTCCCTATCAGAGAGCCTAAAATCTATAGAGACAAAAGAATAGGAGACAGGAATTACTGCCTATGGATGTCAAAGGATGAACAATAGTATAAAGAGATTATCAAAACAGTATAGGCAAAAATCCACTGGTCTATTCTTATTTTGTTTACTAAACTTCCAGAGTCCCATATGAATGCCGAAAGCCAAACTCATGGCAACTCTTACAATTTTTTATAAGTCAAAATTTTAAGAATTTCAGGCACATATTTTAAGACTCTCAGCATTTAATGCACAATGGAGAAGTGAAACAAAACAGTCACCATATAAATATAAGTAGGCCCAAAGGAGATAATCTCTCATGCTGGTAATCATTACTGGTACCACTCTAGAACTCAAATACCCCAGTAGCACACTGCTGTAACAGTTAATCTTATAGCCTTTGGAAATCTGCAAATACTCTAAGATGGCCTGGTTTTGTAATATTATTTCATATGACTTTTCTTTGTTATATCACTTATCCATCTGATTTTTATCATTAATACAAGACTTCTAAAACCAATTTCCTTCCACTTCCAGAATAAGCCTTTTTTTTACAGCAGAGATAAAATTTATGGTCTTTTCATGTTTATCTTACTTTCTCTTAGCAATTTACATTTATTTAATATAATCTTTAGTCATGCATGGTCCAGTTTGCAAGACAAAGCCTTTGGTTCTCACAACTATGCTTTGTCGTTTCAAAACAAGGCATGTGTATGAGCAAGTGGGTTACAGAAAACCACTACATTGCAATTAAAAGGACAGCAACTACAACTGGGGTTGAACAGAGAGAGTAAGGAAGAGGGAGAACGTAAACAGATGTTCTATAGACCAAGTAGTCATTTACTAAAAGTTGGTTATTGTATGTGTTCCCTTTCTGGGGTTTAAACAATATAAATGAATCAGCAAAAACACCTCTGCTATTTATTCTGAGTTTAAGGACAGATATGCTGTGTTTTGGCAGGTAGAAGGTACACATCTCTGAATACTTGAATCGTTACCTTGTCAGAATGTGAAGTCTGAATACATGCCAGGAGAGCAAGCAGTGAAGAATCTGGAAAACCACTTAACATAATCTACAAAATTTGAAGTGAAAAAATTCATCCACTTTGCCCTTTTCTTCACTTAAAAGGCTGGGCAACACATGCAACCTCCTGAGTGCACAGCTTTCTTAATTAAACCTAAGAAAAGAAAAAACTGTGATTGTTTTAATGCAAATTATTAATCTAGCAGCAGTAAGAAACAAAGAAGGTGAGTGGATAGGGGTTTTCTTTGTTGTAGGGTTTTGGGGGGGGGTTTCTAAACCTTTTCAAAAAGGTATTTTTTTGGATCATCCTGTATTTGAAGGGAAATATTCTGGAATTGTGATGAATTCTGTATTCTGTTTCTCTTCAGTCTGATTGTAACCAAACAGATTCAGGCAAAAAAGTGCCTTGAGAGACCACCACTGGAAATAATTTCTTCAAAATGGAAAAGCAGAACATATCACACAGGCAAAAGAAGAGGAAGATAATAACAGAAAACTTAGAGCTCCCACTCAACTAAAGTGCCTAACCACAGAATTTAAACTGCAGAAGGACTATTCAGTTGAAATTAAAATTGCACTCAGGTTTGCAGGACTGATACTCAAAAACACAGCAAGAAGAAACAAAAACAACCAAAAAATCAAGAAATTTATCTTTTGTATATGGGGCCAAGAAATCAGCAGACAAGAACTAAGCCTAGAAAATTAAGTTGGGCCACAGCCTGTGGGAATATGGAGTAGAAAATATAACAAAAACTTTCTGAGAGTAAAGGATAATAATGATGCAGAGAAGTACTGGCAAATTCACTTGTGAAAAGTGTTTTATGGGTGGGAAGAGTCTAGCTTTTCACTTGGACACAGAACAAATTCCATTTCTGGTGAGTCTCTCAAGCTCATGCTGTTGTTATTTCTGTTCTTCCTGGAAGAAACTCTTTATTCCAGGTGACAAAAGGTCAGAAAGTCCTGAAGAGACAATATGGGAGTCATTGAAAAACTATACTGATATATATCCCTGGCTACTTCCTTGCTTCTTCAGATCCTTGAGGGACTTTGGTCCAGAGGCTTTCATTCCTACAGCTCCATTTACTTTTTCAGTCAACATGGTGTCTTAGTTAAAAAGGATTTGAAATAGCTGTTCTTTAATACTCTTGAATCTCTAGCCCAACTTTGTCTCCCAGTCTAAGCAAAAAGTAGCCTTCTGTGACCTGACTAGATCTGTATATATTGGCTTGTAAAATCCATTTAACATTTGTAGGCTGTGTCTATAAACATTTACTCAAGCATCTGTGCCTACTGTGAGCCTGGAAATCAGCTCTATCAGTCTAAGATGGGGTGCTTCTTGTGTTTTTCTCACCATCCACATTGTCAACAATGACAACTTGACATTGTTAAAGATCAAACCAAATGAGTTTTCCTAAAAAAAATTAACCTAAATGGGTTTTCCTAAAAACATTGAGTTAAAAAAAATCAGTTTTCTTAAAAAAATTGCCTATTTGTCATTCTACAAACTACTACTGTATTTCCTGATAGTCACCAGTCATCTTGTAAATCTGAGGGTACTTAGTTTCTTCCATGGATTTCTAGTATGTGCAGTAATAATAATGATGCTAGAGGAAGAAAGAAAGATGAGTGATATAGACGAGTAATACAGAAAAACATATGATAGTGGACATGAACTCTACATTTGTGGAATACTTCAGGACATTTATGAATCTAGAATTCTCATACTGAAAGAAAGAAGGATAAATATGATGTAAACTCTGTACACCTGCAGCTTAATGGCCAGTTTTTGGAAAGTAGACATGAATAGTCATTAATCATTCTTTCTGCAGTGGGAACAGCTGAAGTATTTCCTCTGGGCTGTTTCTTTCTCTATTTTGAAATGGCTTCTACCCTCCTGTAAATATATTTTTCTATGTAGTTATAAAAGGGGGTCTATTACTGTCTGTGTGTCTCTAATCAGCTGTAGAATTAAAGAAATTATTCATTTATTCATTTTTTTCAAAACAGTATGTGAACACACAGTCACTCATTTTCATAACTTTCAGCTTCGTGTTTAAAGTCAAGGTTCTCTCATATAGTATTTAGATTTTTAAGAATCACTGTTTGTTGTGGGTAAACCCAAGTGGGCAATTAAAATTGTTTAAA